>NW_006408528.1:12458014-12471901 GCF_000296735.1 Chrysochloris asiatica | reverse complement strand
TTACACCCTCGGAAACCCTGTACAGGGTCGCTATGGGTCGGACCCGACTCGATGGCACTTAACAACAACAACAACAACAATGTGTTCATTGCTACAATTGGGCTTAAAAGTACCAATTATTACTTTTTTTTCTATATGGACAAATGTTACTTCTCTTCGCTTATATTTTTATATATTAAATTTTTTAAATTGTGAATTGATGAAAGGTTATATAGAACATCATCAGTTTTACATTCAACAAAATCATACACTTTTTTTCATCTCATTGATTGCAATCCCTCCATGCAACAAGTTATCCTACTTCCTCTCTGTTCCTGTTTCCATTCGCACCTCCTCCCCACTCGTTCTCTACTTTACTCTCACATAAATTGTTGTCCTTTAGATCCATGGTGAGCACACCTTACAAGTGTGGCTTTCCTCTTCTATAGCCAGCTCTGCTGAAAACTGGGCCAGGAGGCTGAGTTCCATCCCAGACCTGAAGGGAGGGCAAGGGTCATAGTCTTGGGCTCTTCTAGTCTCTTTCTGACTTGTAAGCCTGGCTTTTTTTTTTTTTTTTTAATAATTTTGAGTTTTGTTCCACATTTTCTGTCTCTTTATCCAGGGCCTTCTAATGTGATCCCTTTTAGAGCAGTCTGTAGGGTAAAACTACCAATTATTAATTCTTTTTTGTGTTCCATTTGTTCTTTGTGCCTTTTTTCCTTTTTGCTGTGCTTTTAATTTATTATATTTTATGATCTATTTCATCTTCTATTTTACCTAATTAGCTAGAATTATTTCCAAGCAGCCCTGGCTCTGTGGGCTAATCATTGTCTTGCAAAGCTCAAAATTAGTGGTACAAACCCACTAGCCACTCCTCAACAGAAAGGTGAGGCTATCCACTCCCATAAAGATTTAGATTTCGTCTCAGAAACCCTAAAGAGCAGTTGTCCTCTGCTGTATCATCACTAAGAGTTAGAATAGGCTGAATGACAGTGGGCTTGGCTTGGTTTTGGTTTGAGTCTCTAAATTTCAATATTTGTATTTTATTAGTAAATCTCAGGAGAAATACGTAAGCAAACAAGTGCTTGGCCTAGTGCAGCAAAACTAGGACTTTGTAACCTGTCTTAGAAAAATTCTTTAATTCTCTTTCTAGTATTTAGAGCTGGATACAGAGAACCTTTGATACTATGTTATGCTGTGGATCCTATGGTCATGCACCCTTCAACATTTTCAGGCTTTCAGATTTCTTGGGAATCTGCTATCCCAAATTCATTATGTGCTACTACCTGAAAACACATGTTATCAACAAGCAATTCAAAGCAGAAAGTAGTTCATTCATGATAGGTTACCACCTTCCTTCAAGAATGCAGAAGCCATTTTGCCAATGATAAGACAGTGCTGTTGTTAAGTGTTCTTGAGTGGGTTCTGACTCATTGTTGTTAAGTGCCGACCCACAGAAACCCTGTATAGGGTTTCCAAGGAGCGGCTGGTGAGCTTGAACCACCGACCTTGTAGATTAGTAACCAGTATGCTACCTACCAGAGCTCCTTAGGACTCCAATAGACTCACATAAAACACCACTTACTAAGTTAATTAAAATTCTTTCCCATATCTTTACCTTTGCCTAGTAGTTTTTTTTTGTTTTGTTTTGTTTTTAAACACATCTAGTGGTTAGGAGTCAGGCTTCTAACCTCAAGGTCAGCAGTTCAAAATTACCAGCCGTTCCATGGGAGACAGATGAGGTTTTCTGCTCCTGTAAACATTTACAGCCTCAGAAACCCATACAGGGTCACTATGAGTCAGAACAGACTCCACAGCACACAACCACCGTTGCCATTTAAGGTTCTGTTTTTAATTTCCAATTTAGTTCAATTCAAAAACAATTGCCAAAATCATAAAAAATTCCCAATTTTCCATTGAAGTTCCTTTTTATATATTCATTTCCTGTGGGTTAATGATCTGAATTGCAAGGTCGGTTTGAACCCATAATGTTGGCGGTGTAAGAGTTCACCAGCCACTCCTTGGAAACCCGGTACAGAGTCGCTATGACTTAACAAACAATAAACAATTGTTCTCTGCTCTAGTGTACGCAGTCCTTCATACTAAGCTGACTGATTAATCTGTCATAGTTGACCTTTAACACAGAATTTTATTTTGAACCTTTCCTTTAATGTATGCATTAAATTTTGAAATGAATTTGTGTTTTTAGAAGACTATGATGGTTAATTTTGCTTAATCGAATACTAATTTAGTTTGTTGTTGTGAAGCTATTTAGTACATGTGTTTAGCATCTATAATCAGTTGACTTTAAGTAGAGGAGGTTGCCCTCAATAATGTGAGTGGGCCTCATCCAGTCAGTTTAAAGCTTTAAGAACAAAAACTGAGGTTTCCCAGAGCAGAATAAATTCTGCTGTGTGTTCAGCCTGCTGGTCAGCCCTACAGATTTTCAATTGCCAGCCCCACAATTATGTAAACTAATTCCTTTAAATGAATGTACATGTGTTTGATGTTCTATTGGTTGTATTTTTCTGGAGAACCCTAACTGATATGCTACTATTGTAATGCCTGTGCAAGGTAATTGGAGTGGTACCCCAGTCGCTGGGAATTGAGACTTAACAGCTTAATGCTGAAGGTGATAAATGAGAGCATTCGTCACCATGGAGAAGAGGAAAGAAACTCAAGCTATTTAGGAGGTGAAGTGGAGCGGACCTGCTGTCCCAGTTTCTACTTGGAGAGAATTCAGTGGTTGGTCGGCACCCTTACACAGGCCCAGTGTCATTTTTCCTTTGAGGAGCATGGCACTGTTCCGGTATTTCATATTTTGTATACTTTGAATTTTGGAAGTTTTACAGATGTTTTTAAACTTGTAGAAAACCCTATGCAATCAAACAAACTTAAAGTCAAAACAGGACCATCTGCTCCCATACTAGGAGCCTAAGGGACAAGGTCTCTTTTCTCTGCCAACTTCTAAACTACTTTGAGAGATTTGACAAAAGTTGTTAGTTATTGAGTTGATGCCAACTCATGGCAACCCCACATGTGTGCAAAGTAGACAGGCTCCATGAATGTGCAGGATCTTTCAGAGGCAGTCCTGTCTTCTGAGGCTCTGCTGGGAGCTTTAGATTGCCAATGTTTGCCTAGTAGTCAAGTACCTAACTGTTAATACAACGCAGACCTTCCATGCAGTTGTTGTTTAGTGCCCTTGAGTCAGTTCTGACTCAATAGTAATCCTGTAGGGTTTCAAAGGAGCAGCTGATAGGTTTGAACTGGCAGTCCTTGTGGTTAGCATTTCAGTGTTGATCCTACAGTGCCACACTAGTACTCCTAGACAAAAGTTAAAGGCCAAATACCCAACTCTCTGCCATCTAGTTGATTTTGACTCATAGCAATCCTTTCTAGGGTTTCTCATATGAAAAATCTTTATGGAATCAGACAGCCTTGTCTTCTTTCTAGGGCGTGGCTGATGGCTTTGTAATGCTGACCTTGCAGTTAGCAACCCAAGAACTAACTCACAGTGTCACTGGAGTTCCTTGGACAAAGTCAGAGCTATAGAAATCCACTGTTGTTGTTGTTGTTGTTAAGTGCCGTCGAGTCGGTTCCGACCCATAGCGACCCTGTACAGGGTTTCCAATGCTGTAAATCTCTACAGGAGCAAAAAGCCTCATCTTTCTGCTGCGAAACAGCTGGTAGTTTCGAACCGCTGACCTTAAGGTTCGCAGCCCGATTCGTAACCACTACGCTACCAGAGCCGTCAAATGTGTTCCAACCCATAGCGACCCTGCTTGAGATTTGCAAGGAGCACCTGATGAGCTTGATCCGCGGACCTTGCCGTTCAAACCAACTCTGCAGTCCAGCGCATTAGCCCCTAGCGCCACACCAGGACTTTGGAAACTCTGGTTCTAATCCACCCTATCTGGTCTCTGTGAGTTGGAATTGACTTGATGACAATGGATTCTGGACAATTCCTAGCTCCAAAATTAGTTAGACTTAGTCCCTGCTGGCACTGAAAAAGCCACTGGCCTCTGAAACTTTACACATTGCAACACTGAAGCGCAGACCAGAATATGGGAACTCTGTAGGTGTCATGTTCACAAAGAGGAAGAGCCTGAGTTACACAAGCCCAGTTTCTTACTCATAATGGATCCATCAGATGATTGGTGTTGGTTGGTTATGTGCCTTGGACTCATTTCTTACTCGTAGATTTACAATGCTGTAAATCGCCACGGGAGCAGAAAGCCTCATCTTTCTCCTGCGGCACTGCTGATAATTTTGAACTGCTGACCTTGACGGTAGCAGCCCAACTCATAACCACTACACTACCAGAGCTCCTTATCAGTGAGAGGGGTTTGGAGGAGTTATACTAACTAATATCCTCTTCACAAGAAAAATGAAGGCAGAGTAAAAGTGATGCCTTTTTCCCCAAACTGCTAGTACTGCTGAGACTGGTAACTATTTATGGAATGATGCTATGCTACTTTTATTTATTTATTTACTTTGTATTTCAAGCACATTTATTCAAAGCTCTGTTTAAAGTTTTCCAATACAAAATTGTCAACGCTTAAACACCAAATTCAGAACCAGATTTAATGAGTAAAACATAGTATCCACTTCAGTTACATGAGGATCACGTTTACTTCAACAAACTGACATTACTTTTCTGGGATCGTTTAAATTACTGACCCCAAAAATATTCAAAACATAATGCTACGAGCAAAACACAATAGTAATTTTCAATCCATTACATAATTTGAATCATATTTTGGTATTTCCTTGAAAACAACAGATGTAATTATATCAGCTCCAAAGATAATACCAAAAACCCATTGTCATCTATTCGATCTTAACGCATAGCAACTATCCAGGATAGAGTAGAACTGCCATTATGATTTCCAGCACTGTAAGTCTTTACAGAAGCTCACTACCACAGCTGTCTCCCATAGAGTGGCTGGTGGTTGATGGGTAGCTATGCTCCTTTTAAATAGTAAGGTTGACTGTAGGTGTAGTTTGGAATCTTGGAGAACATTTAATTCATTTCCCATGTTGTTGTTAAGTGCCGTCGAGTCGATTCCGACCCATAGCGGCTCTGTATTGGGTTTCTGAGGAGCAGCTGATGAGCTTGAACCACCAACCATGCAGTTCAAACGACTTTGCAGTCAGATCGTGTTGTTGTTGTTGTTGTTAAGTGCCATCAAGTCAGTTCCAACCCATAGCGACCCTGTGTAGGGTTTCCGAGGAAGAGCTGGTGGAGCTTGAACCACCGACCTTGCAGTTCAAATGGCTTTGCAGTCAGGCACATTAACCCACAGCACCACACCAGGACTCGAGCCTAAAAAGATAACAACTTAAGATAACATTTAGTGGAAGAGTGGATTTTCTGAGTCACCATGCCTATATCTTTTTATAACCAGGGACATGAATGTCTTGCTTCTTTGTTTAAATAGTGAAGTAAGGGAATTTTCTCATTTTTATGTTATTGGTGCAGAAAACCAAAATGTGAGACTACTGAAGACAATAAAGCAATTCTTATCCAGCTAGTCTAAAACAACTGCTATTATTTTTATGTATTTTCTTTTCAAATGCTTTTTATTTTCCTCACCCAAACCAAAGGTCTCACACATTTGTTAGCCAATCTTTTAATGTGTAGGCATAAAACGAATTTTGCAGTGCATGTTCAAATGATCAGATCTTGGCAAAATTGAACTTCATCTTGTAGAGTGTTAGAACGTAGGTACATTCTCTGTGTCATCACATGGCCAATGCCTTAGAGACCCAACTTGGTTCTTCTCCTGTAGTTGTATCTGATTTTATTACCAGTTTTCATTTGATCCATTGTGGAACCGGATGGTTCTGCTTTCATTGCTTGGCCTGGAATCTCTTGATCCTGAAAGTTTTATTAAAAGATACAGTGAACATGAAAGGTAGCAGCACTCACACAATGGCAAAGAAAGGAAGAGAAATTCAAATGCTTTTTAATGCATGAAACATGTGGAGTATAACTGTGACATTCAAATTGGAATCATTTTCTGAGGAGAATCTATCAACTTATTTCTTGTGAATGTACTTATTTTGCTATTTGTCTTTTCATAGAGAGCCATTTTGAAGGACTATGAGGTAATATCAACGATATTCTATAATACATCTGGACATTGTATTTCTAACAACAGTTTTGATTAACTGTGGTTTCAGACTGATTCCCCTGATATTTAAAGTAAGAAATTAAGCCAGATATGGCAATTATGTTTCTTTTAACTGTCCCTAACTTGATCAGTTGGTAAGTGACTTAAGATTCTGGGCAGATGACTGTATTTGATTATCAATATTCACCAAGATAAGCTATCATCAGAAGATGAAAGAATGGTATGTGTGGCATTTGTTTGCAGTTATTTGAATCTCTCTTTAAATGATTTTTAAGATCTCTCGTTATAAAATTCTGTGATTTTGTACTTAAGAAACTTTTTCTGAATTAAACTATATTTTAAATTTTTGTCATCTTTAGGTAAAGTTACATTCTTAGGAAAAATGAACAATATGCTGTAATGATCTATGTCTATAAGGAACTAGTTATTTCCGATTTCATATTAGAAAAAAATATTCCACATAAGCATACACACAAAGCCATTCTGAATTAAGCCTAGAATGCGACAACCAGAGCATGGTATTGTTATTATTATTATTTTTTTGCTCAGCATGAGCAGCAATTTTCCACTGAGCTGACACACTCAGCCAGATGTCTGAAATAATGGACTACAGTTGATTTTCCAATATATATTCTCAAATTTAAAGTCAGAGTGTTCTAGTAACTAAGCTCTCTTGAATACGAAGTAGTTCTTTGTTACTGAGGTCAAGCCTTTGGTGTATTTTTAATACACCTACTCCTCACTATGGGACAAATCACTGGACTGCAAGGTCAGTGTGAATCATAATGTCTGTGGTTCAAATTCACCAGCTGCTCCTTGGAAACCCTGCATCGGGTTGCTATGAGTCTGAACAAACTTAATGACACTTAACAGCTACTACTCCTCACTTATCAACACTCTCTCAATCCAACTTCTTACATTTACAAAAATAGTAAAAAAGTCTAGCCAACTAGTTTGTGCATTAATGACATATGTCTGGTAATAACAAACACTGAGGTGATAGACAAAAGTAATGCTAGCTGTGTTAGTTAAGATATTGTGTCAAGTTGGCTGGACCATGATTCTCAGAGGTTTGCTAGTTATGTAATGATGTAATCATCCTTCATTTAGTGATCTGATGTGGTCTTCCTCTATTTCAAATAATGCTGATTTTCATATATTGATTTGGTTGTTGAAATGTAACCATGTTGTTAATGAGAAGTGGAAGTATTTAATGTCAGAACTCATTGATAACATTTTGGTCAATGACAGCCTAAGTGTAAAGGATAATTCTAAACTACTTGGCATGTATATGCTTGTTACTTAAAAAAAAAAAACAGGCTCAATGTGATTTTATTCATAAATAATATTCACAAAGCACAAGATCTTTCTGTCCCTTAAGATCATCATTGTAGCAGTTGTCACTATATAAACTAGCACTGTTTATATAGTGCAATGCTATTTAAGATGCATTTTAAGTTCATGTAAACTTGCTTTCATAGAATGTGGAAAGATTTATTGCTCATTGATCATGCAGCAGTTGATGATGAGCATTTTTAAGTTGTTGGTGCTGAGCGTTGTCTAGTTGTTTCCGATTCATAGTGACCCTGTATAAGGTTTTCGAGGAGCGACTGGTGAGTTTGAACCTCCGAATTTGTTCAGACTGACCGTACGGTCCAGTGTTGATCCTACAGCACCTCAATAGGACTCCTATTTTTATGATAGCATTTATTTTACTCTTCTGTTTACCAAAGCCCTATCTTTAAAGAAATAATAGAAAAAGTAAGTACAAATTTTTCTTAATCCTATAAAAGAAGCTCTGGTAGTGCAGTGGTTATGAATCGAGCTGTGAATCTCATGGTCAGCAGTTTGAAACTACCAGCTGTTCCGTGGTAGAAAGATGAGGCTTTCTGCTCCTGTAAAGGTTTACAGCCTCGGAAACCCTGTACAGAGTCTCTATGAGTCGGAAACCGACTCCATGGCATATAACAGCAACAAGTACCTATAAAGTAGTTATTATAAAGTTTTATGTATATACATAGTTAGGGCCATGCATACTTTTTTGCATTTGTGAATATTGCTTCTTGTGTATAAGACTGCTCATTTTATTTATTTAAAATACATATTTCCTTTATTAAAGCAATATGGCATGGAGGAGGAAACATAAACTTTTATTCAGCCAGACTTGAGTTTAGATTTCAATTCTGCCATTGACATATTTACTTTGTGTCTTTGAGCAAACTACCTGTCATCTATGTCTGAAGATCACTGATCTGCAAAATAGAATTGTTATGCGTTTTAAATGAGACACCTATCCCCAAAGCAGCACAATTATCTTCCTCCTCTTCATCGCCTCATTATCACCTACCTGTCATTTCTCTGACAAGCCATCTTTGAACAAATTGAAGAAAGGTTCCATGAAGGCCAGCTATTTGCCTGTAAACAGAATAGACAGGTTCCACTCCTTATCCAACTAGTAGTCAATGTTGACATTTTCTCTGAAGCTCTTATGATTGAAAAGGATGGACTTAGAGCCAGCAACGAAATAGGTCCAACAACTAGGGGACAGCTTTTGGTGTCCTGTGCCTGATACTGCCCTTCTTAAAGAGCTTGCACCCTGGGCTGCAGCTCCATGGGCTGCATATTTCTGCAGCCACTTTGAATTACTGGAACCTTGGATACTCAAAATGCCACAGCTTGTAAGGTAGGCCAGGGAAGATTCCTTTGCTTATGCTGCCAATTTCTCTGGGAAACTTGAATAACCATTTAAAGAAGAAATGGAGTACCTTTTCAAGGGAGTTCAGTTACAAAACTTCCAAAAGAACTGCAAGTTATCACAAAGTATCCTTTCTGATAAACTTACATCAAGAAGTTTCTGTTGAACAAACACTGTGTGGCATGTATTGAGGATGCAATACTGAAAAAGACATTGGTCTTGTCCTCAAGGTGTTAAATAGTGCAGTAAGATTGATTACTAACTCATGATTTATTGTTGTTGTTGGTAAATGCTGTCGAGTTTGTTCTGGCTCATAGGGACCCTGTATAGCGTTTCCTAGGAGCGGCTGGTGAGTTTGAACCACCGACCTTGTGGTTTAAACTGACCTTGCGGTCCAGAGGTTATCCTACAGCGTCACACCAGTATATAAATACTTAAATGAGTGATAAAGAACTTGAAGAGTCTGAAGTAGAAGGTAGAGGTTATATCTGCCCTGGCAAGGCTTTAAAATATTTTAAAAATTGAGTCCTATATTTTGGGGCTCAGATGACCTATTGCATTAGGCAAATCTGTTGCACAAGACCTTTTTAAAGTGTTGAAGAGCAAAGATGTCAACTTGAGGACTAAGGTGCACCTGACTCAAACCATGGTATTTTCAATAACCTCATATGCATGCGAAAGCTGGACAGTGAATAAGGAAGACCGTAAAAGAATTGATGCCTTGAGTTATGGTGTTGGAGGAGAATACTAAAAGTGCCATGGGCTGCCAAAAGAACCAATAGATCTGTTTTGGAAGAAGTGGAGCCAGAGTGCTCCTTAGAGGCCAAGACGGCCAAACTTCATTTCTCATACTTTGTACATATTGTCAGGATGGAACAGTTGCTGAAGAAGGATATCATGTTTGGTAAGATGGAGGGTCAGAGGAAAAGAGGAGGACCCCCAACGAGATGAATTGGCCAGGTGGCAGCATCGATGGACTCAAGTGTGGCAACAGTAGTGAGGTTGGCCCAGGATCGTACATTATTTCGTTCTGCTGTGAATAAGGTTGCTGTGAGTCGGTGCTGACTCGATGGCACATAACAACAACAACGTATTTTGGGGCAGCATTTTTTGGTTTCTCTCAAAGCGAAGTGGTGAAGCACAACTCTTCTCTCTACTGAATGTTAGTATTTCTGAGCGCTCTGACTGCGTAAGATTGAGTTTTGAGAAAAACAAGGACATTTGAATATAGCCACATGATGTTGGCTGCCGTAAGTGTTAGTTAGCATTTTAGTTAGTCACATCTCACACACACATTTACCATCTCAGTGTCAGTATTCTGGGTGTAGCTAGCTGACTTGGGCACAGATTTTGACAGACTTGAGCTCCTTTATACTGGGTTGTTTGTTCTTTTGGCTTGGGAGAAATAAGGTTTCTCAGGGATAGACCACCATGACTACATACAAAACTGTAAAAGTGACTGCTGAATATTAATAATAAACTTCCCAAAGTATTGGGGCATATTAGGGCTTTGTTGTTGCTAAGTGCCATAGAGTTGGTTCCCACCCATAGTGACCTGGTATAGGGTTTTCAAGAAGCGACTGGTGAGCTTGAACCTCGTACCTTGAGGTTCATTAACCCACAGCACCAAACCAAGAAGCCGAAAGCCTACAGCACCTGGTATTCCCTGGTGGTCTCCCATCCAAATACTAACTAGGCCCAATCCTGCTTAGCTTCTGAGATCAGAGTAGATCGATGCATTCAACGTGGTATGGTTATAGACTGATCCTATATTACTTAGGGCCTTGTTGTTGTTAAGTGCTGTTGAGTCGATTCCAACCCATAGTGATCCTATATAGGGTTTCCGAGGAGCAATTGGTGAGCTTGAACCTCCAGTCTTGCAGTTCAAACAGCTTTGCAGTCTGGCGCATTAACCCACAACGCCACACCAAGACTCCTTAACTGACCCTTTATTACTTAAAAACAGACACTGCACTCAAGGTGACAAAGGAAGTCAACTACATTTACATATTTACGTATATAAATCCATCTTTAACCATAATGGAAATACCTTAAACTTTTACTGTTGTTGTTTTTTTTTTGTCTCATTGCCATGACAGCATTTAATAGTATGCATTATAAAGACTCATTTTCATAATCAATAAATTTCACTACCTCTGACTATTCTAGCCCTTCCAATAAACTCTGTATTTTAAGTATATAGGAGAGGTCTTCGAAAAGTTTGTAGAGAAATGGAATTAAAACACAATGGAATTTTTCTAAGAACTTTGTGTAGTACCCTTATATATAACAAAACAATTGCCATTTCAACATTTTTATCCTTACAATTCAGTGATGCTAGTTGTATTCATTGTGTTATACAACTGTCACCCCTATCTAGTTTCAAAAGTTTTTTCATTATCCCAAACAGAAGCTAAGGATCCTTTAAGTACTGACTCCCTCTGTCCTCTTCCTTCTCACCCCTGTGAAACACTAATAAACTCTCATCTCTATACATTTGCCTATTCTAGATACTTCATGTGAGTGCAATCATTCAATATTGTCCTTTTGTGTCTGCCTTGTTCATTTCACTCAGCATCGTATTTTCAGGATCCATTCATGTATCAGGACTTGATTAATCTTTCTGGCTTAGTAGTATTCCATTGTTTGTATGTACCCCATTATTTTGTTTATCCCATTCATCTGTTTATGGATATTTAAGTTGTTTTCATCTTCTGGCTATTCTGCATAGTGCTACAGTGAACACTGTTGTACAAATAGCTGTTTGTAGTCCTGCTCTCAATTGTATAGTAGCATTTCAAAATTCATTAACAAAAAAAGATCATGTCTACAAAAGGGACCTTTCTACTAAATCATACTAATCAAAGGGGAAGTTTTATAAAATTTCTTGCCAGGAATAAATGAGTATTTAAAAAAAGACTAAAGGTCTTTTTTCATATTATCTATACTAGGATATGACATTAATTTAGCAATGCATTTTTATTATACTTGATCCTTGACAATATATAATAATTGTTGTTGTTAAGTGACGTCAAGTTGGTTCCAACTCATAGCAACACTCTATAGGGTTTCTGAGGAATAGCTGGTGAGTTTAAACTGCTGACCTTGTGGTTCAAGGTCCAGTGCTGATCCTACAGCGCCACACCACGAATCCATATAAAATAGTTAAAGCCATGTTGTTAAATTGTATCTAGAATGCAGCCTTGCAAATTATTATGCTAACTGGGCATTACAGCAGGTTTTCTTGGTCAATGGATGATCTCTAAACATCATCCTTAATTGCATATATGAAGACTTCTTTGTTTTGAAACTGTAAATTTTATTTTAAAGCTTATGATTCAGGCTTCCATTTTGCCTTACAGAAGATTTGACTCCTTTGTTCAGAAGTGGTTCTATTAGCGTAGTGGTTACGATTCCAGCTGCAGTTCAAAACTACCAGCTGTTCTGCAGGAGAAAGATGAGGCTTTCTACTCTGGTAAAGATTTACAGTCTCAGAAACTTGTACAGGGTAACTATGAGTCGGAACCGACTCATGGCACATCCCAACAATAACAACAGTTTGTGAAATACCTATTGCTCTTTTTTATTTTCAAAACTTTTTAATTGTGATTTGGGTGAAAACTTGCAAAGTAAATTAGTTTTCCTTTCAGTAATTCATACACATTTTGACACGTGACATTTATTACAATCCCCACACAATAACAGATTTTCGTGTGGGGATTGTAATAAATAAACGGTTCCAACTTCCTCCCTGTGTTACCATTTCCATATGCCTTTTCCCACCCATTCCAGCCTTCTGAGTCTGAGCAAATACTTCCTTTCAGGTCTCACATGGTTGGTGGGTCTAAGGAGTGCATTACCTTCCTGGTGTTGTGGTTTACCTTATTGTTGTTAAGTGCCTTCCAGTCGGCTTCGACTCATGGCAACCTTGTATATGGTTTCCAAAGAGAGGTTGGTAAACTTGAACCGCTGAATTTGCAGTTCACATCAACCTATCAGTCCAATACATTAACCCACAGCACCTCACCAGGACTCCAGGTTGACCTTATTGTTGTTGTTTTTATGTGCCGTGGAGTCGGTTCCGACTCATAGTGACCCTGCACAGGGTTTCCGAGGCTGTTAATCTTTATGGGAGCAGAACACCTCATCTTTCTCCCTCGGAGCAGCTAGTAGTTTCGAACTGCTGACCTTGCTGTTCGCAGTCCGATTTGTAACTACTACGCTACCAGAGCTCCTTTAGGTTGACCCTATAGGCCTGGCTTTTGCTTTGGTTGAAAGTGGAGCTACCTGGGTGAGCTCAGTTCCAGGCCTGAAGGGTGTCTAAGGGTGATAGTCTTAGGAGGTTCTGTTATTGTTATTAAGTGCTGTTAAATCTGTTCTCACTCAGAGCAACCCTCTATAGGGTTTCCAAGGAGAGGATGGTAACTTTGAACTGCCGACTTTGCGGTAAGTAGTCCAGTGCTTATTCTAAATAGCCACACTAGGCTCTACCAGTCTCTCAGATGTGTTGTTATTGTTGTTAGGTGTGGTCGAGTTGGTACCAATTCATAGTGACCCTATGTACAACAGAATGGAACACTGCTGGGTCCTGAGCCAATCTCACGATTATTGCCACGCTTGAGCCCATTGATACTGCCACTTTGCTAATCCATCTCGCTGGGGGTCTCCATCTTCTTCTCTGACTCCACACCTTACCAAACATGATATCCTTCTCCAGCGACTGGTCCCTCCTGACAGTATGTCCAAAGTATGAGAGACTAACTTTGGCCATCTGTCCTCCAAGGAGCATACTGGCTACACTTCTTCCAACACAGATCTGTTGGTTCTTTTGGCAGCCCATGGCACTTTCAATATTCTTCTCCAACACCAAAACTCAAAAGCGTCAATTCTTCTACAGTCTTCCTTATTCACTGTCCAGCTTTTGCATGCATATGAGGTTATTGAAAATACCATGGCGTGGGTCAGGCACACCTTAATCTTCAAGCTGACATCTTTGTTCTTCAACACTTTAAAAAGGTCTTGTGCAGCAGATTTGCCTAATGCAATACGTTGTTTGATTTCTTGACTGCTGCTTCC
>NW_006408528.1:12413541-12456929 GCF_000296735.1 Chrysochloris asiatica | reverse complement strand
TTTTCTGACTCCAGATCTTTGCACATTTTGTTGTAATATTTGGCTTTTTCTTCTCAAGCTGACCTTTGAAATTTTCTGTTAAGCTCTTGTACCTCCTCATTTCTTCCATTTGCGTTAGCATCTCTATGCTGGAGAGCAAGTTTCAGTATCTCTTCTGACATCCATTTTGACCTTTTCAGTCTTTCTTGTCTTCTCAATGACTTTTTGCTTTCTTCATGTATGATGTTCTTGTTTTCATCCCACAGCTCTTCTGATCTTCAATGTTTAGTGTTTAACATATCAAATCTGTTCTTCAGATGATCTCTAAATTCAGGTGGGATATATTCAAGATTGTATTTTGGCTCTGGTGGACTTATTTTCATTTTTTTCAGCTTCAGTTTGAATTTGCATATGGGTAATTGATGGTCTGTTCCACAGTCTGCCCCTGGCCTTGTTTTGGCTGATGATATCATCTCTTTCCGCCAATGTAGTCAATTTGATTTCTATGTATTCCATCTGGTGAGGTCCATGTGTATAGTTGTCTCTTATGCTTTCTAAATAAGGTATTTGAAATGAACAAATCATTGATTTTGCAGAATTTTATCATGTGATCTCTGGCATCATTTCTATCACCAAGGCCATATTTTCCAACTACTGATCCTTCCTCTTTGTTCCTAACCTTTACATTCCAGTCATCAGTAATGATCAATACATCTTGATTGCATGTTTGATCAATTTCAAATTGAAAAAGTTGGTAGAATTCTTCTATTTCATCCTCACTGGTTTAGTGGTTGGTGCAGAAATTTGAACAGTAGTATTAAGTGGTCTTCCCTGTAGTCACATGGATATTATCCTATCGCAGACTGCGTTGTACTTCATGACTGATCTGGATATGTTCTTTTTGACATGAATGCAACACTATCTGTTTAATTTGTCATTCCTGGGATAGTAAACCATGTGGTCATCAGATTCAAAATGGCCAATACCAGTCCATTTCAGCTCACTAATGCCTAAGATAGTGATATTTATGCACTCCATTTCATTTTTGACAATTTCCAATTTTCCTGGATTCATAATTCGTACATTCCATGTTCCAATTATTAATGGATGTGTACGGTTGTTTCTCTTCATTTTGAGTTGTGACCCATCAGCAAATGAAGTTCCCACGGGCTTTACTCCCATGGGCTTTACTTCATTTGCATCATCATGTTAAACTCTATTTTGAAGATGCAGCTCTTTCCCAGTTGCATTTTGAGTGCCTTCCAACCTGAGGGACTCATTTTCCAGCACTGTATCTGACAGTGTTTCTCTGCTATTCATAAGGTTTTCAGAGACTAAATATTTGGAAGTAGTTCGCCACTCCTTCTTCCTAGTCTGTCTTTATGTGGAAGCTCATCTGAAACCTGCCCACCATGGATGATCTGGCTGGTATTTAAAATACCAATGGTGTAGCTTCCAGAATCAGAGCAACTCACAAGCCGCTACAGTACGACATACTGACAGATGAGTGGTGGCTCTTTATGACTAGTATATCTGTTTGTTTGTTTGTTTGGGCGGGGGGGCTTGAGTTTTGTTTCATGTTTTTCTCCTGCTCTGTCCAGGGACCTCCTAGTGTGATTTCTTTCAGAGTGGTCAGCAGTAGTAGCCAGGAACTGTCTTGATATTTTGGTCTCGGGGTTGTGGTGACTCTGTTCATGTGGTCCATTAGTCTTTTGGACTATTTTATATTTTCCCTCTTCTTTGCTCTGGATGGGGAAAGACGAGTAATTGCACCTCAGAAGGTGACTCACAAGCTGTTAAGAGACAATATAGACCTAGAACAGTGGTGGTATGTGTGCTGTAGAGTTGTTTCCGACTCATAGTGACCCTGTATTGGGTTTCTGAAGAGCAGCTATTGTATTTGAATTGCTGACCTCTCAGTTAGCAGTCCGGTGCTTATTCTACAGTGCCACACTAGGACTCCTGGTTATGAATTGTTGTTGTTACGTGCCGATGAGTCAGTTCCAACTCTTAGCGACCTTGTGTAGGGTTTCTGAGGAGCAGGTGGGTTTCTTTATTATGAGCAGTAGGTAATGTAAAGATGATTAAGACCATCTCCATCCCCAAGGAGCCTTACAGATAGTTTGAATAGGAAAAATAAAAAGATAGAAAGAAAGACAGTTTTGCTAACATATAATAAAGCAGCAACATTTTTTTTTTTCTTTTTCTTTTTTGTACAATAGGATGAGTGCAAGGAAATAATGGCCACAGCTGGACCTTGGAGGATTTTGAATGTTTTACCAAAGTCTTTGTACTTTATTCTTCAGATAATGAGGTTGTGGAGACAATTGATTTAAGAAGCATGCTGGTTAACACAATATTTACAAAGCCATCAATTCTATTAGAAGATATGTGAGGTCAAAGTTAGTGTGATTCAAGGGTCAGTAATCTCCTGGTTTGACCATTAATCCTATGGGAATAGAAGTGACAGCAGCTCTCACTTCAAACACACCACGAGTAATGAGACGGCACTGCCCTCCACATGTTTTGACAAAGATTTCTGATTATCCTGTTTCCTGTAAAGAACTCCTGCTCTTTAGGTTTCACCTGTTAATAAGGCAATCATAATGCAGAGCTCACTTTTAGCTTTAGCTGCGTGTTGACATTTACAATGATGATTCAGAACAGTTCAACTGTATAGTACTTGGAGTTGGAGAAGTAGAAAGGATGGTTTGTTAATAAGGGGGGAAAAAAGATAAGTGTCTCTGCTTTGTGGAAGTAGTATGATTGATTAAAAAAAAATTCATTGAGTGAAGATTACAATCCCCTCCCTGAAACTGTTGCTCCCATTCCTCCCATTGGTTTCCCATTTACATTTGATATTTGATAATGAACAAAGCAAAAATATTTGATGCATACCTAAGAGACAAAAAAAATACGTATTCATTTAAATGTCCAAAAGCCAAATTCTGCAAGCCAGCATCCTGTCTGCCAGCACACAACCTTATTCAGTGTTTGGGCCTAGAGCCTGCAGTTGCTCTTTCTCCATGGCACCACGTGTCCTGTGGTCTCTGATGTCACCCCTTTTCTAGGTAGGGAGCTCACACTTCACTCATGCTCTTCTTTCTTGATAATTCCTGTGCCCTTGTTTATATATGCGTTCTCTAATAATTCGTTATTTTTGCTTAAGTTTAGTTTTTGTTTTGTTTTTTTTCTTTTTGCCCGCACCACATGATGTGCAGGCTCAGCTTGCAATTGAAAAAATTAAGAATTTTCCACCCATGACCTTTTCAGAAATAAAAAATTTCAGTGATGCTGTATAGGTCTCCGTTGATGCTAGAAATGCTTGCTAAAACAGTCTTTTTTGTTGTTTGTTTTAACTTTCATGGCATTTGAACTTGTTTTAAATTTTAGAAAATTGTGCATCCTGTTTTATTATTTGACCCCCAGTACATGGTTGGAAGCCTCCAGTATGATTCTTCAAAGTGGGGTCTTCAGGAGGTCTTTAGTGTTCATGTATTTTGTATGTAATTTCTCCCTAAAAACGTTACAGACATAGTTTGTAGGTCTTCTGTTGTTGTTGGCACTCTCATGTCTTTGTTCTGCATTACTGACCTTGGAGAAGGTTTGTCGGATTGATAGCTTTGGTCTTTCTGCTTCTCAGATGTGGCACAAAGGCTGTGAACATGTCCATGCTGTTGGATGAATGACCATCAGAATAGATGGGCTCACAGCTAGACTCTCAAAAGTTCCCCGAAGAGGCATGAAAATTGAAGATTCCTCGAGCTCCTAGGAATCTTCCTTCCTCATCCTTCCATTTCTGGTTCCCTCAAATCCTCTTTATAAACTTATTTCTTTTAAAGGAAAATGCTTCCAGGGACTCTGCATGACACGTAAACTTCATTTATGCAAGTGAACATGTGTCACAAAATTCATTCTCACTCCACTATCAGTATAGCCATATGAAATGACTTCCTGTTCTATAATTCTGTTCTCATCTCTTACTTCAATCCTTGCAAATGGTACTATTCCTCCAAGAATGCCTTCTCCATACCCACTGCCCCCAGTTGATATATGCTGGCTGTAATTGCAACTGTATAAGGACTCTGTTTGGGGATCTTGGTGGAATGTTTTCTTGCCCACACTCGTCTTCTTTCTCCCAGGCAGGCATAGATATCTCCATTGTGCACTCAGATAGAGTCATCTGCTTCACACTATTGCTGCTCTTAAGCTAGTTTCAGTCATAAGTCTGAGATTAATGAGGCATTCCTGATACTGAGCACAATGTCAACAACTGAGCTGCTGCTCAGGAATAATAAAAGGCTGGAGAAGGAGAGCAAGTGGAAGGCGGAACCATTCCTGCACCTGCAGTTCTCATTCATGGGCTCAATTGTCTGAGAATCCTGTATTCCCAGCTTTGACTCTTAGAATAAAATGTTAACTAAATAGGAATTTTCTTTGTAGATTAGATTTTTTACAGTTTTGGTTTTTTTTACAATTTTGAATTGATTGAAGGTTTAAAGCAAGATCGTCAGGTTTTACATTCACCAAATCTCAAAGATTGCAATCCCCTCCATGCAACAATAATTATCCTGCTTCCTCTCTGTGGTGGTGGTTCTTAAGTGCCATCGAGTCGGTTCTGACTCATAACGATCCTGTATAGGGTTTCTGAGGAGCGACTAGGGGGTTTGAACTTACAACCTTGCTGTTAAAACCAACCTATAGCGATTGCTTATCCTACAGCATCACACCACAGCTCTTCCCTGTGGTTGGGTACCCATGTACATAGATCCTCTTTCAAACTCTTAGATATTTGTGGGATATATATATATATATATATATATATATATATATATATCTCTCAAATTATATATATATATAATTCCTCCCATTCACATTCAGGCTGTTTCTCTGTCCATGTATCTACACACAGAAAACAGTTGTTCCAAGGTTGTTTATATATCACTATTTACCTCTATCTCCATTAGCTCTTGCATAGCCCTGTGTCTTCACCTGTCTTCATCATTCTTCTTCCAACCTTCCTCTTCTTGTATATTGCCCTTTCCTTCACTCATGTTAACATGTGTCTACCCTCTAGCCAGTGAATAACTCTCTCTTCTCTACTATGCCTGGTAACCATCAAAGAATATTTTTTTTACTATGTCTTTTCTTGATTATTTACAATAGTGGTCTCAGACAATATTTGTCATTTTGTGGTTGACTAATTTCACTCAGCACAGTGCCCTTCAGATACATGTTATGAGGTGTTTCACAGATTCTTTTTTATTCTTCAAACTGTGTAGAAAAGTTTGTTAATCCACTCTTCCATTAATGGGCACTTAGGCTGCCTCCATCTGTTTGCTATTGTGAATAGTGCTGCAGTGGACATTGACGTGCATGTATCTACTCATATCTTGGGTCTTATTCATTGTGGATATATGACAAGCCGTGGGATTGCTGGGTCATATGGTACTTCTATTTCCAACTTTCTGAGGAAGAACCACACTGTTTTCCACAATGGTTGTACCATTTGACAGTCCAACCTCTCCACGTCTTTGTTAGCATTTGTGGTTTTCTGTTTTTTTTAACTTTGTATTAATGTTGGTGTGAGATGATAGCTCACTGTTGTTTGATTTACATCACTCTAATGGATATGTTTGTTGACTGCCTGAATGTCCTCTTTGATGACGTGTCTGTTTATGTCGTAGCCTATTTTTTAAAAACAGGGGTGATTGCCTTTTTCTTGTTAGGGGTATTGTAGTTTTCTACAAATTTTAAGGATTAGTTCTTTTCTGATAAATCATTTCAAAAAAATTTTCCCCCTAATCTATTGGCTACCTTTTTACTCTTTTGGTAAAATCTTTTGAAGCACACACGTATCTAATTTTTAGGAGACCCCAGTCATCCATTTTGTCTTCTTTTGTTTGTGTGCTTTTAGTGATGTTTGATAATATATTTATGCTTATTTTTTCATTGATGATCTTTATAGTTCTAGGAATTACATTTAGGTCTTTGACTCACACTGAGTTTTTGTATATGGTGTAAAATATGGGTCTTGTTTCATTCTTCTGCAAATGGATTTTCACTTCCACCACCACCATTTGTTGAAGCGACCATCTCTTCTCCATGTAATGTGTTTTGGTCCTTTGCCAAAGATCAGTTGACGGCATGTGGATGGCTTTACTTTTGGGTTTTCAATTCTGTTCCATTGATCTATGTGTCTTTCATTGTATCAGCACCAGGCTATTTTGACCACCCTGGCTGTGTAGTAAATTTTGAGATCAGGGCTTGAGAGGCCTCCAACTTTGTTCTGTTTCATAAATAGTGGTTTGTTTCTTGCAGTCTCTTTCTATTCCATATAAAGTTAGTGATCATTTTTTTCCATCTTTTTAAAGAATGATTTTGGAATCTGGATTGGAATTGCATTATATCTAAAGATTGCTTTAGGGGTAGTGTTGACATTTTCACAATGTTAAGTCTTCCTGTCCACAAGCATGGTATATCCTTCCATTTTTGTAAGTCTTTTGCTTTCCTATAGTAGTCTTTTGTAGTTTTCTTTGTATAGGTCTTTTGTTTTTCTAGCTAGATTTAGTCCTTAAATATTTCATCTTTTGGGTTGTGTTGTAAATGGTATTGTTCTCTTAACTTTCTTTTCAGAACTGTCTCTATTATTGTATAGTGATTCAACCATCCTTGCATCCCTGAGATGAATCCCACTTGGTTATGGTATATTATTATTATTTTTTATGTTGCTGTTTTTTAATGGCTACTATTTTGTTGAAAAATTTTGCACCTATGTTCATGAGGGATATTGGTCTACAATTTTCTTTTTTAGTAATGTCTTTACCTGGTATTCATATGAGGAATATATTAGCTTCATAAATGTATTTGAGAGTTTTCAATCTTTTTCTATGTTCTGGAATAGTTTAAGTAGAATTGGTGTCAGTTCTTCTCTGAATGTTTGGTAGAATTCACCAGTAGAGTTGTCTGTTCCTGAACTTTTGTTTGGAGGTTTTAAACTAGTTGATCAGTTTCTTCTTTTGTTATGTTGTTGGTGTTGCTATCGGCCATTGAGTCCCTTCTAACTCATAGAGACCATGTATAGGGTTTCTGCAGAGAACCTGGTGATTTTGAACCAGCAAGAACCTTGTCTTTCAGTGCTTATCCTACAGCACCACATCATGATTTTTTTTAGGTCTGCTCAAGTTTTCTGCTTTACTCTGTGTTGGTTTAGGTTTGTGTTTTTCTAAAAATGTATCCATTTCCTCTAGATTTTCAAAATTATTGTTATGTAATTCTTCATCTTATTCTGTTAATAACTTTTATATTTCCACATTTTGTTCACACATCTCTCTTATTCTTGAGTTGATCTCTAAAATTCAGGTGGGATATGTTCAAAATTATATTTTGGTTCTTGTGGACTAGTTTTCATTTTCTGAAACTAGTCCACAAGTTGCCTTCAGCCCGAAGTTGCCTATGAATAATTGATGGTCTGTTCCACAGTCTCTCCCTGGCCTAGTTTTGGTGATGATATGGAGTTCTTCCTCAGTCTCTTCTCACAGTTGTACTTAACTGTATTCCTGTATATTCTATCTGGTGAGGCCCAGGTGTACAGTTGCTTTTAGGTTTTTAAAAAAAAGATATTTGCAATGAATAAGTTGTTGATCTTGCAAAATTGTATCTTGCTATCTCCAGCATCATTTCTTTTTCCAAGGCCATATTTTCCAACTACTGATCCTTCTTTCTTCCCCAACTTACACATTCTATCTATCTACTAGTAATTATCAGTGTAGCTTATTTGAATGTTTCATCAGTTTTAGCCTGAGGAAGTTGGTTGAATTTTTTAATTTCATCATCATGGCTTTAGCAGTTACTGCATAAATTTGACCAGTTGTGGCATTAACTGGTCTTCCTTATAGGCATGTGGAGATGATCCTATCAAACATGTGATTTCCTATCTAGACAATTCTGAATAATCACTCTCCGTAGAACTTTAGAAGCACAGTGCTGACATGACAGTGAAAGGAGAAGCAAGTACCAACTACTGCTAAAACAAATGCTGCAACTGAAACTAACTGACATCTGTACAGGAGCTTCTGGGAATGAGAAGTCAGTGCTTTGTCCTGGGTCATTTGCCTGTGCCACCCCTATCAAAAATGGTTTTATTTGGTATTAATTAGTTAAAATATTCTATGATGAGGATACCTGTCCAATGAGAACTGAACCAAGACCACAGACTTACTTCATACTGACCACAGATTGTCAGTCTGTAAAAGCACATGTCTTCGTTTTAACTAAGTCTGGTGGAGCTGAACAAAAAGCATTCTGTGTTCTTCAATTTACGCCATGTCAAATGGTAAATTTGGCATCCTCTAGGGGTTTCAAATGATGTTTCTGATCATTGTAAACTCCAGTTTGGCTTACTTCACTTCCTAAAAAATGCCTAAAATACTCCCTGGTCCACACTAGGCATTCAGGAAATGATAGTTCTTTATAAATTCCCTATAAATTATTGAGGTGGCTAATATGATTTTGACAAGGAAAAGAAAAATTGAGGTTATGCATTGCTCCAAGTCTGTCAGGATACTCCTTTCTTAGGATGGTTTGTTGCTAAATTTGATTTTTAAAACACCAAGGTATGGGCTGTCTTCTTGCTTAGGAGCTCTATGGCACAGTAGTTACGTTTCGAGCTGCTAAACAAAAGGTCAGTGGTTTGAATCCAGGAGCTGCTCCGTGAAGGAAAAATGAGGAAGCCTACATATGTAAAGGTGTTCAGTCTCGGAAATCTTAAGGAGCAGTTCTCGTTTGCCCTAGAGGATTACTATGAATTCGAATAGATTCTCTTAGTTTCAATTTGGACTCTCTTTAGCAGAACTAGTATAGTCACGTGACGGTGAGCTAGTGTTCTCTGCCAGGGATGAGTGTAACTTGCTTGTTGGGAAGCATGTGAATGCTTGGCTTTTGTCCAAGAACATACTGTGCCAAGCCATCATCTGAAATGCAGCATGCTAGACTCTGAAACATTTTCCATCTTTGATGTGTCAGGAAGACTAAGCAGAACTCAGACTACAGCCGGAACTGAGACCTTGTGAAAGCATTGTGGGCAATTCCTTCCAGTCAATATTTACAGAAAATGACGAATTTATTTTGACTTGCATTGATTAAAGAAAATGTGTCACAGGGAAGTAAAGGAGATAAATTTATGTTTTTCCTTTATTGTTGAAGAAGTGTTGCTGTTGTTTGGGGAAAAAATATGTTATGGATCAACAATACAAATACGTAAATTATAGATAGATAATGCCTCTCCGTGAAATCTCCTACTAGGCTAATTTTTGCTATTTGTTTTATTGGTCCTAGGATGCTCTTTCAGAAAGGTCATTGTTAAATATGTTTCTAAACTTGTTGTCCCTGAAAGCCTTGTTTGCTGAAGCGATGGATGAGGTCTTGTTTTGTTTTCTTGGATCAAGGAACAGAATATCTCTTGTTGGCTCTGAAACAAGGAGTCTTAAATTTAAACATCCTCTTGTTTGCTTTCTCAGTGAGATAACACAGGAAAACTGTCAAGGTAACTGCATAAAATCAAAACAACAAAAATTTAAATATATATATATGCACTGGACCTCAAGGCCAGTTTGAACTTGAACTGCAGTTCAGGCCCTAGAGACTACTAGCCTTTTTAGTTTATGGTGTTGCAATAATATTATGATGAGACTCTGAAAATTATTTGATAATTTCGTAATTCATATTTTACAAAGAAATTAAAGTATTATAAAAATACTAGAATAATTGTAAGAAAACTGAGAGATCCAAGACCATACAGTTGGAAGAGAAGATATTTATGTCAATTTTCATTTCGTTTCTGAGATTCTTCTCGTTCCAGACAAAATAGAAAGAAAGCATGGAAGTTGATGAACCATTCATTGTCTAATGATAGTCATTGTTCTGGACATATGGAAGGATTTAGGGAGGCAGTCTAGTATTAAATTTGTTATGTAGATTTTTGTTTAAAGAACATTACAAATAATAATGGGTGAAATATTAAAAATGTGTTTATAGAAAAAAGTATGAGATGAATGGTAAGTATCTGGGTAAGTACTGTTATCTTTCATATCACCTTGAGAAAGCTTTCGCTCCCTCCATGTAGAACCAGACATGACTACATGGATTATTTCGTTTCATTTTTTCCCCCCGACTCAGGTTTATTTGTACAAATAGCACAGGAGAACACCAGCTTCATGCAGATGGTAGCTCATTGGGTCATGCCAGTCCCTCTGCCCTCAAATGGAGAACTCCATTCCATCTTTGTGGGGCCCTGGGCACCTTTGGGAGCCTGAGTTGAGGCCTTGGCTTGGACTGGAGTTGACGCCTTGGTTGAAGCTTCAGCCTTAGTTTGAGCATTGGCTTTGGTCTTTGGCCAACAGAGCTTCAGAACCTTGGCAATGTATGCCCTAGCATGATTCCCCTGCTTGGGATGGGCAATGTAGGCTAGTCGACTGAGCTTGCGGTTGACACCCCTTGGGATCTTAGACTTGACCTCCTTGGGCTTTATGAGAGCTTTGCTAGCCTCGGCACATGCCTCCATGGCCTTGGCGTGGTTGGCCTGCATCTTCTTCAGGCCCTTCTTGGCAAAGCGCATGTTCCTCAGAAACTTGGGGTCCACCCCTTGAGAGACTTATATCATTGTGATCAGGGTTTCTTGATACCATTTCTGTGCCGTTTTCGGGACTGGTTATGCGTGGTGTGGTTCTTGGACTTGGCCATATCTATACCAACGCCTGCAGCTCCTGGCGCTCCAGGGACCTGAAGAGAGAGCTATCTGATGTAATTTTAATTTTTAGTATACTGAAGTGTCAAGTGACTTTACAAATTTGGCAAGAGCTACTTAGGGACTTTAGAAGTTCTTTAGATTAAAATTCAGATATACCATACTACGTGCACGTGCACACAAACACACACTGCTCTGCAGCTTATTCTGTGCTTTTTAGTAACGTATGTATGATTCCAAAGAGAGGTGACCAAACAGAATGCAGAAATCATCGGATAATATCATCAATATCCAGTGCCTAAGATCTCTTTGGGGAGCTCTGGTAGTGTAGTTGTTACGAATCGGGCTGCTAACCTCAAGGTTGGCAGTTTGAAACTACCAGCGGTTCCATGGGAGAAAGATGAGGTGGTCTGCTCCCGTAAAGATTTACAGCCTCGGAAACCCTGTGTAGGGTCGCTATGAGTCAGAACCGATTCCACGATACTTAACAACAACAACAAGATCTCTTTGAAGTGTTGAAGGGAAAATATGTCAGTCTGAGGACTAAGGTGCACCTGATGCAAGCCATGGTATTTTCAGTAACCTCATATGCATATGAAAACTGGGCAGACTTTGTCTCTCATATTTTGGACATATTATCAGAAGGTTTACTCCCTGGAAAGGGATATCATGTTTGGTAAAGTAGAGATTCAAGAAAAGGAGGAAGACGCTCAATGAGATGGATTGGCACTGTGGCACCAGTGATGGGCTCAAACGCAGCAAAAATTGTGAGTTTGCTACAGGAATGGGCAGTGCTTCATTCGGTTGTGCTTAGGGTAACTATGAGTCGGTACCAACTCGATGGCACCTAACAACAACAATGTATGTATTTATTACCTCTTGAAACTTTTTTTTTTTTTTTTTTTTTAATATATATATATATATACAGTCACTGTGTGTTCCTGTCATCTTTTTTTTTTTTCTTTTTAATGTTTTCTCCCATGTGATAGTTTACATGGGAGAACATGAGCTTTACATTCATCCTATCGGCTATCGTTTCATTGCCATGGTTACAGTCCCCTCCATGCGTCATCAACCAACCAAAGGGTATACCCGGCAAGCCTGCTCCCCAGTCATCAGCACACAGCCCGTCTCCCTCTCTGGGTCTAAAGTCCTTAGCCATTCCATCTCTCCACGTCTTTGTCTCTGCCTCCATCTCTTGTGTCACTGCTTCTTTGGGTAGGGTGTCGCACTCTGCTCTTCTCCCTTGATGGTTCCAGGGACCTTTGCTCCTGGACTGCAAAGTCAATCACTCCCCTCCTTTTGCTACAAAACGTCCACCTTTAAATTTTGTCATCTTCTTTTGATGCTTTCTGCATCCTTTAATATTTTGACCATAGAATCCTTCAGTGTTACATATCAGGACTTGAATTTTTTCCTCAGTTCTATCAGCTTGAGAAACGCTGAGCATGTTCTTCCTGTTAGGTTTTCTAACTTCAGATCTCTGCACATTTCGTTATAATATTTAACTTTGTCTTTTCTAGCTGCCCTTTGAAATGTTCTGTTCAGCTGCTTTACCTCCTCTTTCTTCCTTTTACTTTAGCATTTCTATGTTGGAAAGCAAGTTTAATAGTATCTTCTGGCATCTAATTTGGGTTCTCCCCTCTTTTTGTCTTCTTAATAACTGTCTGCTGTCTTCCGGTATCATGTTCTTTTTGTCATCCCACGACTCATCTGGTCTTTGGTCATTAGTGTCTAATTCATCGAATCTGTTCTTGAGATAATATTTAAATTCAGCTTAGGTATGTTCAAAATCATATTCTGGCTCTCATGAGCTTGTTTAATTTTCTTCTGCTTCAGCCTGAACTTGCATGTGTACAATTTGATGGTCTATTCTACAGTCTGTCCCTGGCCTGGTTTTAGCTGAAGACATGGAACTTTCCCACAGATGTAGTCAATTTGAATACTTCAAATACTTACTGATGGAGATCAAAGACCACAACCTTCAGTATGGGTTGCAACTCAATGTAATGAAAACAGAAATTCTTACCACTGGACCAATAAATAACATCATGATAAATGGAGAAGATTCAAGTTGTCAAAGACTTCATTTTGCATGAATCCACCATCAACACTCATGGAAGCAGCAGTCAAGAAATCAAATGACATATTACATTAGGCAAATCTGCTGCACACAAGACCTCTTTAAAGTGTTGAAGAGCAAAGATGTCACTTTAGAGACTAAGGTGAGCCTGACCCAAGCCACGGTATTTTCAATAGCCTCATATGCAGGTGAAAGATAGTTAGTAAATAAGGAAGACTGTAGAAGAATTGATGTATTTGAGTCATGGTGTTAGAGACGAATATTAAAAGTAGTATGGTGGAAGGTCAGAGAAAAAGAGGAAGACTCCCCCCCGCCCCCCCCAGCATGGTGGATTGGAAAAGTGACAGCATCAGTGGGCTCAAGCGTGGCAACGGTTGTGAGGTTGTGTTTCATTCTGTTGTACATAGGGTCGCTATGAGTCGGTACCAACTTAATGGCTCTTAACAACAACATAGACTGCCAGAAGAACAAACAAATCTGTGTTGGAGAAAGTACAACCAGAATACTCCTTAGAAACTAAGATTACCAGACTTCTTCTCTCATACTTAGGACATGTTATCAGGAGGGATCACTCCTTGCAGAGGGACATCAGGCTTGCAAAAGTAGAGAGCAAAAAAGAGACCCCCCAATGAGATGGATTGGCACAGTGGCAGCAGCAATGGTCTCAAGCATATCGACAATTGTGAGGTTGGCACAGGGCTGGGCAGGTTCTCAATCTGTTGTGTATAAAGTCACTATAAGTTGGATCTGACTCCAGGGCACCTAGCGACAACAATGTATGTAGATCTTTGGTGAGTTTGCCATTTCATTAGAGGAATGTCTTCTAATAACTGCATTGAATTGCATATTTGGATGTATCATAGTTTAGTAAGCTATTTTCTCTATGGGTGAATATTTAGTAAAATTTTGACCTTAGGCTAATAAAAAACAGTGTTGCAGGGAACTTTCTTATATATACAGCTCTGTGCACATTTGCAAGTATTTCTGCAAATGCTTAGATATGAAATTATTGGGGGACGTTTAAAATGTAGGTACCAAAAAGACCATGGCTGTTGAGTCGATTCAGATACATAGGCTCTTTATGATTGAGTAGAACTGCCCCATGGGGTTTCCAAGGCTCTTTGAGTCTATGGATGCTGACTCCCACATTTTTCTATCATGGCATGGCTAGTGGGTTAAAATAACAGATCTTTTAGCTAGCAGTCGAGTGCTTTGTCCACTCTGCCACTGGGACTGTGATAAAATGTTTTTATGTGCCGTTGAGTAGACTCTGACCCGTAGTGACCCTGTGTAGTGTTTTCGAGGAGTAACTAGTGAGCTTGAACCACCGACCTTGCAGTTCAAATCCCTTTGCAGTGGCACATTAACCCACAGTGCCATACCAGGACTCCAATATATTGATAGCTACACTGAACAACAACAACATATTCAAATTATGGTTTGTTTTTTTCCTTTGCTTTTCAAAATTTATTCTTTTCTCCACAGAATCATAAATATTGGTTATTTTTATTGAACCACATTTTCTGAGTGGAATATATGGTCTGTCCACCAACATACTTATTTGAATTTATATTCACTGATTTTTTAAATGAAGTTGAACATCTTTATAGAATTTATTAGAAATTAATATTTCTTTTTAATAATTATCAATAAATCTCCTTTTCCTATTTATATAAGTAGTTGCTTGAGTTGATGAAGTAGTAAATCTTTTAAATTGTTTTCATGGCTTGATTGCTTGATTATGGTGTACATATTTTGTTTATAGCACTTTTAAAAAAAATTAATAACATGTATTTCCATTAGGACTTCTAGGGTCTGTAGCCTAAAGTTAGTTAAACATTGTCCTAGGAGTCCTGGTGTGGCACTGTAGGATAATGCACTGGACTGCAAGGTTAGTTTGATTTGCAAACTATACAGGATTGCCATGAGTCAGAACCAACTCAAAGGCACTTAACAATGACAATTTTTTTTCTTTTAGTATGTTTATAGTTTATGAATGTTTTTGTTTTAAATGATCTGAATTTTATTTAGTGATATGAAATAGAAATATGTTTTAAAATGAATAGCTAATATGTTTTTCTTTGTACCACTTACTGAATAGGTCACTGTTACTAATTTCAGTAGGTAAGTAGAGCAGTGGAAAAAATATAAAGTAAGATCTGTTTTGGGAATGGGAACATGATTGGTGTCAATCTCTCCCCTCTTCTTGGAGCTTAGCCAACTACAGATGGAGGACTATTATAATCTGCTTGGCCTATTGGACACCAATGAAATTATGGCCTTATGTGACACTATTACCAACTAACTGACTGCTGCCGCTTGAGGATCAATATGCCTTGTGTGCAGTATCAGTGTACAAAGTGTAGAAGAAATTCTGAAGTGTAAAAAAAAATCTACTATGACATAGTATTTAAGTCCTTGCCAACACAGTGAGTAGTTAGTTATACCTCCAGTTACTGAAAAACATCTTACCCATCATGCAAATGATTATTGGAAAAAGCAATTACAACTGTAATAGAAAGAATTACCAAAGCCAGTTAAAAAGCTATAAGATATTTAATTATTTCAAACAGAGGAGAAAGAAGAATTTTTGAAAGCTGAAGAAGCTGATTTTTGTCAGTTAGAATTCTGTCACTGGTTCTTTGAACTTCTTCATTCTCAAAATCTTTTTCTGGGGCCATCTGAAGATGAATGGGGACCATAGCACTTTTGGCATGATGTCAAGCTTAGGTTTTGCTGTAACACATTAGAACAACGTGTGATACAGTAAGTACCATGGAACGTAAATTGTGAGTCTTCATTTGCTGCCACTAGTGATAATAAAATTTTCTTTTTTTCAAAGTCCTACTCTAGACTTCTGTGGGTTGAATTACGCTTTCCCCCATGGGCTAGTTATAGTTGGAAATACTTGCTTGGGCAGTTTTGAATAAAATTTTGGACTCTTCTGCTGCCCTCTTTTGGAAAATGCGTGGAAAATAAAATTTGTGAACTAGAGAATTGTTGGAGAGAGTTCCCTTGCTTTGGGAATATCATGGAAACCAACTATTACATTTGTGCCAATTGATATAGAGACCTTTTATAATGTAATCACTTGATGTACTGTCAATATAATACCACTTAATGGAGAGTAGACAATGGAGAGTGGAACTAGAGAACAAGTTTTATGAACTGGAAATGAAGCATTGTTGAACAAAAAGAGCACTGAGTTTATCTTTAAAGCATTGAGCACTGTACATCATGACAATAAGTCTGTACAGAAACTCTTCCAAATACTGTATTAGAAATGTCTGATTGATTTCAGGTATGATATTGACATCTTTTTAGTTAGAAGTACCTTTCTTGACTAATGCTTGCCTATTTTACGAGTTGCAGCAGATGTTTTGAGAGCATAATTAAGTTCATCAAATAAATCCCACTTTAGATGTTATAGGTAACGATGTACTTAGAAACAAGGTAATATGTCCATTTTACTTAGTGAATATTCTCACATCTGTGCTTTTGAAGTGAGAAACAATTAATAGTGTTCAGGACTTTACCTCATAAGTTTCTCATTTACTTTTATCTAAATCTAGATAATTAGATATTTTACAAATGCATCTAACTGCAACATTGTTAAAATAAGATGAAATATTTTAGAGAAATTTCATGTAAACTCAAAATTCTCAATTTAGAAAACTTGAATGACATGACATCCTTAATGGAAAAAAATTCAATAATACATCATATCTGTTTTTTAGGTATCTAAATTCATGAGGTATATGCTTAATGCTTAAGGTCATATTTTGGCTCTTATGGACTTGTTTTTATTTTCTTCAGCTTGAGCCTGAACTTGCTTATGAGCAACTGGTGGTGTGTTCCACAGTGTGTCCCTGGCTTGTTTTGGCTGATGATAATTAATTTTTCCACTATCTCTTCCCACAGATGTATTCAATTGGGTTTCTGTGTAGTCTATCAGGTGAGGTCCATGTGTATAGTTGTCTTTTATGTTGTCTAAAAAAGGTATTTGCAATGAATCTTTGGTCTTGCAAAATTCTATCAAGCAGTCTCCAGTATCATATCTATAACCAAGATCATGTTTTCCAACTGGTGATCCTTCCTCTTTTTTCAAACCCTTGCATTCCAGTTACCAATTGGATGATTATTAACACATCTTGATTGTATGTATGATCAATTTCAGACTGAACACATTGGTAGAATTCTTCAATTTCATCATCACCGGCTTTAGTGGTTGAGTAAATTTGAATAATAGTGGTATTAGCTTGTCTTCCTTGTGGTGGCAGTGGTGATTATGTGCTGTGGAGTTGGTTCTGACTCATAGTGACTCTTTTTATAGGGTTTACAAGGCTGTAAATCTTTACAGGAACTGAAAGCCTCATCTTTCTCCCACAGAACAGTTGTTGTTTTGAACTGCTGACCTTGAGATTAGCAGCCCTACTAATAACCACTACACTACCAGAGCTCCTTTCTTCCTTGTAGGTGTGTGCATATTATCCTATCACAGTGGTCATAGTCTTAGATAACAAAGTTGTATTTTGTTAACCAAAATAAAGCAAATTTTACTACTGATTTATTTAATGATTACCACTAGTCTACCAGAGTACCTTGTCTTCCATGTAGGTGTATGGATATTATCCTATCACAGTGGTCATTGTCTTAGGTAATAAAGTTTTATTTTGTTAATCAAAATAAAACAGATTTTACTACTGCTAAAAAAAAAAGAAAGAAAGGGTTTATTTTATGGATAAAATTGTCTTTTAAATTAGTTTTTTTGGTAAACCTTTTATTGTGAAATGAGTGAAGGTTCTCAGAGACTATCATCAGTTTTGCATTCAAGAAGTCATACTCTTTGTTTCATCTCATTGATTGCAATCCTTTCCATGCAACAACAGGTATCCTATTTCCTCCCTGTGGTTCCTATTTCCATTCCTCCCACCTTCCTATCCCTTCTCAACTTTGTTCTAAGGAAAATGCTGGTGTTTTAATTTTGAATGATTGACCGTTCCATCATTCTTAGTGAGCATACCTTACTGGTGGTGTTTTCCCTTTTACATACCTATCTGAAAGTTGGGCCATGAGGGTGAGTTCCTTTCCAGAACTGAAGGGTGGTGGAGGACCATCGTCTGAGGTTCCTCCAATATCTTTTTGGCCAGTAAGCCCAATCTTTTAAATTTTTGAGTTTGTTTCCACATATTCTGTTGCGGGATCTGGGATCTTTCTAATGTAATCCCTTTTAGACCAGTTGGTAGTGGTAGTTGGACACCATCTAGCTCTTCTGGTCTCAGGATTGTGTAGACTGATGATGTTCACATGTTCTGTTAGTCCAACATGAAATTATTCCAAGCCTCTTCAGTTCTTATCACTCTTCTTTCTTCTGCTCATGGAGAAACCAGTAGGTACACCTTAGATGGTCATTCATGAGGTTTTAAGATTCAAGATGCTACTCATCAAAAGTAAGATGTAGAACATTGTTTTTGTGAACTGTTATTCCCAACTGACCATGGTGTCCCCTGAGACTATGATTTTGAGCCACGAGGTCCAACAACTCATTACTTTGGGATGTTTGACAATTTCTAAGAAATTGTCATCATTTTGATCACTGTATGCTCCACCTCATTCATAGTTATGTTTTAGATTGTTGTTGTTGTTGTTGTTAAGTGCCGTCGAGTAGGTTCCGACCCATAGCGACCCTGTACAGGGTTTCCGAGGGTGTAAATCTTTACGGGAGTAGAAAGCCTCATCTTCAACAATGTTTTAGATACCCATGTATTAATATCCTCTTTCAAACTTTTATATATTAAATTAAGATTTAATTGGTTGTTCTGAAATGGAGTACTGGTGTGGTGCTTCGGGTTAATGTGCTTGACTGCAAGATTGGTTTGAACCACAAGGCTGGCAGTTCAAGCTCACCAGTCACTCCTTGGAAACACTATACAGGGTCACTGTGAGTAGGAACCAACAACACGATGTATTTCCAAAATAATTCTTCTTTTTCAAACAGATTATTAGTTAGTTTCCCAGAGAAAAGGCGAGGTGAGATTTTTATTTTGATTGCCTTGAGTTCATACGTTAGATGGATATACACATTTATTGTAATAATTTGGGAGCATAGGCATCTTTATAATACTAAGACTTTTAATCAAAGAGCAAAATGTAGCATTGTATTTATTTAGTAAATATTTTGTATTATGTGGTTATATTTTATTGATGAGAAAGTTACTGCATACTCACAGCTAATCATTCTGTCATTTTTGTTGTTGTTGTTGTAACATTTTCTGAAGCTATTGTTTTTCTTTTTGTTTGTATGAGAGTGAGTCAAAAATTATCCACACTCTAGTTATATTAAAACGTCCAACCATGTTCATGACTGATGATAACATTGAGTGTACATGTGAAATGATCCCATTGAATAAATGAGTGTCAGTGGATTATGTGGTAAATAATTTGCAAATCAGCCACAGTTCTGCCCATGAAATAATCCACAACAGACTTGGGTTTTGAAAACTTTATGCGAGATGGGTACCAAACAATTCACAAAAGAGCATAAACAGAAATGTTTGGACAGCTGCAAACAAAAGTTGGACCTGAGACTCAAAGGAAGGTAAAAGTTTCTGAAAAATAATCATTACTGATGATGAGACAGAGATTCATCACTATGAGCCTGAGAGTAAACGGCAGAGAATGAAATGGAAACATCCTCAATCACCAATCAAGAAAAAAGTTCAAAAGTCAACCATAAGCTGGGAAATTGATGCTCACAGTTTCATGAGATTCTCAAGGGCCAATATTGGAACACAAGCAGGAAAAAGGTTCAACAATTAAGAGTGCTCGTTACAGTGAGATGCTCACTGAAGAATTGAAGCCTAAGCTGTACAAGTCATCCTGTTTGGGGAAGAATATTATCATAAATGGTAACTTTTGGATTCTGGGGAAGAAATCAGGAATGTATTCATTTTTTGTAACAGTTCTCTCATTTAATTTTTGAAAAAAATTAAAGAAACGCTGTATTCTAGCAAAATTGAACTATGTTCTAAAGTGAACGCTTTTTAAATCTGTGTTCCATAATCACACTATTGTGCATATTAGCAGAAGGAGATGGGTGGCAACTGTTAATGGAACAATTTCCTGTCCACTTACCTATGGTTTTCAGGTCATGGGTAAAGTTCCTTCCCTAATCATTTATTTTTATTTTTATTTTTATGTTTTGAACTGAGTGATAGTTTACATGGGAGAACATTGGCTTTATACCATCGTTTTATTGCAATGATTTAATCTCCTCCGTGCATCATCGTTCAATAGTATTTGCTTCCATGCCCTCTGGTTTTTTGTTTGTTTGTTTGTTTTTTATTTGGGGGGGGGGCAGCGTTGGGGAGGAGATGTACACAAAATACTCAGGAGTATATAATACTTTAAACAACCAAAGGACATATTCTGCAAGCCTGCCTGCTGGCTACCAGCACTCAGTCCCTCTCTTTCCATGAGTCTAGAGTCCTGAGCTGCTCCCTTTCTCCATTTTTCCTCATCTCTGGTATCCCTGCTTCTCTGGATAAGGTCCTGCATTCTGCTTGCACTATTCTCCCTTGATGCTCCTAGGGTCCTCTGTTTTTGGACCTTACGTAAGATGAACTACTCCCCCGTTTTTGTTACAAAATCTTTATAGTTGTGACAGTTGTAATTAGTCATGATAACAGTTACTCACTATTGAATCATAAGAATTTAATCCCCATTTCCTTTCACCAGACCTATCTAAACAAGATGAAAAGGGGACTCTACCTTCCCCCACACACTCTTACTCCCTCTTGCAAACTTTTTAGTCAGTCACTTCGTACCTTTATCGCCTCCTCATTTTAAGTAGACTGTGTCTAAGTTGCCCATCCCTATCTACTCAGTATACAGAGAAGATTCCCCTAATCATTTTGCATTGTCATCTTTTCAATTAACGATATTTTTAAAAAACAGTAAATACATATTTTTGTCTGTTGTGTGCTGTTTAGTCAATTTCAAATCATAGAACTGCACAGGTCAGAGTAAAACTGTGCCTTTGCAGTTTCTTAAACTTTAACAGAATATAGGACTCCTGGTGTTGTGGTGTGGGTTAATGCACTGGACTGCAAAGTCCATTTGAACTGCAAGGTCAGTGGTTCAGACTCATCAGCCGCTCCTTAGAAACCCTATACAGGGTAGCCATGGGTTGGAAGTGACTCAGTGGTGCTTCACAACAACAAAAACTTTAATAATTATGGGAGCAAATCACCAGGCCTTTTCAACAGAAGAGCAATTGGTGGGGTCAAACTGACAAGTTAGCAGTTAAATACTTAACTATTGCTTTACCAGGCTTCCTTATTTTTGTTTAGGGTTTCTATTTCAAGTATACATTTTTCTTCTTCTATACTTGAATCTGTGAATCTCTTGTTTTCAAGATTCAACCCTAACACCATTTTATTCATAAAAATATTACTCTTTTTTGTTAAATAATATTAATCGTTTGGTCCATTCCTTTGTTACATCAGGTATCCCATTATATTGTATGTAGTTCTTTTCTTTGCTCTCTGTTCCCCTTCAAAACTGTGAGCTATTTGAGGCTGCGCCTTCTTCTGTGTCTAGCACAGTGTCTGACATAGAGTTCTTACTGTTTATTGTTATTTGGTTGAAAGTTTGCAGAGCAGAATGGTTCTCCATCTCACAATACACACACATTTTGCTTCATGCCTGATTGTAATCCCCACAGTGTGATAGCTCTCTTCCTGCTTCCTCCCTGTGCTTACTCTTTCCATGCACCCTTTTTTACCTTCCCCTGCAGCTGTATCCCTCTGCAAATGCTGTCCTTTTGATCTCATATGATTGGTTGCTCTATGGTATAAATTTTTGTTGAATGAATATATGTAAATAAGTGATTACCAAAAAAATATAGTGGAAATATAGCAAACAGAATGTAAGAAAAAGTCATGAATTTGAAATTTTAAGAAAATTCAAATACCTTGCAGTTCAAAGGGAACTATATATTTTATAAAAAGTTAACTAAAAAAGAAATGTACAAACCCCATAGCATAGAGTATGTGTTGTTTGATGCAATGATATTAATTATGGTGAAGAAAGGTGGCAGAAGCCACAAGTGGTATGAGGCTGTGAAAACATGTCAGGAAGAAAAGAAGTATTGATTTGGGCTACAAAAGAATATAATTTTGAAAAGAATATGGATTCCTGGTATGGTGCTGTAGGATCAGCAGTGGACTGCTAACCACAAAATTGGCAATTTAAACCCAACACCCATTCCTCGGAAACCTATACAGGGGTGCTATGAGTCAGAACTGACTTGACAGTACTTAACCACCATACCATTAGGAATCATGAGAATTCAGCATAGTATTCAATGTGTGGCAAATTCAAGGTTTGCTTTCTAGGATTTGTTGTTTTCCAGCTATTTTTAATCTTCATTGGTTCATTCTATGGATGAGGAACCATGAGTACAGATTGGGTGGCTGACTGTGGCTGAAATATAGTTATAGTACTGGCACACTACAACCTAGGAGCTAGTATGCATCATTGTTGGTGTTAAGTGCATTGAGTCTGCTCTGACTCGTTACAACCTCGAATAGTGTTTCTGAGGAGTGGCTGCTCAGCATAGGTTCATGACTTAGTTTCGTTTTATCAGGAACAAATGCAGCATTGAAACTTATGTAGTATATTCTGAATTTATAAAAGACAATGGAAATTGCTGATCAAATCATGTATTCTGTGACGACTGCTGTCTCTTCAGTTATTAAAATTGGTAGAATGACTCACAAATCTTTTTGGATAGCAAATCATTGTTATTCTGCTTTACTTTCTTTTTCTTAAGAGATAAATTAATTTTGAAGAAAAAAAAATTGTTTAGAAGCACTTCATCATATGTTTTGTTAACTTAAGTGTCGATACCTGTTGCTGGTGATGTTGGGTGCTGTCAAGTCATTTCTGACTTAGACTGATCCTATGCCCAACACTGCCCGGTCCTGCACCATCTTCACAGTTGTTATATTTAAACCCAGTGTTGCTGTCACTGTGTCAGTCCACGTTGTTAGGGGACCTTCCTCTTTCACCCTGACCCTCCATAGTTCCTTCTCCAGGAGCTGGCCCTTCCGAATAACATGTCTAAAGTACGAGAGACAAAGTCTCACCATCCTCACATCAATGGAGCATTCTGACTTAAATCTTTCAGTACGGATTTGTTTGTTCCTTGGGCAGTCCATGGTACTTTTAATATTCGTCACCAACATAAGAATTCAAATGCATTGATTCTTCTATGGTCGTGCTTATTCATTGTCCAATTTTCACATGCATATGAGGCAACCGAGAGTACCATGGCTTGAGTCAGACATACTTTAGGCCTCAAAATGACATTTTTGCTATTGAAGACTTTTTAAAAGTTTGTTTTGTTTTTGTTTTTTTTTGTAGCAGATTTGCCTAATGCAATTCGTAGTTTAATTTCTTCACTATTGCTTCCATGAGCAATGACTGTGGATCTAAATAAAATGAAGCCGTTAATAGCTTCAACCTTTTGTTTTTATTTTGTCATGATGTTATTCACTGTTTTCAGTTGTGAGGATTTTCGTTTTCTTCACATTGAGATGCAATTCAAATCCTCTTTACTCCTGGCAAACAAGGGTGTGCCTATTGCAGGTTGCTAATGAGTCTTCCTTCAATCCTGATGCCACATGCTTCTTCGTATAATCCAGTATCTCAAATTATTTGTTCAACCTACAGATCTTGGTGTGGTGCTCTATGATAAACACTGGATTGCTGACTACAAGGATGGATATTCAAACCCACCATCTGCTTTTCAGAAACCATATACACGATTGCTATGAGTTGGAACTGACTAGAGGACACTTAACAGTAACCACATGCAGTTTGAATATGGTGAAAGGATTCAACCCTGGTGCACTCCTCTCCTGATTTAAAACCATTTAATATCCCCTTGTTCTGTTCAGATGACTCCCCCTTGGTCTGAATACAGGTTCCTTCAAGCAAAATGGATTGTTCCAAAATACCTATCCTTGACAATGTTATCTATAGTTTGTTATGATCCACAAGATCGAATGCCTTTGCATAGTCAACAAAGCACAAGCGAATATCTTTCTGGTATTCTCTGCCTTTGGTCAGGATCCATGTGATGTCAGCAAGGATATCCCTAGTTCATCATCCTCTTTTTCATTCCACTTGAATATCTGGCAGCTCCCTGTTGATGTACTGCAGCAACTGCTTTTTGAATGATCCTCAGCATACTTTTTTTTTTTAATGTTTTATTGTGAATTATATGATAGTTTACATGGGAGAACATTAGCTTTATATTCATCTTACCGTATGTCATTTCATTGCCATGGTTACAATCCCTTCCATGCATCATCAACCAACCAAAGGGTATACCCTGCAAGCCTGCCCCCCCCGCCCCTGGTCGTCATCACACAGCCCCTCTCCCTCTCTGGGTCTAAAGTCCCCAGCTGCTCCATCTCTCCACATCATCGTCTCTGCCTCCATCTCTGGTGTGACTGCTTCTCTGGGTAGGGTCTGCTCTCTGCTCTTCTCCGTTGATGGTCCCAGGGACCTCCGTTCCTAGACTGCAAAGTTAATCACTCCCCTCGTTTTGCTACTAAATATCTACCTTTACATTTCCTACCCTCACAATCAGTCCAGATAACAATTATTCACTATTGTATCACAAGAGACCTATCCCCATCTCCTTTCATCAGTCCCACCCAGAGAGATTGGATACTACTCAGTGGAGATTCTGCCTTCCTCCATGACCTCTGGATCTAGGCTCCCCCCCTTTTTTTAATTATGTTTTATTGTGCATTATGTGGTAGTTTACATGGGAGAACATTAGTTTTACATTCATCCTATCCTATATCATTTCATTGCTACGGTTAAGAACATTAGTTTTATATTCATCCTATTCTATATCATTTCATTGTTACGGTTATAATCCCCTCCGTGCATCATCAACCTACCAAAGGGTATACCCTGCAAGCCTGTTCCCTCCTCCCCCACTGGTCATCACTACACAGCCCCTCTCTCTCTGGGTCTAAAGTCCCCAGCTGCTCCATCTCTCCATGTCATCGTCTCTGCCTTCATCTCTGGTGCCACTGCTTCTCTGGGTAGGGTCCGGCTCTCCTCTCTTCTACCTTGATGGTCCCAGGGATCTCCACTCCTAAACTGCAAAGTTAATCACTCCCCTCCTTGCTACAAAACGTCTACCTTTACATTTCCAACCCTCACAATCAGTCCTGATAAAAATTATTCACTGTTGTATCACAAGAGACCTATCTGCGTTTCCTTTCATCAGCCCTGCCTAGACTCAGTGGAGATTCTACCTTCCTCCACACCTACTGGATCTAGGTTCCCTCTTGAAAGCGTATAAGGCAGTCACTGCTTGCCTTTGTAGCCCTCCCACTTTGGGTAGCCTATATCCAAGTTGCCCATCCCTGTCTTCTGTGTGGAGGGGGTGGGAATGATCCTTGCTGTAAAGACTTGTTCCCTTTTTTGAGCTACTGCATCCATAGGTGTAGGTCAAGTTCATCAAATTGTACCAAATTATGCTTTTTTTCCTCTTTTTTCTTCTTCTAATTGAGCTCTGATCATCCAGTCATTGAAGCCAGGTCAAGTGGGTATTAATCTGCAAGTGTTGGTGTTTTTATGCATATGCCCTCTCTCTTCCTATCAGCTGGACACTCAGTCTCCACTATAGTTCTCTGTGGCTATGTCACTGACTCTGGGCCCAAGAATCCCCAGGTCTTGCCACATTGCTGGCCAACCAGGTCTGCACCCTGGTTCACAGAAGTCTATTGAACATTGTAGGGCTTAGCTTGCAACTTCATTGCTGTTTTCCCTCACTTCTCGGTGACGAATGTGGTCACCAATCAGAATGTGTATTCCCATTGAGTCTTAGTCTTAGAAGGGGGTTTTCCCTGAGAGAACCCAACCACTTGCCTTGATGTCTCCTGGGTGAGCAACTTGCTTGTTCTTGTAGTAATCAGTCGGTCTTCTGTTACCGTTTTGTATTTTTCCTGTTGGTCTCTCTTTCAAGAAGTATCTTCTGTTCTTCTGGTGGCTCCAGGCTGGTCTCCTTGCCCTTTCAAGTGGAAATTTCCCACCTCAGCAGATTCTGGATAGGGTTCAGGATTCCACCTATGGTCTTATGTAATACAGAGGCTCAGCAGGAATCCTCCTTCACTGGGCACATTGTAGCCCCATTTTAGGTATTCCAGGTCAGCAGTTCGAAACTACCAGCTGTTCCGCAGGAGAAAGATGAGGCTTTCTGCTCCCATAAAGATTTACAGCCTCAGAAACCCTGTACAGGGTCGCTATGAGTCGGAACCAACTCTACGGCATACAACAACAATCAGTTATAGACAGAAGATGGACTTAGAAGCTTTCTATGGTGATATTTCTGGCTATTCCTTTCTCTCCCCCTCAAGTATCTCTTTTGCTGTTGTTTGATTCTTCAGCTAAGACAAGAAGAGATGATTTATTGTACACGTTACATTCAGCCATAACAGAAGAGAACTAATCCAGAGTGTCATAGGTCCAGGACAAAGGATTGAAATGAAATGAATTGGTACAGCAAGGTGGGTCTCAGATGTTTGTAGCATTCGTCAAATGGTGATGGAAGTTCTAGATCCACTGAGCCATAAGTTCTAGATAGTAGCACGTAGTCAGCTTGCACCAGTGTCATGGCCTCTAGCATTCTACGTTGCTGCTGCTGTGGGTACACATGCTAGCCTTTACCTCTGCCTCATCTTTCTTCTTTTTCGCTCCAGCCTGCACATTCGCTTCTTCCTCAACTTCACTCTCATGTCTCGGAGGCTTCTAACAAGATGGCACTAAGGCCTAGAGAGCTCAAGTGTTTCTTTTATAATGGTATGCCATGGAAAACAAGATTCAAAAGACAGCCAAGCCTCTTAACATTATTTCCCCCCTTTTCCCCATTCCAACCATGTCTCAATCCCTGTATCCTAGAGCCTTGTTGTTCTGAGGTTGTGCATACATCATTATTACCTCTTTCCCACTTAGCCCATGCAAACCTGCCTAACTGTTTTCCCATCCACCTTGTCCTTCCATTCCCCTCCCCGTTTTTAATATATCGCCCCCCCTCCCAGCACCCAAACTATCCTGTATCTATTTCCTACCCTGTGCTCCAGTGTCTCCTCCCTCCCATCACACCACCCCCTACATCCCAATAACCAACAAAGAATCCCTCTCCCCTTTAGTATGGGTTCTTTTTCTTAGTCTTTTATAGTAGTGGTCCTAGGCAGTATTTCTCCTTTTGTGACTGACTAATTTCACTCAGCATAATGTCCTCAAGGTTCATTCATGTTATGTGGTGGCTTGCAGCTTCCTTGTTGTTCTTCAAGGTAAACCACAGTTTGTTTATCCATTCTTCAATTGATGGACACTTAGGCTGGCTCCATCATTGTGCTATTTTAAATAGTGTTGCTATGAACATTGGTGTGCATATATCTACTCGTGTTATGGTTCATATTTCTTGTGGGTAAATATCAAGTAGAGGAATTGCTGGATCATAAGGTATTTCTATTTCCAGACTTCTGAGGAAATGCCATATTGGTTTCCAGAGAGGTTGGAACATTTTGTTATCCCACCAGCAATGCAGGAGTGTCCCAGTCTCTCCACATCCCTGCCAGCATTTATTGTCCTCTACTTTTGTTTTTTTAAATCTTTGCTGTTATTGCTGGTGTGAGATGATATCTCATTGTTTTGATTTGCATCTCTCTAATGGCTAGTGATCGTGAACATTTCTTCATATGTTTATGAAGTGTCCTGTGCCAATTTTTTAATTGGGTTATTTGTCTTTTTCTTGTAGAGGTGTTGTAGTTTCTATATATTTTAGAAATGAGTCCCTTGTCTGATATGTCATTGCAAAAGATTTTTTTCCCATTCCGTGGTTTTCCTTTTTATATTCTTCTGGTGAAGTCTTTTGATGCACATAAGTTTTTAATTTTTAGTATGACCCACTCATCTATTTTGTCTACTTTTGTTTGTGTAGTTTTCAAAATCTTTGGTAGTCTGTGTATTGCCTGAATTAATGCCCTCACATTTGTTCCTACTTTTTCATAGATGGCCTTCGTAATTCTGGGGTTCTCACTTAGGTCTTTGAACCATGCTGAGTTGGTTTTTGTATAAGGCTTGAGGTGAAAGTCTTGTTTCAGTCTTTTGCATATCACTTTCCAGTTCTGCCAGCACCATCTGTTGAAGAGACTATCACCTCCCATGCAATATATTTAGGTACTTTGCCAAAAATCAGTTGGCTGTATGTGGATGAGTTAATTTCTGGATTATCGATTCTGTTCCATTTATTGATATATCTTTCATTGTAACAGTACCAAGCTGTTTTGACCACTGTAGCCACGTAGTAAGTTTTGAAGTCGGGGAATGAGAGGCTTCCAACCTTCTTCTTCTTCTTAAGCAGTGCTTTGCTTATCCCGGGTCTCTTTCCTTTCCATATAAAGTTTGTAATTGTTTTTTCTATCCCTTTAAAGAATGTTGTTGGAATCTGGATTGGGATTGCATTATATTTGTGAATTGCTTTGGGCAGTATTGACATTTTCACAATGTTAAATCTTCCTATCCAGGAGCATGATGCAGTCTTCCATTTTTGTAGGTCTCTTTTGGTTTCTTATAGTAGTGTTTCGTAGTTTTCTTTGTATAAGTCCTTTGTTTCTGTGGTTACATTTATTCCTAGATATTTCTTCTTTTGGACAGCTACTGTAAATGGTATTGCTGTCCTAATGTCCTTTTCAATGCTGTCATTTTTGGTATAGAGGAATCCAACTGAATTTTGTATATTGATCTTATTTCCTTCCACTTTGCTGAATCTTCCCATGAGGTCTAGTAGCTTTTTTATTGAGTCTTTGGGGTTTTCTACATAGAGGATCATATCATCTGCAAATAGAGAGAATTTTACTTCCTCTTTGTCAATTTGTTCTTGTTGTTAAGTGCCGTCGAGTCGATTTCGACCTATAGCGACCCTGTATAGGGTTTCTGAGGAGCCGCTGGTGAGCTTGAACCGATGACCTTACTGTTCAAACAGCTTTGTAGTCTGGCACATTAATCCACAGAGCCACACCAGGATGCCTTTAATTTCCCTGTCTTGCCATATAGCTCGTGCTATGACGTCCAGCACAATATTGAATAAGAGTGGTGACAAAGGGCATTCTTGTTGGTTCCTGTTCCCAGAGGGTAGGCTTTCAGTTTCTCTCCACTGAGTAATGTAGGCTGTTGGTTTTGTGTATATGCTTTTAATTATGTTGAGGAGTTTCCCTTCAATTCCGACTTTGTTGAGTGTTTGTATCAGGAATGGAAGTTCGATTTTGTCAAATGCATTTTCTGCATTAGTCGATATGATCATATGGTTCTTTTATTTTTTCTTATTTATATGGTGGATAACGTTGATCATTTTTCTAATGTTGAACCATCCTTGCATCCCGGATATGAATCCCACTTGGTCATGATGTATTATCTTTTTGATATGCTGCTGGATTCTGTTGGCTAGGATTTTGTTGCATATTTTTGCATCTATGTTTCTTAGGGATATTGGTCTATAATTTTCTTTCTTAGTGACGTCCCTCCCTGGTTTTGCTATGAGGGTTATGCCTGCTTCATAAAATGTATTAGGAAATTTTCCATCCTCCTCTATATTCTGGAATAATTTGATTAGCATTCAGCTCTTCCCTGAATGTTTGGTAGAACTCACCAGTGAAGCCATATGGGCCTGGACTTCTTTTGGTTAGGAGTTTTTTGATGACCTAATCAATTTCTTGTTTTGTTATGGGTCTGTTCATGTTTTTTCCTTCACTCTGTGTAAGTTTAGGTAGATCGTGTTTATCTAAAAATGTAACCATCTCTTCTAAGTTTTCAAATTTTTTGGAGTACAACTCTTCATAGAATTCTGTTATAATCCTTTTGATTTGCTTTGGTTCTGTTGTGACATCGCCCATGTGGTTTCTAATGTGTGTTATTTGTGTTGTCTCCCTCTTTTCTTTTTTTAGGGTTGCCAGTGGTCTGTCAATTTTTTTTTAATCCTTTCAAAGAACCAACATCTTGTCCTGTTGATTCTTTCTATAGTTTTTCTGTTTTCTATCTCATTTATTTCTGCTCTAGTATTTATTGTTTCTTTTGTTTTGGTGGCTGTAGGTTCCCTTTGTTTGGTCTGTTTCTAATTGTTGTAGATGCTGTGTTAATTTGTTAATTTTGGTTCTTTCTTCTTTTTGGCTGTGTGTATTTATTGCAATAAATTGTCCTCTCAGCACCACTTTTGATGTGTTCCGTAGATTTTGGTATGTTTTGTTTTCATTCTCATTTGTTTCTAGAATCTTTGTGAATTCACATTTAATTTCTTCTACTACCTAGTCGCTTTTCAGCAGAGTATCATTCAGTATTTGACTTTATTTCCTTGGTCTTCCTATTGCTGATTTCTAATTTGATACCATTGTGGTCTGAGAAGATGCTTTGTAGTATTTTGATATTTGTAAATTTATGGAGATTTGTTTTGTGGCCTAAGACATGGTCTATTCTGGAGAATGTTCCATGTGCACTGGGAAAGAATGTGTATTGTGCTATTATTAGAATGAATGCTCTGTATACATCTGTGAGGTCCAGTTAGCTGATTGTGTTGTTTACTTCCTCTGTGTCTTTGTCAATTTTCTTTCTGGTTGTTCTATCCAGTTTTGAAAGCAGTGTATTAAAATCACCCACTTTTATCGTACATTAGTGTATTTCTTTCTTCGAATCTATAAAAGTTTGCTTTATAAATTTTGGAGCTCTTTCATTGGGAGCATAGATATTTATTATGGTTATGTCATTTTGTTCAACTGTCCCTTTAATCATGAGATATATCCATCTTCATCTATTATGCACCTTTTTGCCTTAAAGTTTATTTTATCAGAGATTAGTACTACCACTCCTGTTCATTTTTTATTGCAATTAGCTTGGTATATGTTTTTCCATCCATTGACTTTTAATCTGTTTTTGCCTCTGTGTGTGAGATGAGTCTCTTGCAGACAGCATATTGAAGGATCTTGTTTTCTTATCCGTTTTGACACTCTCCGTCTCTTAACTGGTGCATTTAATCCATTTACATTTAGTGTAATTATCGTTAGGTATGGATTAATTGCTGCAATTATGTTTTTTTGTGTGTGTGATGTTGCTGCTTTCTTTGTTCTGTGTTTCTGCCTTTGTTGAGTTCATGCTTTTTGTGTTTTTTCTTGTGAATTTCCTCCTAGTTTTCATGTTTCCATGTTCTTCGTGGATTTACATTTTCTTGGTATGTTGTAAAAGTGTTTATTTTCTTTGAGGTTACCTTATAGTCCATTAACTTTTCCCTCCATTTAGTGCAGTCTATTTTATCTTGTAATCTACTTGACTTTCTCAACATCTTGATCTCTGTTCCTATGTGTTTACCTTCTTTTACATTGTAATTGATTTGATCATAGACTGACCTCCTAGATTCTCTGAGTTTGTTCTTATAGTTTTGTTCTGTTCTCGACTTTTGCATCTGTCGATTTAATTTTGGGAAGTGCTGCCACATCAATTTCTGATTGTTGTCTCTTCTTGTTGGTGCTCAGTCCACAGAACTCCCATTAGGATGTATTGTAGTGCAGGGTTGTCTTTGGCAAACTCTCTTAGCTTCTGTTTATCCTGAAATGTTTTGATTACAGTGCTGTACCTGTTTGATAGCTTTGCTGGATAAAGGATTCTTGGTTGGTAGTTTTTTTCTTTCAGGGTTTTATATATGTTTCCCCATTGCCTTCTGTCTTACATGGTTTCTGCTGAGAGATCTGAGCTTAATCTGACTTCCTTGCGGTTGTATGTAACACTTCTGTTTTCCCTAGCTGCTTTTGGGAGTGTCTCCTTATCTTTGATTTTGGAGAGTTTGATTATGATATGTCTCAGTGATTTTCTTTTGGGGTCCATCCCTCCTGGGGTTTGTTGAGCTTCCTGAATGTTTATCTTTTCACTTTTTAAGATGTTAGAAAAGTTTTTTTCCAGCAGTTCTTCAACTATTTCCTCTGTGGACTTGTGTGTTTCTTCTTGTTCTGGAATGCCGATAATTCTTAAGTTATTCCTCTTCATGTTGTCCAACATGGATCTTAGACCTTCTTCAGATTTTCCTTCCTTTTTTTCCTCTTTGCTCTTCTATCTTAGTGGTATTGAGAGATTTGTCTTCCAGCTCGCGGGTTCTGCCTACCATCTCGTTTATTCTACCTATAGAATCTTTAATATTGTAACCTGAGACTTAACCTTTTTCTTCATTTCTTTGAGCCTGGATAGTGTTGCGTGTGTTCTTTCTTTTTGGTCTTCTAACTTCTTTCTTATCTTCTCAATGACTTTTTGCTTTCTTCATGTATGATGTTCTTGATGTCATCCCACAACTCTTCTGGTCCTCGGTCTTTAGTGTTTAATGTATCAAATCTGTTCTTCAGATGATCTCTAAATTCCGTTGGGATATATTCATGGTCATTTGTTGGCTCTTCTGGACTTGTTTTCATTTTCTTCAGCTTCAGTTTGAATTTGCATATGGGTAATTGATGGTCTTTCCACAGTCTGCCCCTGGCCTTGTTTTCACTGATGATATGGAGCTTTTCCATCGTGTCTTTGCGCCAGTGTAGTCAATTTGATTTCTATGTTTTCCATCTGGTAAGGTCCATGTGTATAGTCGTCTCTTATGCTGTCTAAAGAAGGTATTTGAAATGAACAAATCATTAGTTTTTCAGAATTCTATCATGCATTCTCCAGCATCATTTCTATCACCAAGGCCATATTTTCTAACTACTGATCCTTCCTCCTTGCTTCCAACCTTTGTATTCCAATTACCTGTAATGATCAATACATCTTGATTGCATGTTTGATCAACTTCAGATTGAAGAAGTTGTAGAATTCTTCTTTTTCATCCTCACTGGCTTTAGTGGTTGGTGTGTAAATTTGAATAATAGTGGTATTAACTGGGTTTCCCTGTAGGTGCATGGATATTTATCCTATCACAGACTGCATTGTACCTCATGACTGATATGGATATATTCTTTTTGACAGTGAATGCAACACCATTCCTCTTCAATTTGTCATTCCTGGGATAGTAAACCATGTGGTAGTCAGATTCAAAATGGCCAATACCAGTCCATTTCAGCTCACTAATGGCTACGATAGTGATGTTTATGTGTTCCATTTCATTTTTTACAACTTCCAATTTTCCCAGATTCATACTTTGTACATTCCATATCCGGGTTCCAATGGATGTTTATAGTTGTTTCTCTTCATTTTGAGTTATGCCCCATCAGAAAATGAAGGTCCCATGGGCTTTTCATCCTTGGCCTTTACTCCATTCGTGTCACCATGTTCAGCTCTACTTTGAGGAAGCAGCTCTTCCCCAGTTGCATTCTGAGTGTCTTCCAACCTCAGGGGCTCATTTTCCGGCACTGTATTTGACAGTGTTTCTCTGGTATTTGTAAGGTTTTCAGTGACGAAATATTCGTAAGTAGTTCATCACTCCTTCTTCCTAGCCTGTCTTTGTCTGGAAGCTCATATGAAACCTGTCCACCATGGGTGACCCTGCTGGTATTTAAAATACCCATGGCATAGCTTCCTGAATCACAGCAACTCACGAGCCACCACAGTATGACAGACTGACAGATGAGTGATGGCCGTTATCTTATATTTATATGATGTTTCCTTATATTTGTTTGTTTTTTACTACAGGTTTTTAATACATACTCCAATGAAGACTATGACAGGAGAAATGATGAAGTTGATCCTGTAGCTGCTTCAGCTGAATATGAACTAGAAAAGCGTGTAGAAAAACTTGAACTTTTCCCAGTGGAACTAGAAAAAGGTATATGAATTCTACAATGTTTATTATACTAAGTTCTTATTTTAATAATATAGAAAATTTACTCATTTCTACCAAGATAGACTTTTCCCAGTCATAGCTGGTTAATATTTTAGTTTCTTATGGAGTATCATATTAATTAAATTTCATAGCTAGTTGAAATGGATTCCAGGTAAATATTTCATTGAGAGAGTACCTCCTTCCTTTCCACTATAACTTAAACTCTGGTGTAGCAGTTAGGACTGTGGCACTATGAGAGAGTTTTAATGTTTTATTGGTTATCCTTGAAAGGAGCTGATAGATGTAACATCCTTAACAGAACTGCTTGGGACAGGAGATATATGTATATATGTTTATATATATATGTATATATTTCTGTGTAATAGAGTTCTCGGAGCTTAGAGAATTATGAGCTATTGGATTGAGGCACTTTGTGCTGCTAAATGTTTTAACAACTGGCTCTTGGATCGGCAGGTCCTCATTTGTATAAGTTTGCCAGTTTCAGTGGATGCATATTCCCACCATGACCGATTTCAAGCCAACCAACTTAACATCAACTGTTTCACAAAATTTCTATAAATTTCCAGTTGACTCATGATCCATTACAAGCTGGCTGCAGCTCCCCCACTGGATAAAGATCATTATGTGACACATGATTATGCTTGGTTTCCTTGCTTTCTGTGTAATACAGGAAGAACTAAATGAGAGGGGTGTGTCTTCTCCATATCTGAAGGGAGAGTGCTGACAGAGAACAGGGTCTACATGGAGGAGAGGGACATTTTTCTGTGTTATCTTCTTGGAGTGATAGTGTACATGCTACAGTAACTGAGACACAGGACTGGAGACTGCCCTGTTAATCATCATGAGAAGTGGACACCCAGTAACTGGTCTAAGAATCAATGAATGGAAAAATAAAAACATCTTTGGGAGCATTTTTTAAAAAAGCAAAATAAACAGATAACATTTTGAATAACAAAAATAAACTTTAGAAAAAAGTCCCAGTAAAATTACTCATGTATGACTTTAAAAAGACCATCTTAAGTAAACTAACAAAAGTAATAAAAAGCTTGATTTATACGCTAAAGATTTTAGAAGAGGAATTAGAAACAAAATGGTTATTGATGAGACTCAAATTATCTTGATAATCAAATGTAGGAAATGTCCAAAACCAATTAAGAAATGATAGAGAATCATGAATATCCAATGAAAAGGGGAGAAAAGGCAATGAGAGAGCAGAATTGATTATTCTATTGATAACAGAAAAACAATTTTTAAGGTGAATAAAAGACCTCAGGTTCATATTAATAAAGGGCTTACTTGGTTCTAAGTGAGAATGCATAAAAAAACTTTTTTTAAAAGTCCCACATATAGAAATAAATTAGTTGCTGTTGAATTGACTTTTCCTTCCAAAAACCAAACCATATTCATACTGTTAAGCCAATTGTGTTGATTCCGCCATCTAAAAACCAAACCGTGTCCATAACTGTCAAGAAGATTCTGACTCAGCTGTTTGAGTGGATAGAGTAGAACTAACCTATAGGATTTGCAAGACTGTAAATCTTTTTGGAAGGAGACTGCCACATCTTTCTCCTGTGGAGTGTTTGGTGGATTTGAGCCATTGACCTTTGGTTAGCAGCTGAGTGCTTAGCCACTGTGCCGTGAGGGCTCCTTGTAAAGTTACTGACAGAGACAAAAACTGCATAGGTTCACGTCTGAGTTCTCCTTTGTAGCACTGGAAGCAGGGAGACACTATTGCATGTCACTAAAAGAGAAAAAGGACAGTAATCTAAGAATCCTATTGCTAGTCCTGAGGACATTGACCTATTATGGTAAAAGAAGAAAATTTTCTTTATTTAAAGAACATACTGCCCATGTAATTCATATGAGTAATTCACTTTCAAATTTGCAAGGAGGAAAAGCAATGAAGAATAACTTGTTCATACCAGCAAAAGTGAGGAAAATGGAGGTGAAAACTGTGTTAGTATTACTCCTAGAATTACTAGAGCGCTTAAATACAATACTAGTTATTATACTAAACATGGGATTCCTGGAGTGGCGATATAGGATAAGCACTGGTTGTCACACCACAAGGTTGGCAGTTCATACCTACCAACTTGCTCCTTGGAAACGCTATACAGTGTTGCTAGGAGTCAGAACTGACTCCATAGCACTCAACAACAGCATCATAGTAAATATGCTGACTGATTGCTGTTAAAATTTTTTTTAAATGTAAGAATTATGATTGCATTTTAATCATGAAAAAATGAAAACTAACAAACAAACAAACTGTTCTTAGCTAAGGATATACAATAACCGTCAACACACACAATACAGGGTTGCTATGAGTCTGACCAACTCAATGGCACTTAACAACAACACTGAGTAAGGTAGTTTACTATATTGATATTGTTGTTGTTAAGCTTTCGAGGCAGTTCTAACTCATAGCAACCCTGTATAGGGTTTCCAAGGAGCAGCTGGTGAGCTTGAACCGCCGACCTTGTGGTTCAAACTGACTTTGCAGTCTAGCACATTAACCCACAGCTCTGCAATTTATTTACCTATTCGACAATTAATATATGAATTTTTTCACATATTTTTGCCATCACAAATAATATTACATGCCATGGGCCAAATCTGGGCCAATACTGTTATTGTATGTCTTGAGCTAAAAACAGGTTTTGCATTTTTAAATGGTTAAAAATACAAACATTAATTCCTATATTTTTTGAAATTGTCTTTTAGTAACAGCATTCAGTCAGCATGTTTAGTATGATGTTGTTGCTGTGTTAAGTACTGTGGAGTTGGTTCTAACTTAGAGCAACCCTGTATAGGGTTTCTGATGAGCCGCTGGTGAGTTTGAACCACTAACCTTGCAGTTAAAACCGACCTTTTGGCTCAGTGCTTATCCTACAGCATCGCACCAGAACTCCGTATGAAGACAAATGAATCACATTTCTAAGCAACAATGCATATAATTGTTGTTGTTGTTGTTGTCAGGTGCCATTGAGTCGGAACCGACTCATCGCGACCCCATGCACAGTAGAACGAAACAATGTTCGATCCTGGGCCAACCTCACTACCGCTGCCACACTTGAGTCCATCAATGATGCCACCTGGCTGATCCATCTCGTTGGGGGTCTTCCTCTTTTTCTCTGACCCTCCACCTTACCCAGCATGACATCCTTCTCCAGCGATTGTTTCCTCCGGACAATATGTCCGAAGTAGGAGAGACGAAGCTTAGCCATCCTGGCCTCCAAGGAGCACTCTGGCTGTACTTCTTCCAAAACAGATTTATTGGTTCTTTTGGCAGTCCATGGCACTTTCAGTATTCTCCTCCAACACCACAACTCAAAGGCATCAATTCTTCTACAATCCTCCTTATTCACTGTCCAGCTTTCGCATCCATATGAGGCTATTGAAAACACAATGGCCTGGGTCAGGCGCATCCTAGTCCTCAAGCTGACATCTCTGCTCTTCAACACTTTAAACAGTTCCTGTGCAGCAGATTTGCCCAATGCAATACGTCGTCTGATCTCTTGACTGCTACTTCCGCGAGTGTTGATAGTTGATCCAAGAAGAATGAAGTCCTTGACAACTTCAATCTTTTCTCCATTGATAAGAATGTTGTTTATTGGTCCAGTGGTGAGGATTTTTGTTTTCTTGACATTGAGATGTAATCCATATCTAAGGCTGTGCTCTTTAATCTTCATAAGTAAATGTTTCAAGTCCTCTTCACTTTCAGCGATCAAGGTTGTATCATCTGCATATCGCAGGTTGTTAATGAGTCTTCCTCCAATCCTGATGCCACGTTTTTCTTCATAGAACCCAGCTTCTCATATTATTTGCTCAGCATACAGGTTGAATAAGTATGGTGAAAGAATACAACCCTGTCTCACACCTTTCCCAATTTTAAAACATTCAGTGTTCCCATGTTCTGTTCGAACAACTGCTTCTTGGTCTAGGTACAGATTTCTTATAGAAGTACAATTAAGTGTTCTGGAATACTCATACTTCTCAATGTTGTCCATAGCTTGTCATGATCCACACAATCGAAAGCCTTTGCGTAGTCAATAAAGCACAGGTAAACATCCTTCTGATATTCTCTGCTTTCAGCCAAGATCCATCGGACATCAGCAATGATATATCTCGTTCCACAGCCTCTTCTGAATCCAGCTTGAACCTCTGGAAGTTCTCTGTCAATGTATGATTGTAGCCGTTTCTGTATTACCTTGAGCAAAACTTTGCTCACTTGAGATATCAAAGAGATTGTCCGATGATTTCCGCATTCCGTTGGGTCACCTCTCTTTGGAATGGGCACAAACATTGATCTCTTCCAATCAGTCGGCCAGACAGTTGTCTTCCAAATTTCTTGGCAGAGATGAGTGAGTGTCTCCTGTGCTGCCTCACTTTCCTGAAAGACCTCAATTTTTATTCCATCAATTCCTGGTGCCTTGTTCTTTGCCACTTCTTTCAATGCACTTTGGACTTCCTCTCTGAGTATCATTGGCTCTCCTTTCAATGCACTTTGGACTTCCTCTCTGAGTATCATCTGTGGTGGTTTGAGTTGCTGTGATTCTGAGGGCTATGCCACCGGTGTTTTAAATAACCAGCAGGGTCACCCATGGTGGAAAGGTTTCAGATGAGCTACAAAAGAAAGACAGACTAGGAAGAAAGAGTGACAAACTACTTCCGAATCGCTAGTCACTGAAAACTCTATGCATATAATTCTTACACGCATGAAATTAAAGGTGAAGAGAAAACAAATCATAGAAATAATTTAGTATAATTATATTCATTTAAATTTAAAACCAAGAAAATTAAACAGTGTATTGCTTAGGATGGAGTCTTGGTATGGTTTTGTGAGATAATGCACTGGACCTCAGTCATTTGAATTACAAGGTTGTCTGTTCAAGATCACCAGCCGCTCCTCAGAAACCCTATACAGGGTTGCCATGGGTTGGAACTGACTGAATGTTACTAAACAACAACATTATTTAGGGTATACATATAAATGATTTCAAGAAACACTATTAAGGATACTAGCTATTGGTGGAAAAGCCATGCTACCAGGGAGAAAGGGGTATGTTGTGAGTGGATATTAGGAATATAGATAATACTCTGTGTCTTTGTTGATATTATGCTTGTTTTATAGTCTTGCTCTTAAACATAATGTTTTGTTGATAAACATTTCCACAAGTTCATTAGTATGTGTGCCATGTTTCATAATAAAAATGAAACTAGGAGAACTATATGAAACAATCATTGGAGATTCCTATACATTTCTATCAGAACTGGACAGACCCATAGACAGAAACAAGAATATAGAGGATTGGATTAATGTAATCAATGAACATAATTTAAAAAAAAAATCCTTTTGAGAACTAGTATTTTAGAACTCCTTTAATATCATGAGGTTTAAAAATGATAGACATTTCAAGATAACCATTAAATCAGAGAAAATTAAAACTTCAAAACCATCTGTGAAAGGTTATGCTTAAATTTTTTAAACATACAGATAAATAAGCTTTACTATATTTTAATGCAGGTGTTTTTTGTTGTTAAGTGCCATCAAGTGGGTTCCAACCCATAGCAACCTGGTATAGGGTTTCTGCGGATCAGCTGGTTTGAACTGCCAACTTTGTAGTTCAAAGTCCATTGTTGATCTTACAGTCCCACACCAGAAGTCCTGAATGCAAATAACGGGCACATTATATATGTTTTGCAAGCCAGGAAAACCCCTTTAATGTTACTTTCCTATGCATGCTGTGTAAGTTATTTATATGGGCACATTATATGGGGAAAATAAGATACTCATAAGAAAACTTACAAGCTTAAATTATTTTCCTAAAAGATAGGAAGTAAAAGAAAAAGCCACTCATATTAGAAATCAGGAAAGTATCACGAAATAGATCAAACACACCAGGAAAGAGAATAAGTAAAAACAATGGTAATGAAATACCAAAGAAAGATAGAAAGAAAGAAAAAAATACAGACAAATGAATGCAAACCTTTTTTATTGAATTGATATTGAATACTGAATAGATCAACCCTTACCATATGACAAAATAAACCAAAATTGAAAGCAAATACATATAAATTAAGAATGGAAAGCGTATATATATTTATGCATTCTTTATAAAAGCATAGTCAGTCAGTGATAGGAGCAGATTACCCAATAAGCAAGGTAAGCATTTGCTTACTAGTGCTTTCTTACTAATCTGTACTAAATGGGTTCATATGTTTTTCATGGCATTAGCTGCGCATTAGTAAGTGAGCATAAGCAAGCCTGTGTTTACCTTGCTTACTGAGTAATCTGTCTCTGTCAGGAATTATAAGTTTGAAAGAGGTTTTGATTCTATAGGAAGATACGATGGGGTTGGAAGAGAGACAGATGCCAGTCATATCTAGAAGCAGAATCTCTGATGTGGTGAAAAAATATAAAATTGTTCACTATAGATTATTAAGTAAGCATAGGTAAACCCATGCTTACCTTGCTTACTAGTTAACCCAACACCGGTCACTGACTTTCTTTATGAACAAAGTTGAGTTCCTAAAAGCAATGGCTGATTTCTGGGGAAAATATGAATTTCTAAAATCAATTGAAATAAAAGGTGGTGGTTGTTGTTGTTAGGTGGCATCGAGTTGGTACCGACTCATAGTGACCTTATTTATGCACAACAGAAAGAAACACTGCCTGGCCCTGGGCCCGTCTTACAATTGTTAACTGCACTTGAGCCCATTGCTGCTGCAACTGTGCCAATCCATCTTGTTGGGAGGTGGGGGGGGGGGTCTTCTTCTTTATCTCTGAACCTTCTTCACTTTACCAAGCATGATGTCCTTCTCCAGGAACCGATCCCTCCTGATCATATGTCGGAAGTATGAGAAATGAAGTTTGGCCATAGTTATTCCAAGGAGCACTCTGGATGTACTTCTTCCAACACAGATTTATTTCTGGCAGTCTATATTACTCTTAATATTCTCCTCCAACACCAAAACTCAAATGCATCAATTCTTCTACTGTCTTCTTTGTTCACTGTCCAACTTTCACCTGCTTATGAGACAAATGAGAATACCATGGCTTGGGTGAGTTGCATTTTAGTCCTCACACTGCCATCTTTGCTCTTTAGCACTTTAAAGAGGTCTTGTGCAGCAGATTTGTCTAATGCAGTATGTCATTTGATATCTTGACTGCTGCTTCTATGAGTACTAATGGTTTATCCAAGCAAAATGTAGCTTTTGACAACTTCAAAGTTTTCTTTATTTATCTTGATGTTATTTATTGTAAATAAAAGGTAGAATAAACTAATCATCATGAAAAAAACTAGAATATTAATTAAGACTTAGCATTAATAAGGCAGTACAACCAGATAGTTTTAAATTATAAATGGAATGAAATACTGAAAATGTTATTGTTAATTAACAAGTCGTAGTGACTTGACGTACAGACAAGAAATAGCAACACTCTGCTACAGAATCACTGCTGTGTGTGAACCCATCAGTCCATATTACTGAGGACTTGTCCCTCTTGTTTTCTGACCTCAGTCTTACCAAGCACAATGTCCTTCTCTAGGAACTGGTCCTCCTGGCAACTTGTCCAAAGTATGTGAGACAGTCTCGCTCATGGAGGAGTGACTTAACAAGATGGGAAATCAGAAAATTTTTAAGAAAAGATGAAACAATTTAATCACCAAAATTAAAAATAAATATATATTAAAGGCAGTGTTATAAACAAGTCAATGCATAAATGTGGAAGAAGGTTCTGTGCTTCCTTACTAATCTGTACTGAACGGGTGATAAATGTAATAAATGTGAGAGAAAATTCTGTGTTGTAGTATAGATACTAAGTATAGTACTTGATATGTATACAATGCTAAGAATCTTTACAAAATATTAGGGAAAACAAATACATGTAAAATTAAGTAGAAAATTGGCAAATATGCTGACGAGGAAATTCACTGTCTCCTGCTCATGTGAAAAGAGACTCCAGTCTCACTACCAATAGAAGACTGTTGACTCAACTTGAATTTCTTTCTTGGAAGAGGAATTAAACTGAGCTCTAGGTTGTGGTGATGTCATCATTAATAGTAACAAACTTCACTTCTTTTCTATCTCTTCTTGTCATACTTTTAGGTAGTTTGCACTAGAATTGAAAATGACTCCAATTGAAATAGCTCTCCCACAACTAAGTCTTCAGTTCTGCAAATCCTAGTAATTTCCCAGTTGAGCATGAGGAGAACCATAAAAGAAAGGAAGAAACTTTCACCAAGGCTTGATATCAGACAGGGAAAGTGGATTTACAAAGTAAGAATTAAGTTTCATGCATAACAGCACAGAGCTTTCACATTTGAGTGTAATGATAATTTAAAAATGGCTGCAGCAGTGTGTTGATGGGAACTGCCATAGATTAAAGCTGGATTCAGACAAGGATGTGGAAAAGGGATATCTAATATTTTATTTCATTTATATTTTAAAACCATCTGGTTCTACAGCCTTGTAAATATGGTATCTTAATTACCATTCTAGTTTCTTCAATGGCGATTACTTTATTCTAGCTTTTATTTACAGTAAATAACACCAAGCTAAATATAGAAAAGATTGAAATTGTCAAAGACTTCGTTTTGCTTGAATCAACCATCCAACGCTCATGGAAGCAAAAGTCATTTGAACAGAACAAGGGAGTACTAAGTGGATTAAAATTGGGAAACGTGTGTGCCAGAGTTGTATTCTTTTACCATATTTATTCAGTCTGAATACTGAGCAAGTAACCCAAGAAACTAGATTACATGAAGAAGAAGGTAGCATCAGGTTGAGGAAGACTCATTAACAACTAGCAATATGTAGGCAGTTCAACCTTGCTTGCTGTAAGTGAAGAGGACTTAAAATACTTACTGATGAAGATCAAAGAAAATAGCTTTTAGTATGCATTGCACCTCAACGTGAAGAAAACAAAAATCCTCACACATGGACCAATAAATATAATCATGATAAACTGAGGAAAGATTGAAATTGTCAAAGATTTCATTTTACTTGGATCAACCATCAACACTCATGGAAGCAGTAGTCAAGAAATCAAATGACGTATTGCATTAGGCAAATCTGCTGCATAGAGTTCTACTTTAAGGTGCTTAAGTGCAAAGATGTCAGTTTGAGGACTAAGGTGAGTCTGACCCAAGTCATGGATTTTTCTTTCGCCTCATAAAATGTGAAAGCTGGACAATTAATAAAATCAACTATTGAAGAATTGATGCATTTGAGTTACAGTGTTGGAGAAGAATATTAAAATACCATGAATTGACAAAAGAACAAACATATCTATTTTGGACGAAGAACAGACAGATTGCTCCTTAAATGCTAGGATGAGGAGACTTCATCTCTTATACTTTGGACATATTATCAGGAGGGACAAATACCTGGAGAAGGACAACATGCTAGGTAAAGTGGAGAGTCAGCCCAAAAGAGGAAGACCCTAACAAGATGGACTGGCACAGTGCCATCAGCAATGACCTCAAGTGTAATAATTGTGAGGATGGCACAGGACTGGGCAGTGTTTCATTCTGTTGTGCATAGGGTCACTATGAGTCAGAAATAACTCTATGGCACCTAATAGCAAACAACAGTACCTAATGATTCCATTGTATATCGTCTCATTGCCATGGTTCCAATCCCCTCCATGCATTATCAACTGACCAAAGGGTATATCCTATAAACCCACC
>NW_006408528.1:12396314-12413441 GCF_000296735.1 Chrysochloris asiatica | reverse complement strand
GTAGGGTCCCGCTCTCGACTCTTCTCCGTTGATGGTCCCAGAGACCTCCGCTCCTAGATTGGAGAGTTAATAACTCCCTTCCTTGCTGCCACACATCTACCTTTACATTTCCAACCCTCACAATCAGTCCTGATAACAATCATTCATTATTGTATCACAAGTGACCCTTCTACATTTCATTTCATCAGCAGATTGGATAGTACTCACTGGAGATTCTCTCTGGCAATTTTTTAAGTGAATTATTTGTCTTGAGGTGTTGAAGTGTTCTATATATTTTAGAGGTCAGTACTTTGTCTGATATGACACTACCAAAGACTTTTTCCCATCTTTGGGATCTCATCTTTCTCTTTTGATGAAATATTTTGATGTCTATAAGTATCTCCTTTATAGGAGGTCCCAGTCATCTAGTTTGTCTACCGTTGTTTGTGTGTTTTCAGTTATGTTTAACAGAGTGTTTGTGCCATGTATCAGAGCACCTAAATTTGTCCCTGTATTTTCACTGATGATCTTTATAAAGCTGAGGTTTACATCTAGGTCTTTAATACACATTCAGTTTGTTTTTGTCTATGGTATGAGATACGGGTCCTGTTTCATTCTTCTTCAAATGGACTTCCTGTTTTTCCAGCACCATTTTTTGAAGATTCTATCTTTGCCAAAGATCAGCTGAGGTGGATAGATTTACATCTGGGTTCTCAATTTAGTTTCATTGATCTATGTGGCTTTTATTGTACCAGCACCAGGCTGTACAACTGGGGTTGTGTAGTAAGTCTTGAAATTGGGAAGTGAGAGGCCTCTGAATTTGTTATATTTTAGTTAGTAATGCTCTGTTTATCTGGGGTCTCTTTCCTTTCCATATAAAGTTTGCAATTAGTATTTCCATTTGCTTAAAGAGTGATGATGCTGGGACCTGGATTGGTATTGCATTATAGTTATAGATTGCTTTGGGTAGTATTGACATTTTCACGGTGTTTAGTTTTCTATCCATGAGCATAGTTTATTCTTCCATTTTTTAGGTCTCATTTGTTTTTTTGTAGTAGTGTTGTATAGTTTTCTTTGTATAGGTCTTTTGTTTTTCTGATTAGATTTATTTGTAAGTATTGGTGTAGTGCTGTGGGCTAATGTGCTGGACTGCCAGGTCGATTTGGATTGCAAGGTCAGCAGATCAAGCTCACCAGCAGCTCCTAGGAAACCCTATACAGAGTTGCTACGAGTTGGAAGTGGCTCGATGGTACTTAACAGCAAAAACAATTTAATATTTTGGGACTCCTGATATGGCACTATAGTATAAGCACTGGAAACCATGATTTTGGCAATTCAAACCCACCAGATGTTCCCCTGTATAGCACCTTCTGCAGGGTTGCTTTGAGTCAGCATCAACTCAGCGACAAATAACATTGCAAATGATAGCATAGTGGACTGAGCTGGGTTGCTAACTGCAAGGTTAGCAGTTAGAATCTGCCAGTCACTCGATGGGGAAAGGTAAGACTTTATGCTTCCATAAAGATTTACAGCCTCAGAAACCCTATATCATGTAGCTATGAATATGGACCCACTAAATGGCACAGAATATCCATTTAATGGGTGTTCTGTGCAAATGGTATTATTTTCTTGATTATCTTTTCAGAGCTCTCTTATCAGTATAAGATTCAACTGATTTTTGTGTGTTGACTTGTACCCTGCCACCTTGCTTAATCTGTCAATGAATCCTAATAATTTTTTTGCTGAGCCTTTGAATTTTCTAAGTATAGGGTAACATCATTTACAAGTAGAGTTTTTTGGTTTTTTTAAGACTTTTATTGTGAATTGAGTGAATGTTTACAGGGAAGATCATCAGTTTTACATTAAACAAATCTATTCACTTTAGCGCTTTTTTTAAAAAAAAACACATAGGTGTATATATAATAATTTACAACACCAAAGGGTACATTCTGCAAGTCAGCCTCCTGGCCACCAGCTCTTAGTCCCTAACTTCCCATGAATCTAGAGTCCTCAGCTGCTCCCTCTCTCCATGTCCCCATCACTGCCTCCATCTCTGGTATTGCTGCTTCTCTGGATAAGGTCTCACATAACACTTGTGCTCTTCTCCCTTGATGGTCCTAGGGTCCTCTGTTTCTGGACTGTAAGATTAACTACTCCCCTGTTTTTGTTATACAACTTCTACTTTACGATTGTGACTGTTGCAATTAGTCATGATAACTATCACTCACTATTAAATCATAAGAATCTTATCTCCATCTCTTTTCACCAGACCCATGTAGACAAGATGAAAACTATTCAGTAGGTACTCTTTCTTTCCCCACGCACTTTTAAACTAAACCCCTCCTTGAAACCTTGTAAGCCAGTCACTTCATGTCTTTATTGCCCCCTCATGTTAGGTAGCCAGTGTCTAAGTTGCCCACCCCTATCTATCCTGTGTACATAGGGGATAGCCCTGATACTTGATGTGAAGACTCCTTCCCTCTCTGTTAGAATTTAGAGTTACTACCTCCATGAGTATAGGCCAAGTTCATTAAATCATAGTAATTTACCCTCTACAAATAGAGTTTTACTTCCTTTTTTTTTTTTTTTTTACCAATTTGGATGCCTTTGATTCCTCTTTCTTATATCTCTGGCTCAGGCTTTCAGTACAATATTGAATTGTTGTTGTTAGGTGCCATCAAGTTGGTTCTGACTTACAGCGACCCTGTGCACAACAGAATGAAACATTGCCGGGTCCTGCGCCAACCTCACAATCATTGCTGCACCTGAGCCCATTGCCTCCACCATTGTGCCAATCCATCTCACTGGGTATCTTCCTCTTTTCTCCTACCCTCCACTTTACCAATTATGATATCCTTCTGCAGGGAATGGTCTCTCCTGACAATACATCCAAAGTATGAGAGGCGAAGTTTGACCATCCTAGATTCCAAGGAGCACTGTGGCTGTACTTCTTCTAACACAGATGTGTATGTTCCTTTGGCAGTCGATGGTACTTTCAGTATTCTCCTCCAACACCATAACACAAAAGCACCAAATCTTCTACAGTCTTCCTTATTCACTGTCCAGCTTTCGTATGCAAATGAAGTTGTTGAAAACACCATGGCTTGGGTCAGGCACATCTTAGTCCTCAAGCTGACATCTTTGCTCTTGAACACTTTTAAGAGGTCTTGTGCAGCAGATTTGCCTAATGCAATGCGTCGTGTGACTTCTTGACTGCTGCTTCCCTGTGTGTTGATTATTGATCTGAGCAAAATGAAGTCTTTAACAACTTCAGTCTCATCTCCATATTGTTTATTGGTTCAGTTGTGAGGATTTTTGTTTTCTTTACATTGAGGTGCAATCCCTACCAAAGGCTGTGCTCTTTGATTTTCATCAGTAAATATTTTAAGTCCTCTTCCCTTTCAGCAACAAGGTTGTATCATCTGCATATCACAGGTTGTTAATGAGGCTTTCTCCAATCCTGATGCCATGTTTTCCTTCATACAATCCAGTTTCTCAGATTATTTGCTTAGCACATACACTGAATAAGTATGATGAAAGAATAAAAAAATATGTAATAGGAGTGGTTTTAAACTATATCCTTGTCTGGTTCCTGTTTTATACGGTGAATATCTTCATTTTCTCCCTGTTGAGGTTTAATGTCGGCTTTTGTTTTTGTATGTTGTTGTTGTTGTTATGTGCCATGGAGTCGATTCTGACTCATAGCGACCCTGTACAGGGTTTCCGAGGCTGTAAATCTTTACGGGAGCAGAAAGCCTCATCTTTCTCCCGCGGAACAGCTGGTAGTTTCGAACTGCTGACCTTGTGGTTCGCAGCCCAATTCGTAACCACTACGCTACCAGAGCTCCTTTGTTTTTGTATATATACCCTTAATTATGGTGAGAAATTTCCCTTTTATTCTTATTTTGTTGAGCCTTTTTATCAGAAATTTACCTTTTAATCAAATGCCTTTTCTGTACTGAATGATATGATCATGTGGTGTTTCCCCTTTGTTTTATTTACGTAGTGAATTACATAGATTTTTTTTCTAGTATTATACCATTCCTATATGAATCCCACTTGGCCATGATGTATTACTTTTTTGTTATGTTGTTGGATTCTATTGGTTAGGATTTTGTTGAGAAATTTTGCATCTATGTGCATAAGGGCTTGGTCTCTAACTTTCTTTTTTAGTGATGTCTTCACCTGGTTTTGGTATTAGAGTTAATATACATGCATATATTGTGTTGTGTTTGTTGTTAGGTGTTACCGAGTTGAGTTTTTATTTAAATAAAGCACTCCCATATAACAGTAGAACTTCAGCTTAGGATTGTTTAGATTCCCAGGTGTTGTCTACCACACAGCTGCTGGGTGAGTTTCAATCACCAACCTTTTGGTTAGCAACTTACTCTTTAATTATTGCACCACCAGTAGATAAGCACAATTTTGTATCGTAGCCTAAAGGAAAGTACTAAAAATATGTTTTATCAACAACTATGGTACAAGTATAAAAGAAAAGCATACCACATGAATAAAGGGAAAATTTCTGATTTGTTTTGAGCATCTTTACTTAAAATTATAAGAATGGCTTCAATAACTCATAGTACTAATAAATCTTAAGAGAGATTTATTATTCAGTAATTAAATATCTCTGGTAGCATAATGGTTATGAATCGGGCTGCAAACTTTAAGGTCAGCAGTTTGAAACTACCAGCTGCTCCGTGGGAGAAAGATGAGGCTTTCTGCTCCTGTAAAGATTTACAGCCTCGGAAACCCTGTACAGGGTCGCTATGGGTTGGAACCGACTCAATGGCACATAACAACAACAACAAGTTAAATATTTACCTTTTAAAAAAGTCATAATGGATTGCAAAAAGCATTAGTAAACATGAAACTAAACCCAGTTATCTTTTTTGGAGTCTCAATTCACATTATTACTTCTTAGAATACGAAAAATTCTTCTAATACAAGTATGTGTGTCCACACAGACAGGAAAACAGATCAGATGCAGCAAATAGACCTCACCACTTAAATGTGAACTACTCTAAAACTTAGATGGTTGTGTTTTTCTCCCATTTTTATAGATGAGGATGGACTTGGGATAAGTATTATTGGAATGGGTGTTGGAGCAGATGCTGGACTTGAAAAACTGGGAATATTTGTCAAGACAGTAACAGAAGGTGGTGCTGCTCAGCGGGATGACAGGTAAGTTACCTACTGTTGTTAATGCTGGAAACTTCTAGGAACGTTTCCAGAGAATTTCAGTAATAGTTTTCTTTTGATTTATTTTTTTTAGAAAATAATCTCTAAGAGTGCGTTTGAATGTTAAAACACTTGGAATCACTTTCTGATTCAACGACAACATACCTGCTTGCTTTAGTTTATGTTACATAAATGAATGGTTCAATCAGTCTACCTGTAGCTATCTGCCTTTGTATCTCTCCATTCATCCCTCTGTCAGGTGGCAGTGCGTAGAAACATGAGTGTATATATGTTCTAGAGAGAGCAGTATACAGTTTTAAATAAGAAATGCCAAAATAATGAATAGTTCTGAAAATGACAAAGGTAATATGGAATATGCAGCTTCATTCTGCATTGATGGTGATTAAATAGACCAGTGTTTGACAACATGCATTCTATATAAAAATACAGGTGCATGAGAGTGCCCTAAATCTGTGGAATTAAAATCTCTAGGAGTGAGATCTGGCAGTCTGCATTTAAGCAGTCAACTTTGATAATTCTGTTGTACACCGGAGCATAAAACAATCATTATTTTGGTCATAACTTTCATCATTTCAGGATATGTTTTAGGTTAAATGCAAAAATGTCAGATTGGGCCAGAAGCAAAAGGTTGGCAGTAGAACAAAAAGTGAACCCAAAACATGAATGCCAAATTCAAAGAGATGTGTTATTTTTTTAGGAACGTAAAACTTTGATTTTTTTTTCCTCACCAGTTTTAAGTAATATCACTTACCTATCTTATCAGAAAATTATTAGGTTTGTTGAAACACCTGTGAATCCCTGTTGTTAGTGCCATCAAGTCAGTTCTGACTTATAACGACCCTGTATAGTAAGTAGTCCAAGGAGTGACTGGTCTGTTTCAACTATCAACCTTGTGATTAGTAGCCCAGTGTTTGTCCTACAGTGCCACATCGAGATTCCACACGAATCCTCCTGAGATCTAGATTAACTCTTTTGTGTTCTTAGCAATACATATTTCTGTTCACCAATAATATTTTCCAAGGAGAACTAAATTCATTGCTTTACATAGGATGCCACACTCTTACCCGTGATGGTGACAGACTATCCGTATTTTAGTTCACAGGCGTATCTGTATTTAAAGAAAGTGGATTATGAATATTTTGTGTTTGAAAGTAATTTTATTACATGTTAATCTATTTCAAAATAGTTACATAACCTCTATGCCCTTCCAATGAATTACATAAAGACATTAGTAAATACTCCTCATTATTAGTTTAACACCTTTCTTCCAATTCAGATGAATTTTTTTTGTAAAGTCTAGCTCATTTATCTCTGAGTTTCATTAAAAATTTAAGTCATTCTAAAGGAAGGGAAATGATTTTTATAGTTACATAATTTTTTATAGTTAGTGTTTAAAGAATACTAAACTATTATTTAAGTAAAATGAGTAAATCATCCACAAAGCCAAAGCAAAATATATAGAGAGTTAAAACAAAAAGAGGAATTTTGCTAACAGTATTTACCCAGTTCCCATTTGTTATAAACTCTAAAATATTCAGTTTCCCATCACTCATTTTAAAAATTAGGCTTGAGTTAATTGACCTATTTACAGATTTTTTTTTCTTCCAGTTCAGTTTCCAAATGCATACCAATATGAAAATTTTGTCAGCCCCAGTTTGAGTTTCCTTATTTTAAAAAAAAAAGAATGTTTATGTAGCATAATAAATCTGCTGTTATTTTAATTGGTGTTTAACAAATGCCTCGGTGACTATATTAATAACGTTATGGTAACGTAATAGTTTGAACATTCTTTGGGAACATGTGGACCAAATCCATTCCTACCACTTATCAGTTTTGGAATTTTTGTTGTTTTATTGTTTTTGTTTGTTTGTTTGTTAGATTCAATATTGCAGGATTATTTTAAGCAGTAAATAAACTCATGTAATAAGAACATTTATACGGTAATGTTTGTGTGTGAAATTATTCTTGAACCAAGTAGAAATGAATTTGACTTTTAGTAAAACATAGTTCTCTATTATAGGGAGACTCTTGTTGAAAAGTACGCTATAAAATATTATACAAAATAGGCACAGAATCATAAAAATTTGCATATGTTTTTTTAATGTACAACTATAAATGATAAAGGCTTCACCATGTAACTTTCTTCAGACCTCTATATTGCTTCAGTTTCTTAATAGAACTTTCCATATAAGAAAACGATTTCAGTATAATCTCAGATTTGCCACACTTCCTTCAGAGACTACCCTATATTAATTTTACACATGAATAAAGATATGTTCACGCTTATCGTATGTAAACTTGTTCAGCTTATTGCAAGGTTGTCAAATCACGCAGGAACGACCACAAGATGATCATTGAAGATTGATGACTCAGAATTAACAATTACAGTTACTTTTAGAGACGGAGCTGTTGCGTCTAGCTTTTCTCAAAGCATGCACAGAAGTCCATACTTAAGAATTTTTTCACACACATTAGGAACTATGTGATTCCATACTTAGTGTGTTACATCTTTTCTTCAAGGTCAGACAGTTGGTTAACGTTGCACCTTTTAAAGATTTAGAGATTGTTTACAATGTTCCTAATGTCTCAAAGCCTACTTTACAGAGAGATATAACTTTATATTACATTTCTTTGGTCATATCTGATATGTGTCAAGCTAACTTAGAGAGGTTGTTTACAAAATATTTCACATGTTTCATATACTTCTGTTTTCCTATTTTTCAATTCAGAGGTTTTCTACTTTTTAGTCATATTACAAATCACTTGTGCATAGATGATTTAAAAGCATGTATTGAAGCAAACATAATAATGCCTTAGGCATATTACAGAACATAATAAAATACCTTATATGTAATACATCTTGTATATACATGGTTTAAGAGCATTACAGAAATTTCATGTTGTACATTAATACACCAAAACCAAAAACCAAACCCATTTCCATCGAATCAGTTCTGTCTTCTAGAGACCCACTAGGACAGAAGGGAGTGAGGTGGTGCTGTAAGAAAATCACATGGACTGTCAACCACAAGGTTGGTGGTTCAATCACACCAGCCACTCCACATGATAATGATGAGAATTTCTGTCCCTGCAAAGATTTAAACTTTGGAAACTCTACAAAGAGTCAGAACCTACTTGATGGCACCTATCGATACAATAATGGGACAGAATAGAATTGTTCTACAGGGTTTCCAAGCTGTAATCTTCTGAATTGCACATCTTCCTGTGGAGCCACTAGGTGGGTTTGAACTGCTGATATTTCAGCTAGCATCCAAATTCTTTAAATACTGCCCTGTCAAAACCCCTGTATTAATGTATATAATGTTGATGTTGTTAAATACCATCAAGTCGATTCCAACTCAGCGATCCTTTATAGGGTTTCCAAGGAGCACTTGGTGCATTTGAACTGCCAGCCTTGCAGTTCAAACTGACCTGCGGTCCAGTGCTTATCCTACAGCCTCACACTAGAACTGTTAAATGAACTGATATCTATAACAGGGTTTTTTTCTGCTCCTCCTATACCTACCCTGTCCCTTAATAAGAAGTGATTGTTTTTACCTCTTGTAAACTACTCAGAAGGGAGCACAGTGACTCTGTAGGGTAAGCACTGTCTTGAAAACCACAAGGATAGTGGATAAAGATGAGACTTTCTGCTCCTGCACAGATTTACAGCCTCAGAAACCCTGTACAGAGTTGCTATAAGTGGAAACCAACTCGATGGTACTTAAAAACAACAGCAGACCTCTCAAAGTCAGTTATTAGAACAGAACAAGAGGATATTGAAAGTTTTAAAATCAAGCAAGGGGTGTGTCAGGGTTGTGTGCTTTACCACAATTAATCACTCTGTTTGCTGAGCAGATAACTCCAGAAACAGGACTACATGAAGAACAATATAGCATCAAAGTCTGGAAGAGAACGCATTGAAACCTATTATATGTAGATGATACAGTTTTGCTTGCTGCAAGCACTTACTGATGAAGATAAAATAAAAAAAAACCACTACAGCTTTCAGTATGAATTACAGCTCACAACTAGACCAATAAGCAATATCATTATAAACAGAGAAAACATTAAAATTGTGAAGGAATTAATTTTACTTAGATTCATGCGGAGAACCTGCCTCGACATAGGTGTTTGGTTCACAAGGTGGGGATACCTGGCGGCGGTAAAGATATAGAAAGAATACACAGAAAGACACAAAGAGAGAGACAAAGAGACACCCCGAAACCAGAGTGGATGCGGGACTGGCATCAGGCAGATCCTGCATTGCAAACATCTCAGCCGTAATATCCTGCATAGTAAACATCTTGGCTAAACAGGAAGTATGGTTGCAATGCCAGACTGAGCCCCCTGCATGCTGTAACGCACGCCTTGCCAGTCGTAATGCACCTGGATTCGTTCTGCGCCTCCGTTTTATTTAGTGGAGGAACTATACACAAAGCTGGGCGGGACTAAGACAAGTTACAGCTATCAATCTTACTATTCCAGATATTCATGCAGCTTTACATGGTACTTTACAGGTTCGAATCTCACAACGGCAACTAGGTTTCTCAAGCTTAATTAACATACCTTTTAGCACCTAGCCTCAAATGGGGGGAGGAAAGGGAGGATTGGGAGGAATCCCATTGTGTCGGCTGCCCAGCCCAGGTTCTTCAGGAAAAGAGACGCCTGGGTGAATAGGCTGCACCTGGAAACGCTTTAGGGAGGGCATTCCTATTGTCCTTAGAACAGAGACCAGGGAGCCACCCAATTTACTTTGAATGCATTCTCTGAGGAAAGAACTTTGCCTGTTTGGAATTTTACAGTCTTGGCTTTTAGGAAAATATTACATTTCTCTGTGGATATCACGGCTTCATGTCTGCATTTAATAATAAACATAACTGAACACTAAGATGAAGAACAATTTGCTATAACTGTTAGGTGGCTAGAGTCTGTTCCTCAGAGCCTGCAGTCTGTATGGTCTGCAACACTCGGGGCCACAGGGCCTCGAACCCCTGACCAGGTCTGCACTGTCTGCAACAGATTCACGGTGAACTCCCATAGAAGTTGTTTTTGTTATGTGCCGTGGAGTTGGGTCCAACTCATAGCGACCCTGTACAGGGTTTCCGAGGCTGTAAATCTTTACGGGAGCAGAAAGCCTCATCTTTCTCCTGCGGAACAGCTGGTAGTTTCGAACTGCTGACCTTGCGGTTCCCAGCCCTATTCGTAACCACTACGCTACTAGAAGTAGCAGTCAAAAAATCAAATTATGCATTACATTGAACAACTTTTTTTAAAGTGTTAAAAAGCAAAAATGCAACTTTGAGGGACCCAAGTTATGATATTTTCAGTTGCCACATATGCTTGCAAAAGCTGGACAGCGAATTAGGAAAACCAAAGAAGAATTGATGCTTTTGAATTGTATTGTTGGTGAAGAATATTTAATACTTCATGGATTCCCAGAATGAGCAGTCTTTGTTGGGAAAATTGCATCCAGAATACTCTTTGGAAATGAGGTTGAGGAGACTTCATCTCTTGTACTTTGGACATGTAATTAAAAAGTACCAGACTCTGAGAAGGGCATCATGCTTTGTAAAGTAGAGGGTCCTCGAAAAAGAGGACCCTCAACACAGTGCCTGCAACAATGGGCTCGCATCAGAACAAGTGTGAGGATGCTGCCAAAGCAGGGAGTATTTTGTTCTGTTGTGTATGAGTCACAGTTGATTGGCCAACACCTAGCAAGCAAAAACAAACCTGTTAGAATCTTTCACCACAATAATATGGTAAAGATGGTGTTTTGTGAAGTTGATTCTGACTCATAACAACCCTGTTTTCCAGGCCATAAATCTTTATGGAAACAGAAAACCTCATTTTTCTCCCAAAGAGTGGCTGGCGGATTTGAACTGCAGTTAGCAACCTACTTTTAAAAATTTGCTATTTTGAGTTATCAAATGTAATTAAATAGTGTTGACTTTCCTTTATCTTGGATATTATGTTTCACATTTTAAATTTTGTTTTGTCAAAATTTTTATGTCTGTACTTTCTTGTAAGGAGCTCTGGTAGCGTAGTGATTACGAATCGGGCTGCTAACCTCAAGGTCAGCAGTTCGAAACTACCAGCCGTTCCACGGGAGAAAGATGACGCTTTCTGCTCCCGTAAAGATTTATAGCCTCGGAAACCCTGTGCAGGGTCGCTATGAGTCAGAACCAACTCCACGGCACATAACCAACCATCCAACTAACTTTCTTGTATTGTGCCTGAAATATAGAGCTACTCAATAAATATTTATTGTATGAGCGAATACTTGTACTTTATTCATTTTTGACACATTTACTTAGGTCTAACATTTTCATTTTCTTCAATCTTCATTTTTTGTGCCACCCTCCTCTTACAGGATAATTTGTAGTTTAACTGAGTGGCATGATAACCATTGCCGAAGCCTTCTGCTTTAGTTCTACAGTTTTAGTAAAATATCAGCATTTGGGGATGAGGGGTTTGCTTGAAGTGTTATGATTATATAGAGGACATTTTCATACACTAATGATTTCTCCAGTCCATTTTTATTGTTGTTATTGTATAAAGTTAAAATCAGTCTTATAATAACGTAATTCAAAATGCCAATAATAGATAACTCACATGGTTATAACACACAGAAAATACTAATAATGTTTTCTTAAACAAGAAATTTGAAAGTATATTGAGGGTCTGTTTTATTTCTGGCAATTTTTATTTCTCAAACCTTTGTATATTCAACATTTCAGAATGTTGCCCTTTTCAGTTTATTGATGTGAAATTTAGGTGCTGCATAGCTTATCCTCATTCAAGTGATGATTTCCAAATGATGTTAATTGTTTTTTATGTCTTTTTTGTAATTGCTGTTGTTGTTAAGTGCCATCAAGTGCAATTGTTGTTGTCATGTGCCTTCAAGTGGATTCCGAACCATAGAGACCACCTATATGGGGTTTCTAAGGAGCATCTGGTGAGCTTGAACCACTGACCTTGCAGTTCAAACCAAGTGTAATAGCAACATATAAAAGCCAGAGTTCTACTTTTATGTGTCCTGTAGCAAACTCACTCTTGTATGATACCTTTCCACAGCCCCTGAGACCCCCTATAGCTTAGGAAGAGAACCCTACATTGAAGTCCTTCTTTTAATTGCACTCATCTGTCATAATTAGTGAATGGTTTCCTCTTTCTGCAGTTTTTGTCACTCTTCTAATCACATGTTTTCCTTGTTCTCCCACTAACAAGCTGGGATATTGCTGCTTTGATATATATTTTCTTATACATTTAAAACTTTTCTGTCTAACATTTAGGGAAAAGACTTTCTGCTGACTCAAGTTCATTAATGTTGCTCCAGCTGTTTCCCTTTTATTCATCTTTGGTGGTTTTGTTTGCTTACACCCTGAGAGGTAGAGTTTTATTTTTTTCCGCTTCAGAGAACAATCAGAGCCAATAAATAATATACAGTAATATTACACAAACCTTAAAATAGTCCAACTTACATATTTTCATTAGCCTTACTCCCATTGATTCTGGCCTTTTGATTAAAAGTTGGGGGATTTAAGAAATTTCAAACTAAAGCTGAAGAGCACATAGAACCTGTGGAGAAGCTAGCTAGGACTAGACAGCTTTTACAAACTCTTACACAATGTATAGGTACATCCCAAAAGATCCCATTTGGGTAGACAGTATTTCCACAGACCATTATGATAAAATTTTTTAAAAATCTAGATTATCCGTATAAATATTTAGTGTTCATACTCTGGAATGATGTGAAGCAGAGAGCTGGCTGATTTACTGATATCATATTATTGTGGTAAAATATACACAACCAAAATTTTGCCGTTTTAAGTGTACAATTAAGTAACATTATTTACGTTCACCAGGTTGTACAACCATCACCATTACCCATTTTCAAAAGCTCTTCATTATTCCAAGCCCAAGCAGGAACTCTGTACCTCTTAAGCAATAACTATCTCCTTTCCAGTGCTATCACCTCTCGTAACCCCAATACGCTTTGATTTTTTTGCATTTGCCTGTTCTAATTATTTCCTGGAAATGAAGACCATTCAATATTTGCCCCTCTGTGTCTGATTTTCATCATTCAACTTAATGTTTTTAAGGTTTCATGAATTTCTCAGCATGCATCAGAACTTCGTTATTCTTTATTGTTAAACAACGTCTCATTGTATGGCTATCCCACATTTTTTAGATCCATTCATCTGCTGATGGATTGTTTCCACCTTTTATTTATTGTGAATAGTGCTGCAGTGAATATTGTTGTTAAAGTATTTGTTTGTAGCTCTTTTTTATATACTTTTTGAGTGTATGTAGCTAAGTGAAAAAGGCAGGTTTAGTTTCCTCCAGAGGCTCAAATGTGTTCCTACTAAATGTTCTTTCAGTTTTGGAAACTTAAAGAAATCTGAAGGGGTAAGATCAGGGGTGTAATGTGGGATGGGGTAAGATTTATCAAGGAAATCCTCTTAGGACAATCTTTGCCACCTTTGAAGAATGTGCAGGTACATTGATAGATTGGGAAAACATTTTCAGCGCAGCTTTCCTAGTCTTTATCATATGAACTCAATTTTCTATTTTCTCAAAGCCAATGAGAGTGCTGTGTCTTTAGAAAAATCTTTCAAGATTAGCCTGCTGGGATCCCACTAAAAACCCAGTAGTCTGGGCTGACATCTCTGCCTAAAATATAATTGGCCCAACAGATCCCTTGGAAGCCACTCTTTTGATTAGACTTTTTTTAAAGGCACCCAGTGAAACTAAGTGGGAGAAAGCTGTACAGCCTTGCAAACCCTAATCAGGGTTGCTATGAGTCAGAACCAATTTGATAGCACTGAACTACAACAAGGAGACCAAGACACGTGAATTACTGAGAGAACTTCTCTGCAGCCATCCACTGATCACAGAGACATGTTTAAGTACATTTTGTTTGGAATAAACTTGTGCATGTATGAATTGGAACCCTAGAAGCAATACATTTTTACTTAACTATTTTGGATTGAAATTTGTCAGTATGTGAATGAGTTTAAATTATGTACGCTGTTTACCCAATTATTACTTTTTTTGTAATAAGGGAGCTTCAAAAAGTTCAAGGAAAAGTTCCATTATTTTGAAACCCATTTCACCATGAACCTTCTAAAGCCCCCTCATATATATCCTGGATAAACTCATACAAGTGCATTAAGGATTCATGTCTAAAATCAGTTATTGAAACTATTTACAATAGCTGAAATTGATAAGCATGAAAGTGTCCTTCTACAAAATAATGATTAAATATTTTATTTATAAAAGATACTACTGCACAGTTTTAAGAGAATTGACTAGAATTGAATTTTATGACCACAATAAATCTTGAATATAATGGGAATTAGGCAATATAAATTAAAGAAAGAGATATGCTCCATTATTTTGAAAACATAGCAAATGTAAACATATTATACCAATGCTTGCATACATATTATTTCTATTTCAGAAAATCAGTGGACATTCTAAACTCAGAAACTTGTATGATTATTATATCTGGTTGACAGGATTGCTATTGTTATATGCCATCTAGTCCACTCCGACTCATAGCGACCCTGCTTAGGGTTTCCAAGGAGCAGCTAGTGGATTTGAGTCATGGACCTTTAGTTTAGCAATCCAGTTATTATCCTATAGTGCCACACCAAGATATAGGGTTAGAGACAAATACTCAAGGGGCTTTAGCTTCCTTATAGTGTGTTTTAAAAATCTGATTAAAACATTACATAGTGTTAAGATTGCATAGATTTGGATGTTGGGTTCATTATTGCTTATTATCTTAGCCAGTCTATATTTCTCCATGTTTGAGATATTTTATTATGAAGGATAAAAAATGGCAAATATAAAACAATATATATGAATTTACAGGTATTCTGTACAAAGCAATACAAGTACTGTCCATTGCTCTTTTATATGCACACACAAACCCACACTCACTTGTGTGTATATCTATATACATACACAGTATGTGTCCCTTAACATCCATGACACATTCTATGAAATAAGGTGTTACGTGACTTGGGCCTTGTTAAAACATCGTATTATATACAGACAGTTCCCAGATTACAAATTAGTTTCATTACTAAGACTGCCTTTAAGGAAAATTTTTACATAATTTAGAACAGTTAAGTTAGCTACAGTTAGTATCTAATATCAGTCAAATGTTTGCCTTAGTGTATAGTATACAGTGTGTCTTTCTATGCATAAAAGCATTAAGGAGACATGTCCAGTTATAGTGAGAATTCTTTAATATGATTATAAAGCAATAATAATAATAATAATAATGTGGTGATCCGTATCACAACATACCATCCCAATTTTTATCATGAACCATGGTATGTGCCTCAAAATGTTTAATGGAATAGGCTTTGTGGGGTTGGTACCATGGACATATATGCCGCCAGATGCCCAAACAAATGTTATACAGCGCATGACGGTATGTGTATATATATGTGTGAGTGTGCATTTATATTTGCTGTTGTTGTTAAATTCTGTCCAGTCGATTCCAACTCATAGTGACCCCGTATAGGATATCCAAGGAGTGACTGGTGGATTTGAATTGCCAACTTTGTGGTTAGTGGTCCAGTACTTATCCTAAAGCACCACATCAGGGTTCCATAAACATTATGTATTTAAAGTGTACAACTTGAATAGAAATATTTGTTTCCTGAAGTTCCTGATGCATGGTATTCTTTGGAAAGAAGACTGGGAATTAAGGCCAACAGGTCTCTCTACTGGATCTGTTATATTTTATTTAGTGTATTGATGACCATGTGATGTTAATATGTCATTTATTAGAAGCTATCAATTCAAGAAATTTGGAAGACAGCTATCTGGCCGACTGATTAGAAGAGATCCGTATTTGTGCCCATTCCAAAGAGAGGTGACCCAACGGAATGCAAAAATCATTGAACAATATCATTGCTAATCTATGCAAGTAAAGGTTTACTAAAGGCAATACAGAAACAGCTGCAACCATATTTTGACAGAGAACCTCCAGAGGTTCATGCCAGTTTCAAAAGAGGACGTGGAATGAGGGCTATCATTGCTGACGTCCAAGGAATCTTGGCTGAAAGCAAAGAATACCAGAAAGATGTTCACCTATGCTTTATTGACAATGCAAAGGCTTTCAATTGTGTTGATCCCGACAAGCTATGGACAACATTGCAAAGTATAAGTATTCTGAACACTTAGTTGTGCTCAAGAAGAACCTGTAAATAGACCAAGAGGCAGTTGTTTGATCAGAAAAGGGAGCACTGAATGGTTTAAAATTAGGAAAGGTGTGCATCAGGTTTGTATTCTTTCACCATTCTTATTCAGTCTGCATGCTGACCAAATAATCAGAGAAGCTGGATTATATGAAGAAGAACATGGCATCAGGATTGGAGGAAGGCTCATTAACAACCTACGATACGTAGATGATACAGCCTTGCTCTCTGAAAGCCAAGAGGACTTAAAATACTTATTGATGAAGATCAAAGACCACAGCCTTTGGTATAGGTTGCACCTCAGTGTAAAGAAACAAAAATCCTTACCACTGGACCAATTAATAACATCTATAAAATGGGGAAACAGTTCAAGTTGTCAATGACTTCAGTTTGCTTGGATCAACCATCAGCACTAATGGAAGCAGCAGTCAAAAAATCAAACGACGTATTGCATTAGGCAAATCTGCTGCACAAGGCCTCTTTAAAGTGTTGAAGAGCAGAAATGTCAGTTTGAGGACTAAGGTGGGCCTGACCCAAGCCACGGAATTTTCAGTAACCTCATGTGCTTGTGAAAGTACTTCTAAGAAATCTGTACCTAGACCAAGAAGCAGTTGTTCGAACAGAACATGGAACACTGAAAGTTTTAAAATTGGGAAAGGTGTGAGACAGGGTTGTATTCTTTCACCATACTTATTCAACCTGTATGCTGAGCAAATAATACGAG
>NW_006408528.1:12383106-12395199 GCF_000296735.1 Chrysochloris asiatica | reverse complement strand
ATCGATGGGCTCATGCATAGCAATGATTGTGAGGTTGCCCCAGGACCGGCAGTATCTCGTTCTGTTGTGCATAGGGTTGCTACTATGAGTTGGTACCGACTCCACGGCCTATAACAACAACAACAAATCAATTCTTTGTGAGAAGGATATGGATATTTGATAAACGGAATCTCTCTATTTACTATTATTTTTTTCTTCCAAACCATGTTTCAGAAACATTATGCATATGACTAAGATCTAGATAAATATCTTAAAAATCTAACACTTTGTTAGCTTATTCATTGAGAATGATACAATATTATCACAAAAATTCGCTGCAGGTAATGTTTACTTTTTTGTTTTTCCTTCCCAAGAATAAAAGTCAATGACCAGATTGTGGAAGTGGATGGAATCAGCTTGGTGGGTGTCACACAGAATTTTGCTGCTACAGTTCTCAGAAACACTAAGGGCAATGTCAGGTAAGTAAGAGATTCCTTATATACCCAACTTAATTTTATGTTTTGGTGAATTTAAATTTTGTTTAATCTGTGTAATTAAAGTAAGAATTTTATGTAAGTAAAACTTGCTGGTTTGTTTTTTTTTCTTCTAATAATGATAGAAATATAAGCAACAGTAGAAAGATCATTTTCAAGTGTTCAGTCCAAAACATTAATTGCACTAACAATAGTATGCAGTTATCACCACTATTAATTTCTAGAACTTTTCTATCACCCCAAGCAGAAACTCTGTAATACCCATGGCCTCCTCCCCCTAGTGTGTGGTAGTCATTAAACTGCTTTCTGTCAATAAATATTTTTTATTCTAATTATTTCATATAAATGAGATCATATGCCCTTTTGTTGTTGTTGTTAAGTGCCATTGAGTAGATTTCAATCCATAGCAACCCTGTATGGGGTTTCTGAGGAGCAGCTGGTGAGCTCGAATCACCAACCTTGCAATTCAAATGGCTTTGCAGTCTGGCACATTAACCCACAGTACCACGCCAGGACTCCTGGTTATAAGTAATTATAACTCCTTGTTATAAGTTGGAACTGACTTGATGGCACTAACAACAGAGATTCAGAGTTGTTTTCAACAAACCTTATAATTTCCTGGTAAGATAGGTGAGTGGTATTAATTAAAAACTGGAAAAAAATGTCAGTTTTATGTTCCCTTTGGTATCTGTTTATTTCATTTGGCATAATGTTTTCAAGTTTCTTCCGGGTTGCACATGTATTACAACTTCATTACTGTTTATAGAGGGATAGTATTCTATTCATCATCATGCGTTTTATGTATACATTTTTATGTTGACAACACTTGGATTGTTCTTTGGCTAAATGAGACTACAATGAACATTAGCGTATATGTTATGTGTTAAGTGTCCCTACTAGCAGGTCTGTGGGGTGTATATTCAGGAGTCAAACTGCTGGTTCATATGGTATTTCTCTGTTTCTTTTTGGAGAAACACCAAACGGGTACAAAGTCATGTATCATAGTGATTTTATTGGCATTTTTCAATGGAATAATGGCATTGAGGATTTTTTTCATGTTTTTATTGACCCTTTATATATCTTCTTTGGAAAAATATCTGTTCAAATCCTTTGCCTATATTTTTCTGTGTTTCCTATTCCCGTTCCAACCACCTTCTCAACTTTGCCCTTGGTTAAATGTTGCTCTTTTGATTTTGAATAATTAGTCATTCCATGGTGAGCATATTTTACTAGTGTGTCGTCCCCCTTATATATCTATCTATTGCTTGGCTGAAAATTGGGTCATGAGGGTGAGTTCTTTTCTAGACTGAGGGCCATAGTCTCAGGTTCTTCCTATCTCTTTCTGAGTACTAAGTCTGTTTTTTGTTGTCGCTTTTATTTTTTAATAATTTTGTATTTTGTTCCTTATTTTCTCAGTCATGGCTCGTATTTCTTTTGGATTTGTACCAAGTAGAGAGCTTGTTGGTAGCAATCTGGTATTTCTATTTTCAACTTCTTGAGTAAAAACAATCCTATTTTCTTCATTGGTTGGACCATTTTACAGTTCAATCAGCAATGTAGGAGTGTCCCAGACTGTATACAACCTTACAGCGATTGCTTTCTTTTTTTTTTTTTTTAAACTTTGCTGTTTATTCTGGGGTAAGATGCTATCTCATTTTGTTTTGATTTGTGTCCTGTCTATGGCTAATGATCACAGACATTTCTTCTTTTTTTAAAGTTTTTGTTATAAATGAAAGTTTACAGGGCAGATCATTAGTTTTATATTCAACAAATCATATTCCTTGTTTCATTACAATGATTATAATCTCTTCCATATACCATCAGTTAACAGTATTTCTCTGTATTGATTTTAGCTCTTCTTAAAAAAGAAAACACTCAAGCATATATAATAATTTATACCAACAAAGGGCATATTCTGCAAGTCTGCCTCTTGGCTGCCAGTTTTTAGTCCCTCTCTTCCCATGAATCTAGAGTCCTCAGCAGCTCCCTCGCTTCATGTCCCCATCTCTGCCCCCATCTCTCATGTTACTGCTTCTCTGGATAAGGTCTAGCATTCTGCTTGTGATCTTCTCCCTTGGTGGTCTTAGGATCCTGTTTCTGGACTGTAAGATTAACTACTCCCCCATTTTTGTTACAAAACTTCGTCTTTTACAATTTTGATAGTCGCAATTAGTCATGATAACAATTACTCATTATTGAATCATAAGAATCTTATCCCCATCTTTTTTTTTTTTTTAATGTTTTATTGTGAATTATGTGATAGTTTACATGGGAGAACATTAGCATTACATTCATCCTATCGGATATATCGTTTCATAGCCATGGTTACAGTCCCCTCGGTGCATCATCAACCAACCAAAAGGTATACCCTGCAAACCTGTACCCCAGTCGTCAGCACACAGCCCGTCTCCCTCACTGCATCTAGAGTCCCCAGCCACTCCATCTCTCCATGTCATTGTCTCTGCTCCATCATCGGTATCACTGTTTTTCTGGGTAGGATCCCGCATTCTGATCTTTTCCCTTGATGGTCCCAGGGACCTCCACTCTTCGACTGCAAAGTAAATCATTCTCCTCTTTTTGCTACAAAACATCTGCCTTTACATTTCCAGCCCTCAAAGTCAGTCTTGATAACAATTACTCACTATTGTACCACGAGAGACCTATCCCCATCTCCTTTCATCAGTCCCACCAGACAAATTGGCTATTACTCAGTAGCCTTCCTCTGCACTTTCTGGATCTAGGCTCTCTCTAGAAAGCCTGTAAGCCAGTCACTTCTTGTGTTTGTAGCCCTCCCATTTTGGGTAGCCAATGTCCAAATTGCCTATCCCTGTCTACTCTGTGTATGGAGGGTATGGGAATGATCCTTGCTATAATGATTTGTTCCCTCTTTTGAGCTAACTGCATCCATAGGTGTAGGTCAACTTCATCAAATTGTATCAGATTACACTTTTTTTACCTTTTCTTTCTTCTTCTGTGGCTATGTCACTGACTCTGGGCTCAAGAGTCCCCAGGTCTTATCACACTGTTGGCCAACCAGGTCTCCACCGGGTTCACAGGAGTCTATTAAACGTTGTAGGGCTTAGCTCGCAGCTTCATTGATGTTTTTCCATGACTTCCCCTTATTGGTGACCAACGTGGTCACCAGTCAGAGTGCATGTCTGCTCATGTATTCCCATTGAGTCAAAAATCAGTTGGCTGTATGTGGATGGGTTGATTTCTGGATTCTTGATTCTGTTCCATTGATCAATGTCTCTTTCATTGTACCAGGCTGTTTTGACCACTGTAGCCGTGTAGTAAATTTTGAAGTCAGGGAGTGAGAGGCTTCCAACCTTATTCTTCTTAAGAAGTGCTTTGCTTATCCTAGGTCTCTTTCCTTTCCATATAAAGTTTGTAGTTGTTTTTTCCATCTCTTTGAAGAATGTCATTGGAATCTGAAGTTAAATAGAATTATATGTGTAAATTGCTTTGGGCAGTTTGACATTTTTACAATGTCAAATCTTCCTATCCAGGAGCATGGTACATTCTTCCATTTTTGTAGGTCTCTTTTGGTTTCTTGTAGTAGTGTTTTGTAGTTTTCTTTGCTTAGGTTCTTTGTTTCATGATATACTATCTTTTTGATGTGCTGCTGGATTCTATTGGCTAGGATTTTTTTTAGAATTTTTGCATCAGTGTTCATGAGGGATATTGGCCTATAATTTTCTTTTTTAATGACGTCCTTCCTTGGTTTTGGTATGAGGGTTATGCTTGCTTCATAAAAATTATTAGGAAGTTTTTTGTCCTCTTCTAGATTCTGTAATAATTTGAGTAGAATTTGTGACAGCTCTTTCCTGAATGTTTGGTAGAACTCACCAGTGAAGCCATCTGGGCCTGGACTTCTTTTGGTTGGGAGTTTTTTGACGATGTGATCAATTTCTTTTATTGTTATGGGTCTGTTCAGGTTTTCTACTTCACTCTGTGTAAGTTTAGGTAGGTCGTGTTTTTCTAAAAATGTGTCCATCTCTTCTAAGTTTTCAAATTTGTTTTGAGTACAACTTTTCATAGTGTTCTGTTATTATCCTTTTGATTTGTTTTGGTTCCATTGTGACATCGCCCATGTGGTTTCTAATGCATGTTATTTGTGTCTTCTCCCTCTTTTCTTTTTTTAGGTTTGCCAACAGTCTGTCAATTTTGCTAATCCTTTCAAAGAACCAGCATCTTGTCCTGTTGACTCCACAGTTTTTCTATTTCCTATTTTATTTACTTCTGCACTAAACTTTATTATTTCTTTTCTTTTGGTGACTGTTGGCTCCCTCTGTTGGTCTGTTTCTAATTGTTGTAGATGCTGTGTTAATGTGTTAGTTTCGGTTCTTTCTTCTTTTTGGATGTGTGCATCTATTGCAACAAATTGTCCTCTCAGCACCACTTCCCTGTGTCCCAAAGATTTTGGTATGTTGTGTTTTTGTTCTCATTTTTTTCCTAGGAGTTTTGTGAGTTCACTTTTAATTTCTTCTACTACCCAGTCACTTTTCAGCAGGCTGCTATTCAGTTTCCATGTATTAGACTTTATTTCCTTGGTCTTCCTATTGTTGATTTCTAATTTATAGCATTGTGGTCTGAGAAGATGCTTGGTAGTATTTTGATATTTGTAAATTTTTGGTGATTTGTTTTGTGGCCTAAGGCATGGTCTATTCTGGAGAATGTTCCATGCGCACTGGAAAAGAATGTGTATTGTGCTGATTTGGGGTTGAATGCTGTATACACATCTCTGAGGTCCAGTTGGCTGATAGTGTTGTTTAGTTCTTCTGTGTCTTTGTCAAGTTTCTTTCTGGTTGTTCTATCCATTTTTTCAAGCAGTGTATTAAAATCACCCACTATTATTGTAGATTCATCTCTTTCTTTTTTCAAATCTATTATTGTTTTCTGTAAATATTTGGGGCAAGAGGGAGCATAGATATTTATTATGGTTATGTCATCTTGTTCAATAGACCCTTTAATCATGAAATAATGTCCATCTGTATCTGTTATGCCTTAAAGTTTATTTTATCACAGATTAGTACTGCAACTCCTATTCCTTTTCTATTGCAATTAGCTTGGTATATTTTTCCCCATCCTTTGACTTTTAATCTGTTTTTGTCTCTGTGTGTAAAATGTGTCTCTTGCAGGCAGCGCGTATTTTAGGATCTTGTTTTCTTATCCATTCTGCCACCCTCTGTCTCTGAACTGGTGCATTTAATCCGTTTACAGTCTGTGTAATTATCGATAGGTATGGATTCATTGCTGCCATTATATATATTTTTTTTGGGGGTTTTTTTTTTTTTTTTGTAGTGTTGTTGCTTTCTTTGTTCTGTGTTTCTTCCTTTGCTGATTTCATGGTTTTTATGTTTTTTTCTTGTGAGTTTCCTCATAGTTTTAATATTTCCATGTTCTTGGATTTTTATTTTCTTGGTATGTTGTGAAATGTTAATTTTCTTTGAGATTACCTTATAGACCATTAACTTTTCCCTCCATCTAGTGCAGTCTATTTTATCCTGTAATCTACCCGACCATCTCACCACCTGGATCTCTGTTCTTAAGTGTTTACCTTGTTTTACATTGTAATTGTTTTGATCATAGACTGACCTCCCAGATTCTCTTGAGTTTGTTCTGTTCTTGGATCTTCCATCTGTCGATTTAATTCTGGGAGGTGCTGACACTATGTCAATCTCTTGTTATTGTCTGTTCTTGTTGGTTCTCAGTCCACAGAACTCCCTTTAGGATGTTTTGTAGTGCAGGGTTGGCTTTGCAAAAAATCCCTTAGCTTCTGTTTTTCCTGGAATGTGTTGATTATACTGTCGTATTCGTATCTGATTGATAGCTTCCCCTTCTGTTTTAACCAGACCCATCTAGACAGTATGAAAATTATTCAGTGGGGAATCTATCTTCCCCAACACTCTGTTAAACTAAACTCCCTCTTGAAACCTTGTAAGCCATTCATTCCATGCCTTTCTTGCCCCCTCATTTTAGGTAGCCAATATCTAAATTGCCCATCTGTATCTGCCCAATGTACAAATGGGATAGCATTGATACTTGATGTGAGGATTCCTCCCCTGTCTGTTGGTATTTAGAGCTACTACTGCCAGGAGTAAGGAGATCTGGTAGCATAGTGGTTACAGATCTGGCTGCTAATCTTCCATTCAGCATTTCAAAACTACCAGCTGTTCTGTGGGAGAAAGATGAGGCCTTCTGGTCCCGTAAAGATTTACAACCTTGGAAACACTGTACAGGGTCACTATGAGTCAGAATCAACTCCATGGCACATAACAACAACAACGACCTCCATGAGTATAGGTCAAGTTCATCAAATTGTCACAATAATTTACCCTCGTTTCCTTTATTAAAAAAAAAAAAGGTTTTTAAATCTTCCTCTAGTTGAGTTCTGATTGTCAAGCCATTGAGTCTAGGAAAAATGGGTACTATCTGTAAGACTGGGTGTTTTTGTGTGACATACGTTTCATCTTATGTTTGTTGGGCACTTGAATGTCTTTGGTGAAGTATCTCTTCATGTTCTCTGCCGACTTATTAATTGGGTTGTTTACCTTTTTCTCATTGAGGTTCTGTAGTTTTCTATAAATTCTATATATTAGTTTGTCTTATATGCCATTGCTAAAAATATTTTTCTAATTTGTGGGTTATCTTTTCATTCTTTTGGTGAAATCTTTTTATGCATATAAATGTCTGAATTTTAGGGGGTTCCAGTTATTCATTTTGTTTTTTAGCATTTGTGTTTTTAGTTATGTTTGATAGTGTATTTATGTCACATGTCAGAGCCCCTAAGTTTGCCCTTAGGTTTTCATTGGCGATCTTTACAGTTCTGTTTTATATGTAGGTCTTTAATCCACGTGGAGTTTGTTTTTGTATACAGTGTGAGATCTAGGTCTTGTTTCATTGTCTTCAAATTAATTTCCAGTACCATTTGTTGAAGAGAATATCTCTTCCCCATGTAATATGTTTTGGCTCTTTGTCGAAGATCATATAAGTGTATTTGGATGGATTTACTTCTGGTTTCTCAATCCTATTCCACTGATCTGTGTATATATCATTTTACCAATGTTAGACATTGATCAATGTGTTCGTGTAGTACATTTTGATATCAGGATGGAGTGAGAGGTCTTTAACTTTGTTCTTCCTTTTAAGTATTGCTTTGCTTATCCGAGGTCTCTTTCCTTTCTGTATAAAGTTATTGTCACATTTTATATTGTTGAAAGAAGGCATTTGCAATGAATACATCATTGGTCTTGCAAAATTCTATCATGGGATCTCTGCTCTCATTTCTATCACCAATGTCATATTGTCCAACTACTGGTCCTTTCTTTTTGTTTCCAACTTTGCATTTCAATTGCAATGAACTATCAGTACGTCTTGATTGCATTCCTGAGTAATTTCAGACTTAGAAAGTTGATAGAATTCTTCAACTTCATCATCACTGGTTTTAATGTTTGGTATGGAAATTTGAATAGTGGTGATATTAACTGGTATTCTTTGTTGTTGTTGTTAAGTGGCTGTTCTAACTCTTAGTGACTCTGTTTAGGGTTTCCTAGGAGTGGCAGATGGGTTTGAACTGCCAACTTTGTATTTTAAATTGACCTTGCGGCCCAGTTCTTATCCTACAATGCCATAACGGGACTCTTCCTTGTAGGTGTATGAATATTACTCTATCACAGAGTGCATTGTACTTCAAGATCATTCTTGAAATGCTTTTTATGATGATGAATATGACTCCATTACTCTTTAATTTGTCCTGCCGGTACAGTAAACCACATGATTGTCAGATTTAAAATGTCCAATACCAATCCATATCAACTCACTAATGCCTAGGATGCTGATATTTATGCTTTTCATTTTGTAATATTTCCAATTTTCCTCAAATCATACTTCACGTATTCTGATTATTCATGACTTTTGCAGTTTTCTCTTCTCATTTTAGGTTGCTCCTCATCAGCAAATGAAGGTCCCTAAAGCTAGGGGGACCTACATTCAAATCATTAAGATCACCTCTACTTCAAGGAGCCTGCTCTTCCTCAGTCATATTTTTAATTCCTTTCAGCCTAAGGGGATCATGTCCACACACTGTTCCTGACAAATGTAGCTGTAATTAAGGGCTTGTGACACTATATGCATTTTGTCATATTACAGAAGTGGTTATCATGGACAAACTTGGAACCAAAATCAGGAATTTTATTTCTGTCCACTTTGAAAGTTAGCAAAAAAATGTGATAAAAAAAAATCACAACCTACACTACAGTTAGTATATTTGCTCAACAAATTGAGCAACAAACAATATGTTGAATGTTAGAGTTTTTTAAAATAAAAAGTAATTATGAAAGAAGCTTGGAGATCACTGGCACAGAATATTAGTGTGAAATTGTAAAATGTAGGCTGATGAGTTTGCATAAGAACTGGTCTATGTGTATGTTGTATTATCTTAAAAAGTTTTTCAAATTTGAGTTTTAATGCCTGTCGAAAACGAAAGCGCAACTATTCCTACTGTTTCCTACTTACTCTTCTTCGCTATTTAATGAATTTTTTTTGGTCCCTGATGGGTTAGAGTTTGTGACCCAGTGCTCCTACCTTCTACAAGTATATGTTCCAAGTTCAAAGGGCCTTCAGCCAGTGTGGTATGTAACATGTTTAGAAACAAAAGTCCTGGAAGACAGAAGATAAATTCTAACCTGAGTTCTGCTATTACATTTCATTACCTTGGAAGTCTTCCACGCCCATAGGCTTTAGGATTTCATCTATAAAATGAGACAGCTGATTCTAAATGATTTCTAAAGTTCCTTCCAGAGCTATCACTGGCTGAAATAGCATTGCTGTTGAATTCCTTCTTCTAGTGATTATAATACATAAAATCTAACGTATGCAATGCAAAATATCATAAAATATTTATAAATATACTTACGAGATTTATAGCATAAAATGATCTGTTTGGTAAATTAGCTAGATAAATAGTCCATATTATCTGTGAAAGAAATTTACATATGGACCTTTATTCCACCCATATTATGAGGTTTGCTTCTTAAAGTAAGTAGAGATAAGCAACTTTCCATTACTGAACTAGTGAATTATTGTTTGCCAACTAATAAATATTAATATTTCCATTTAGAAACATTTTGGGGGGGAACGTTTCCATATATCACAATTCTTCGTCTATTCCTTTTATAATGGAATTCTTAACCCAGAGATATGATTTATGTATGAAGTTATAAACTCATAAAATTAATTGCTGATTAAAATGATAACATTTTAATTTATATTATTACTATGATTTGTACTAAAAATACTAATGTTGTATACTCACAAAAATATGCTATCTTCTAGGCGACCTTAATAATTTGTTTATTGAGTCTTTATCTATGTTGAAAGTAGTCTTAAGTATGTTTGCTCTATTAGTACAGAAAACTCATAATGCTATTTACACAGGAGAGATATGTTGTGCCCATTATACTTTACAGTAAATTCAATAATAATAAAATAAATAAGATGTGTATTAGTATTCTGAATATACTCCAACTTATAATAACATTGCTCAATTGGAGAAAAGGTTTGTAGTTAAATAAAACCATAGCATTCCTATCTTGTCCCTCTGACTATTTACCACATAATTTTGTACTCTTACCTTTTCAAGTCTTGCACAAATTACAAACAACTTCTTAAATGATGTCCTGATTTCAGTCTCTCCCTTCTTAAATCTGTCCTGTATATCATTTTCCCTAAGGGAGGGACTTCATAGCAGTTTTCAAATATATAAAGAGGATATCATGGAAAAACACATTGATTCATTCTGCTTAGCTCTAATAAAAGGACTAAGACCTGTAGATTGAAATAATAGTTTTGCATTATCTGTGCCTCTCCTCTTCAGGAACCTTTAATGACCCTTCATTCTGTATAGAATCTAAGTTCTTTAGGCTGATATTAAACATCTCTCATCACTGGTCTTGTCACTGATCATGCTCTATATTAACGTCTAGTACAGCCATACTCACAGGGGTATCATCTTTCAAACATGAACTGTGTATTACTATCTTTATGCTATCCTCTTTGCCATTTTTTTTTTTTTATGTATAAAATTCTCTCTCTTCTTTTAGAATTTGTCTTGGAGAACATATTTCAACCTTTCTGTACCCCAAGCAGTGCTCCTTAATTTCTCTTTCCCATAATGAGCTCTTCTTTTTGGCAGCATTCATCACTTAGACTTCTTTTTGACTTGGTGATTACAGAACCTTCTTTCATCATCTTTTAAAGGCTTACCCATTATTGCCCCTTCACTTTGCAAAGATCTTGATATCAGATCATTTTACCCCAGCATTAATAGCCAAGTTAAAAACCAAGCAAACAGAAAACAGCAAATGCTAGTGAGGGTTTGGAAAGGCTGGAGCCCTCAGACATGTCTATCCATGAATCTATGGGATTCTGGATACTGATGGGACTGAGAAATAGTCCGACCATACGGGAGGGAAATGGTTGCAAATTGACAGACAGTGTGACCCAGCAATCCCTCTACTTGGTATATGCCCTAGAGAAATAAGAGCTGGGACACCAATACAAATATTAGTGGTGGCACTGTGGGTTAATGCGTTGGACTGCAAAGTCACTTTGGACCACAGGGTTGGTGATTCAAGTTCATCAGCTGCTCCTCTGACCGTATACAGGTTTGCTATGGGCTGGAACCTACTCGATGGCACTTAACAACAATAACATCGTGTTCATCATGGCACATTCACAATAGCAAAAAGATGGAGACAATCTAAATATCTATCCATTGAAGAACAGATAAGCAAACTCATATGTATAAGCACAATAGAATGATACTCAGTGTTGAAATATACGATAATTCTGCGAAACACCTCATAGCATGAGTGAACCTGGTGGACATTGTGCTTAGTGAATTAGTCAGTCACAGAAGGACAAATATTGTATGAAACCACTATTGTAAAAACTGAGTAAGGGTTTTTATAGTAAAGGAAACATTATTTAATGTTTTGTAGGGGTGGCAGTACCTGTATAGTACTGTGTGATACAGCTCTGGACTGCAATGTAGGTTTGAACCTCAAGGTTGGTGGTTCAAATTCACCAGCTGCTCCTTGGGAACCCTATTACTGGGTCACTATGAGTTGGAACGGACTCAACTACACTTAACATCACCAACAACAGGGATGTGAGGGAAAGGGGACTAAGACACATATTAACTTGGGTGATGAAGAAGGCAATATGCAAGAAGAGGGAGGTTTCCAGAAGAATGATGAAGGCAAGCAAACGCATAGTGAAGAGTGCAAGAGTTAAAGGGACCAGAGGTAAATACTGTTGTATACATAACCGTACAATAGTGGTGACCTACAGGTAGATGCGTGGATAGACGTGCAAACTGAATGGGTATGGGAGAAAGAGTGAAAGCATACCCACAGATCCATAAACTTTTGATAATAGATTTGTACATAGGTATTTACTTTTACTGACAATGTTTGTCAGTAAACAATGGTGATAGAAATGATGCTGGAGAACGAATGATAGATTTCTGCAGGACAAATGATTTGTTTATTTCAAATACCTTCTTTAGACAGCATAACAGACGACTATACACATGGACCTCGCCAGATGGAACACA
>NW_006408528.1:12339057-12380976 GCF_000296735.1 Chrysochloris asiatica | reverse complement strand
GCATTGTTTCGTTCTGCTGTGCATGGGGTCGCTATGAGTCGGTTCCGACTCGATGGCACCTGACAACAACAACAATGGTCTCTCCTTGTCTGGAGGAAAGGAAAGTGATGAAAATTGAAAACGCTTAGAATACATTAGTCCAATAGACTAATGGATCACTTGACTATCAATATTCATGACCCTGAAACCAGAAGAACTACATGGCGTTCGGCTATCACTGACAGGTGCTCTGAAAAACATCACATTAGAAGGTCCTAGATAGAGTGGGACAAAATTTGGAACAAAATTCAAAATAATAAAAAAAGAGGCTTATTGGTCACATAATTGCTGGTGGAAGCCGAGACTGTGGCCATTGGTTCTGAATTCTTCACTGTGGCTCAAAAGTAAGTCAAGCAATAGATAGGTATATAAGAGGGGAACAACAACATTAGTGAGATATGCACACCGTAGAATGGTCAACCATTTGAGATAAAAAGGGGCAGCATTTGCCAATGGACACAATTCTAAGGGTTGGGAAAGAAGGAGGAATGGAAACAAGAACCGCAAGGAGGAAGTGGGATAAGTGAGGTTACACTGAAGGGATTGTAGTCATTCAGATGAAATGAAATTTATGACTTGTGGAATGCAAATCTAATGATCTGGTCTGTAATTCTTTACTCAATTCACAATAAAAAGTTTTTAAAAATTATTGATAACAAGATGGGACTGTTCAGCTCCTTTGCTTTCCAATTTATTTAATGTAGTGGCTTAATTGAAATAATGTAATCCAATGTTTTTATTAAATAAATATATTAAGAAGAAAGTCATTAATCATTTTTGCCTTATTAAAAAGAATATTTAATCATCTGAATATATTTTTAGATATAAGATCTTCATATGTTATTAATATGAAACAGGATCCAGAAATTAGACCTGTACTATAAATTAATTGTTTTAAACAAAGCATTTAGAATAGGTATATTGTCATGTTTCTCATACATTGGCAACTAAATTATCCTAAAATAGAAATATTATAATTTGTTTTCAAAAAGATGTCACCTGATACATTTAGTTTGACGTGTTCTATCTACTAAGCACAGCCCTAGGAGGAATGGCTAAAACTCAGGGTTTTAAAAAATCAGGAAAGGAAGAGGAGATATGAAGCTAGTGGTTATGATAACAAAATCACAACTGAGATTTGCTTGTGACTGTTTTAAAGTATTAGAGATTACATTTTTCCATTTATTTCCTAGACATTTATATGGAATTGGTGTCTACATTTGGATATGAATCAAAACCACACAATATTTCCTGTCACTTTATATATAAGTACATATATATACAGGAACTGCTAATTTTGTTGATTCATTTGCTATCTGAATGTTTATGAGCTAATACAAAAGTACATTGTTTAAACCCATTGTCATCAAGTGGATTCTGACTCATGGCCACCCCATGTGTACAGAGTAGAACTGTTTCATAGGTGTTCTTGATTGTAATCTTTATGGAGACAGCTTACCAGGGTTTTCATTTGCAATGCTGCTGGGTAGGTTTGAACTGCCAACTTTGGAGTTAGTAGTTAAGCACAAATCATTTGCACCATACAGGAACATTTATAAAGTAAGGGTATTAAATAAATCTCCATGAATATGCCATCCTTAGCATACAAGGTAAATCATAGTATGATTATTATGATAACTTACAAGAATATACACATTTTCAACCGTATATCATATATGCCCAAAGCATGTTGGGCCACTGTGAAGAAAAAGTTCAGCTCAAACCAAGACTAGGATCCTGAGATATCTGAAGCTCAGACCTGGCTCAAAGCACTGACAAAACCATTAGTAATTCCCTGATTTTACTTACATCGCTTAAAAGTAATTTCTCACATTACTGTGCTATTATCAAATTAATTAATTAGTGATTAGTAAAAGGACTCAGAAAACTCAGTTTATACTTAGACATGATATAGCAACAAGAGGAGAAAGACAAGCATTGAGTGAGATGGAGATTTCTGTGCTTTCCTATGTCTGGGTTGCATGGGACTCATTTGACTCCAGATCTGAAACCATAGTGGCAAGTGTGTGAATGGTCAACAGTCTGTATGCTGACTAGTGAGCTAGTCATTTAGGCACATTCCCTCTACTTGACTAGCCTCATCAGTTGTAAACCCCCAAGCTTAACCAAATTCAAGCACAAGAAATAAATCCAATTATTAATACCAAACAATTTTGATAAGCTGATATGTCTTACTCTGAAATAAGTCATGGACTCATATTTGCAATATGTCATATATTGCTGTTTAGTACATTTAAGTAACTTTGCCAACGTATTCCAGGTAACCCTCCTGATAATTAATGTGTCTGAAGTATGAGCAACAAAGTCCAGTCACCTTCACTTCTAAGGAGCATTCTGGTTGTACTTCGTCTAACACAGACTTGTTTGTTCTTCTGGCAGTCTAGCGTACCTTTAAAATTCTACTCCAACACCATAACTCAAACTCATCAATTCTATTACGGTCTGCTACAGTCTTTATGATGGTTGACAGAATGTTACTCACCAAATGCAATATACTTAAAAAGTTAGAGTTCTGATCCTCAGTGTTGTTGTTCAGTGCCGATCAGTCGGTGAGTCGGTCCCGACTCATAGTGACCCTGTGTAGGGTGTCTGAGGAGCAGCAGTGCTAGAGCCTGCATTATACAAAAAATAATTTAAGCTTAGATTCAGTTAATTAGAATTAGCAAGTGTATCTATTTATTCACAATTAATTTTTCTGTCAGAATATACTAAATGATGTTTTTCTTAGTTATCTTTTAAAGACAAATCATATTTGTTGGCCATGCTTAATTGCAGGAAAATTAATCATAGACCACAAACAATGAAGTTATTAGATCTAATTAGAACAAATGAAACTCCAGGTCCATTTTGTTTTCCTGTGAATCTTATCGACTATTAGAGATAATAGTTTTGCACTGACTCTTCCAGTTAATAGAGGAAGAGTGGACACAACCTAACGAATTGTCTGAGGCCAGCACAATGCTCATACCATCATAAAAAGGTATTAAAGTATTATTACATACCAGTAGTCCATGCATGTAGATACAAAAATCCTAACAAAATTTCAGAATATTTAAGATACAAGAAGGGTAATATATCATGGACAAGTGACCACTACATTTTGAAATGCATGGTTGGTTCAATGCTTGAAAATCAACCTTTTTAGAATTTTCCATACTAACAGGAAAAAAGAGAAATGTCCTAAGACCCTCTTAATAATTGTAAAAAATTAATTTGATAAGTTCATCAATTAATAATTAAAAACAAACCAACTCTAAAAAAACTTTTATTAAAAGTAAACTTCCTCAATGCACTAAATACTGGTGCTGTAGGATAAGTACTAGACTGCAAGGTCAGTTTGAACCTCAAGGTTGGTGGTACAAACTTAAGAGCCCTACCTCAGAAACCCTATACAGGATCCCTATGAGTCAGAACTGACTCAATAGCACTTAACAGCAAGAAAACAGATAATATCACTGTTAATGGCGAAAGATACTAGAGAGAAAGCCTTAAGTCTTTCACCATTTCTGTTAAGATTGAACTAAGGTTATAGCTTGTTGGGTGAGGTTTGTTGTTGCTGTTATGTATTGAGTTGGTTCTGATCAGAAATTTCCAAGGAGCGCTGGAGGGTTTGAAATGTCAACATTGTGGTTAGCTGTAGAGTGCTTACCCTATAGTACCACACCAAGATACAAGATAAATGAGGTGGGAATAAAAAAAATGACACAAACTGAAAAGGAAGAATTAAACTATGTTGTGGCATGATGATTTATGTAGACAATCTTAAGAAATCTATAAAAGATGTTACTATAACAAGTTAAGTGAATCAAATAAGGTTACAGGCAGTAACGTTAATATGCAAAAATTGTCTTTCTGTGTATTAACAACATCAAGCACTTAGAAATCCACATTAAAATTTTGTGGTAGCATCAAAAACCTGAAATACTTAATGATAAATCTAACAAAATATGTTGAAGTGTTTTATGTTTAAAACAACAAAGCATTGCCGAAAAATAAAGATTACCTGAGTGCAGAAATAGATTGTGTTCTTGGATCAGAATACTTAATATTGTTAAGGATTAGTTTCCCCTAGATTAACCTGTAGACTGAAATACAGTGCCAGTGAATATCCTACCAGGCTGTTTGTAAAAATTATTGGTTTTTAAAAAGAAGAACTAAGTTTGAGGACTTTAGCTACCTTTAAGTGACAGTAATCATGGCTGTGTAGTTTACGAATAGGATGGAAATATAGATTAATGGAACAAAATGAAGAGTTCCAGAATAAGCCTTCACAGACAGAAACAATTGAGTTTTGACAAAGACACCAAAGTAATTCTGTGTGGGAAAATTATCATCTTTTTAAAAAACGATGCTGAAACAATTATATAGTTGTATGAGGAAAAAATATAACCTTAACTGTCATTTCACAGACTATATTAAAATTAACTTAAAATGGATCATAGACCTAAATGAAACAGCTGAAACCATGAAAGTAATAAAAAACAGGCAAGCATATGCATGATCTTGAGTCAATGATTTTTAAAGCCAACACAGCAAGATGTGAAGGAGAAAATATTGATAAATTTCATTAACATTTTACAGCATTTCCTCAAAAATACCCTTAAGAAAATAAAAAACAAGCTACAGAATGAAGAAAATATTTACAAAATTATTATTTGTTAAACAAGTATTATTTAAAATATAAGAAGTACTTTTATAATACAGTACTTGATTGCTGTTATTGTTAAATGCCATTGAGAAACCCTGTTTGGACTTCTGAGGAGCAGCTGGTGGGTTTGAGCCATTGCTATTTAGTTAGCAGTTCAGTGCTTATCCTACAATACTACACCAGGACTCCAAACAGCATGACTAAAAAAGTGCAAATCAGTTAAGATACACTTTACCAAGGAATATATGTAATTAAGTAACTGGAATTCTGCTCAACATCATTAATTAACTGTTATTGTTGTTACTGGTCATCAAGTTGTTTCTGACTCATGGTGCTCACTTGCTGAAAGATTGTGGCTTGAAATTTTGGAATGCAGACCTGATGATCTACTTCTGAAAAATTACAGTCTTGAAAACCCAATAGGACAATTCCACTCAGCACACACAGGGTCACCATGAATCATAAGGGAAATTTAAATTAAATCCACAATATCAAGTTACTTCACACATAGCAAAATGGCTAAATTTAGAAAACTAATAACACTATGAACTGATTAGGATATGGAGTATCATGAAAGTGCTGTCCTTACTGGAATACAAAATAGAATAGCCACCCTGCAAAACAGTTTGATATGTTCTTATAAATTTAAGCAAAAAATGTTAAGTCAGATATCTACACAAAGACTTGTTCATTTCATAATAGCTAAAAACTAGAAAAAATCCAAATGTTTTTTCATTTATCTGGTAAATGGATACACAAATTGTATTATAGTCCATACGATGAGATATTTCTCAGTTATACAAAGACATTAAACACAATATGGAAGGATCAGTAGTTGGAAAATAAGACCTTGATGATAAAAATTATGTTGGAGATCGCATGATAGAATTTTGTAAGACCAATGATTTACTCATCAAAAATACCTTTTTAAACAACATAAAAGACAACTGCAATAGAGAACACTTAGGCAGATTTACAATGACTAATGGGACAGAGGTAAATAGTGATGTATATTCAACCGTGGAGTCCTGGTGTGTGGTGCTGTGGTTTAATGCACCAGACTGCAAAGCTGTTTGAACTGCAAGGTCAGTGGTTCAAGCCAGTCACTCCTCGGAAACTCTATATAGGGTCACTATGGGTTGGAACCGACTCTACGGTACTTAACAACAACAACAACAACTCAACCTTGGAAACACAGGGCTCTGTGATACAGGGATAGAGGCATAGTCTGAATGGGTAAAGGAAGGGAAATGTTAAGATGTTTGACTGTCTTATGAATATTGATTTATCTTGCCTGCTATTGTAAAATACACACTTGACTGGGATAGAAAAATATTGAGAAACATGATTACAGAAAACTTGTAAGCCCATCTTCAGCCTTTAACTGTGATTGGAATACCTAAAAGGGGTTCTAGAACTTATCCAGTGAAATAGACTTCTTGCACAGCCTTTGTAATGTATAGGACCTTATGTGTAATCCTGGGCCCCATCCTGAACCTTCTGAGTTGGGATATTCCCACTAGAAAGGACAAGTAGACCAGCCTGGAACAGGTAGAGGAACAGAAGATATTTCCTGAAAGAAATACCAGCAGGAAAAATCAAAAACAAAAACAGCAGTCTGATTGACTACTACAAGAACAAGCAAGCTGTTCACCAGGGAGCCATTAAGGCAAGCATTCAAGTCTCTTCAGGACAAGAACCCCCTCCAAAACTGAAACTCAAAGGGAACACACGATCAGGTATGTAAGGATGACCATGTTGGTCTACTGGTGAGTGGAAATCGGGGAAAGACAGCAATGAAGGTATGGGCTGAGTTTGGCCATGTTCCCTAGATTCCCATCAACCTGGAGATGAAACAGAGAAGACGAAGGGCTGGTTGGTCCTAACGGACTCCTGAGCCCATAGACAAGGACCTAGCCTGGGAGGGCTAGAGCTGAGAGTGAAGCATCCAACTGATAATGAAGTGAGAGGAGACTCACAAGAACGCCCAGACTTGCAGATAGTGCCCATTTGACCTAGCTTTGATGGCTTGATGACCAGAACTCAACTAGAGGAAGATAAAGAAATCTGATAAAGGAAACAAGTGTAAATTGCTACAATTTGAAGAACTTGACCTATATTTATAGATGTAGGAGCTTAAAATACCAACTGAGAGGAAAGGAGTCTTCAAATCAAGTATCAATCCTATTCCCTCTATATGCAGGATTGATAGGGACGGGCAATTTAGACATTGGCTACCTAAAATGGGGGTGCTTACAAGTTTTCCAGAGGAAGTTTAGTCTCAGAGTGTGCAGGAGAAGTTAGAATCCCCGCTGAATAGTTTTCATCTTGTGTAGATGGATCTGTTGAAAGGAGATGGGGATAAGGTTTTTAATGATTCAATAGTGAGTAATTGTTACCATTACTAATTGCGATTGTCACAACTGTAAAGGTAGAAGTTTTGTAACATATAGGAGGGAGTAGTTAATCTTACATTCCAGGAGCAGAGGACTCTAGGACCATCAAGGGAGAAAAACATGAGCAGAATGTGGGAACGTATCCAGAGAAGCAGTGACACTAGAGATGGAAGCAGAGATGATGGCATGGAGAGATAGAATAGCTGAGGACTCGAGACTCATGCATCAATTGGCATGATCATGTGGTTCTTGTCCTTTTTATATTTATATGGTGGGTTACACCTATTGTTTTTCTATACTGAACTATCCTTGCATCCCTGATAGGAATCCCACTTGGTCATGAAGTATTATTTTTTTGATGTGTTGTTGAGTTCTATTGGTTAGGATTTTGTTGAGAATTTTTGCATCTATGAGCATGAGGGATATTGGTCTATAATTTTCTTTCTTTGTGATGTCCTTCCCTTGTTTTGGTATGAGGGTTATGCTTACTTCATACATCCTTTTCTATATTCTGGAATAATTTGATTAGAATTGGTAGCAGCTCTTCCCTGAAGTTTTGGTAAAACTCACCAGAGAAGCCCTGTCTTTTTTTTGGTTGGGAGTTCTTTGATGACCTGATCAATTTCTTCTTTTGCCACTAGTTTGTTAGTTTTAGTAATCCTCTTGAAGAACCAGCTTCTTGTCCTCTTGATTCTTTCTATAGTTTTTCTGTTTTCTATCTCGTTTATTTCTGTTCTAATCTTTATTATTCTTTTCTTCTGGTGACTGTAGATTTACTTTGCTGGTCTGTTTCTAATTGTTGGAGATGTTGTATTAATGTGTTGATTTTGGTTCGTTCTTTTTGGCTGTGTGCATTGATTGCAATAAATTGTCCTCTCAGCACTGCTTTTGTTGTGTCCCAAAGGTTTTGGTATTTTGTGTTTTCATTATCGTTTGTTTCTAGGAACTTTATGATTTCAGCTTTTATCTGTTCTACTACCCAGTAGCTTTTATGCAGGGTGTTATTCAGTTTCCATGTATTTGACTTTATTTCTTTGGTCTTCCTATTGTTGATTTCTAATTTTATAGCATTATGATTTGAGAAGATGCTTTGTATTATTTTGATATTTGTAAATTTTTGGAGATTTGTTTTGTGGCCGAGGATGTGGTCTATTTTGGAGAATGTTCCATGAGCACTGGAAAAGAATGTGCATTGCACTGTTGTTGGGTTGAATGCTCTGTACACATCTATGAGGTCAGGTTGGTTGATTGCATTGCTTTGTTCCTCTGTGTCTTTGTTGAGTTTCTTTCTGATTATTCTATCCTTCTTTGAAAGTGGCATATTAAAATCTCCCACTATGATGGTAGATCTGGCTATTTCTTTCTTTAATTCTATTAGGGTTTGCTTTATATATTTTGGTCTCTTTCATTGGGAGTATAGATAGTTACTATGGTTATTTCATCTTGTTCAATTGACCCTTTAATCGTGAGATAATGTACTTCTTTATCTCTTATGCTGGTTTTGCCTTACATTTTATTTTATCTGAGAGCCATTTGTGCTCATTTTTTTATTGCAATTAGGTTGATATATTTCTTCCCATCCTTTGACTTTTAATCTGTTTTTGTCTCTGTGTGTGAGATGTGTCTCTTGCAGACAGCATATTGAAGGATCTTGTTTTCTTACCCACTCTGTCACTCTCTGTCTCTTTACTGGTGCATTTAATCTATTGACATTCAGTGTGATTATCGATAGTTAAGAATTAATTGCTGGCATTATGTTTGTTTTTTGTAGTGCTGCTGGTTTCTTTGTTCCGCTTGCCTTGCTGTGCTGAGTTCATGTTTTCTATTCTTTTTCCTGACAGTTTATTCATAGTTTTAATGTTTTCATGTTCTTCTTTGATTTTCATTTTCTTGATATGTTGTGAAGTATTAATTTTCTCTGAGGTTACCCTATATTCTGTTAACATTTTGTTCCATTTAAACCTGTCTGATTTTCTTGCAATCTATGTGACCTCCTGAATCACTATTCTTATATTTTCTCCTTCTTTCACATTGTAATTGTTTTGATCATAGGCTGACCTCCCAGATCCTCTGAAAATGTTCTTGTAGTTCTTATAGTTTTATTCTGTTCTGGATTGACATACGTGATGTTACCACGTATGTCAATCTCTGGTTGTTGTCAGTCCAAAGGCCTCCCTTTAGGATGTTTTGAAGCATTGATTTGGCTTTACAAAGTCCCTTAACTTTGCTTTTTCCTGGAATGTTTTGATTACACCGTCATATTTGATTGACAGCTTTGCTGGGTAGATGATTGTTGGTTGGCAGTATTTTTTCTTTCAGGGTTTGATATATGTTTCCCCATTGCCTTCTTGCCTGCATGGTTCTGCTGAGCAATCAGAAATTAATCTGATTTGCTTGCTTTCATTAGCTGCTTTCAGGATTCTCTCTTTGTCTTTGATTTTGGAGAGCTTGATTATGATATGCCTTTTTTATTTCCTTTTGGAGTCTATCCTTCCTGGGGTTCGTTCAGCTTCTTGAATGCTTATCTTCTCATCTTACAGGATTTTATGGAAATTTTCTTCCAACAGCTCTTCAACTATCTCTGCTGCAGTCTTCTGTGATCCTTCCTGTTCTAGAACTCCTCTTCATGTTGTCCCACATGAATCTTAGATTTTTCTTCAGATTAAAATTTTTTTTTTCTTTTCCTGCTTGTTCTTCTTTCTTAGCCATATTGAGAGATTTGTCTTCAAGGTCTCTGGCTCTGGCTTCCATCTCTTCAATTCTACTTCTTTGTCCTTTCAGTATATTGTCCTTTTCTGGTATTTTATTATTAATTATTTTGACTTCTTTTTTCAGGTTTTGAATTATTTCCAATGTTATTTCTATTTTATTTGATTGTTCCTGTAGTGCTTTCCTGACTTCTTATTTTCCTCACTCTGTGAAGCCTTTGGATGCACTTCAGTATCATTCTCCTGAATTCCTTCTCAGGCAGTTCCAAAGCCTACCCTCCATCAAGTGGGTGTTTTAGGTCTACCCCTAGCTCATTTGTTTCAGCTACTATATCCTGGTGTGATGCTGTGGATTTATGTGCTGGACTGCAAAGTCTGTGTGAACCACAAGGTTGACAGTTCAAGGTTACCAGCTGCTCCTCAGTAACCCTATATAGGGTCACTGTGGGTTGGAACCAACATAATTTCACTTAACCACCACAACCATATTCTTTCTGGACATGAGCTGAGACTTTCTGTTGTTTTTTGGCCATTCTCAACAATCAGATGTATTTTCAATAATTAGATGAATGTATGGTTGCCTCCTGGTAGGTATAATCAGGATATATGGCTTCCCTTTTCACTTGTATTATTACACAACTCAGACTTATTTTAGCAAGTATTGGCTGTCTAGGCTGTTCTGGTGTATAGCAGCTAGAATTGGCTTTTGCCAAATTGGTGGGATTTTATAGGGTGTGATTGTAGCTTGGCTATATGACTGCAATTGCTGTCTCTTCTTGGGTAATATAGGGAGAGACAGACCCTCCCCCCACAAGGTAAAAGGGGGACCAGAAAAAAAAACCCCAAACCTAGATTGGACATTGAGATAAAAAAAGCAGATCGGACACTAAAGTCTATAATCACCACACACACACACAAATAAAAACATTAGCAAAATATGAGTAAGACTTTAATGCTTTTTTCAACTTACTGCTTCCAAGGCCTCTTGCCTTTTTTGCCTCTGTCCCATACCTCAAGCCTGTTCAGGTGTTTCTCCTAATGAGAAACAGCCTACGGTTGGCCAGAGCCCTTTTGAAAGACCCTCTTATTTCAAGCTGTTCCTGTTGACTCCTCCCCCTTCTTCGATTCTGGGGCCGGTGATCTTTTCTGAGCAGATCTTTGTGCATGCTTCTGGGAATGAAGGGCTGTCCACTTGCTTAGACACCTCTTCTAGTTGCTTTAGTGGAGGTATGCAGACAGAGAAAGATAAACTAACTAGAAAACAAAATTTGTTCACACCTTTATCGCTCATGATTGGTCAGACCTCTGTGTTGGGAGTTTTCTCTTGCTCTAGTCTTCTCATTTCAGCTCAAGATGGCTGCCACAACTCAGAAAACACCACTTTTCTTGCTTCTGCTACAAATCCCACTAGCAGTAAACCTTGAATTCTTATAAATATTCCTTTATATGTAGTTCAGAGTTCCAGAACTGTCCCTAAAACTGCTTCATCTGATATAATGTGTTACCAATCTGAATTTATGTTCTTATTTTTGTTTTAAAGTAAATATTGACTTGTAGGTTTTCAGTAGACGATTCTACTTATGAGTAATATACTTTAGTTTCTGTGCGACTCTGTTATTTCACTAAAAGATAGTTTCTGTTGAAGGATTAAAGAGTGCCCCGGGTTGATAATATCAGAGAGTCCTCTGGTCTCAACCAGTGCAGTCAAATTGGACTGTTTTAAGAATCTGACCCTGGTCTTAATTTTCTCTCCTTCTATCAGGACCCATCTATTGTTGCAACTTCTGAAAATTTTAAATGTTTATGTGCTATACTAATGCAGTTTTCAACATAGAAAAGAGAAATGTATGTACATGCATGCAAGAAAGAGGAAAATGTTCTGTTGCTTAGAATAGATATGACTGTAGCCATATATACAAATTACCACCACAAAGTCACTTGGATTGAATTCAGAGTTAGACCATATAATGTGATCAGTGTAGGGAAAATGAGCTACATTAAACAAAGCCATTAAAAAGCACTTTGTTTCCTTGTGGTACAAGGCTCCTTATAATGGGAATAGTTCTTTTGCCTTTTCTCTTTTTTTCGGAGATAGTTATCAATCCAGGTTTTTGGTATGTATTCAATAAATGGTTGTTTAAAGAGGGTTAAGGAATTGATTATACCAGAACCAATAAGTATAATCTGGTAAAACCTTTCCATTTTTCAGAATAGCTAGTGTGATGCTGTAGGTTAATGCAGTTTAAGCTGCAAGGTTGGTGGTTCAACCTTACCAGCCACTCCTCAGAAACCCTATACCAAGTCACTATGAGTCAGAACCGACTCAATGGCACTTAAGAAGAACAACAGCAATAACAACACTAGTCTACATTTTAAAATTTGAAAGTCACTTAAATGTCGGTTTTGAGTAGTATTTCTTTTATTAGAGCAACTTATGCCTGAAAAACAAGATATAAATCATTTTAATATACAATCCCTCACATCATTGTAGGAAGATCTTAATAGCTTTGGTTTAGCAAATTGTAAATGCAATTTTACTTTTTCTAATTTTTTTGTTTGACAGCTCACAAGATAATTCAATAAATTAATCAAATGAATTACATACAATCTAGTCACCTTAAACTCCCAAGGACAGTATATGGTTATTGCTTGGTTTGACAATATATAAAAAAGGAAAGGACAAAGTGATTCATCTGTCTTAACATACTATTTGTCAGTCTGAGGGGAAAAGTGGGCCATGCTCAGTGAACAATGAGCATTTAAAATAAGACATTTTTTTCACCCCTAATTCTAGAAATAAGCCAAACTAAAAACATCATTCTTAGTTGTAGATTTTATTATAGTATTGATTTTTTGTGAAATCATCTTTTAGAAGATGCTGAGTTTTTAATTTACATATAAGATTTGGTTCTATCACTCTTGTTTATGTCAGTTTGTTGAACTCGGATCATTTGTATATTGTGGTGGTGCGAAAAGAGATGCCACTGGTATTTTAAATACAAGCAAGGTTACCTAATGTTTACAGGTTTCAGCAAAGTTTCCAGATGAAGACAGACTAGGCAGAAAGAGAGGCTGACCACTTCTGAATGGTTAGGCACTGAAAACCTAATGAATAGCAGAAGAATTTTGTCAGATATACAGCCAGAAAATGAGCCTATCAGGTTGGAAGGCACTCAAAATACAACTGGAGAAGAGCTGCCTCCTCAAAATAGAGTTGTCCATGATTACATGAATAGGGCAAAGCTTTGGTAATATTGATTTACTGATGTGCAACAACTCAAAATGGGAACAATCTGTTGCAAACATCCATAAATAATGGATTATAAGTTATGTATCTAGGAAAACTGGAAGTTGTAAAAAATGAAATGGGATGTATAAAGATTGATTTCCTAGACATTAGTGAACTGAAATGCACTGGTATTGGCCAATTTGAATTGGGCAATCATATGATTTACTATGCAGGGAATGACAGATTGAAGAGTAATGGCATCATATTCATTGTTGAAAAAAAAGCATTTCAAGATCTGTCTTGAAGTACAATGCTTTCAAAATGGATGTCAGAAGAGACTTGAAACTAGCTTTTGAGCATAGAGACGCTAAAGCAACTTAGAAGAAATGGGAAGATAAAAGAACTGAACAGAAAATGTCGAAGGATAGTTTGAGAAGACAAAGTAAAGTATTAAAATGCAATGTGCAAAGACTTGGAGTTAGAAACCCACAAGGGAAAAACAATCTCAGAATTTCTCAAACTAAAATGATTGAAGACAAAATTTAAGTCTTGACTTGTGATATTGAAGGATTTTAAGGGATACATAGAGTTGCTGTACAAAAAGAATTGTTCACCATCCAGAACCTTCTGAGGTGGGACATCCCCACCTGAAAGAGTAAGCAGACCAGCCTGGAACAGCTACAGCAATAGAAAATACTTCTTGAAAGAAAGATGAGCAGGAAAAAACAAAAAGGGCAGTCTAATTGGCTACCACAGAACAAGCAAGTTGTTCGCAGGAGCTATCAAAGCAAACAATCAAGTGCCTTCAGGACACACCCCCTCCAGGACTAAAACTCAAAGGGAACACATGAGCAGTCATGTAAGCTTGCTGGCAACCACATTGATTTACTGGTGAGTGGAAGAGGGGGAAAGGCAGCAGTGAAGATATGGGCTGAGTTCGACAATATTCCATAGATTCTCGTCGACCTGGAAATGAGAGAGAGAAGAGGAAGAGCTGGTTATTCCTAAGTATGGTGAGACCTGGAGACTCCTGAGCCCATGGACAAGGACATAGCCATGGAGGGGTAGAGCTGAGAGCAAAGCAGCCAGCTGATATGAACTGAGGGGGGAGATGCACAAGAATGCCCAAACTTGTAGATAGTACCCATTCAACCTAGCTTCAATGGCTTGATAATCAGAACTCGACTACAGGAAGATACAAAAAAAAATTTGATAAAGGAAACAAGTGTTAATTGCTACAATTTGATGGACTTGACCTATACTTATGGATGTACTAGCTCAAAATATAATAAAGAACCCACAGTATTGAAGGAAAAATCCAAGCTGCAGTTAACTCATTGGTGGAAACAAGGTTCCAGGAATTAATGGAATACACATTTGAATTTCAGTAAACAGATGCAGTGCTGGATATGCTAATTTACCTGTGTCAAGAAATTTGAAAGACAGCTACCTGGACAATTGATTGGAATAAATCCATATTTATGCCCTTTCCAAAATAAGGTGACTCAATAGAATGTGAAAATCTCAAACAATATCATTAATATCACATGCAAATAACATTTTGCTGTAGATAATTCAAAACCAGTTCAGCAGTACATCAACAGTGAGCTGCCAGAAATTCAAGCTAGATTCAGAAGAGAATGTGGAACTAGGAATATCATTATTGATATCATATGGCTCTTGGCTAAAAGTAGAGAATACAAGAAAGATGTTTACTTGTGCAGACCTTCCAGCCACTTCTTGGAAACCCTATACAAGGTCACTATGAGTCAGAACCAACTCAATCACACTTAACAGCAATAACAGTGGACTATGCAAAGACATTCAACTGTGTGGATTATAGTTAACTATGGATATCATTGCAAAGAATGGGTATTCCAGAACACTTAATTATCTCATTAGAACCCTGTACATAGACCAAGAGGCAGTCATTGGAATAGAACAAGGACATATTGAATGTTTTAAAATAAGGAAAGATGTGTGCCATTGTTGTAAGGTTTCAGTATACTTATTCAGTCTGTTGTATGCTGAGCATATAATCTGAGAAATGGGATTATATGAGGAAGAACGTGTCATCAGAATTGGAGAAAGACCTCATTAGCAACCTGTCATATGCAGATGATACATCCTTGCTTGCTGGAACCCAAGAGGACATAAAATACTGATGAAGATCTGAGGCCACAGCCTTCAGTATTAATTGCACCTTAATCAATGTAAAGAGCACCAAAAATCTTCACAACAAGACCAATAAATAGCATCATGATAAATAGAGAAAAGATTGGCGTTGTCAAAGATTTCATTATGCTTGGATCCCAAATCAATACTCTTGGAAGCAACAGCCAAGAAATCAAATGATATAGTGCATTAGGCAAATCAATTGTAAAAGAGCTCTTTAAAGTGTAAAAAGTAAAGGTGTCACTTTGAGGTCAAAGGTGAGCTGAATCCAAGTCGTAGTGTTTTCAATTGCCTCGTGTGTGAAAGTTCAAAAATGAATAAGGAAGACAGCAGTAGAATAGATTCATTTAAATGATGGTATTGGTAAAGATTTTTGAAAATATCATGGGCTGTTACAAGAACGAACAAATCTGTGTTGGTGGAAGTAAAGCCAGAATGCTCCTTAGAAGTGAAAATGGTGATACTTCATCTCTCATTTTCTGGATATATGATGTCATATGTTGGATATATAACTTTTTGAAGCCCTGTTATACATATAAGGATATGTATCCAGAATATTACAACTCAGGAGAGACCAGTTCCTAGAGAGGGACATCCTGCTTGGTCAAGTGGAGGGTCAATAAAAAATAGAAAGACCCCAACAAAATGTTGCCCTTTTGATCTTGAATGGTTGTTTATTCCATGGTGAGCATACTATAGTAGTGTTGTCCCCCCTACATGCTTATCTACTGTTATAGGTGAAAATTGTACTATGAGGGTGAGTTCTGTGCCAGGTTTGAAAGATGACCAAGAGCCATAGTCTTGGGTTCCTCCAGTGTCTATGATGAGTAAGCCCAGTCTGTTTTATAATTTTGAGTTTTGTTCTACATTTTCTCTCACTCTATTTGGGACATTCTAATGTGATGCCTTTCAGAGCAGTCAGGTAGCCTGGTACCATCTAGTTCTTTTGGTCTCAGATTCATGGAGACTGATGTTCACATATTCCATTAGTCTGTTGAACTAATTGATCCCAAGCATCTTCTTCTTTTTTTTTTAATCACTCTTCTTTCTTCTGCTTGTGGAGATACCAACAGATGGGCCTTAGATGGCCATTCATGAGATCCATAATGCTATTCACCAAAGCATTTCAGAAACACAGACCCAAGAATGATAGCATCTTCTAAAAGTTATGATTTCACAAAAAGTCAATACTATAATAAAATCTACAGTTAAGGATGATAGTTTTATAAAAAGTCCAGTTTGATTGTTTCTGAATTGCTTTATAGTGTATCACTAGATTTTCTCTGACTTTTAGATTGTTACCAAAAACAAAGTAAAATGAATTCAAAATAGTCATTATGTGTCTAGATTACATAGTCAGGTTATAAAGGTTTTATTCATCTTCAATCTTATTAACAAATGTAGCAGAGTAATTTAGTAAGAACAGTGAATAGTCTTTTTAAACAACTGGTATTGAAATAGTTTGTTTGTCCTTTTGGATGAATATGTCTAAGAGTAGAACTATGCTCCATAGGGTTTTCAGTGGCTGAATTTTTGCAAGTAGATCACTAATACTTTTTCCAGGATGTCTCTAGGTGAATTCCAAATATTTGGTTAGCAACCGAGTATGTTAACCATTTGCATCACCCGGGGACTATAAAACTTTAAAATGGAAAGTTGGAGAAAATCTTAGCAATCTAAGGAAGACAAAAATTTTGTAGACAGGAAAAAGAAATTTCTTTTATAAAGTGATACACTAGACTTCATTGAAAGAAACTATTAAGGAAATAAAAATACAAGCCACGGATTAGGAAAAGAAAATACATTAAACAAGTGTACATATGTGTTATGTTGTTGTTGTTCAGTGTCATTGAGTCATTTCTAACTCATCGCAAATCCTGTACAGGGTTTACAAGGAGTGACTGGTGAGTTTGAACTTCTGATCTTGTGGTTCAAACTGACTTTGTGATACAGTGCTTTATCCCACAGCACCACACCTGGACTCCATGTGTGTTATGTATGAGGGGATTTCAGAAAGTTTATGGAAAAATTCCACTATCTTTTAATTCCATTTTTCCATGAATTTTTAAAGCCCTGTTATACAGATAAGGATATGTATCCAGAATTTTTCAACTCAGTAATAAACCCAATATTCTTCAATTGGCAAAAATTATTTCACAGAAGAGGGTACTTGTACAAGTGGCCAAGAATCACATGAAATGATACTTAGCCTAATTAATTATCAATTAATTGCCATTTGAAACTAAATGGAACACTACTAGACACCCACCAGAATGACTAAAATATAAAAGATAATACTAAATGTTGGTGAGTATGTGGAATAACTGCAACTCTTATGCCCTGCTGGTAAGAACAACTTTGAAAAATAATTGGAAGACCTTTGAAAAGTAATCGCTAATTTCTTAAACACTTACATACATGCTTACCATGTTGTTGTTGTTAAGTGCCGTTGAGTTGATTCCGACGCATAGCGACCCTGTATAGGGTTTCCAAGGAGTGGCTGGTGAGCTTGATCCACCGACCTTGCAGTTCAAATGACTTTGCAGTCTGACGCATTAACCCACAGCACCACACCAGGACTCCATACACTTACCATATGACTCATTAATTCCACTTTTAGCTGTTTGTCTAGGAGAAGTAAAAACTTATGTTCAAGGACATGTATGTGATATTTACATTAGCTTTATTTATAATATCCAAACTCCAACCCAAATATCCATCAGTAAAAAATAGATAAACCTAACATAATATATATAGTACAATCAAACACTGTTCAGCAATAAAAAGGAACAAATTACTGATCATTACAACAGCATTGATACATCTCAAAAACATGAAAAACGTGAAAGAAGTCAGACACACTCTGTTTCCATTTATATGATAGTGTACAAAAGAAAAATCTAGTACGTATTGATAAAAAACATACTAGTGGTTTTTTGGGGCTCAGGGTGAGAATAATTTACAGGGAAAGAAATAAGGGGATATTTTGAGCTGTTGGGAATATTATATAATCTTGATTAGTATGGTGATTACAGGTGTATATATTTGTCACACTTTTGAACTATACATTTTAAATAGGTGTGTATTTGACTGTCCATAAATTCTACTTAAATAATAATGGAAAAGTATATATATATATAGATTCTATAAATTCTTGATTCCCCAAAGTAGTATATAAGTGAAGACCTAAGTATAATTTAAAATTTAAATCTTGTTTGAAAGGATGTAAAAATATTTCTAAACTTAAAATTTCTTGACCTTTCATACAATTCTACAGAGATGACCAGAGTATTTAGTACAAAATTAAGGTTGACTACAGTAACATGTTATCATAAGAAGAAAACATTCAATATAGAATTGGAAGATTAAACTGAATCACATGTGATATTTAGAAACTGTATTCTAGAGATGTATTATTTTCATTTTTTAAATAATTGTTGCTGTTGTTGTTGTTGTTAGGTGCCATCGAGTCAGTACCAACTCATAGCGACCTTATGCATAGCAGAACGAAACACTGCCCAATCCTGGGCCAACCTCACTATTCTTGCCATGCTTGAGCCCATTGATGCAGCCACTTTGCCAATCCACCTCACTGGGGGTCTTCCTGTTTTTTTCTGACCCTCCACCTTACCAAACGTGATATCCTTCTCCAGCGACTGGTCTCACCTGACAATATGTCTGAAGTATGAGAGATGAAGTTTGGCCATCTTGGCCTCCAAGGAACACTCTGGCTGCACTTCTTTCAACACGGATCTGTTGGTTCTTTTGGCAGCCCATGGCACTTTCAGTATTCTCCTATAAAACCATAACTCAAAAGCATCAATTCTTCTAAGGTCTTCCTTATTCATTGCCCAGCTTTCACATGCATATGGGGTATTGAAAATACCATGGCTTGAGTCAGGCGCACCTTAGTCTTCAAGCTGACATCTTTGCTCTTCAACACTTTAAAAAGGTCTTGTGTAGCAGATTTGCCTAATGCAATACATCATTTGATTTCTTGACTGCTGCTTCCGTGAGTGTTGATAGTACTAAGAGTGAAATCCTTGACAGTTTGAATCTTTACTCTGTTGCTAAGAATGTTGTTTATTGGCCCAGTGGTGACGATTTTTGTTTTCTTTACCTTGAGATGCAATCCATACCGAAGGCTGTGCTCTTTGATTTTCATCAGTAAATATTTTAAGTCTTCTTCATTTTCAGCAAGCAAGGTTGTATTATCTGCAATACCGCAGGTTGTTAAATAATAGGACCATATATTATCTAGAGTCTTGGTGTAGCCCTGTGGGTTAATGCGCCAGACTTCAAAGCCGTTTGAATTGTAAGGTCAGTGCTTCAAGCTCACCGCTGCTCCTCAGAAGCCCTATACAGTGTCGCTATGGTTTGGAAACAACTCAGTGGCACTTCACAACAACAACAAATATTATCTTAATAAGATTTTCAAAAGTGAAAATTAATTTGGTGAACAAAAGTCAATTTGTTGAGGAATTGACTATTAACTGTTACTTGCAATCAGTAAATGTCTTCCATGGTTTTTGTCTCCAGGAATTTTTTCTTACAAGAATGAATATCAACAGATAACTCTCTTTTGTTCCTTTATTTCTAGAAGTCTCACCTTTCCAGAAGAAAATGATGAATTCAGCACCTTTCATTATTTTAATTTTCAATTTTATAAAACATGATGTAAAAAATACTGCTTTTCTTCCCCATTCTTTTCTCATTCACCTTCAAAGTTATAAGTTAGCAAAAACTTTAGTGCCCCTTCATTTTATTTACTGACATAGGTGCTGCTACATTTTTAAATGTTTCTGAGCAATTTTGCCTTATAAAGAGTACACTATTAGTTTGCTATTATATTAGTAAGATAATCAAAAATGTGTAAAGCACTCTAGAATGGATTATATCTGTTCCTTCTCCTAAAATGTTAGTTCTTAGATATTGTTGTAGTCTTTGTCCTCTTTTTCTGTGAGCGCTGTGTCCTAGAAGATTGCTTTAATTGCTCAGCTAATGTATTCTTCTACCCTGTTGTTAAGTGCTGCCAAGTTGGGTCTGGCTCAAATAGACCCTTAATAGATACGTTTTCCGAGGAGCAGCTGGTGGGTTTGAACTGCCATTCTTTTAGTTAGCAGCCCGACGCTTATTTTGCACCACCACACTAAGCCTTGTATATAGGTAATACTTAATTGCGACTTGAAGTATTAGACTTATTTACTCTTTTGAGCACTCATTTTTCCTGGCGGGTCTAACTATATTAGTCCTCTTTAACTTTTCTACAGATTTGTTATTGGGCGGGAAAAACCAGGACAAGTGAGTGAAGTTGCCCAGTTGATAAGCCAAACTCTGGAACAAGAAAGACGCCAAAGAGAGCTGCTTGAGCAGCACTATGCCCAGTATGATGCCGATGATGATGAAGTAAGTAGAGCTTACATCTAGTCTTTTTGCTTTTTCACCGCAGTTCCTGCTTTATAAAATGATCTACTGATTGAAAAGTGTGACAGGTTCTTTGAGATTCTTGAAGAAGATGTATTTGCCTTCAACTGAAATTCAACTCTACAGAAAATATTATCTATGTTTGATATTAATGTATTCACCAAACAATTCTGCCCTATTTAATGTCTTTTGCCATACTAATGTAAAGAAATGTGTAGGCACATACAGAAATGGTAAAAATAAAAGGTAAATAACAGCGGTTTTTGAATTCTGGATTTAGGTGAGTTTCTTTCCCTACCTTATACTTTTTCAATTAAAAAAAAAAAAAAATCTACAATAATCATGTAATGCTTTTTTGAAGAAAACCAATAAACATTTTAAGTGAGAAAAACATGCGTTCATACACAGACATTTACAGAAAAGTACCAAAAACTGTTAAATGTGTCCAGGATTTTTTTCCCTCAGGAAGAGAAAGTTCTTTGGATATGCTTACTGTGATTTGTGCTAACATAATGCAGAACAAAGATTTTCCACTAGCACATGTTCTATAGAGTAGATACATATTGGAATAATTTTGTATCCTGTTCTCTGCCGAAGATCAAGTAAATGAATAGACGCTAACCCCCAAGTGAACACGACTTTCTGGAACAAACCCTTGTATATTGTAATATAATACAGATGCTGGTTTATTTCTAATGTGAGTGCCAAATATACATGGATATAATGGAACAACATGTTTTATTATAAATATGTTTAAGTGTGCACATGTTTCATATTGACATGTCAAAAGATCCATCAACAATTTAGTTGTAGTATTTCATTCTTCATAAACATAATAAATATTCAAGTAAAACAAGTACTCTTCTCTCTATAAACTTACGTAAGCACAGTGTAACTTCATTTGATGAGTCTCTACAGATCTGAATATATTGTTTTCTAAAGAAAAATTAGGGCACAGTGGAGATTAATAAACAGAAATTCAAACATTTCAGATATTTTTACCTTAAAATGTGTAACTCAAATGTATATTAAGTTTTCATATGCTTGCAGTATAAGAACGCATTCTCTAATTTTTATAGTAGGAAATGAAATGTGACACATTTATTTTTGATCCAGGAAAAACTCTTTTACATGAATGAATTAATCTCTTTAAGATTCTAGTTACTTGGTATAATTTTTCAGGTGAAGAACTAATTTGAAATGACAAATATTTTTTCATTATATTAACATATAATGAAATAGGTTATCGTGAATTCTGGAACTATAAAAGGAGCTATTTCCTAAAATATTTGACCTTCCATTGTCACCTAGATGTCACTTGTCTGCAGTAATATTTTGTGTTGTATCAGAGACACTGATTTGCCTTGGCTGTAAGCCTATTTTGGGACCATAGACTCATCTGATCAGGTTTGTTTTTTAAAAGTTACACATACCTCCTCCCTCTACTAGGAAGATTTTTTATCTGAACTTGAGAATAGTATGGTGACATCAAGTGATAGAAAGTGAGGTGGCCAAGCTTTCTAGTCTGTTCCTCAGTGTCCTTTATATAAAGAACAGGTATGGGCCTGGGCCTGCGTCTCTAAATTACTTCTAGGTCCTAACACCTCATTGTTGTTGTTGTTAAGTGCCATCGAGTCGGGTCCGACCCATAGTGACCCTGTACAGGGTTTCCAAGGGTGTAAATCTTTACGGGAGTAGAAAGCCTCATCTTTCTTCCGCGGAGCGGCTGGTAGTTTCGACGACATAAAATAAGTCATCCGGTCTAGCCAAGGACAGAGCAGCTTAAGATAGTCAGGTCTTCCAGGCTCTCGAAGTGAAATTTTCAGATCTCTGCCAAGTACTACTTCCTCCAGTTATTTTGAGGAATTGATCCTATTTATTTCTAAAAAGTTTTACCTCAAGTGACTAAAATATTTTCCGTTGTATTAGAATTTTTCTCTAGTTAAAAAAATGGGATATGGAAACTGAATTTTTGCTACTCAGCGTTTATATTTAGTAGCACATCATATGAAAAATGGCAGATTGCCAGTGTGTTTTCTTGTTTCTCTAAGGAAAGCAGAGTTGATTGGCACTTGAGCAGATTTTTTTCTAGGTAAAGTGAACAAGCAAATACTCAGCGTCAGGTACTTTGCAAGGTGCCTTTCCTACATGATCTTGGTTAATCTGCACAGCAACTCTGAGGGATTTTCTTTCCTCTAGAAATGGTTCAAGTGTGGCAACAATTCTGAGATTAGCCCAGGACCAGGCAGTGTTTCGTTCTGTTGTGCATAGGGTCGCTATGAGTCACCTACTTGATAACACCTAACAACAACAACAGAAATGCAGAAATGGAGGCTTTCCCTAGATTTGGCAGAATTAGGACTGGGTGATAGGGTCTTCAAAGAGCCTGGACTCTTTATAACACACTGTGCTCCTGATAGGTCTGGCTCTATTTAGGCACACACTGAGTAACTGGAAACAAGAGATACTGGAAGGAGAACTCCTCTTTTGTTTGATGGAGTTTCTGATAAGACTGAGCTTCTGTGATTCTTTTTGCTATGTTTATATTATAGGGGAATCTGAATATTTAATGAATTATTTTTTTCTAGGTAGCATTCCGTAAGTATTATCATTATAATGTTTAAGGGGAAAAATAATTAAATGAACTCATGTTTTACAAAACAAAGTCTCAGAGTTTCTCTTTAAATTAAATAGCTTCTATTTTCAGCAAACTTTAAAAATTGGGTACTTGCTAGTATGTTACTCCAAGTAACCCTCATTTTCATGAAAAGGTGAAGGAGATTTTTTTTTTAAATCTGTATTTCATCCTCCTCTCTAACTTGTATTTTCTTCCTGTTTTGTCTCACCAAAACATTCTTACTAAAACATGCCCCAGTAAAATCAACCATTATCGTTCAACACATAGGAAAAATGAAAGCTGTACACATACTGAAAATGTGTTCCATTGTAAAGATAAATATATCTACTTGACTCAAATTCATTTTTATTTTACTAATGCTACCAAATATCATTAAATTGGTTGATTCAAATGTTAAGTCCTTATTTTCTAACTACTTTATGCTAATGAAAAATAGTATGTCCAAGAGGCATAAAGGAAAGGAGAAGAATCAACATTGCAGATCCATGGATAAATTGTCTTTGAATAATTTACTTAACTTCTTATATAAATGAACAATGTATTGATTCATATATCTTTGTTAGAACAAGCCTTGAATATATGCAATCAATCACTTGATATCTCTGTTTTCCTATAATTTATAGAATAGTTTATGATTTCAAAATTAGAATCATTTTTATCTAATGATATCCCTTGTGACCTTGCCAGAAACATCATTAATTAAATACAGAGCAGCCAAGTCCATCCGGCTACTTTCTAGAGCCAGCATCTAGATCAGCATTGTCTGGGAAAGGAAAGATAACCTCTGGCCTTGATCACATCATCCAAGGTCGATTCTAACTTGTAACTTGCCACATACACAGAGTGGAGTTACTTGCTTGAACTGGTTGGGGAAAGTATTGGAATTTGAGAATTCTATCCCCAAGTTGTAAAAGTATAGTGTTCTCTTTTAGAATTATATTTAGAAATAAGTATACCTCACTATACGCTGTGTCTATATATGAGTACTTACAACATATATGATATTTATCTGTGTGTAATGCATACATATGGTTATATGTGGTCTAATGCTTTAGGAAATAATAAAATTTAAATCTGTAGATAATGTCTAAACTATTTAAATTTCTGATTTTTCTTTATTCATCTAAATATTTAAGCTGAAATATGTTAAAATAAGAAAAAAGCCAATTCAGTTTTAATTTATCTTCATTTTTCTGTTCACCCTCTGTTAAACATTATGATGGTGGGGGAAAAAAAATAAAAGGTGAATCTGGCTGTGCTTAATTTCTGAAGAACAAAAGGCAGTGAGATCCTATAAAGAAGAAAAATATGTAAATTTGAAGAATTAAAAAACATTAACTATAGGTCTGAATATATCTGTGATTAGTGATATAATTTGTGGATTTAATAGAACTATTGTTTCTCTCTTTCTTTCCTTCTTTCTTCCTAAATAATCTAAAAGGTAACCATGGAGGATTTGAATATCCCCCTCAGACATCCAGCGCTATCATACGCAATTCTGGGGGTATGGTAAATTTTCAATAAGGTTTTAATTTTCAATAACAAATTTAATATTCCATAATATTTTACAAATCAATGTTTAGCCTTGTAATGGTGGGATAAGGTAATTCTGGTATATATTTTGTGAATGGTGGGACATGTTGGTATAGTTTGGGTAACTGTTTCTATCAAAGAACATTATGCTGTAGGCTCAGACTGGAAATAAATGGTAGACAATCACTTTTTTAAATTAAAAAGTAGATCATTATAATTCTAATTAAAATAAACTTTCACATGCACTTTTAAAATTGTATGATTACTTTTTAAATATCCTTTTAAAACGTGTTTATTACATTTTAAAGTCTTAGACTATAGATGGAATTTTAAAGTCTATTTTGGCAACAGCTAATAATGTGGTTAATCGTTACTTCTGAAACTGAGCCTCCTCTTTGTAAAACAGAATTTAATCTGCCTTCATAATTTTTTCATTACCGAAAAATAATATCATAATATAGCATAATAACATAAGATTTTGTTAGAATTTTTTAAGCTACTGAATACAATTTAGAGCAGCTACCTATGTGAATATGTATTTTTATTGCTTGTATTAATATATAACACTTAGAGGTAGACATATGAAATCCATGGTTTATACAAGTACTAAAAGTTTGTAAGGATTTGATTTTCATGTGGAAAGTATTAAAGAGATAACATTAAATTTGATTCATGATATTTGCTATTCTAGGTTGGAAGCAGTTTGTGCTGGATGAACAAGAGATTACAATGATTATGGGTGCCCTTTTCCTAATGTGAATTTAATAATATGAATTGACTTTGTACTGTGTCTGTAATATTAAGTAACTTAGAGTAGAGGCATTTTTACCATGCTATAGCAATATTCTCTTGGTATTCAGCAATTCGTATTACAGCAAGCAATAGGTCTTCAGTGTTTTGTCTATCCTTTATCATTAAGCTGCTTTCTGTAGCTGGGAGAAAGCTTTCTTTAATTTTTGTTGTCAACCATTTTAGAACACTGTGACTGAATTGCAAGGAATCTCTGGCAACTGCAATAACAATAACAACTATTTCCTTAAGGTTTGTTTCATGGGAGAAAAAAAAGCTTATCTGTACTTTCCTGCTTGGTGTGTGAAATTAAATGTCTATTTGTCTTACTCTATGCTCTGAAGAGTTATAACTAAGTCTATGCTCTGAAGAGCTTTGCTAAACTGTGTTTCTTATGCTGAATATTAGTTTGAAAATAGTCATTCAAAAAATATTTAATTTTGAAACTTAGCACTTATTTTAAGCACAAGTTCTATAGTTTGATTCACTTTCTAATATCTAACCATGGTTGTTTCTAACCCCTAACACTTAATGTTTTTATGTTTCAAATTAAAGGGAAAAAAAGATATTTACACCAAGGTGATATGATATTTATACTATATACTATAATGTACTTAGTAATTTTTATTATCTTTTAAATATAGTAGAATCCTTTTATAAAAGTTCTTAATTTTTTAAAATTAAAAAGCTAAGTTTTAAAAACCCTGAAATATACCTTTCAATTACAATAATATTTATTCTCATGATTTATATCATAGACATACCAAAATGTCTAAATAGATTTTATACTTTAAAAAATAAGGTTCTTATTATCTGCCAGCCACAGAGATGGCCAAGCTTAACAATGGTGATCAGGTATGTTTCAAAGGGAGCTTGACTTACAGTGATGAGTGAATACTGACAAATAAGAGACATGAAAACCCTTTTTTAATGGCTGTTTTTAAAGATCCAGTCCATTTGGAATCTGTGAACACTGATTTTTAAAATTATTAAATCTAATTATATTCTCTGGTTTGTGAGACCCAGGATTATAAGGTGTTTATGAAACATTCGATTGAAATCCTTATGTATAGCTGAATTTTAGCCTAAGTAACTCAATGCATATATACACTGGGTCACACACACAAATACACATCATCCCAGTAAGTGGCCATTTTCCTCTACTTGGACCACCATCTCTAGGAACATACTGTGTATAGAGTTACTATCATGTATAACACTGAACACAGACCGGGAAAGAAGTAATGTCAAGGGGAGACAGGGTTAAATCATTGTCTAAATGGTGGTATCCATTTGAAGCTCATTTTCTTAGTTTTATATTGTTTATAAAGCAAGTGATTTGATTGGTTTCTAGTCCTTTTCTTTCTTTGCAACTACAACACTTTGATGATACTTAGTCATGAGCCAGATTCTAGGCTTGAAAGGAATTTTATCAAATTTCTGCATGCCATTATGTCCCACTAAGAGTATAGACAAAGGAGCTCTGGTAGTGTTGTGATTACGAATCGGGTTGTGAACCATAAGGTCAGCAGTTCGAAACTACCAGCTGCTCCATGGGAGAAAGATGAGGCTTTCTGCTCCTGTAAAGATATACAGCCTTGGAAACCCTGTTCAGGGTCGCTATGGGTTGGAACCGACTCTATGGCACACAACAACAAGAGTATAGACAGTCTACACCCTAGAAACCACACTAGAAGAATGCTGTAATGATGTACTACAGAGGCTGCAGTGTTAAAGAGATGCTGTAGAAACACATATAAATGACAGAATTTTTCAACTTTAAATACTGCTGACATTTTATAAATTAAATCTAACTCTTCACCTAGAAATTCTAAAATGATAAGAGGCACAAGGGAAAAAACCAATCTTTCTAACCTTGGAACTGGCAGACTTAATTTTTGTGGGTAATAATGTTTCCCACGGTGCTCCCACGCCTTTGCTCTTCCTGAGTCCTCTGCCTTGAATGGCATTCCTGTACTGGCCCTTCTATGGTCAGTTAGCCTGTTTACCTTTCAGGGTTCTGTGTAGGCTTCATCTACTCTACAGATCCCCTTGGGCCTTATCAGTTGGACTAAGTGCCCCGTTTTTGTCCTTCATTAGCAACAGGTGTTTTTTGTTTTTGTTTTTTTTCTATCAAAACTTTCCCCTACTAACATGTAATATCTTCAAGGAGAGGTTTCCAAATCTTGATGATTTTTCAAATATTAAGAGAGGAACACAGAGCTGGGCAGTTAGAAAGGCCAAGAAATTGAACTGAATTGAAGCACACAGAAGAGTGTTAAATGAAGGCATGAAATTTAGTAAGGAGCATGATCTGAGAAAGTGAGGAAGGAAAGATACAGACAATACCCAGGTTACAAAGAAGATTCGTTCCTAACTGTGTCTTCAAGAATTTGTACATCAATTAGAAAGGTACATATGGTTCTTATTTAGCCTTACTTTAGTGCAAGGAAAGGCTTTTGAAGCTTTTGCAATGATTTAAAAGCTGCCTGTGCAACAAATGAATGTGATTGTGATGAAGAATTTGTTGTGAGTAAAGGGTCAGTTCCATTGTTTAAAAGTGAGGGCAAATTTACATAATACTAGTACTAAAGAAAAGCTTAGAAACAGCGCTGGCCTTCTCAAAGATAGTGGCACCCCACTCAAGAGAGCAGCTGAGCTGCTGCTTTGAAAGTGTGTGGCTTTCCACAATCTTGCCAGTAATTCAGTCTCATGCATCAGGGCTCGCTACTCCTCTTCTGAGTCCTACAGGGTTCCAACCCATAACTTTTCTCATTGTAACTGCCGTGATGAATAACCTAGACAGTGACAATTCAGATCTGTTCCTGTTTTGCTTTGTCAGTCATAACATACCATTTTGAGGTCTTAACCCAGAAAGTGTCTATGTAGCATACAGGTTAAAAGGAGTGCCAAACCTGGTAAAACTGGATATTGGCATAGAGAGGCGGGACTGAAGAAATAATCTATTTTTGTCCTTGGTGCTTTGGGATTTAGCACCTCTCTCTGGACTTTTATCTTGGAAGACGATGAAACTTAAACTCTGGTGTTGTTAAGTGCTGTTGAGTCATTTCCGACTCATAGGGATTCTGTATAGCATTTCTGAGGAGTGAATCGTTGTTTTGAACCACTGTCCTTACATTAGCAGTCCAATGCTTATCCTACAGTGCTGCACCAGAGAGGGCCCCATTGCACCCAAATCCTCTGGGTGTAAAACCTTAAAACTTGAATTTGCATATTTTATCCCTTGAAAACATTTGGGACTTTGTAAATAGCAACTTTGTGACTCACATTGACCTGACTTCTTTTTAGTCATAACTGAATCAATCTACCATAGAACAAAAATGTCACAGTGGCCTAAATGCATTCAAGGTCAATATTGCATAAATCAGCATATTTTCCTTTCCAATATATTAACTTAGAGAAATTGTCTTCAATCATGAAAATACATTTGAATCATAAAAAGTTTGATCATAGTTTTCGTGAGAAATGATAACGAAATGGCGATCCAACCAAAGAGTGATGAGCTAAAGCTATCTTATAACAGGGGTTTTCAGACTTCATAAAGGCTCTATTCATTTTAAACTGATAATGATGCCAGAAAGGGCAGTAAAAACTGTTAATTGATTGCTGGGATTCCAGTTCTTACAGGGATTTAAAAATATTTATTGTATTTTTGGTGAAAGTATATGCAATAAAATAGGTTTACATTTAACAATTTCTACACATAATGTTCAGTGACAAGGATTACATTCTTCAGTCTGTGTCAACATTCTCATTACGTTCAGTATATTCATTGAGCTCCTATTAAGGTAGTCTCACTGCCCCCCAGTTTTATCATCTATGCTTTAGAGTAACTTTTGTCCATTTAGTCTTATATGGATACTTTTTAAACGAGCGCAGTCTTCAAGTATAAAATTCTCTACTTTTTTAGCTAACCTGCTGTTATGTTAAAAGGTAGTATCAAGAGATAGTTTCTGTTCCAGGTTTAACAAGTATCTTAGGACAAGAGTCTCCGGGATTCCCCCAGTCTCAATGTGTCTAGTAAATCTAAACTCTTTGAGAATTTGTCATTCATTTTTTCCATGCTGGGGACTTGCCTCGACATAGTTGTGTTGTTCACGAGTGTTTGGTTCACGAGGAGGGGAGATCCAGCCGCGATAGAGATAGCAAAAGAGACACAGAGACACAAAGAGAGAGACAAAGAGACACTCTGAAACCAGAGTGAATGCTGGACTGGCATCAGGCAGATCCTGCGTTGCAAACATCTCAGCCATGAAGGCCGCCGTAATATCCTGCATAGTAAACATCTTAGCTAAACAGGCCGTATGGTTGAAAGGCTGGACTGTGCCCCTTGCATGCTGTAACGCACGTCTTGCCAGTCGTAATTACACTGGATTCGTTCTGTGCCTTCCTTTTATTTGGGGGAGGTACTTTACACAAAGCTACAGGGGACTAAGACAAGATACAGCTGTCAATCTTACTTTTCCAGACATTTAGGCAACTTTACAATACTTCGCAGGTTAAGTAACATACCTTTTAGCACCTAGCCTCAAATGGAGGGAGGAAAGGGAGGCTCGGGAGGATTCCTATTGTGTCGGCTGCCCAGCCCAGGTTCTTCAGGAAAAGAGGTGCCTGGGTGAATAGGCAGCACCTGGAAACACTTTAGGGAGGGCATTCCTATTGTCCTTGGAACAGACCAGGGAGCCACCCAATTTACTTTGAATGAATTCTCTGAGGGAAAAACTTTGCCTGTTTAGAATTTTACAGTCTTGGCTTTTAGGAAAATATTACATTTATCTGTGTATGTCAAGGGCTTAATGTCTGCAATTAATAAAACATAACTAGACACTAAGATGAAAAATAATTTGTTATTAACTGCCAGGTGGCTAGATCTGTTACACTCGGGCCTATAGGGCATTGAACCTCTGACCAGGCCTTCACGGTCTGCAACATATCCACATTTGTTCCTCTTTCTGACTGGACCATCTATTGTGACCCTGGTCAGAACATTGTATAGTGGTAGCCAGGCACCATCTAGTTTTTCTGGTCTCAAGGTTGAAAAAGATGTGGTTGAGGGAGATAATTAAGCCTATTTTTTTCACTTCATTCTCTGTTTCTTGGAATTTTTAAATTCACTTTTGCTCCAGGTGAATAGAGACCAATAGTTGTACCTAGTTGACCATAATCTTTAAGACTCCAGACAGTACTTACCTAATTAGAATACAGAACATGAGTGTTGTGAAATATGTTATGCTAATTGACTGAATTGACCCATGAGTCTATGACCTTAAGTCTTTCTGAATGGATTTCTAAAAATTATTTTATTGTCCTAAAATTTACATAGTTTTACAGAGTTTTAGAGCAGTTCACATTACTACCCTCAGAGATCAAATGCAGAAATTGGGAGCTGCCAATATCAACCTCACTTTTGATACCAACTACAAGTTCAGACAGAACTATAACTTCTCTTAATGGAGTCCTGGAGTCCTGGTGTGGCATTGTGGGTTAATGTGCCAGACTGCAAAGCCGTTTCAACTGCAAGGTTGGCGGTTCAAGCTCACCAGCTGCTCCTTGGAAACAGTGTTGCTGTGGGTCGGAACCGACTCAACGGCACTTCACAACAACAACAACAGCAATGGAGTCCTAGTGCAGATCTGTAGGATAAGCACCAGGCCTCAAGGTAGGTTTGAACTGCAAGGTCAGTGGTTCAGACTCACCAGTTACTCCTTGGTAACCCTGTACAGGGTTGTTATGAGTCAGAACTGACTTGGTGGCACATAATAACAACAAAGCTGTGATCCTCTTGGTTACAGTTTATTACAATGATACAATACAGATTAAAGTCAGTTAAGGGAAAATATACATGTGACAAAGTCCTAGAAAGTTCCAGTTATCTTCACTGAGGGCAGCATTAACTTTTCTGGAACAATGTGTACAGTATGCATGGAGGTTTGTCAACCAGCAAAGCTTATTTAAGGCTTGGTGTCCAAAGACATTTTTGTGGCTCTGTCATGTAGATATGGTTGTCTACCCACCTGACTAACCTCAGTATCAGTCAAGCTGATACTGCATGACAGGAAGACCCTAACACAAATCACATTGTTAAAGTCTTTGGTGTGGCCCACAGCCCCCAGGTATATAAAGACTGTTGTATCCAAAGACTTAAAGAGTAGGAGCCAAGGCCAAAGGCCAGTTCTCTCATGGAACAAGGCTGAAATTAACTACTGTTGTTTTTGTTAAGTGCCATCGAGTCAGTTCCAATTCAGAATAACCTTGTATAGGGTGTCGGAGGAATGGTTGGTGAGTTTGAATAACTGACCTTTTGGTTCAAACTAACCTTGTAGTCCAGTGCTTATCCTACAGTGCCACACCGAGACTCCAAATTCATTACTGTTGTTGTTAAGTGCCATCGAGTCGATTCCGACCCATAGTGACCCTGTATAGGATTTCCAAGGAGCAGCTGGTGAGCTTGAACCACCAACATTGCAGTTCAAACAACTTTGCAGTCTGATGCATTAACCCACAGCGCCAATGCACATATTTTAGGTGTATAATTTAATTGCATTTTAAATCCTTGTATTTCCATATTTCAGAATTAAAAATGAGTTTAATGGGCACTAATTTAAGTGTCTTTACGTTAACAGTTGGATGAGTAACTACTACCACAAACAAGATATAGCCATATGGAACACCCCAAAAGTTACCTCATGAAACTCTGAAGTCACTTTTAACCCTAGGTAACCATTTGATCTAGTTTGTGGCACTGTAGAGTTGCCAATTCTGGAATATCATGTATCTAGAATTATCAAGTGTATATTTGTTTTGTCTGCATTCTTCTACTTATCATACTGTCTTTGAGATAAGTGGAGTACCATATTCCTTTCTAGTCTCAAGAAACATTTGGTCATTATATACCACAGTTTTTTAATTAATTCGCCAGTTAAAGGAAATTTGAATTATATCCAGTTTTGAACAATTACTAAAAAATTGCTGAATGGTATTCCATTATATATCACATTTTTATATCACCTGTTGGACTCTTGGATTATTTCAAATTTTCACTTACTGTGAACTTTAAAATACGTGTCTTTGGATAGAAATATGCTTAAATTGATCTTCGTTAAGTGAAAGTAGTGAGTAATATGATGGACAGCATATGTTGATTTTTTAAGAAACTGCCAAATGGTTCTGTAGGAAGTTGTCTCATGTTACATTCAGACCAGCGATGTGTGAGAATTCCAGTTTCTCTCCTTCAACAACTTTGTTAAAGTCCTGTCTTTTTTTATTTTAAATTATGGTATAAGATATATGGAGTTCTGGTGTGACACTGTGGGTTAATGTACTAGACTGCAAAGTTGGTGGTTCAAACTCACCAGCCACTCTTTGGAAACCCTATACAGAATCACTATGAGTCAGAACTTACTCGACAGCAGTTAACGTTAGGTGGTATTTGGGAGTCCCAGTGTGGCAATGTAGAATAAGCACTGGACTGCTAACCACAAGGTCAGCAGTTTAAACCCACCAGTCACCCCTTGGAAACCCAATACAGGTTCGCTATGGGTAGAACAACAATAATAGGTTAGGTGTTGGGCTACTAACCAAAGGGTTGGAAGTTCAAGCCCACAAGTCACCCATAGGGAGCAAGATGATGCAGTCTGCTCCTAAAAAGGTTAGTCTCTGAAACCCAGTATGAGTTGGAATCAAATTGGTGGCAGTGGGTTTTGTGTTTTTTTTGGGGGGGGCGGGGGGGAGGAAGGACAGGTGTTTAGTGTTATCCCATTTGGGTTTCCATTTACATTTCCCAAAAGTCTAATAATGTTGAGCATTATTATATGTGCTTACTTATAAATCAGTTTATCTTCAGTGAAGTATCTATTCTGGTCTTTTGCCCATTATAAAAGTGCATTTTTTTTGTTCTTATTTTTCAATTTTGAAAGATTTTTTTGGATTCTGGGTACAAGTCTTTATCAGATATGTGATTTGTAAATTTTTTATGCCATATGTAGTTTGTCTTTTCAACCTCTTAACAATGTCTTTTAAGGAACAGAAGTTTATATATATATTAATGACGTCTAGTTTATTAATTTATTGTTTTATGTGTCATTCTTTTGGTATTAGGGAACTTTGCCTAACCTGAGGTCACAATTTTCACTCCTATATAGTTTCTTTGAGAAGTTTTTAACTTTATAGCTAAAAGTTATAGTTAAAGGCTAAAATTTGCAACCTTAATTTTTATACTTAGGTCTATGATCCATTTTGATTTATTGACAGATTTTCTGTGGGATAATAGCATAATGGTTATAAATCGGGCTGCAAACCCTAAGGTCAGCAGTTTGAATCTACCAGCTGTTCCGTGGGAGAAAGATGAGGCTTTCTGCTCCCGTAAAGGTTTACAGCCTTGGAAACTCTGTACAGGGTCGCTATGGGTCAGAATAGACTTGACAGCACTTTACAACAACAACAACAAGACCAGCAGTTCAAATTCACCAGCCGCTCCTCAGAAACTCTATATAGGGTCTCTATGAGTGAGAACTTACTTGATGACACTAGACAACAACAGCAACATGATCCATTTTGATTAGGCATTGTATATGATATGAGGTATAGGTCAAGATACATATTTTTTGCACAAGGGTATCAATTTTCCCAGTACCGTCATATATATGATAACAAAAAGGCACTTACAGAAGAATACATATACTATGGTTCCATTTATTTAAGAATCATGTAAATAAAATTATTGAGTCAAAAAATATGGAGTCCTGGCGTAGCTCTGTAGGATAAACATTGAACTACTAACTGCAAGGTTGGAGGTTCAAACCTGCCAGGTGCTCCTTGGAAACCCTATAGTGTCACTATGAGTTGGCACTGACTTGACAGCATTTAACAACAACAAAAATATAGTGTAACTAAACAAACAAAAAATGATAAGTAAAATATGTCACATAGATTATACTGTAGATTAGTAGAGAAATATTTTCAGTATATTTCCCTGGGGCAATTAAATCTTCTTGAGTAACAGTGAAGAACTTAAACCTTAATCTTAGTCCATATCCAAAATTCCATTCTATGTGAATTGACTACTTTAGTAAGGATTATAAAACCATAAAATTTAGAAAACAGTATAGAAGAAAAATTTTTTAAATGAGACCTTTAAGAAAGTGAAACCATAAAAGAAAGGATTGAGAAAAGAGACTTCATTAAAATTAAGAATTCTGTTTATCAAACGAATACCTTAAAGAATGTGAAAAGATAAACCAGGAACTGGGCAAAGTATTTGAACAACAAATATCTGAAATATATTTATATAAAAAGTATTTTTATTAGCCAAGAGGCGTCCTGGGTTAATGCAGGGTTAATGCATTAAATAATATGCCGACCTTGAGGTTAGCATCCCGATTCAAAACCACTAAGCGAGATGCAAGTCAAAACAACAATGAGATACCATCTCACACCATTGATAATAAGCAAAGATCAAAAAAGCAGAGGACAATAAATGTAGGAGAGCTTGGGACCCTCCCCTACACTGCTGGTAGGATTGCAAAATGGTCCAACCTCTCTGGAAAACAATATGGCACTTCCTCAGAAGATTGGAAATAAAGATACATTATGATCCAGCAATTCCTCTACTTGATATTTGTCCACAAGAAATACGAGCCATAACACAAGTAGATATATGCACACCAATGTTCATAGCAGCACTATTTATAATAGCAAAAAGATGGAGACAGCCTAAGTGCCCATCAGTGGTAGAATGGGTAAACAAACTGGTACATACACACAATGGAATATTATGCTACCCTGAAGAATAACAAGGAAGCAGCAAGCCACCACATAACATGGATGAACCTTGAAGACATTATGCTGAGTGAAATCAGTCAGTCACAAAAGGAGAAATATGGCATAGGTCCATTGTAAAAGATTAAGAAAAAGAACCCATATTAAAAAGGGGGGAAAATTGTTTCATTTTTTAAAATTATTTTAATTTTTTTGTTGGTTACCAGGATGTATGGGTGGGGTGAAGGGAAGATGGAGGGGAAGGTGGAGCACAGAGTAGGGAATAGGCACAGGATAGTTTGGGTGCTGTGGGGACATACACTAGAAGGGGAAGAGTAAAGGAAAAATAAGGTGGATAGGAGAATAGCTAAGCAGGTTTACATGGGCTAAATAGGGCAGAGGTAAATAATGATGTAAGGACAACCGTGGAACAACAGGGCTCGTGGATACAAAGATTGAGGCCTGGTTTGAATGGGTAAAAGTGGGGAAATGATGTTAAGATGCTGGCTGTCTTTTGAATCTTGGTTTCCCTTGCCTACTATTGTAAAATAGACACTTGAAGGGGAGAGAGAGGAATAGCCAGAAACATCCCCCGAGAAAGCTTGTAAGTCTATCTTCAGCCTATAACTGATTGGAATATCTAAAATGGGGCTAGAACTTGCCCAGTGAACAAGTCTCCCTGCAGAGCCTTTGCACTGCACAAGACTATAGGTGGAATCCTGATCCCCATCCAGGATGTTCTGAGGTGGGACATTTCCACTTGAAAGGACAAGCAGACCAGTATGGAGCAGCTAGAAGAACAGAAGATACTTCTTGAAGGAAAGACCAGCAGAAAAAATCAAAAACATTTGATTACTACAAGACAATCAAGTTGTCCCCAAGGAGCCATCAAGGCAAGTGGTCAGGTACCCTCAAGGCAAACCCTCTTCCAAGACTGAAACTCAAATTGAATACACTAGCAGACATGTGGTCCTGCTGATGATCACATTGGTCACCGATAAGGGGAAGTGGGGGGTAAAACGGCAATGAAGTTGTGAACTAAGTCCCAAGCACATTCAATATACTCCTGTTAACCTGGATTGAGACCTGGTTAACCAGCAGTATGATGAGACCTGGGGACTCCTGGACCCAGGGGCAGGGTTATGGCCCCAGAGGACTAGAATGGAGTATGAAACATCCAGCTGATATTAAGTGAGGGGAGATGCACAAGAACACCCACACTTTCAGATAGTACCCATTTGACCTGGCATCAATGACTGGGATGATCAGAACATGACTAGAGGAAGAAAAAAAGGAAAGAAAAAAAAAGAGTAACCCACTACAAATGGATGAACTTGGCCTATGTTTGTGGATGCAGTATGACAAAGGAGCGAACAGATCTCTATAGTGAGGATCATTCCCTCCCCCTTGGTACACAGGGTTGACCGGGATGGGGAACTTAGACATTTGGGTACCCAAAATGGGGGGACTCCAAAGATAAGAAGTGATTGGCTTGCAAGCTTTCAATAGGGAACCTAACTCCAGAGGATACAGGGAAAGGTAGAGTCTCCACTGAATTGTTTCCAACCTGTCTGGATGGGGTTGATAAAAGGTGAGGGGGAAAGGACTTCTGTGGTTCAATAGGGAATGATTGCTATCAGGTCTGACAGTGAGTGTTGGAAAGGTAAATATAAATGCTTGGTAACAAAAGGAGGGGAGTGGCTGATTTTGCAGTCCAGGAGCGGAGATCCCTGGAACCATCAAGGGAGAAAAGTGAAGTGAGAAACCCTGTCAGGGGAGGCAGTGACACTAGGGATGGAGGCAGAGACGATGATGTGACCAGAAGGAACGACTAGAGACTCTGGTCTCAGGGAGGAAGAGGGGCTGTGCGCTGGAGGCCAGGGGGCAGGCATGTGGGTGTACCCTTCAGTTGTTTGATGATGCATGCAGGGGATTGTGATCATTGCAATGAAACAAAATATGATAGGATGAATGTAAAGATAATGTTGACCCATGTAGACAAACACATAATTCACAGTAAAACTTAAAAAAAGAACATTAACATTATCTGGTGGCACTGTGATTTAGGTATTGGGCTGCTAATCACAAGGTTGGCGGTTCAAAAGTACCAGCCATCTTGCAGGAAGAAAGATGAGGCTGTCTTTTCCAGTTAAGATTTATAGTCTCAGAAACCCTGGATACGCTCACTATGAGTTGAAATCAACTCACTGACAGTGGGTGGGGAGTATAAATCAAAACCAAACCTACTGCGACCCAGCTGACTCCGACTCCTAGCAACCCTATGGAACAGAGGAGAGCAGCTCCATGGTGTTTCTAAGGCTGTCAGTCTTCACAGAAACACATCCCTCATCTCTCTCCTGCAGAGCAGCTCTGGTTGGTTCAAACTGCCAACCTTTCGGTTACCAACCCAGTGCTTAGCCCACTGCGTCACACAACTCCATCCAGTGTAAAGTTGACTCAATCGTATTTCTTGCCAAAGACTTTAGTAAAACATAAACTGTAGCACATGTTTTACTAGTTGTTACAATAAAAAGAAATTGAATACAACGGAAGTTCCCACCAACAAAAGAATAGTAAATGTAGTATATTCATAAAATGAAATAATATACAGAAGTGAAAATGAAAGTGTTCCAGCTGTTCACAACAAGTACTGAATCGCAGGAACATGCTATTACAAAAAAAATGCATTCAATATGATTTCATTTTTATAAAGTTTAAAATCATATTAAAATAACTTTCTCTATAAAAAAATATAGTTAGATAAAAGAAAAGAAAAGTGATAAGAATGTAATTCAGCAGAATTGTTTTTGGAGGATTAGTGACCAGCATGGGATTGAGGGGATGCTCACATGGGACTACAGTTGAAATGTAGCGGTATTGCTTCTTTGCTTAAATGAAGTTGTTAGCTCATTGGCTGTTACTATATAAACACTGGTTGTATTTTCTCTATATTTCATAAGTATTCTTCTGTGTCAATTCAGTATTTGATAAAATTTTGAAAGCGATCATGTGCAATCTCCTGTATTAGGTAAATATATAAATATAGAATGATTCTGACACAGTTTCTGCTCTTTGTGAATGTATAAAATGACTTTTTCCAAAACTTACCTCACTAGGAGCATCTCCTGTTACTTATCTAAAAATACAGATTTCTTCACCTAGCCTCAGATCTACTGCATTAGAATATGTGCCATAGGGATCTTACGGCTGCTAGAGTTTGTGGGAAGGAGCTAGAGATGTCAGGAGAACTGAAGTAAAGACCTTTGAGTTCTAGTATTGCAGACACATTGAAATAAGGAATTAATCTGTGGGTTGTTGATAATCTATAGAGATATCATTGATGGCATTTTTGTTGGTTTTAATTTCTTTTTTGTACTAAAAAAAATTCTGTAATTATAATTTCTTCTTCTATATGATGGTCTCTTAGCATTTTCCCAATCATATTAGTGCTGATTTTAATATAAACATACTGTAGTTTCCAAGATTCTCTTAGTTCTATAGTTAGAGAATTATAATGCACAATTCTTCGGTCACTTTAGTTGTTCTCCTGCAGATTAAAAATTCAGGGAAATACAAATCTCTCAGTCTCTTCCCACAGTTCTGCTGGCATCAGAATAAGCACTCCATTGTTTCCTTGGCAAGGAAAATGAAACGCCAGGAAGGCTGCCAATTTGAAATTTCAGTGTGACATTTGAATTACAGCGGTCTACTTTGGTCAGCTGACTGTTTAGTTTTAGATCTCAGTGGGAAAATGTGTTATCATGTATTCTTTCCTCATATAGAATATATTTATCAGGAACTTAAAAGCAGTGACATGTATGTCTCTTAGTAAGTAGGCAATATTTACTAAGAGCAGTTGAGTTAGGAATACTTTGTTATGGGAAATTTATTTTATAGTCTTACTCTCAAGAAGCCTGGTATTTAGTTGTGAAACAATCAATGTATATGACAAAGAGTTTAAATTATTTTCAAGGTAGACTGTCCAAAGGTCAGATGAGCATATTATAAAAGAAGGAAACAAAACCAGGAGTTTTAAGGTTTGTGGTTCCAATTTTTCTTTATAAGAAGTTTGTTTTGTTGTTGTTTTCTGAAACACAAGAAAACCAAAAAGCAAACCCACTGCCATCAAGTTGGTTCTGACTCACAACGACCCTGGATAGGGTTTCCGAGGCTGTAAATATTTATGGGAGCAGAAAGCCTCCTCTTTTTCTGGTGAGTTTGAACTGTGGAACTTGTGGTGATTTGTTGTTATTGTTGTTGTCAAGTGCCATTGAGTTGATTCCGATCCATAGTGACCCTGTATAGGGTTTCTGAGGAACAGCTGGTGATTTTGAACCACTGACCTGGTAGTTCAAATGACTTTGCAGTCTGGTGCATTAACCCACAGAACTACACTAGGACTCCTGTGGTGATTAGTCTACTGCTTATTCTATAGCACCACCAGGGCTCCCATAACACAAGAAGTAAGGACAGTATGAGCTTTATGGATTAAACTGGGCCCCACAAAATATGTGTTGTAGATCTTCTATATTTCTGGCTATAATCCCATTGGAGAATGGGTTGTCTTTGTTATGCTGAAGAGACAGGATTGGTGTAGGGTGTGTGTTAAGTCAGTCCCTTTTGAAATATAAAAGAGACTAAACAAGCAAACAGAAGAGGCAAAGATGTGGAAGGAGATGCCACATTTAGAATTTCCAGGAGCAGAAAGAATAGTCAAGGAATAGACAAGAAGAAAGAGACAGGACCTTTTTCCAGAGCAAAAAGAGCTAGAAAGGCTCCACCTAGAGTCAGCATCCTGAATTCAGACTTCTAAACTGTATGAAAATAACTGTATGTTTGGTAAAGCCACTCATTTGTCCTATTTCTGGTATAACAGTACTAGATAACTAAGTCAGCAAGCCACTTGCAAGAAATGAAACAGAAACGTGTAGCTACAGAGCAGAGCACCCAGGGCAAGGGGATAATGGCAGGGACAGCTTTGGAAAGGTACACTGAATGCATTTGCAGAGATTTTAAAAATCAGCATTTTATATTTTTTCCCATTAAATAATTGTTGAGAGACAATTCTCCACAAGTTTTGCATTCCCAGGTACTAAAATCTCTTTACAATAAGCACTGAACTGAGAACCACAAGGTCCGAGGTTCAAGCCTGCCAGCTGCTCCACTGGAGAAAGATGAGACTCTCTGATGCCTTGAAGATTTAAAGCCTTGGAAACCCTATCCAGGGTCACCATGAGCCAGAACCAATTCCATGGCACTTAAAAGCAACAAATATCCCTTTGTTTTAGACTAACTTTTTTGTGGTGTTTGTGTAGCCACCTTCAAAAAGATAATGTTTCTCTCTGGCGCAAAGGAAAGCATGTTTACTGATTATAAAAGAGTCCAGTTACCTAGCTCTGAATTCCTCTCCTGGCACCTGTACATGTGCTGGCATCATTTGGTCTTCTTTGCATAGCTCTTGGGAAATTGTGGTGGAAGACCAGCAAAAACTGATGATACCTTGTTTTGGAGGAAGATTCTGACTCTGTTTACAAAACAGTTTTAGAGGAATATACCTACACTGAATAGGAAAGGAAGGAAATTGGTAAGGTGGAGGGTCAGAGAAAAAAAGGAAGACCCCCCCCCCCACCGCCCCCAAACGAAATAGATTGGCAAAGTGGCAGCATCAATGGGCTCAAGTGTGGCAACAATTGTGAGGTTGGCCCAGGATCGGGCAATGTTTCGTTCTGTTATGCATAGGGTCGCTATTCATGGGTACCAACTCGATGGTACTTAACAACAACACCACAGTCAGAAGTGGACTCCTAGTGTGGTGCTGTAGGATCAGCACTGGACTTCGAACCACAAGGTTAGCAGTTCAAACCAACCAGTTGCTCCTAGGAAACTCTATGCAGGGTTGCTATGAGTCAGAACCTACTTGACAATGCTTAACAAGAAAAACAAACGGTCAAAAGCCAGGTAAAATCTTAGCTATTTCACTGGTTCACTTAAGAGAGGATGGGTTGGGGCGCATAATGCTAGTTACGGAGGAATGGAACACTGCTTCATTTTGCCCCAGCCACTCATGCAGTCTACTAATGCCATCGTTAGATTCATTTAGACAGTAAAAGATCTCTGTTTTACTGTAGGTCCTGACTGCTATAATGGGATATTTCTCTGAGACAAACAACCATAGGAAACCATAGATGAGTGTTTGGGCTTTAACTACCTTGGATTGGGCCTGTGATGCTGATAAGGATAAGCCACTGAAAAATGAGAAACTCCCCAAACTAAATATATTGTTATGGTCAACCCCATTCCATTGACTCGTTGCCATTGAGTTGAGTCTGAGTCATAGTAACTCTGTAGGATGAGTAGAACTGCCCCATAGTGCTTCCAATGTTGTAAATCTTTATAGAAACAGAAGGCAACATCTTTCTTCTGAAGAGTGACTGTTCCTCTATTCCTTATGCTAAAACCAAGCTTAAAGTGAGGTTACCACTAATGAAAGATCTTTTGTAATGACAATGGGCAGCAAAAGATTAGGATGGACTCCATACCAG
>NW_006408528.1:12323457-12338957 GCF_000296735.1 Chrysochloris asiatica | reverse complement strand
AGCTGCTGATCTTGCAGTTTGCAGCCCAATTCGTAACCACTACACTACCAGAGCTCCATGTTATGTAAGACAAATTGAGTGGATCTTCATCTTAGCCCATCTAGGTCACAGTGATTAATGTTGATGAAGGAATGTCATACCAGAAGCCATGATGGTATAGGAATAAGGGTGGATATTGGTGGGAGAAAACTAGCCCGTGGATCTCTGTCTTCTGAGCAGAGGCAACTTTTGTTTCAGACTATCTTTTCAGTGATATCTGTATAGAGGTCTTTGGGTGGTATAAGCTGTTTGTACTCTGATACTGTGTGGTGCTATAGGATAAACACTGGACTGCTAACTGCTCGGTTGGCATTTCACACCTACCAGCCACTCCTCAGAAATCCTACACAGGGTTGCTATGAGTTAAAACCAACACTAACCTAAGGGTTGGCAGTTCACACTCACTTAATGACAGTACAAAAGAAAAGTCTGGTGATCTGTTTCGTCAAATGTTACAGCCAAGAGAATGCGTGGGGCAATGCACTCTAACACTCGGTCCGTGAGTCAGAACTGACTTGATGGCATTGGGTTTGGGCTTGGTTCTTTGTTTTTGTAGTGTACAGGCTTGTAAGATAGCTGTAATGTCTCATTTCCAGGCAGAGAGAAGGACCTATTATTAAAATTTTGGGTTTCCTAGGCTTAGGATTCTTAACAAAAAATTTTATGGTGATGATCTTGGTGTTATTTTTAGACTAGGTTTTTTTAAAACTAGTTGTCTGTATCTTGTTGTTGTTGTTGGTATGTGCCATGGAGTCGGTTCTGATGCAGAGCGACCCTGTGCAGGGTTTCCAAGGCTTTAAATCTTTATGGGAGCAGAAAGCCTCATCCTTTTCCCACAGAACAGCTGGTGGTTTCGAACTGCTGACTCTGAGGTTAACAGCCCGATTCGTAACCACTGTGCTACCCTGGATTTGAACTTAGTTTGGAAACCATTTCTTAATTTTAGTTAGATTACCTAGTTCTCTAGACATACCTCCTGTTACTTTGTTATTGAAGGTGGTAATGGTGCTAAAATTTCTGCCACTGTATAATACAAGGACCCTACTTCTAAAGTTCTCATAGCCTGTTCAGCAGTTTAGGCTTCTCTCCTATAGTCTTGAAACCTTTCCAACCGTTGCCCAATGCCTATTTCCAAAACCATTTCCCTTACTTCAGTATTTGCTATGGCAGCACCCCACTTCTATTGTTCTATACCAAATTCCCACTAAATTTTAGCAACTTGGAACACCAAATACTTATGTAATGTTCTGTAGTCTTTGGGTCAGCTTAGCTGGGTGCTGCTTACTCGAGGTCTCTCCTAACACCTAAGTTAAGGTGTTGACCAGGGCAGCAGTCAGCTAAAGACTTCCCAGCTCCCTCCCTCACAACTGTTCCCAGCTCCCTCACGTGGCTGTTGGCAGGCCTCAGGTCCTCACTGATAAATGGCCAATTCTTTGCTGCATTAACATCTCTATAGGGCAGCGATTTGGCGAGCCATGGCTCATAAGGAGAGGGAGGGGAATGGACCAAAGAAACAAATCACAGGGTTTTTTTGGGGGGTGTTTTTTTTTTTTTGTAACCTAATATTTAAAATGGCATTCCATTGCTTTTGTAGTCTTCTGTTTATTAGAAGTGAGTCACTAGCTCCAGCCCACACTCTAGATACCCAGGAAGTGGGAATCTCTGGGCCCATTTTACAGTCTGCCTACTGCATCATTAAGGTGAGTCTCTGCGTTTGTACTCTCCAGAAAGAAAGGAAGACTTTAAAACACTGAACAATCCACTGTTAATTTATAAAGGGTCTACCACAATTGCTAGAAAAGTTTTAGAAGGGAAAGGTAAGTATTGTTTGTTGAGAAAGATTTTATAGGCACATCTGAACTCTTATCTGGTTAGGATTTTATGGAGAATCTTGACCAGCAGTGCTGTGAGTGGCCTGAAAACAGGGAACACCGAGGTCTTATTACTAATTCTATATGGATTTGAGATGTTTTTTGACCTAGTGGCCAAAAGCAACAATGTATAGAAAATTAAAAAACAAAAACATTTTGACATTGCATGAAACCACTATTGTAAATAAAAAGTCTAGAAAATCTTTTTCATGCTAAAAGAAACTTTCTGTGATGTTTACCAGGGGTAGGAAGGAAAGGAGAATTATTCACTGGCTAGAGGGTAGGTGCGTGTTGACTTGGGTGACGGGATAGGCAGTTAAAAATAAAATAAAATGAAGGAGAAAAAATTTACAATAGGCAAATGTATGGAGACTGAAGTCTACTAGTGAATATGAAGTGTTATTGCTTGGTGGGGCATCGAGCTTCTATTAAGGATGGTGAGAAATTTTGGGAAAGAATAATGATGATGGTTACACTATATGAAGAAGATAATTAATGTCACTGCATTGTAAACAATGTTAAAATGACATATTAAAAAAAAAATCCCAAGAACAAAAGTTTAGCTAGAAAATTTTGAATGAATTGATAAATGGAGAAATGAGGGGCCTGCACCCTGTTGGAGGTTTTATATATTTCATTTATTTGAATCCTCTCAATGTATCTTTTCAGTAAATTCCATGAGACCTATATTTTTGTACTACTTTACAGAAGAGAGGACTGACTACAAGAGTAAATGCTAAATAACCTCTATACTCTCTGACCACTGGGAAATCAAGGTTTTACTGTTTGGGGGCCCTAATTTTTGTAATCACAAAGCCCATGCTCTTTTCATTGTATTACTCTGTGGTGGTGTTCTGGGGAGACAAGGGTTGGTGAAAATAATAATAGTCTTAAAATCTGGGAGTCATTTAGCATATTATAAGCACTGTGACACACAGTTTGCATTTATCACTACTGCAAATTCTTACAACCACCTTATGAAGTTTCCGTTATCCCCATTTCATAGATTGGCATCCGAAGACAGTATGTTGTGTAGCATTACAAAGCTAGGACATACAGAAGCCACTGGGAAAATGGCAAGAGAGATCCGTTTTCAGAGAAGTGAATGCTTTTGCTGAAAGCCATCTGGATAGTTGGCACAGATTTAGGAATTTCAAACATTAAAGCTTTAGTTTGAGGTCTTTCTCCTCCAGAGAAAAAGCAACTCTCGTCTATTCTTTAACAGAACTGAGTCTGAAAATATATATAACCAAATTCAAATCCAGTAAACAAATTCCAACAAAAACTGCATAATTAAGGCTATTTTTATGATTAGCACCATTTCGTTTTCCTGAATTTACCAGAGCAAACATTGCTACAGCAAAATTACTGCTAATGGTTGAGCCTAACAACAAGAGAAAGTCCCAGAAGGGTCATTTAGGCCCCAGCTGCAGCTGTGCTTCACTATATTTCTTACTTGAAAGCTGAGAATTAACGGGAAAATCAGGCTCTCCTGGGCTGTGCAGATGTGGCTAAAACTGTACTAATTTATTCAGCAAATATTTGTTCATTGCCTATTATATGCCAAGCAGTGTGGTAACCACACTAGAATTGTAGATATAAACCATACATGGCTCTTTTAGGAAGGATACAGTTGAAAGAAGTTGATGGGAGAAGGCTGATATAAAAACAAGTTTAATGGGCAACGTAAGACATATATTAGAGGCACAAAGGACTGGATTCGGAAGATCTTAAAGGCAGATGCTTCATAGGTTGTGTTAATGTTGACGGATGAATATCTTGGATCACTAAGATTTGTTGAGGAGTAGTGAGTGAGGAAGACGGAGGAATGAGAATTTTCTTAGTCTTGGATAGAAGTTGGTGCCTACATCAAAACCATGAAGATAGAAAGGGGAACAGGTTTGGGGAGGAGAAAGTTTTATTTCAGAATGTCTGATCTGTATAAGATTCAGATGGAGAGGTTTTATAGGACATTTTATGTATGAGACCAAAGCTTAACAGATGTCTGGTTATAAGATACACATTGGAGAGCCGTAGACTGTTGCTCTTGTCATTGGTAAACACAACAGTATCAGCACCTTATTTTATTTTGCAGCTTCTCTTTTGTTTTAAGTGCCTACCATATCCCAGATCTGTTTTTAAAACTTTATAGCCATCATCTACTTAATTATCATGACAACCTTGTTGTTGTTATTGTTAAGTGCTGTCGAGTCGGTTCTGACATATAGCGACCTTGCATAGTGTTTCAAGCAGCAGATGGTATGCTTGAACCGCTGACTTGGCGATTAGCTCATTGCTTATCCTAAGGAACTATTATTATCTTGTATTGTAGATACAACACATATCAGGAAACTGAGGCTTAGATCTAGATGTTAACCTTTCTAAGGTCATAGAGACAGGATTTGAATCTAGGCCCAAGTGACTCCAAAATGAAGATTCTTTCGTTCCTCACTTAACCACCTCAGTAAGTTAACAGATTGCTGTTGTTAAGTGCTGTCAAGTCAGTTACGACTCATACAGACCCTGTATAGGGTTTCTCCGAAGAGCGGCTGGTGAGTTTGAACCATGGACCTCGTAGTTCAAACCAGCTTTGAGGTCCAGTTTTATCCTATAGAGCCACACCAGGACTCACTTTATTAATTTATGTAAAGCCTAGATATCTGCAGCTCTCCTAGTTTACCAGGCTTTCATATGTCCACACACTTCGGTCTCCCCACATCCTACGTTTGCCAAGAGGCAGAGCTTAGCAGCTGCATTTGTTATTGCAATTATGTACTTTGATAAAATTCTAAGAATTCTGATGTAATATGAGTATATAAAAGTTGCACCTATGAAAACTAGCTAAAGTATTCTGGAAAGATCCCGTAAAGTCTGGTAGCTCAAGAAGTTTAGATGTGAAAGGGAAAGGTAAAACTAAGATGTGGAGGGGGATTTTGTACCCATTCCACCTTGCAGTTTTCATCCATTTTAAAGACACTGAAATAATATTATAGATAATATGTTAGCATTCTGTTTTTTATAGAAAAGAGTAAATAAAACACTTGACAGCAGACCCAAAAGCCAAGGAGGCTTAGCCTTTGTAAAGATAGGCCAATAGGTGAATATTTTGATGATTTAAGTTAACATAAAATGACCTTTTTTCTTTTTTTCCTAAGTACTCCATTCTTAACAACAACAACAACTATAATTAGGAAATGTTCTCAGATTAACCACTGCAATTAATCCACCAACTACTGACCCTCCTGGTGGAGCCTTGTCCTTTTCTCTCACCTGGTTTTGTAGCTGTCCTGTATAGGGTTTCAGAGGCTATAAATCTTTATGGGAACCAAAGGCCTTATCGTTCTATCTCTCAGCAGCTGCTGGGTTTGAACTGTAGGCCTTGTGGTTAGCAGTCCAGTACGTACCCTACAGCACCACCAGCATTCTCAGTGTACTGACCTAAGGAGATTAGAACTTTAGAGTTGCCTGGAAACAGGTATAAGTCCTCAAAGAGAGCTGAATGATCATGTTTAGAGTTGTGGAATGAGAATCTCAACACAACAGGATTATGCAACAGTGCTTTCGGTTGGGAAATATGAAAGGAATGTATTCCAGATTCTATTCTACAAATCTGTAGTTTCAGTAGACTGAGCAGAATTTCAAAGACCATGGCTTTGAAATGTTAGATGTAGCTTCAAACACTTACTGTCTGACTGGGGTTAACTGTCTGAGTTGCATTTTCTTTAGATTAAAATGACACATTAATACCTACATCAAATAGCTGTTGAGGATTGGGAAATTGTGGGTATACTGTAAGTGTTGCAAAATGATCATTATTCATTTTTGTCCCTTTTATGGGACAAGATAAGGTGATGAAATGGAACATTTACTGTCACTATAAGTTCCTGCGCTAGGAGTTGTTCTTGCCTCATTTAAAGAGAATTTGTGGATTGCAACAAGGAGTTTCAAGAGTCTCTGGTTACTTGAAATATGATGACCGTGGTCAGGAAGAAAATTAAGGAACTAACTACCAATGAAAATGCTTCACACACGCACAAGTGAGGGGGCTACGAAGGTTTGTGAAAGAAAAATTATCTTTTCATTTTATTTTTTCATGAACTTTTTAAAGCCCCAATCATATATATAGTGAAATCTGTGAAAGTCGCCAGAACTTGACACAACAGCCTTGCTTTTCTGGGTCTCAGAAGTTGACTTCCACCGTGACAGAGTGCAGTCTTACACTGTTCTATCACTTGTTTTGTTGGAAAATAATAAGAGTTTTCCTTCCCTGAACAGGTTTCCACCTCAGATTTTAGATTTTGCAGGTTTTACTGTGTGCATATGCGTGTATATACATAAATTTTGTTGTTAAGTGCCGTCAAGTCGGTTCTGACTCATAGTAATGTTGTATTAGGCTTTCAAGGAGCAGCTCATGAGTTTGAAATGTCGACCTTGTGGCTCAAACCGACCTTGAGGTCCAGTGCTTTATCCCACAGAGCCACACAAACACACACACACACACATATATATATACATACTTATGTGGATCACATACATGTATTTGCAACATTGTCTATTTCCCTGTAAGTGCCAGATTAAGTCCAGTAGCATTTTATTTGCAGAGTAACCATAAGAATAATTTTCATTTTCAATAAAGATAAAAGAATCACAAGAACCCATTTTTCCTAGCCCACTGAATGTTACTTTTTCATTTCCAGATGTTTATAAAATGCTGTAGCAAAGAATCCTTTATTTTAGGCCTATTCAGGGAGGCATTGGCAGCATAACGTGCCCTCTTCAGAGCACTATAATAAATAGTAAGCTGAATCAAAACAGTAAACAGACATATCTTATCCTCGGTATAAGAATAATTAAAAAGAGAAAACATGTGTCAATGGAAAAAAGAAATGAAAGATAGGATTTTATCAAGATTGTAGGCAATTTAGATATTGGAAAGGAGAAGTGATTGGCCAAGTCAAAAGTGAAAGAATCATGAGGAATTATAATAACTTGCATTTAAGTGAATTATTTTGATAATTAAAATGGATTACAAAGTAAGAACCATACTTAAAAGCAGGAATTGTGTATGTTGTGCATACTCTAAATTTATTATTCACTATGTTAAGGGCCATGAGTCGGTTCCGACTCATAGTGACCCTGTGCAGGGTTTCCCAAGAGCTGCCGACCTTATGGTTAGCAGTCCAGTGCTTATCCTGCAGCACAGCACTAGAGCTATAATGGGGATTAAAATACATATGACAGAATACTGCCTTCAGAAAATGACTTTGTAGCTAATTTTCTTGATATTATTGAAAACCTGTTTAGAAGGTTCTAGTTTTCCAGGAGTCCTGTTGTGGCACTGTGGGTTAATGCGCTGGACTGCAAGGTCGGTGGTTCAAGATTAACAGCTGCTTCTTGGAAATCCTATACAGGGTCGCTATGAGTCAGAACCGACTTGACTACACTTAAAAAAATAACAACAACTGATATTACCAGCTAATCGCAGTTGGCATTCTTTGATGTATTTTTTTCAAAAATACATTTTTTGAGATCCTGTTATATGTCATATCCCATCCGAGGCACATAAGAGGGGGCTTTCACATGTTTGTGGAAAACTTCCATTATATTTTCTTTCCATATTTCACAAATTTTGAAGGCCCTTGTATTAATTTCCTGACATATGTATTATTGTTGCTGTTGTTAAGTGCCATCGAATAGACTTGAACTCATAGTGACCCTGCACAGGGTTTCCGAGACTGTAAATCTTTACTGGAACAGAAAGCTTCATCTTTCTCCCGCAGAACAGCTGGTAGTTTCGAGCTGCTGACCTTAAGGTTTGCCGCCTGTTTCGTAACCACTACGCTACCAGAGCTCCTTACAGTGGTTCCTAGTAGTCATATTAATTTAAGACCACTGGAATTTATAAACTACCCATTGGAGTTTGTAAATTAGAGTCCTGGTATGGCGCTGTAGGATAAGCGTTGGACCATAAGATTGGTTTGAACTGCAAGGTTGGTGGTTTAAACCCACCAACCGCTCCTCAGAAACCCTATACAGGATCGCTATGAGTCGGAACCAACTCAGCGGCACTTAACAACAGCAACACATACACACAGATACATACTACTTACATACAGGCACACAAACATACATATATTCTCACACATATATTAGTTATATATACACATATATGGATTCCTGGTGTAGCACCATATAATAAGCACTAGACCATAAGGTTGGTTTGAATCACAATATCAGCGGTTCAAACCTACTAGCCACTCCTCAGAAAACCTATACAGGGTTGCTATGGGTTGGAACCAACTCGACGGCACTTAACTACAACAACAAAATAGCATATAAATATAGGCAGAAAGAACTAGGGTTCCAACTTTAGCATAGAGAATATAGTACAAAACTGAAAGAAAAGCCATAGATGCTAAGACTGTTAATGAAAATAATTGATCATTTAGATTATTGAATGACCTATGAAAGTTTTTAATAAGTTATTATGTAAGTTTTTCTAAAGGCATTATGAATTCTTATCTGTGTTTATATATAGGTCTAGTACTACCTGAAGGAACAAGGATACATTTAATAAACTTCATCTTTTAAAGAATCGTTAAAGATAAATGAATCAATGACTTATCTTTTAATTACATTATAGAGATTTAAACAGTTATTTTGAATTGCAGTCTCACAGCCTGAAGGAGCCCTACTTAACTACTAATGTTAAGGAATTAGTATTGAGGAGAATCATTTGTTCCTGGGGTCATGAACTCAAATACCTACAAGGGCCTACAAGTATTGTAAAGGAGGAAAATTGAACAAATTGAGTTCGGGGCATTGTGGTGTGTTAGAATGTTCATGACCCATCTGAAAGGGGTGACCACTGGTAACTCTGGCCAGTTGTTTGTTGTTGTTGTTGTTAAGTGCCGTCGAGTCGGTTCCGACCCATAGCAACCCTGTACAGGGTTTCTGAGGGTATAAATCTTTACGGGAGTAGAAAGCCTCATCACAATGTACCCCTGTTGCCTGCTTTGTGGATTCTCAAGAGAAGCTTGAAATCTAGACCTGTATTTGAAATGTTACTTTTTAAAATGTTGGCAAAATACTAAGATTTATATAAAAAAGTACTGCATAGGCAAAATAATACATATGTGTGGCTTCCCAGTATAAAGCTTCAGTTTATCCCTTGTCACTAGTTAACCACCACAATAGTTAAAAAGCAAACAAACAAAACAGTTTGTTGAACTCTAAAACTTAGAAGAGTTAATTTGCTAAAACTTTTTAAGGGCCCTTCCAACCTGAATCTTTGATCTCTTCTTTCTTGTCCCCTTCTTCCAGTATTAGGTGGCAGGTGGAAATTTAAAGGAATTATTTATTTCCTTCAACAACACAATTTTATTTAGTAAAACCATCAAATACTCATTTTGAAGAAAAGCAACTCTTGCTGCTCTATTAAAGATGTTACCAAAGCTGTGAATCAATTTTAACAATGCACTTATGTATGTCCTATGCTACTTTGAAACTTTGCACTAACACATTTCTTTGTAACACTGGCTGCATGAGGCATGATTGGCCTAAATACCAACTTACTCTTTTGCCGTTTAGTGACCTCTCATTTATCTTCTATAATGTATCTTCAAATAAACCACCTCCACTTGGGATAAGACCAGCTAGATTTCTGAAATCCCCTTCCTTTTAGACAGGGGAATATGCCACAGATGAAGAAGAGGATGAGGTAGGGCCAGTCCTTCCTGGCAGTGACATGGCCATTGAAGTCTTTGAACTGCCTGAGAACGAGGACATGTTTTCCCCATCAGACCTGGACACAAGCAAACTCAGTCACAAGTTCAAAGAGGTAAGTTATTGATCTGCAAAATATTTCTCTATACTTGTCTACTTTATGAAGTACCTATTTTTTTTGAATTTTATAAGTACAATCTGTTTTCAAATGAAAGCCTATAATTTCACATTGCCCTAAATCTCATTGAACCTCCAGTGAAATGTAAGTAGATGTCATTTTACAATCTTTAATCTAAATGCCTGTTATTTATCATAGTGGGAGTGTACAACTTGTCTAGCCCATAATTTTGATCTATGACTTGATTGTACAGCTTTTTTGATAAGTCTAGGTAATGTTTTGTTTTGTTTTTTCTCTTTTACAGATGTTTTGATTCCTGGTGTTAAACTTTCCCCTAAAGCTGTGATTTGCTAAAAAAAAAGATCTTTAAAAAATATTTTCCCTACAAAAACAGAGTCCTAGAGAATCAAATGGCATAGCCAAAGAGTTTGATTGAAGGGAATTTAATGAATGGCCATTAACTGGGCTAAGAGAACTAACAAGTAGCAGTGAGTGGACAGACCTGCCAATAGCTGGAAACTTTAAAACACTGGACCGCAAGGTCAGTTTGAACCACAAGGTTTGAGGTTCAAACTCACCAGCCGCTCCTTGGAAACCCTACACAGGGTTGCTATGAGTCCAAACCGATCTGATAGCACTTAAAGATGTTGACAGCATTGTATTCCAAAATCTGAAGCTTTGTGAGAATGCAGCCACTGCTAAGAACTACATCCTGGGGGCCGAGTAACACCTGTATAACTAACTGACCTTGCTTTCATTCTACCAATGTCTCCTTTTAGCCAAAACCAGGCAAGAGAGTCTGATTGATTCAGTCTTGATGTCTGAGGGATCAGCAAGTACAAACTAAGCATATAAATGCCTTTCCAAAATAACTACTCAGAGCCCCAACATGTGAAACAGAAATTGTGATGAATAGATCCCCATACAATTTATTCTTCATTGTTCTAGAGAACACCCTCTGTTGTTTAAATACAACCATGTCATCATTTACAATTTCCCCCCAAATTATCCTAAAGCTTGAAAACTACTCTTCTGTGGTTTAATGCCTGTTAAGGACTTGACCATTTGAGGGGAAATGTCTTCTATACATGAAAAGCAAGTTTGAAAATTACAGATTTCTAATTTCTAATTGAATTTGTAATTTCTGTTTTTCTTACATTTGTAATTCCTCATGTTGATGAATCATAAATAGGTCAGTAGAATATACTACTATATCATGAACACAAGCATCAGAATTCCTTTACAGTCAGAGTAGCACTGCCTTTTGTAGGGACACTTTTTTTTCTTAACTTTTTATTGTGAACTGAGTGAAGGTTTACAGAGACGATCATTAGTTACATTCAACAAATCATGAAACTATGTTTCATCCAATGATTGCAGTCTCCTCCATGCAACAAGAGTTATCCCACTTCCTCCCTGTGGTTCCTCTTTCCATTCTGTTCTCCTTCCCATCCCATCTCATCTTTGTCCTTAGGTAAATGTTGTCCTTGTGATCTTAAGTGATTGATGATTCTGGCCTCACTCTATATCTATCTTAGCTGAAAAGTGGGCCATGAGTGGTGAGTTTTGTTCCAGATCTGAAGAGTGGTTGAGGACGATAGTCTTAGGCTCCATCATTCTCCTTCTAACTAGTAAATATATATATATATATTATAATTTTGAGTTTTGTTCCATATTTGCTCCTACTTTATTTGTGACCTAATGTGATCCCTTTCAGAGCAGTTGGTAGAGGTAGCTGGGAACTATAAAGTCCTCTCGTTTCAGAGTCATGGTAACTGATGTTCATGTGCTCCATTGGTTTATTGGACTAGCTGATTATAAGCATCTTCAGTTTTCACTATTCATCTTTCTTCTGCACATGGAAAGACCAATAGTTGTATCTTAGATGACTGCTTGTGAGCTTTTAAGGTCCCAGATGTTACTCACCAAAGTAGGATGTAGAACATTGTCTTTGTGGACTATGTCATGACAATTGACCATGGTGTATTCTGAGACTGTGGTCCTGAGGACCCAGGCCCAGGAACTCATTGCCTTAAGATGTTTGATAATATCTAAGCAGTTTTCATCATTTTGCCTCCTGTATCCTCTACCACATTCATAAGTATGTTTGCAGCTAAAGGAAATACCCATATATTTAAATACCCAAATATCCTGTTTAAAGCCCTTATATATTTGTGGGTATACTCCAAGTCTCCTTCCCACACCCGTTCAGCCTGTGTATCTGTCCATTTATCTACACACAGAACACTGTTGTTCAGGGTTGTGTATATAACACTATGTACCTCTATCACCTTTAGCCCTTGAATACTTCCCTGACTCTTCCTTCATCATTCTATGTAAACCTCCTTTTTCTTGTGTGCTGACCTCTCCATCACCTTAGCTAACATGTGTCTACCTCTAACCAATGAATTACTTGCCCTCCCTCCCTGGTAACCATCAAAGAATATTACTTTTAGCATGAGAATCTTTTCTTTTTCATGATAAGAAAATTTTTCTTTTCATACAATATTTGTCCTTTAGTGATTGACTAGTTTCACTCAATATAATATCCTCCAGATTCATCCATGTAATGAGGTGTTTCACAGATTCATCCTTATTTTTCAGTGTTGCATAGTAGTCCATTATATGTATGCACTAAAGTTTGTTTAGCCACTCTTCCCTTGTTAGGCATTAAGGTTGTCTCCATCTTTTTGCTGTTGAGTATAGAACTGCGAGGAACATTGGTGTGCATATATCTAGTCGTATCATGGCTCTTACTTTTTGTGAATACATAAACCAAGTAGAGGGATTGCTGGGTTCTAGAAATACAGTATTTCTATTTGCAACTTTTTGAGCATGTACAATTTTACATTCCTATTAGTAATATATGAGGGTCCAGTCTCTCCACACCCTCACCAGTATTTTTTCGTTTTTTAGTTTTGGTATTAATGCTGGGGTAAAATGATATCTCATTGTTATTTTGATTTTCATCTCTCTAATGATTCATGATCACAAATGTTTTTTTCATTTGTTTGTTGGCCACCTGAATGTCTTCTTTGGTGAAGTATCTATTCATGTCCTCTGCCCTTTTCTTAAGTGGGTTTTTATCCTGTAGAGATGTTAGTTTTTTATAAATTTTATAGATTAGTCTGTTGTAAGTTATTTCATTACAAAAGAAAAATTTCCCAAACTGTGGGCTCTCTTTTGGCAAAATTTTATGATGCATTTAAGTGTCTGTTTTTTAAGAGGTCCCAATCATTTATCTTGTCTTCTACTGTTTGTGATTTTTTTAGTTATGTTTACTGTGTATATATTAAGGCCTTTATGTTTGTCCCTCCACCACTTGTCAGTTTGTCGTACTATGGTGGCTTGTGAGTTCCTGTGATTCTGAAAGCTATGCCACCAGTTTTAAATACCAACAGGGTTACCCATGGCAGACAGGTGTCAGATGAGCTTCCAGACAAAGACAGACTAGGAAGAAGGAGTGACTACTTCCCAATATTTACTCACTGAAAATCATATGAATAGCAGAGAAACACTGCCAGATATAGTGCCGGAAAATGAGCCCCTCAGGTTGGAAGGCACTCAAAATGCGACTGGGGAAGAGCTGCCTCCTCAAAGTAGACTTGGCCATGATGATGCAAATGAAGTAAAGCATGCAGGACCTTCATGTGCTGATGGGGCCCAACTCAAAATGAAGAGAAACAGCTGTAAACATCCATTGAAGATCAGAACATGGATTGTACGAAGTGTGAACATGGGAAAATTGGAAGTTATCAAAAATGAAATGGAACATATAAACATCAATATCTTAGGCATTAGTGAGCTGAAATGGACTGGTATTGGCCATTTTGAATCCGATGACCACATCGTTTACTATGCTGGAAATGACAAATTGAAGAGGAAGGGTGTTGCATTCATTGTCAAAAAGAACATATCAAGATCAGCCATGAAGTGCAACGCTGTCTGTGATAGGATAATATCCGTGTGCCTACAGGGAACCCCAGTTAATACCACTGTTATTCAAATTTACGCACCAACCACTAAAGCCAGTGAGGATGAAATAGAAGAATTCTACCAACTTTTTCAATCTGAAATTGGTCAAACATTCAGTCAAGATGTATTGATCATTATTGATGACTGGAATGCAAAGGTTGAGAGTAAAGAGAATGGAATATATGGCCTTGGTGATAGAAATAATGCTCGAGAACACATGATAGAATTCTGTAAAATTAATGATTTGTTCATTTCAAATACCTTCTTTAGACAGCATAAGAGATGTCTATACACTTGGACCTTACCAGATGGAATACTTAGAAATCAAATTGACTACATCTTCGGAAACAGATGATGGAAAAGTTTCGTATCATCAGTCAAAACAAGACCAGGGGCAGACTGTGGAACAAACCATCAATTACTCATATGCAAATTCAAACTGAAGCTGAAGAAAATGAAAGCAAGTCCACGAGAGCCAAAATATGACCTTGAATATATCCCACCTGAATTTAGTGATCATCTAAAGAACAGATTTGATACATTAAATACTAAAGACCGAAGACCAGAAGATTTGTGGGATGACATCAAGAACATCATATATGAAGAGAGCAAAAATCATTGAGAAGACAAGAAAGAAGGAAAGATCAAAATGGATGTCAGAAGAGACACTGAAACTTGCTCTCCAGTGTAGAGATGCTAAAGCAAATGGAAGAAACGAAGAGGACGAAGAGCTGAACAGAAAATTTCAAAGATCAGGTTGAGAAGATAAAGCCAAATATTACAATAAAATGTGCAAAGGTCTGGAATCAGAAAACCAAAAAGGAAGAACATGCTCAGCATTTCTCAAGCTGGGGGAACTGAAGAAAAAACTCAAGCCTCAACTTTCATTATTGAAGGATTCTCTGGGAAAATTATTGAATTATGCAGAAAGCATCAAAGAAGATGGAAGGAATACACAGTCACTGTACCAAAAGAAAATGGTTGATGTTCCAACTGTTTCAAGAGGTAGTTTATGATCAAGAGCCAATGATATTGAAGGAGGAAGTCCAAGGTGCATTGAAGGAATTGACAAAGAGCAAGGCACCAGGAATTGATGGAATAAAACTGAAATCTTTTAAGAAAGTGAGGCGGCACAGGAGGCACTCAATCATCTCTGCCAAGAAATTTGGAAGACAACTATCTGGCCGACTGACTGGAAGAGATCCATATTTGTGCCCATTCCTAAGAGAGGTGACCCAACGGAATGCGGAAATCATTGGACAATCTCTTTGATATCCCATGCAAGTAAAGTTTTACTAAAGGTAATACAGAAATGGCTGCAAGCATACATTGACAGAGAACTCCCAGAGGTTCAAGCCGAATTCGAAAGAGGCCATGGAATGAGGGATATCATTGCTGGTGTCTGATGGATCTTGGCTGAAAGCAGAGAATATCAGAAAGATGTTTACCTATGCTTTATTGACTACACAAAGGCTTTTGATTGTGTTGATCATGACAAGCTATGGACAACATTGCAAAGTATGAGTATTCCGGAACACTTAATTGTGCTCATGAGGTATCTGTACATGGACCAAGAGACAGTTGTTTGAATAGAACATGGGAACAGTGAATCATTTAAAATTAGAAAGGTGTGCGACAAGGTTGTACTCTTTCACCATACTTATTCAACCTGTATGCTGAGCAAATAATACCAGAAGCTGGGTTCTCTGAAGAAAACTGTGGCATCAGGATTGGATGAAGACTCATTAACAACCTGCGATATGCAGATGATA
>NW_006408528.1:12301879-12322830 GCF_000296735.1 Chrysochloris asiatica | reverse complement strand
CCCCCCAATGAGATGGATTGGCCAAGTGGCAACATGGATGGATCAAGCATAGCAACAGTAGTGAGTTGGCCCTGGATCGGTCAATGTTTCGTTCTGCTGTGCAAGGGTCACTATGAGTTGGTACCGACTCAGTGGCACCTAACAACAAGTTTTTCCCTACTTTTCATTGATGACCTTTATAGTTCTAGGTGTTACATTTAGGTTTTAAGTCCACGTTGAGTTTGTTTTTTTATATGGTGTGAGATGTGGGGCCTGTTTCATTTTTATGCATATGGATTACCAGTTTTGCCATCACAGTTTGTTGAAGAGACATCTTTTCTTAGCGATACTGCTTATAAAGGCTTTTTATATTAAATGATGTATGATGTCATCAAACCAAAGAGCAAACCAGAAAAAACCAAAATTCTTCTGCAAAGATGTCTAATGGGAGAGGGTTGGAATCTAGATGCCCATTTCTCTGTGGCTTTATTTGATGCAGGAAGTATCTAAATGAGTGGATGGTTCTTTAAGAAATCTTCCTTGAATGCAGTAACTCCTAATCCAAATTTGACAAATATTAGAAGCCATTGGAATGAGTTATTTTGAGCAAAAGTCCATGTCGTACTATTTGGAGAAAGCACATCAGACCAACATTACTTCAAACAATCCTACAACTTCCTAGAAGTCTCTAAACTTCTCTGTTTTTTTACTCACTATTATATCCTTTAGTTCTTGTACAGTTCCTTGCATATTGTGGTGGTGGTGGTTATGTGCCATGGAAGTTGTCAAAAATGTAATGAAATACATAAAACTCAATATTCTAGGCATTAGTGAACTGAAATGGACTGATATTGGCCATTTTGAATCAGACAATTATATATTTACTATTCCAGGAATGACTATTTCAGGAAGGATGGAGTTGTACTCATCATCAAAAAGAACATTTCAAAGCTTATCTTGAAGTATAATATTATCTGTGATAGGATAATATTCATATGCCTACATGGAAGAACAGTTAATACCAGTATTATTCAAATTTACACAATAACCACTAAAGCCAGTGATAATGAAACTGAAGATTTCTACCAACTTTTTCATTCTGAAATTGATCAAACATGCCATCTATATACTGATAATTACTGGTGATTGGAATGCAAAGGTTGGAAACAAAGAGGGTCAGTAGCTGGAAAACATGGCATTCATAGTAGAAATGATGCTGGAAATCTCATTATAGAGTTTTCCAAGACCAATGACTTTTTTAATTGCAAATACCTTTTTTAAACAACATAAAAGACAACATACACAGAAATCAAATTGACTGCATCTGTGGGAAGACTCAGTTGAAAAGCTCAATATCATCAGTCAAAACATGGTCAGAGGCAGGCTATGGAGGAGACCATCAATTACTCATATGCAAGTTCAGGATGAAAACTGAAGAGAATTAAAACAAGTTCATAAGAGCCAAAATATGACCTTAAACAAACATATCCCACCTGAATTTAGAGACGATCTCAGAAGATTTGATCCTTTAGACACTAATGACCGAAGACCAGAAGAGTTATGGGATGATATCAAGAACATCACACAGGAAAAAAAAACCCCATCAAATTGTCATTAAAAAGACATGAGAGAAAGAAAAGACCAAATGGGTGCCAGAAGAGACTCTCAACTTGCTCTCCAGCATAGAGATGCTACAGCAAAAGGAACAAATGAGATGGTAAAATAACTGAACAAAAAATTTCAAAGAGCAGCTTGAGAATACAAAGTCAAATATTAAAATGAAATGTGCAAAGACCTGGAGTTACAGAACCAAAAAAGAACATGCTCAGCATTCCTCAAACTTGAAAAATTCAAACCTTGACTTGTAATATTGAAGGATTCTGGCTCTGGTAGTGTAGTGGTTACGAGTTGGGCTGCTAATCTCAAGGTCAGCAGTTCAAAACTACTAGCTGTTTCATGAGCGAAAGATAAGACTTTCTGCTATGAGTCAGAAATGACGCCACAGCTAATAATCAAAATCAATGGGCAAAATATTGAATGATGCAGAAAGCATCAAAAGATGATGGAAGGACTATACAGAGACACTGTACCTAAAAGAAATGGTCAATATTCAACCATGTCAAGAGGTAGCATATGATAAAGAGACAATGGTACTGAAGGAAGAAGTCCAAGGTGCACTGAAGGCATTCACAAAGAACAAGATTCTGAAAATTGATGGGAAACAAACTGAAATCTTTCAACAAACTGATACAATACTGGAGGCACGCACTCATCTATGCCAAGAAATTTGGAAAGCTGATGGCCAAATGATTGGAAGAGATCCTTATTTGTACCCATTCTGAAGAGAGGTAACCCAACTGAATGTGGAAATTATCTAACAATATTATTAATATCACATACAAGTAAATTTTTGCTAAAGATGATATAATGGCTGCAACAGTATATCTATAGGAAACTGCCAGAGGTTCATTCAAGTCCGATTCAGATGAGGACGTATAACCTTGCCATCTTGGCTTCTTAGGAGCATTCTGGCTGTACTTCTTCCAACAAAGATTTGTTTGTTCTTTTGGCAGTCCATGGTACTTAATGTTTTTTCTCCAATATTAATGCAAATACGGAGTCCTGGTTTGGCACTGCCTGTTAGTGCGCTGGACTGTAAGTTTGGATTGAGTTGCAAGGTTGGTGGTTCAAGCTTAACAGTTACCTTTCAGAATATACACGGTCAGTAACAGGAAGAAGTGACTCAATGGCACTTAACAGTTAATGTAATGCATTAATTCTTCTAGAATCTTCCTTATTAATTGGTCCAAATTTCACATGCATATGAGGCTATTGAGAATGTCATGGCTTTGGTCAGGTGTACCTTAGTCCCCCTACTGACATTTTTGCTCCTGAACACTTTAAAGAGGACTTGTACAACAGATTTGCCTATTGCAATATGCTGTTTGATTTCATAATTGTGGCTTCCATGAATACTGATATTGGATCTAAGCAAAATGAAGTCTTTGTAAGCTTCAATCTTTTCTCCATTTATCATGATGTTACTTATTGGTCCAGTTGTGAGGATTGTTTCATTTACATTGAGGTGCAACCATAATGGAGGCTGAAGTCTTTAAACTGTATCAGTAAATATTTTAAGTCCTCTTCACTTTCAGCAAATAAGGTCATACCATTAGCTAATCACAGGTTGTTGATGAGTCTTCCTCCTATCTTGATGCCATGTACTTCTTCATATACCCCAGCTTCTTGGATTATTTGTTCAGTATATAGATTGAATAAGTATAGTGAAAGGATACACATACCTTTCCTGATGGTAAACCATTCAGTGTTCCTTGTTCTGTTCCACTGTCTATGGACAGGTTCCTCATAAACACAATGAAGTATTCAGGAACACCCATTCTTTACAATGTTATCCATAGTTTGTCATGATCCAAGCAGTCAAAAACCATTGCATAATTGGTACAACACATGTAAATATCTGTCTGGTGTTTTCTGCTTTCAGCCAAGATCCACCTGACATCAGCAATGATATCTTGATGTCCTCCCATGTTAATTATTTCAATTTTAGTACTGTTCAATATGCTTTGAACATCAAATTTAATTATGCTTTTAGTAAGTCTATTGTGATTTAATTCTCTTATTAAATGTAAAATTTCCTACTCTTTTTCCTTTTCTTGTCTCTCATTTTCTCTACATCCTAACAATTTATGTTGTTGTTAAGTGCCATCAAGTCAATTCTGACTCAGCGGCACTTTATAGGATTTCTAAGGTGGGTTTGAATTGCCAACCTTGTGGTTCGCAGTTCAATGCTGATCCTACAGTGCCTTAAAATATCTTTTTACTTATAAGATCCATCTTTTACAAATGTTTATTTATTTGAATTGTCAGATTGGTATTCTCTTTACATCAATCAGAAATATCTGTTAGTAGGTCTAGTGTTGCCTGTTTCTCCTTTATTTGTTGTGAAATGAGGATTTTTATTTGTTGTTAGCAAGTAAGCATTCACTTCTGTGATTCTGAATTCTATTCTGACATATGTCTGGAGGGTACTTTTATGTATTTAGTTTCCAGCTCAGTTTCTATTTTCTAGCAGTCTGTTACCCAGTGCAATTCTTTGTGCTAAGGGATGAGATATTTCTTATTCTCTTGGTTCATTTATCAAAGTTAAAATAATAATAATAATAATTCCCAGTATTCCCTGCCACCAAAGCAAATGTCTACACTCTGCTTTATGGTCTGCAATTCAGAGTATGCCATGTGCCACTCTGAATCCATTCTAGTAGTTGCTTTCTGAGTGATTAGGAATTATTGCATGAGTAAATTAACCTAAAGGGAGCCCAGGTGGCTCAGTGCTAAAGCACTCAACTGTTAACTTGAAGTTCACTGTTTTGAACTCACCAGATGCTCCATGGGAAATAGATGTGACAGTCGGCTTCCATAGTGATTAAGGCCTTAGAAACCTTATGCGACAGTTCTACTCTGTCCTATAGGGTTGCTAGGAGTTGAAATTGACTTGATGACAGTGGATTTGCTTTTTTGAATTTAAGAGAATCTGATATGAGAACCAGTCCCCAGGGAAGACACTGTAGAGGTTGGACAGACTCACAGTGACGGTGGCCCAGGTGTCTTCCTATCCTTGGAGTGATGCTTGAATACATTTTTCTTAATTTTAAGTTAAACAGCTCTTTTTAGTTTCAGTGGTAGCTGTACCTGTGAGTTTTCGTTTTAATGTGACTTCCCTAGTAATGTAATGGGAAGTGGGAAGAGGCTGCATGAGAACCCACTAACCAGGTGACACTCAAACTGACTGCCCGTTGTCGTTCCGTCCTCTCTGCTCTTTCCCGGAATCATGGTTATCAGCACAGGGAAAAGCATCTCTCTATCTTTCTCCTGAAAAAGAATGTATTCCCAAAATTGTGTTATTTCTTTTCTGTCAATCATAGAGAATCTTTGAAAAAGGACCTAGGCTAAACTATATGTTAAATATAATAAAATTCTGTGTCAAACTTTTCAATTATATGTCGAGACGCTGTAAAGTGCTACTTTTTTTGTGGTAAACAGATATTTATTTTAAAGAAAGTTGTATTCATAAGCTATTAGCTTTATTTAGCATATTTATTTTAATTTTGTTATTGTTATATGCCATTGAGTCGGTTCTAACTCATCGCAAGCCTGTATAGGGCTTCCGAGGAGTCACTGGTGAGCTTGAACTGCTGACCTTGTGGTTCAAACCGACTATGGAGTCCAATGCACTAACCTGCAGCACCACACCAAGACTCCTTTACCTGAGTAGCCAGTTCATTAAGTACCTACTGAGAGGCTACATTGTTGGAAAGTCTAATCCTATACCATATATGGTACAATTCGTATTTTCCTTCAGATCAGATTCCGTTGTCACTTATCCTACCGATTGCAGCTAATTTTATATAACTTGTTCCATGAGAAGGAGTCTTGGTTTGGTGCTGTAGGATAAGCACTGAACTACCAACCACAAGGTTGGGGTTCAAACCCTCCAGCCACTCCTTGGAAACTCTATACTGTGTCGCTATGAATTGAAACGGACTCCATGGCACTTAAGAATAACAACATCCCCTGAGAAAAACACTTTTGTTGTTGATATAAAGCATCGAGTAGATATTGCTATAGAAAATCTCAAATTCCTAAAGTCATTGACCATTGTATTATTAACACCACAAAATGTAGGTAAAAACTACCAGATTCTTCCTTTTGTGGAGTTTCCACTGTCATGGGTGAGACAGACATCAACCAAATAATCACAAAGGTACTTCGGAAAGTCTTGATTTCAATGCTAATGCTACTCTATAGCATTGTCTGTAAATATCACTTATTATTTTGCCCTTATAAACTCAGGGCAGAGACTGCTATTCATAGAACGCTCAAGTCTTTCCTGCAAAGATTTGATATTTTTTTCATTTTTTTAGAGAATAAAAAATGTTTTCCATGTTTACACAGGATAAGGAAAGAGTGCACAAGTTCCATCTTACCATTTATGTTTCTGTATAAGGATGTTTCTGTTTCTAGAATAGTTGTATTTGGATTGTATTGAATCAGTGATATGAGTACATGTTTTTCAAGCATCTTTTTTGAAAGAAAGAGAAAATATACACAGCAAATACAACTGCAGAATGTTAAATGGGACTTCTGTGGGGAAATGTATGTGTGTTTATGCTGTGATCCTAGGGTGGATATCTATGTCATTCATGTTAAAGATGAGAGAAGAGATGAAAGAGATGGGTTTTGTAAGTCAAACAGCACTGACCTTTAATCTTTAACTTTTCTTTTGATTTATGTCCTTCCATCCCAAGGGTTTCCTCTGACGTAGATGCTTCAAGGTTCCAATAAGTTCTTCAAGCTCTGTTTCTGTTTGCCAACCCTGTTGACCTCTTCTCCTTGTAGTCAGTCAGCCTAAGCATTCTCAAGAGATAAATGTGCAACTCGGTTGGATCTGTACTTTGGAAAAGTTATTGATCCCTGACATAAAGCTCTTAAGCATGTGGAAAAAAATATGCTCTAGAATTAGAAAACTCAACCTTTTGCCTACTATGTGCCTTTTATCAAATTTCTTCACCTTTTGTAAAACAGTTTTCTCATCCTCATGTAATGGGCATGTCAAGTGCATAGTCTGAGACTAAGATATGACAAACAGGCCAAAAACCAAAGGTCATCTGACCTGGTTATAAGAATAATAGACTAGGTAATCAAGCCATCAATCAACTAATCAAATAGGTTCCCCCTGACCTTTCTCTATCTGTGATCTGGAGAACTTCAGGGGTGGGGGGCACTTACTAGTCATGTAGCAAGTGTCTTAAAGGTAGAGGCTGTGTTATGTTCATGTGTCTTCAGTGACAAGCACAGTACCTGGGTGAATATGAATGAGTTGTCCTTTCAAAGTTCCATTAATAATAACCATTTTGCATTCAGTGCCAGAATACTTAGAGACTACCTGAAACAATCCTTGGTTTCCAGTCTGAGGAGTGAGTTCTCAACTGAGAGGTGAAGAGGATGACATATACCTCACAGTTTTTGTGAGAATTAAGTGAGAAATGCAGACCAAAACATCAGATGCAGATTAGAAGCATGGTGAATGGCAATTGAATGCACTACATTGAAAGCAGCTTCTGGAGAGCAAAATAACAGTTCTGATCTCTGCCTATCATTCTTTCAGGGAGGAACAGGTAGGAGGAAGCTTGGAGTTATTATTTCCAGTGTCTCTATAGGATAAGCACTGGACTGCTAAACACAAGGTCAGCAGTTCCGCTAGTGGAAATTTGAACAAGCCATGAAACTTTTCTGAGCGTCCGTCCTTTGTAAAATGAGGTCATCAGTACTGTACTGCTTGCCTCATAGTGATATAAAGTGGGATGACAAAAAGAGAAAAATGGTTTTACATATACAGAAATTTAGGGTAGGTGAAAAGCAACATGCATTGAGATTTATAAATTAGGCTTACTGAATCACAGTTTCACAAAAATCCTCACAACTGGACAATGAATAACATAATGATTGTTGTCGTTAAGTGCCGTCAGGTGGGTTCCAACTCACAGCGATGCTCTATGGTTTTCCGAGGCTATAAATCGTTGTGGAAGCAGAAAGCCTCTTCTGTCTCCTATGGAGTCACTGGTGGACTCAAACTGCTAACCTTGTGATTCGAAGTCCAGCATTTATCTTCTAAAGCCACCGTGCTCCCTAACGTCATAATAAACTGAGAAAATATTGAAATTGTCAAAAACAGCATTTTTACTTGGATCCACAGTCAAAACTCATGGAAGCAGCAGTCAAGAAATCAAACAACGAATTGCATTAGGCAAATCTTCTGCAAATTGTATCTTTAAAAGTCTCAGGAGCAAAAATGTCACTTTAGGGACTAAAATACACCTGACCTGAGCCATGGTATTTTCAGTTGCCTTATATAGAAGGCCATAGAAGAATTTATGCATTTGAATTATGGTGTTGGAGAAGAATATTAGAAGGACCATGCACTGCCAGAAAAACAAGCAAACCTGTTTTGGAATATTTGTTTCCAAACCCTTGGAAGCGAGTATGGTGAGACATCATCTCTCGTACTTTGGACATGTTCTCAGGAGGGACCGGTTCCTGAAGAAGGATATCATGCTTGGTAAAGTGGAGGGTCAGAGAAAGAGGAAGGCCTTCGGTAGGGTAGATTGACACCATGGCAGCAGTAGTAGGCTCAAATGTAACAATTGTGAGGATGGTACAAGACTGGGCAATGTTTTATTATGCTATGCGTAAGGTCACTGTGCATTGGAACCAACTCGACGGTGCCTAGCACCAACATGAAAACCTTACAGTAAAACTTGTGCCCATCTTCTAAATGATTTCTGAATTTCACACTACATTGTTCTCTCCAGTAGTCCTGGTGTGGCACTGTGGGTTAATGTGCTGAACTGCAAAGTCCGTTTGAACTGCAAGGTCTACAAGGTCGACAGTTCAAGCTCACCAACTGCTCCTTGGAAATCCTATACAAGGTCTCTATGAGTCAGAACCAACTCGATGGCACTTAACAACAACATTCTTCTCTCTTATAGGGGGAGGAATACTGTAAGCCTATGTCTATCATCCACACTCATTCCCAATGGGCTCAGTTCCTTTCTCTTACCTGTTTTTGGTCATCAAAAATAGGCAATCTGTTATTAACAGAGATCAACTTGGGCTGTGTGGCAGTTGTACCTAGGTTTGGTCTCCCACATCAGTAGATGAGTCTAGTTTATGCAGTCACAGAAATGAAAATAGAATAAGGTTTTCTAGATTCTGCAACCTTAACAACTACCTCCAAGCTCTTTATTTCATAAATGCCACATCTCTTGCATTTGGGAGAATCCTAGAATTCTTCCTATTCAGCCCACTCAGTTTTCATATGGGAAATTGGTCACAGTGATCTGAGAAAAGAAAAGGCTAAAGCTCCTACAAAGTAGCTGCCAAGCCCACTGTTACTTTACCAGTTACTCACAGGGAAAATAAAATCGGGCACTTCTCCCAGAGAGCCCTGTTCACTGTGAAATTTCCCCTTTGATTTCTCACTATTCTTTGCACAGAACCAGACGTGGTTTTGTTTGTTATAGGTATACCATCATGTGCTTTCAGTACTTTTCACTGAGAAATGGAGTTGGGATAGTCATATTTGAGTTCAGATCATTACGTCTTACTTTTGGCTGACTTTATGAGGGGTTTATTCTATATTTTTCTTAAAAAAAACAAACTGGATTAGGAACCAAAAACACCTAGGTTCCAGTCCTAGTTTTAATTATAATTCACTGTGAGAACTAGACATGGTCAATTATCTTCTCTGGGCCTCAGTTCCTCTACTTCTAAACTATAATAGTCCAGAAGTCTAATAAGGCTGTGTGATTCAGTCGGAGTGAGTGCTCTAAGAATACACCCAGGCATTCTATTATGTCAGATCGGGTTGCCTGATGTTGTGTCAGGCCTCAGGAAAGATACATCCAGACTAGGGCTCCAGGTGAGCATGGGCCTCGGCATTGACAGGGAAGAGAGTTACTGTGACTTGGGAGCTTCATCCAGCACAGTCATTGAGAAAGCTTGTGGCCACACTCCTTCTCTGTATACTAGGTGAGGGTCCCTAGTGTTAGCACCTTTGGGTAGTTTAGACCCACCAGCCACTCTTCAGAGAAAGAGCTTGTAATATGTTGCTGTAAATATTTCAGCCTTTGAAACCCTATGGGCAGTTCTACTCTGTCATATTAAGTCACTATGAGTTGGAACAGACTTGTCAGAACACAACAACAACCATTAAAGGCATGGTAAGAAGTAAGAGTGCTGGATCTAGCTGTCTGGGCCTCACAAAAAAGTCATACCTATGGCATGAAAATGGAGTCCTGGTGTGGCGCTGTGGGCTAAGGTGTCAGACTGCAAAGTTGTTTGAACTACAAGGTCAGTAGTTCAAGCTCACCAGCTGCTCCTTGGAAACCCTATACAGGGTTGCTGTTGGAATGTACTTGATGGCAATTCACAACAAGCACAACATGGCATGGGAGAAGCCTTCCTCTCCAGGTACTCCAAGGAACCAATGAGAGTGAAAGGTGCAATGACAACATCAACAAGACTGTAGGAGTCACCAGGTCAGAAATATGAAGGTCAGAAAAGTGATATGAGTGGGACAGCTTCAAGATCGCCTCTGTGGATCAACAGCTGTAACTGTATGTCCGTGGACATGACAGTGTTCAAAGCACCAAGTTGGACTTTTCGGCCCTAAAAGCTAAGATGTTGAATCAGCCTTGCCTTGTTTCGCTTTCTGTCTTCCTCTTTCCCTTATTTTTCCAACACCTGAGTCGGTTTTGACCCATAGCAATCCTGTATAGTATATATATAATATATATATTAAAAAACAGTCTTCTTTTATGTTTTGGCAATCACTTTTAGTTGTAAAACCTGACCCAAAGTGACAGAAGGCTAAGAATATTTACATATATTTTTTGACAAAAACATTCATGCGTTTGATGAGAGGATGGCTCCATAGACCCTGCTGTTTTATGTTTGCAGTTTCTAGAAGATATATCTTACCTTATAAAACTCGAAGAGTTCTAAATTCCAAGAATATCTGGCCCTAAGAGTTTTAATAAGAGATCATGAACTCATGAGTTATTTTCCTTGGGAGTCTCTGGGAGGCACAAAGGTTAATGGCAGTGGGATAAAGCACTGGACTGCAAGGTCAATTTGAACCACAAAGTTGGCGATTCAAACTAAGTCGGTAATGCAAACTCACCAGCTGCTCCTTGGAAACCCTCTTCAGGGCGGCTATGAGTCGGAACTCATTAACTCAATGGCACTTAATAATAACAACTAGCAGAAAGGGAGCCTGGTGGTTCTGAAGAATAAGCTCTGGACTGTGAACTACAAGGTTTGAGCTTTGAGACCACCAGTAGCTTCGCAGGAGACTTTCTGCTCCTGCAAAAATTTACAATTTACAGCCTAGGAAACCCTGTACAACTCTGTGAGTTGGAACTGACTCCTTGACATTTAACAGCAACTAGCAGAATGGCTGGTATGTTCTAATCCATCCATCCAGGGGGACTAGGGCACCTGGAAAGACAGGCCCAGAGATCTGCTTCCCAAAGACCACAGGCCTTGAAAGTACTACGGTGCAGTTACATGGTGCACTCATGGGGTCAACAGGAATCAGCCTTGACTCAGGGGCAACTAAAAACAACAAACAGTACTAATCCCTGTGGAAATTGCTGCTTCCTCCTTTATAGAGAAAACAAAGTTGGGGAGGGGAGAAGCCAAACAACCGTGTAACTGATAGCTCTCTTGTAAATTAGGTGGAGCTGAAGCTTTTCAGGCCTGGGTTTTCAATAGAATAGATGTTTTGAAGGACAAAAAATCTGGATCTCTACCTTTCCTCCAATTAAAATTTTTAAAATCCAATTTCTCTGGGGAAACTGCATCATCTTTGCCTCCCTCTGTGGCAGTCAGAGCTGTGAAAAAGCTCATCAGAATGTGCATGTGACGCACGGAACCAGAGCGCCACCTTTCCGCCGTATTTGGAATTGAGTCTTCACACTACCACTGGCTTTTTTTTTTCCTGTTAAACCGTTCAGTAGGCAAGACTCTGCAAGAAAACAATCCCCTGTGGGATGTCTTGACACTCATATCATAAAGGAAGAGCTGCAAAGAGGGCAAGAAAATATGTTTTCTTCTCTTTGGTCCCTAAGCAATTAAATTGGTAACTTAATGTGATTTTAGGGAGTGTGGGCCATAAACCCTATGTTTAATTAGTTTGCACCCTGCCAGTCATTGTACACACTAGACATTTTCATTTACAACCTGCTGCATTGCAGCACTCTTTCAGGCCTTCTGCTATGGAATGAGTTATTCCTCTAGCTGCTCGGACTTTAAAAATGCACATGCACTCTCTTAGTTCAGATTTTTTTTGTCTCTCTTTCCAATTTTCAGTTGCAAATCAAACATGCAGTTACAGAAGCTGAGATTCAAAAATTGAAGACAAAGGTAAGAACCATTATATAGTACCTAAATTGTACTTTTTAAACTCCAGATACTATGAATAAATTCAGCCCTAGGACTAAAGGATTTTTCCTGTGCGTTTAAAAGAATACAACTGCTAGCGATTCATTTTCAGTGTCAGATGTGCAGAAGAACCTACCAGAAAGAGCAAGGATTCCCATCCTCAGTACAAATAGCTTAGTATTTTATGACATAAATGTTTACATAATTGCATATATGTATTCAGTTACATCTGAACTTGCCTGGAAAATGATATTTTAATGGTTCAAGCAGCTAAATATATTTTGATCACTTAAACCACAAGCACAAGCTATTATTACCATCTTTCCTTCGCTTTGTTTGTTGTTGTTGTTGTTGAGTGCCGTCCAGTCGGTGCCTACCCCTAGCGACCCTATACTTTAATTTAAATAGATTTCATCGTTTGTTTATTTTTAACTTAATTTTCAAAGACAGTATGTTGTAGTGACAGCTCAATACATTGTTTTTGATAGAAGAAAATGTCAAATTTCTACTAAGTTCAATATGGATTTAATACATTATAATACTTACACCCATTGAGACATTTTAAACTCATAGCTACTACATACCATGCATAATTGATTTTAGGTACAGGAAATCTTTAGACAAATTCACATTATTTAAATTAGTGAGAATAAAAACATCTTGAAAAAAGGGAAATATGGAGCGTAATGGAAGATTTAAAAGGGCATTTTTATATGACATATAGTAAGCTCTGGGAATTGTGTCTAGTTTTATCAAGTCAGTAATTTCAAAGATTTGAAAATATCTTTTGAATTACTTTTAAAGCCTTATCCTTTATTGTTTTTATGGCCTTTTAAGAATTAAGACTTCAGTTCTTCCCCTACCACTAACGATCTGTTTTCCTGTTCACACTGAACACTGTTTTGGTTTTTCCATGTGTTTTAAATGAAGATGAATTAGCAAGACTATTTTGGTTAAATGGTACTCTCAGTTAATCCATGCTCTAGTTCTTTAGTCAAAGCATGCCTATACATCATTCCTGGTGTCAGCCCAGCTCTGTGAATAATAATTTTTTAAATGAGTAGTGACCGGTAAATAAACAACTTGAATACAAAACATTGCTTATTAAAGGATGCACATAAAATGAAGCCTGCTTTAAGTTGCTATTATTTTTTACATAAAAAAGAGAATAGAAATTTTGTTTTGTTTTTTTAAATCATTAGTTGGAATCAGGAAAAAAGATATCCCTATGATTGTAAGTGCTTTAATGGAGCTTTTGTCTTAGATTATAAACATTTAATTTAGGAAAGCCTGTACGCTCATATTTATGTTTTTCTCATTATATCACATACAATGGTCATTAGTAAAATTAGTTTTTTACTAATAATGTTGTTGATTAGATTTTCACACTGTAGCCTGTTTAACCAGTGTATTTAGTTAAAAAAAAATAAGCATATATGTGTGTGTGTATATATATATTTAAGTATTTACATATGTTGAGCACTGTATGGTTTTAGAATATCGTGGATTTTGAACATTGGTAGTTTCTAATGACTTTGCATCTGTTTGAACTTTAATAGAAACATATGAAGTAAATGAACTCTGGTAGCATAGTGGTTACATGTCTGGCTGCTAACCTCAAGGTCAGCAGTTCAAAAGTACCAGCCGTTCCACAGGACAAAGATGGAGCTTTCTGCTCCCACAAAGATTTACAGCCTTGGAAATCTTATAGAGGGTCACTGTGAGTTGGAACTGACTCCATGGAACGTAACAACCAACAAATGAAGTAGATGATGCAGTGGAGTGAGGTCAGACAGTTGTTATGATTAAATGATCTTTGATCCTTCACCTAATGGCTCAGCCTTGAGTTTCTGTAGAAATTTGGGGGTTGAAAGAGTATACTATCTACTTCTTGAGTCCCTGGAAGTAGAAACTAGTAGAAGCTGCTTTTTGTCTTTTGGGGGCTTTTTTTTCATTAAAGCAGTTTGAGTAATACAGCAATGATATGTATTTTAATTTAGATTATCTTTTATACTTTTATGCAAGTATGTTATTTATTAGGCTCTGCAAGGTCAGCAATTCAACCCCACAAGCCACTCTTGGAAACCCTATACAGGGTTTCTATGAGTCGGAATCATCTTAATAGCACACAACAACAACAAGAAAATCATAACACTGCCAGCAAAATCATGAGCCTCAGACTATCTTCATGCCATTTGAAGGGAAGGTTTAATAATATCATCAGAAAAGTTAAAAGCAAAGTAAAAGACATTCATCAGATGATAATGTCCAAAGAGCTGTCCCATTCACGCTAGTGTGTCACATCACAATTCTGTTTCATGTCTTAGAGAAGAACTTCAGTTACTTATGCAAGATTAAACAGTCAACAATGACAGAGCGTGGGGATTCAAATCTAAATGGAATGACTTCAGAGTTCCCCTTTTAAAGTAGGCCATACTGCAGCCCAGTTCATCCCTCCCTGCCTCTCCCTACCAGTTAATTAAAAATATATATCATTGCATATATATGTGTGTGTGTGTGTGTATATATATATGTATATATATATATATATATATACATATATATATACACACACATACCCACACACAAATATGTATGTATTAAATCCAGAGAAAATATGTATGTATTAAAATCCAGAGAAAATGTGTTGAATTCTACTAGATATAATCAGTCAAACTCTAAAATGTGTTTTACTACTCACAGACTTTTATACTACCTGGTGTTATTGAAAGATCACAAAATGTGGAACTATGTGTTTATACCACATGTGTGACCTTGGACAATCATTTTACCTTTCATGGCTTCCATGCCATCATTTAGGATATGATGAAAATAGTATTTTCTCTTCTAATCTCCAAGTCTTTTGATGATCACTTGAATGAGTGTAATCTGACAGATGTATAAAAACATGAAGGATTTTTGCTATGGTAGTACTCAGTGATCCTTGCCTTGGCATTTGCTTTATTTAGTTGCAAGCAGCAGAAAATGAAAAAGTACGGTGGGAACTAGAAAAAAACCAACTCCAACAAAACATAGAAGAGAACAAAGAAAGAATGTTGAAGTTGGAGAGCTACTGGATCGAGGCTCAAACGCTATGCCATACAGTGAACGAGCACCTTAAAGAGACTCAAAGCCAATATCAAGCATTGGAAAAGAAGTACAACAAGGCCAAAAAATTGATCAAGGATTTTCAACAAAAGTAAGCAGCCTCTAATGACTAATTTGTAATTTGAAGAATATTTATCTAAGTCCAAAGAAGCTTTACACCTAGTAATTGTGTACTATCTATTGCAATTGAAAAGATAACCTCAGAGTTACACTTCTTCAAAGCATGTTGTTGTTGTTAAGTGCTCTTGAGTCAGTTCTAACTCATAGCGACCCATAGATCATGTTTCCATGGAGCAGCTGATGGGTTTGAACCGCTGACCTTGTGGTTAGCAGTCTAGTGCTTATCCTATAAGGCACCATAGCCAAAAGTAGACATTGGGTTTTGGAAGCCACTTCTATCATTTTTTTAATTTTTTTTTACCATTTTTGATTGCCAGTTGCCTCTTGGTTTTGTGTGTGTGTGTGTGTGTTTGGATAGGCGGTCATTGATAATAATGTTCGAATCCGTTTATTCTTTGGTGAAACATCTCTGTGATTTAGAAGCAAGAAGCCTAGCTGAAGAAAAGCAGAATGACTTTTGGGTATGGTGCATGCAAAGTGGTGATTGTGGCCTTGAGCAAGCTGCTTTGATCTCTATGTTCTTAGAATTAATCACTGTGAAATTTCCCCACTCTAGATAGTGTCAGTGCTGACTGGCAAGCTCCCTGCCTTGCCACTCTGCTCAGCAGCTTTTCAGTGGATCCTAGAGACCTCAGTTCACTGCAGTGAAAAGGACTGTCATGATTCTCTGCTTTTTCATTTCAACACTCCTTTTTGAGCTAGTGCTCAATATTTGTTGGATATTGGTGTAATTTTAGGGACACCAAACAAGAAGGTTTTGACTGGGCATTTTCATCACTAACTTAAGACAGAGAAAATTAGTGCCAGTATCTTTTCGGGTCTTCTGTGCCAAGCTAAGCACACATGTGAGGGTCACTATATCTCTTTTATTTCCTATCACGGAAAGAAATCTTCAATATTTAAAAGGGGTTTCTATAAAATTTTAGAACCACGATGGTGTATGCATTGGGCTGTTAACACCAAGGTTGACAGGCTCTACCAGCTGCTCCATGGTAAGAAAGATGAGCCATTTTGCTCCTGTAGAAATTTACAACCTCGGAAACTCTATACAGGGTCACTATGAGTTGGGAATGATACGATGGCACATAGCATAAAAGTTTACTATTAAAAGCAGGGAAGGAAATTATGTTTTGCCGCCATGATTTGAGTAGATCATTTTTAACTCCTCTTGCCCCAAATATCATACCTAACTCTATTCCATCCCTTTTCTTTGTAAGTAGAATATGTAAAATTGCATATTTTACTTCGGGCTGTCAAACTAGAGATATTTCTACTCCCTATGTTATCCTTAGGTGTCTTTGGTAGAAAGCAATTCTTTTATGATTATCTTTTTGAAATCCTAACCATCCAGTTCTGTTCCATCTGTTTACCGTGTATGTTATTTTTATTGGTGCTAAGTGCTGTCTAGTCAGTTCTGACACATAGTGAAGTGGCTGGTGGGTTTGACCCACTGACCTTGTGGTTAGGAGTCCAATGCTTTTCCCATAGCACCACACCAGGATTCCTTACTGTGTATGTTGTTGTTCAGTGCCATCAAGTCAGTCTGTTCTGACTCACACCAGGAGCAGCTGGTGGGTTTGAACTGCTGGCATTGTAAATGTGGAATTAGTTTATCTGACTTGTTGTTACTGTGATTAAATTACCCAGAGTAGGTCATTAACGTAATAGCTTCTGTATATCTATTTATGAGACCTGGTGTGGTACTGTGGGTTAATGTGATGGGCTGCAAAGTCGGCTTGAACCACAAGGTCAGTGGTTCATGCTCACCAGCTGCTCCTTGGAAACCCTGTATAGGATTTCTGTGGATTGGAACGGACTCGGATGCACTTAACAACAACATATGGGTACTATGGAGTCCAGGTATGGGGCTGTCGGATAAAGCACTGGACTGCTAGGTTGGTTTGAACCACAAGGTTGGCAGTTCAAACTTATCATTTGCTCCTTGGAAACCCTATATAGGATTGCTATGAGTCAGAACTGACTCAGTGGCACTTAACAGACACAACAACAACATCAACATGGGTGCTGTAAAATCAGGAGCTACAAATGAAAAGCTTAGTAAACAGAATCGAAGCATTTTTCTCTATGTTGTGACCCATTAAAGGCATTTTAATTTTATTTCATGACTACATATATACCTTTCCCCTAACATTTTAGAAGGCAGGATGCCTACTTCTATGATTGTGTTTTGTTTACTTAGTAGCTGTCCAGTTCCCTATCTCATTGTAAAGTATACTGCTTCTGAACTTTCACACTTTCTTATCTGAGTGTTTGATGTAATCACATCTATCCTTTTCTTCTTAAGAGAACTTGATTTCCTCAAAAGACAGGAAGTTGAAAGGAAGAAAATAGAAGATTTGGAAAAAGCTCATCTCGTGGAAGTTCAAGGTCTACAAGTGCGGGTGAGTTGTGTTCTCAAAGTCACTAAATAAAGAAGTCATCTGAGCTGGTACTTAGAGAAGAATATTATGAATTAATTTGTTTCTCCTAGATTAGAGATTTGGAAACTGAGGTGTTCAGGCTCCTGAAGCAAAATGGGACTCAAGTTAACAATAATAACAACATCTTTGAGAGAAGAACATCTCTTGGTGATGTCTCTAAGGGAGATACCATGGAGAACTTGGATGTTAAGCAATCGTCTTGTCAAGACAGCTTAAGTCAAGGTTTGTTTAACCTCACACAAAAATTGTTTTTAATGACTGTATGATTTGTTCGTAACATTCGTCTTTCTCTTACCCAGCGATTTAAAAGGTGAGAATGCCTTCATACTATGGGAAAACAGAAAGGGCTTATCAAAATGTGAACCTATCATTTTAGCTGGTGTCTGTTTAAAAATAAATGCTTTAATGCTAAAAAAAAAGACAAAACTCCAACTAAAGTCAAACCAAAGATTCTTATTTTCAATCTATCATGAAAGTTACAGGCTTGATAAAATGCCTTCAAAATGGCAGTCTCATCATCTAATATGCAACTATTGGTCTCCTTCCATCTGGAGCACAGGAGAGTGAAGAAAACCAAAGACTCAAGGAAGCAGGTAGGCCAACAGACTGCTAATGGCTCCTCTAACTTGAAACCAGAAGAATTAAGTGGTGCTGCTACCACTACCTATTGTTCTTACCAGAGATGCAATAGGAGGTGTTGGTCAGAATGAGAGTATAATGTTGAACACAACTCAGATTCATGAAAAAAGACTAGATTTACTCACTCATCTGATAGAGATTGGAGGATTCTCTGAGATTAATGAATGCCTTGAGATTAATCAATGGCACTGAATTGTTATGTTGTTTGGGCATATATTGTGCGATGTAGATTCTCAGCACAACAGAATTAAGGAGATAAAGTGACAGTCTGCTCTGTATGGGGTGATCTGTACTAAACCCACAAACAAACCTGTTGCAGTTGAGTTGATTTCTACTCATAGGTACTTTGTAGGCCAAAATAGAATTTCCTCCCACAGAGCAGCTGGTAGATTTGAACCATCTACCTCTCAGTTAGCAGCCAAGCACTTAGCCATTGTACCACCATGGCTCCTTTAGGTATTCGTGAGGAAGGCTTACATTTTTAAATCACTAGAATAAAGATACATATATATATATATATATATACACACACACACACACACATAGAAGAGTGAAATTGAAAGAAAGCGTGAGACAGAATTGTCATGATAGATCTTACAACTCATGGGCAGTGATTTGACTTGCAGCAACACCTTGCTCACTTCTATTTTTGATGAATTTTCTCACATATTAACATGTCTCTAATGAGATTTTCCTGATAATCAAGTGTTTATGTTATATTGTTAACTTTAAGAACTAAACTCTTACCCACTGAAAAAATGAACAATTTGGAAGTCTTCATTTTAAATTAAAGCTATATGCAGATATTTGACCCCCACTGATCTGTCAGTTTGTTATACTGTGGTGGCTTCTGTGTTGCTGTGATGCCAGCAGGATAACTCATAGGGACAAATTTCAGTGGAGCTTCCAGACCACTTCAGAAATTAGCCGCTGGAAACCTTATGAATAGCAGCAGAACATTGTCAGATAAAGTGCTGGAAGATGAACCCATCATGTTGGAAGGCACTCAAAATATAGCTGCTTCTTCACAGTAAAGTTGACCTTAACAATGTGAATGGAGCAAAGCTTTCTACACCTTTATCTGCTCGTACAGTACTACTCAAAATGGGAGAAAAAGAAAAAAGGCTGCAAACATCCATTAATATTTGGAATCTGTGAAGTATGAACCTAGGAAAATTGGAAGTCATCAAAGATAAAGTGGAAAAAATAAAGATCAATATCCAAGATGAAATGGACTGGTATTGGCCAGTTTGAATCAGAAAATCATGGTTTAGTATTGTCAGAATGACAATTTGAAGAGAAATAGCGTAGCATTCATTGTCAAAGAGATTATTTCAATACCTATCTTAAATTAAAATGCTGTTCGTGGTAAGACAATGTCCATCCTGGCGTGGAATAAAGCACTGGACCACAAGGTCAGTTTGAGTCATGAGGTCAACAGTGCAAACTCACCAGGATTCCTCGGAATCCCTACACAGGGTCGCTATCAGTCGGAACTGACTCAACAGCACTTGACAACAACAACAAGTAAAACCAGTATTATTCAAAATTGCGTGCCAACTGTTAAAGCCAGTGATGATGAAACTGAAGAATTCAACCAACTTCTTCAATCTGAAATTTATCAAACATGCAATCAATGTACATTGATAATTACTGGTGACTGGAATGTGAAAGCTGGAAATGAGGAAGGATTAGTAGTAGAGAAATATGGCCTTGTTGATAGAAATTATGACACATGAATTATTTATTGTAAATCAGTTTTTTCAACAACATAAACAGTGACATCACCAGATGGAATACACAGGAATCAGACTGATTATATTTGTGGGAAGAGATGATGGAGAAGCTCAACGTCTTCAGCCAAATCAAGATCAGGGCCCTGCTGTGGAACAGAGTGTCAGTTGCTCATAAGCAAGTTCAAGCTGAAGCTGGAGAAATTAAAACAAGTTCACAAGTCCCAAAATATGACATTGAATATACCTCACTGAATTTAGAGAGAGCTCAAGAATAAATTTGATGCATTAGACACTAAAAATCAAAAACCAGAAGAGGTATAGGATGACATCAAAAGCATCATCCGTGAAGAATTCAAAAGGTATTTTAAAGGTCTGGAAAGAAAGAAAGGACCAAAATAGGTGTTAGAAGAGCCTAACTTGCTCTTAAAAGTAAACAAGCTGCAGCAATTGGAAGAAAGGAGGAAATAAAAGAGATAAATTTAAAACTTCAAAGGGAAGTTCAAGAAGACAACATAAAGTATTATATGAAATGTGTAAAGACCTGGAGGTAGAAAAGCCAAAAGAGAAGAAAACACTCAGCACTTCTCTAGCTGAAAGAACTGAAGAAAAAGTTGAAGCGTCTTTAGTATTAGCAATACTGAAAGAGTCTATGGACAAAATGTTGAATGATTCAGAAAGCATCAAAACAAAATGAAAGGAATACACAGAGTCACTGTCTCCAAAAAGATTTGACCATTTCGAGAGGGAGCATATGAACAAGAACCAATGGTACTGAAGGAAAAAACCCAAGCTGCATTAAAGGTAGTGGCTGAAAACAAGGATACAAGACCTTTTTAAAGTGTTGAAGAGCAACAATGTCAGCTTGAGGACTAAGGTACACCTGACCCAAGCCATGGTATTTTCA
>NW_006408528.1:12298778-12300189 GCF_000296735.1 Chrysochloris asiatica | reverse complement strand
GTAGAAGAATTGATGCATTTGAATTGTGGTACTGCAGAAGAATATTGAAAGTGCCACGAAATGCCAGAAGAACAAACAAATCTGCCTTGGAAGAAGTACAGTCAGAATGTTCCTTGGAAGGGAGAATGATGAGACTTCAGCTCTCATTTATGGACATATTGTCCCTGGAAAGAAGGTATCATGGTTGGTAAAGTGGAAGGTCAACCAAAAAGAGGAAGACCACCAATAAACTGGATTGACACAATGACAGCAACAATGGGCTCAAACGTAACAGCAATTGTGAGGATGTTTTGGGACCGGGTAGTGTTTCATTTTGTCGTGCATAAGGTCTTTATGAGTCAGAACTGACTTGGCAACATCTAACGTCAGCAATAAACAATATAGAAATTTGAAACCTTGCATTGGGGGGTTTTGGTGAATTTTCCTATAATAGGATAAACCCACTGCCAATTTTCACTGTGTCCATTTTCACTCATAACAACCATATAGGATAGAGTAGAATTGCTCCACTGAGTTTGTTTTTTGTTTTGTTAAGTGCCATTCAGTTGGTTCCAACCCATAGCAACCCTGTATAGAGTGTCTGCAGAGTGGCTAGTGAATTTGAACCACTGACCTTGCAGTTCAAACTGAGAGATAGTCTCTTCTATCTTCTGAGGAACAACTGGTATGTCTGTACCACTGACTTAGTGGTTAGATTCCCAGTACTGAATCCGTGACACCATCAGGGTTCCTTAATAACAGTGTGTTGTTGTTGTCAAGTGCCATCCAGGCAGTTCCGGTTCTTCCGAGAACAAAACTATAAATAATGCCTCTTGGCCACTGAATAAGGAGCTTTAGTACCAGCATTACCACAGACTGAGCTGTGAGACTTCAGCATGGTCACTCAGATTCTCTGTGTTTCTTGTACTATGTACAATACAAAGATAGTAATGCTTCTTCATTTCCCACCTAAAGAGCGAATATAAAACTTATTCTATGAGGCAGGAGGTGAGGGAGAAGCAATTTTATTAGACCTGTTATGCAATTATGATGTTTATTTCTGGAGCACTAGAAGATTGATGGCAAAAGAAAAAAAAACATAAATCAAACCAGTTTGTTTCTTCACCTTTTTGGGTATTTTAAGTTTTTTCCTCTTAAGGTTTTTTTTTGTGGATTGAATGAAAGTTTACAGGGAAGATCATCAGTTTTACATTTAACAAATTATACACCTTGTTTCATTACAATAATTATAATCCCCTCCATGTATTATATCAGTTAACAGTATTTCTCTCTATTCATTTTACTTTTTGTTTAAGAAAACAACACTCAGGCATGTATAATAATTTACACCTCCAAAGGGCACATTCTACAAGTCTTAGGCCCTCTTTTCCCGTGAATATAGAGTCCTCAGCCTCTCTCCCGCTCCATGACC
>NW_006408528.1:12297222-12298223 GCF_000296735.1 Chrysochloris asiatica | reverse complement strand
GTTGTTGTTGTTGTTAGGTGCCATCAAGTCAGTACTGACCCGTAGCATAGGTTCATCAAATTGTAGCCGTCCTTTATCAACAAATAATTTTTCTTTGTAATCTTCCTCTAGTTGAGTTCTGATTATCAAGCCATTGAGGCTAGGTCAAATGGGTACTATCTGCAAGTTTGGGTGTTCTGTGCATTTCCCCTCATTTCATATCATCTGGAAGCTTCACTCTCAGCTCTAGCCCTCTGTGGCTGTGTCCTTGTCCATGGGCTCAAGTGTCCTCAGGTCTCACCACACTTTGGACCAAGCAGCCCTTCCTCTTCTCTGTCTCATCTCCAGGTCAATGGGATTCAATGGAGTATGGTTGAACTCAGCCCATTTCTTCATTGCTGCCTTTCCCCTTCTTCCACTCACCAGTAGACCAATGTGGTCTCCAGCAAGCTTACATGCCTGTTTGTGTGTTTCCTTTGAGTTTCAGTCTTAGAGTGCAGTTTGCCCTGAAGGAACTTGATTGCTTGCATTGATGGCTTCCTGGCAAACAGCTTGCTTATTCTTGTAGTAGCCAGTTATGCTGACATACTTGTTTTGGGTTTTTCCTGATGATCTTTTTTGAAGATGTATCTCTGTCACTCTAGCTGTTCTAGGTTGGTCTGCTTGTCCTTGCTAGTGGGGATGGCCCACCTCAGAAGGTTCTGGATGGAACTCAGGATTCCACCTATGGTCCTATACTCTGCAAAGGCTTTGCAAGAGGCCTTATTTCACTGGGCAAGTTCTAGAACCCCTTTTAGGTATTCCAATCAGTTATAGGCTAAAAATGGGCTTAAAAGTTTTCTGTAATCCTGTGTCCCAACATTCCATTCTATCCCACTCAAGTGTCTATGTTACAATGGTAGGCAAGGGACAGTCAAGACAGTCAAGCATCTTAGTATTCTTTCCCTTCTTCAAGCTATGCCTAGATCCCTGTATCAGAGCCCTGTTGTTCCAAATTGAGCATACATCACTATTTACCTCTG
>NW_006408528.1:12281948-12295947 GCF_000296735.1 Chrysochloris asiatica | reverse complement strand
TTCAGCAGTTATCTGTGGCCTTAATACTTAGATGAGTGTGTTTTTTATATTTTCTGATTGCCTCCAGGTAGATGTGATCAGGATATGGGCTTCCCTTTTCACTCTTCTTCCTGAGAAATTTCAGGATGCCACTGTTGGTCATTGTGATGTAACTCAGGATTTAATTTTCAGCTTATTTCTTTTATAGTCTGCCTGTCCTGCTCCACAATTCCCATTCAGGGCTTTTTCCTAGTGATACACAGTTCTGAGCCGGCTGTGGCTATTTTGTGCTGCCGTTTGGCTTTAAATGGAAACTGTCACTTTACATTTTGAGGCAATTTGTGTGCGTGCGTAGTAGCCCCCTCTGGGCGTGGGGGTGGTGGTGTCCACTCGCTCAGGCACCCCTCTAGTCACCAGAATTGAAGTGCACAGACAGCAAGAGACCAATGAACAGATACAAAAAAAAAAAAGTGTCCACACCTTTATCTCTGAGGTTCTGTCAGGCATCCATGACTGCTCTGATCCTTTCCCTCACTTGGCTCACCCAATATGGTGGCTCCGGGAGCAGCTGAGCATCTTGTATTAGACAGCAATGGATTACTTGCTTCTGCTACAAATTCCCCCAGCTGTAAACCTTCCAACATTCTAAATATTCCTTTTGTAAACCTTACAACATTCTAAATATTTCTTTATATGTGGTTCAGAGTTTTATGACCATCTCCTGAGCCTGCTTGGTCTGGTATTCTGGATTGTTGCTGACAGAGCTCCTCACTGCACTTCCACCCTCTCCCATCATCTTGTTTATTCTCATCTCAAGTAATTTCATTTTGAAATTAATTGTAGTTCATTATAAATGTGCTCCTGATGTGGCATATGTAAAGTATGATCAGTAGAAAGTAGCATTTCATGGCTCAGTACATTTCGCTTCATTTCTTATAGTTCAGAGATCTCTATCTTGCCAAACATATAATTAATGGTATTTATTAAATTATATGACTGCAGAAGATCAACAAACTATACTATTAACATGCTGATTCAGATCAAAACCTCACATTTCTTTTGAACCCTTTTTCTATTCTGCACCCTCCATTTTGCCACATAATTATCAGTTTCCCTAGCAACACTGTCAGTTCACAGTGAGATGCTGAGACTACTAATTCTTCCTTAGACCAATCCATGCTTTTGCAATTGAGGTAGAATCAGTCATCTCAGATATTAGTAGCATACATATCAAGAGTGCTCATCCAGGTTTTGCTGCTGAAGACAGTCAGTGATAAGTCTCCTTGGATTTCAACTGCTTCATCACATAAACAAAAATGGCTTCGTCAGTAGCTAGATAGGAATCCTCTGGAAAGCACTTTTCTACTTTGTTTCTGTTGCTAGGGAACACTGAAGTGCTAGAGATTTAGAAAGTGGAGGAAGACTGCAGACCTAGGGCAGGCCACTCAGCATTGAAAGATCCCCTGGCACTCTTTTGCAACAGGGTGGGTGCAGTGGTAGCGGTCTATTCCCCTAGTTTCTACTCATTAGATGCAGTGTCATCTTCCCAAACTCCTTTAGACAGTCTAGTTCTGATTTTCTTTAGAAGCACTGGAATGTTTTGTGAATAAGATGAATTGATTAGCATGCATGTAGGCCTTGGAACAGACCATGAAGCAAAAGAAACATCAAATTAAATGTCAAGGAAAAACTGTGTCAGACAGGAATAAGAGAAAAAGAAAGGGAAATGGAGAAAGGAAGAGAGAAAGGCAAAAAGAAGAAAAGCAGATCCCATTAGCACCCGTTTCATCACAAAGACTCAAGTTCTTCTAAGACAGAGCTCCCTGATTGGTAGCAGATCAATGATGAGATTCTCAATATTAATTTACCATACGTTTTCATAGTGATAAAAAAATCAGAAACATTTTTAAACCAATGTAAAAACTGACCACAGTGAAATAATTTTTGAACAACATTTGTATAAACTAGGCAAGCTCAAGTTTCTTATTAAAATATTTTTATCATAATGGCATCAAGAAAATGTATGAAATTTTCACCAAGACTCATAGGAAACCCCCAATTTTTTTGTTTTATCCAGTGTAATGGTTAAATATTATTTTTCATATTTGCCGTAATATGAAAAACTGATAATCTTGCCATAATGTCTTGTTTCATGTTCCCCATTTCTTCATTCCTGTCATGCTGGCATATGCAAGAATTCGCTACTTTGCATTCCAAGGCCCTTATTGATTAGAATGTCTCTGGCTACCCAGCCATTTGGAGTCCTGGTGTGGTGTTGTGTGCTAATAATGTGCTGGATTGTAAGGTTGGTTTGGACTGAAAGGCCAGTGGTTCACATTGGCCAGCCACTCCCTGGAAACCCTATACAGGGTCACTATGGGTCAGAATTGAGTCGACGGCATTTAACAACAACAACATCACCCAGATATTTTGGTCGGGTTGGAATAAGAGCTGAGGATAACCCTGGTAGAGAATGCATGGTATGAAAAAGGGTTATGATCTTAGTTTGGTTACAAGTCTTAGAAAAGTCATTTAGAAAGTATGTTCTTTATGATGACACCATATAGGCTTCAAATATCGTAAAGATTTTTTTGTTTAAATGAGACTATGCATATCCATAAAGATCCTGAACAAGAGTCTAGACTAGTAAATGGGAAGTAGCATATGAAGACAGATTACAATGATGTGACCTTGAGTTAATTATCAAGATGCTTTTGAACACTGAAAGCCTGCATGCTTTAGATAGCACACTGCTTTGCAAGGCAGAAGAGTGGCTACTAGGTAAAAGAATCATCCTAGGCCCTACAAAGTATATAATTTGTGGGATAACCAGAGTCAAGGAAGAGTATGGTTTGGTGAGACCAATAAATACAATAAAAAGATACGATTTAAACATCATAAGAGATATGAGGGGGTTCTAAGAAAATAAAAAGAAAGCAATTAAGATTTTTTTTCTGATTCATAGATTTTATATAAAGATGGGGCCATTTGAAGTAACATAGAATGTTTGAGGGGGTGGGAAATCAGTCTTATGACACATATTGGACTACACTTAGAGGACATTGAATGTCTTTAAAGGAGTCTGTTATTCATTCTGCAAGTATTGTGACCCACTAACACTTTTGAGACATAACGGGATCTGTGCCACTTCTAGGATTGTTAATGTAGTTGAAGGAGCCCTGTGAAGCTACCAAATGCTTCTTCTTTTTCACACCCTTCCTACTCAGCCAGCATGCTACCAGTTAGATAACACCACAGGTTTTCTTCCCAAAAGTGTGAACATGCAAAATTCTATAAAGCATTGGATTTTTAGTTCTTTTCATTATTTACCATTCTTTAGTTCTAATGAGACTTTAGCAAGAGAAAGGCTTAAACTGCAATATGGGGGACTGTAGGAAATGCTAGACTTTGAAAACAGACATCACTCCTGGATGTCTTTAAAAGGATTAGTTCTTTAACTGTTTGTTTCAGGAAATTTAAGAATATCCTAGAGGAAGGTGTTGTTGTTAAGTGCCTTTGAGTTGGTTTTAACTGATAGCGGTCCTGGATAGGGACCTGAAGAGCTACTGGTGGATTTGAACCACCAACCTGGTGGTTGGTAGTCCTATAGCACCACACCAGGACTCCAGAGGAACATACATATTATATGGAAATGCACACTTTTTTTTTTTTTTTTTAAGTTTTTATTGTGAGTTAAGTGATTGTTTACATGGGAGAACATCAGTTTTACACTCATAGTTTTATTGCAATGATTACAATCTTCTCCTTACATCATCATCCAACAATACTTGCTTCTATTCACACTGTTTTTGTTTCGTTTTGCTTTATGGAGTTGTTGTTAATTGCCGTTGAGTCAGTTGTGACCCATAGCTACCCTGTACAGGGTTTCCGAGGCTGTAAATCTTTACGGGAGCAGAAAGCTTCATCTTTCTCCCGCGGAGTGGCCGGTAGTTTCGAACTGCTGACCTTGCGGTTCGCAGCCCAATTCGTAACCACTACTCTACCAGAGCTCCTTAAAACACTCAGGAATATAAAATAATTTAAACGACCAAAGAGCACATTCTGTAAGCCTGCCTCCTGGCCGCCAGCACTCAGTCTTTTTCTTTCCATGAGTCTAGAGTCCTCAGCTAGCTGTTCTCTCTCTCCCTGTCCTCATCTCTGCCTCCATCTCTGGTGCCACTGCTTCTCTGGATAGGGTCCCACATTATCTCACGTTCTCCCTTGAAAGTCCTCTGTTCCTGGACTGTAAGATTAACTACCCCCCTTTTTGTTACAAAACTTCTACCTTTATAGTTGTGACAGTCGCAATTAGTTATGCTAGCAGTTACTCACTTTTGAATTGTAAGAATCTTATCCCCATCTCCTTTCACTAGACTCGGAAACGACACACTCTTGCCTCTTTTCCTTTTCCTTTATTCTTTCTCAACACACTGGTTTGGGTGTTACAAATAAGGCTCTCATTTCCCAAAATTAGTCCCTTAACATGGTGGTCCACACCTGAATTTTGAACCCTGTATACCTGCTTCCTAACTCAGGACCTGTGAACATGTCGTTGGAATGCGGAGCCTATTTAGGTATTCTCTGATTATCAGTCCCCATTCACATGGCATTTATTGTTGTGATCTAATTGTTAGTTTATGTTTTGCATGGCATTTTGTTTCTCTGACTTTCATCATTACCTGAAATTTGCTCAGATTGAAATAAAGTCTTTATCTGGAAGACTAGGGAAGTAACTGCCATTTACTTCTGCCTTTTATGTTATCACTGTTTTTTTAAATCGTATTATTCATTCATGCATGCACTGTCTGGAAATAATTTGGAGAAATGCCTTCTATGATAAAATGTTATTGTTAAGTGCCATTGTGTTGGTTCCGACTCAAAGTGAACCTTAAATAGAGTTTCTAAGGAGTGGGTGATGGATTTGAACCACCAACCTTGGAGTTAACAGTCCAAAGCTTATCTTACAGCACCATACCAGAACTCCAATATGACAGAACAGGGAGAATTAAAAGTGGCAAACTACGAAAGAAAAAGAATGGTGATGAGGACAAGTGGAACCAGAAATGCAGCTGTCAAGTCTATTTACTACATTTGCTCATATCCTTTCTGAGTGGAGCCCTTCATTTGGCTCTATGCTTTCTAGTTACCAAAAGGGAAATAATTCCTTATCTGTTTCATTATCCACAATGTTCATAAGATAAAAGCAAACCATCTGCTCACAAGAAATACAACTTCAATGCAACACTGAGATAACATCTCACTTCGGCATTAATAGCAAACTTCAAAAAAACAGAAAACAAGAAATGCTGGCAAAGAAAGGTGTGACAAAACTGGAACCTTCATACACTGCTAGTGGGACTATAAAATGGTGCCGACACTGTGGAAAACAGTCTGCAACGTCCTTAAAAATAAGTTGGAAGTAGAAGTACCATTATTGTTGTTAAGTGCCGTCAAGTTGGTTCTGATTCATACTGACCCTATATAGAGTTTCCGAGGAACAGCTAGTAGGTTTGAACTGCCGACCTTGTGGTTCACAGTGTGGTGCTGATCCTACAGTGCCATACCAGAAGTCCCAACAATCCCTCTACTTTGTTTGCATCCTAGAGAAGTAAGGGTGTTGATAACAATGTTCATCACAACACTGCAATAAAAAAAAAGATGAAAACAATGTAAATGTTAACCAGCAGAAGAATGGATAAACAATGGTACATATATACACACAATGGAATACTACACAATGTTAAAGAATAAAGACTCTACAAAACACTTCATAACATGGATGACCTTGGAGGACATTATGCTGAATAATATTAGTCAATCACCAAAGGAAAAATAATGTCTGAGACCACTATTGTAAAAAGTCAAGAAAAGATTTTCACACTAAAAGAAACGTTCTTTGATGGTTACCAAGGGCAGGAAGGGAATAAGGATAAGTTACTGGTTAGAGGATAAACACATGCTAACTTAGATGAGGGAGGCATTATACAATATGAAGGAAGCTGGCAAAAAACGATGGAGGCAGGGGAAGACACTAAGAAGAGTGCACGAGTTAAAGGCAACAGAGATGTTGTTGTCAGGTGCCATCAAGTTGGCTCCGACTCATAGCGGACCTGTATAGGGTTGCCAGAGAGTGGATGGTGAGTTTGAACTACTGACCTTGCTGTTCAAACCAACCTTTCAGTCCATTGCTTACCTTATAGCGCCACACCCAGACTCCTTTAATAATGTTGATCTGCAAAGGGATAGATATGCAGGCTGCATAAGTGTAGGAGGGAGAGTGGGAGTATACCCACAAATATATATGGGTTTGACAGAGGATCTTTGTACAGGGTATTTACCTTCGCTGCAAATAGATCCATTAAAAAAGAGAGCGAGAAACAGTACAACTTCTTGTAGCAAGATAAAATAATGCACGATTTATAGTGAACTATACCACTAATATTGATAATATTTTATAATTAATTCATTAATGATATTATTGATGTATTTGCATAGAGGTCCTCAGTAATGGCATCACAGAAATATACAATGTGTTGTTTAATAACAGCGATTTCAATTACTAGGAGGTAGAATGAATAGAATGTGTTAATGGCACAGACCAGCTCTCTGTTGATTTACCTCGGTGCTCATATAGAACGTGTTAACCATGTTGTTCAAAACATCTCGAATGTGTTGAGAGAGATTACAACATCAAGAAATCTCAGACTATAATTGGGAATTTTTTTTCTTTTAGTTACGTGAAGTTTTACTATATGTATTTTGAGGATATGGTAATAAGTGTATACATTTTAGATTTGTTATAGCTTCTTGGTAGATTGATCTTTGATCATTAGGAATATCCTTCATTCCTAGTAATGCACTTCCTTATTTTCTTTGTTTGATATTCAAACTATTTTTGTTGTTATGTTTTCCTGGTATAACTTTTTTTTTCCCCCTTTTAATTTTAACCTTTTGATGCCTCTTATGAACAGCATATAGTAGAGTACAGTCTCTCACTCTTTACTTTTAAGATTTAGAAAGTTGCTATTTTACTACTGGTATGTTTTAGCTTAAATTTATGATCTTACTTTGTTTCTTAATTCTCTGTTCTTCTTAGTTCTTTACATCTGTTTTCTTGCTACCTTTTAGATTAAGTGGGATTTTTTCTTATTTCATTTTCCATATGTTAACTTTGAGAATTTTTTTTAGTAGATACTGACAGATAATATAGAATATTTGGAGGAGAGGACTTCATTCAGAAGTCATCTCATCAAAGTGTTGTAGTTTTAAAATGAGCTTTTAATTATTGAGTGCAATGAGCTAAAGTTTGGATATAATTTTCTGCATGACTAGTGGAATTTAGATATCTGTACCTTAACAAAACTGGAGATGGACCAAATATGATTACATGTGGTGGTGGTGGTTGTGCGCCACCAAGTCACTTCTGACTCATAACGACCCTATATAGGGTTTCCTGCTGAGCTTGTGGTTAGGAGTTTATCGTGTATTCAGCTCTGCTACCAGGGATCCTTATGATTCCATGAGACCTGAGTTATCTTACATAGTTGTATTCTGGATTGGAGATCATTCCTCCTCTACTCTGAAGTGAGCAAACACCCATTAGTTGGCCAGATTTCTCTTCGTTAAAACCTCTACTCTCTCACCAACAAAAGTGAGAAAATGAAATCCCATAATAGTCAAAATAATTTTACACTGAAAAATGGAAAAGTAAACAAATACCCACATCAGCCTAAATAAAATTTCACTAATGAACCCTAGAATATGACTTATTTTAAGTGATGTTGCTTTTTGGTATACCCACAGAAACAAAATGTTTGGGAAATATATACTAATGAAGTGAGGTAACATATGAAATTGTTATAATAAGCCAGTTCAAAATTGAGAATTCCTGCCAAAATAGTTTTACTTCAGTGTAATAAAAAAGTCACCTGTAGCTCACTTTTAAACAGTCATTAATCAGCAGAATCAGTTAATTCTATACTCCACTGGCAGTGGGACAAAGTAAAGTATCTATCTATTTATAAAAGAATTCTGGTTTTTATAGCTCATTAAGTATGAAGTATGGTATCATATAATTAACAAAGACTGTAAGAAGAAGCAGATTTACACAGAAATATAGACGTTTGGACTTTTTTTTTTTGCTTTATTTTAATATACCAATAAACGGAAATTTGAGTTAGGATTATGTTATAGGTTCTTTGTTGCGTTCATCCAACTCAGCCCATAACTGATTGTCTTAAACAGAATCAAAGATAGCTTTAAAATGTTTAAATTAAGTGTTATTGTTCCTGATGGATTTCTTACCTGATTTGTGTGATAAATGATTTTATCTGCAGCCCACCTTTTTAACAGGTAAAACATTACCCTGAGTAACTCCAAGCTGTAATTGATAAAACAAATAGTGGCATATAATTTGAGTAAATTGACATTCCAACCATTCTAAAATTTTGATAAAATAGAAGATTGGACCTTTCAAGACATAGGTTATATTATAATTGGGCCAGTAGATGTAACATAGTGGGAAATAGCATGAGTTAGGGTCATACAGACTTGGATTTAAATATCAAGTCACCCATATATTGTGTGAATAGGAACAAGAGTTTAGTTTCATTGGTCTTAGAAAAGTAGAATCATTATGAAAGCATTTTATAGGGCTATTAGAAGGATTAAATGAGACCATAGTGGTTAAGTACTTTTTTCATTACCCAGAACCTAGAGCTTAGTGCTTACTCTCAGTATAGCATGACAAAAACGACGTTGAGCATTTTGACTGCCCTTTCACAGTAATCAGTATACAGCTCAAGACAGAGATCCATCTTTGACTACTGTATTCCATTTAAGGTTGCTATAAGCTCATAAGGAGTCCTGGTGTGGCACTGTGGGTGGGTTCATGCACTGGGCTGCAAAGTCAGTTTGAACCGCAAGGTTGGAGGTTCACGCTCATCAGCTGCTTCTCAGAAACCCTATAGTGGGTCGCTATGGTTCAGAACTGATTCAGCAACACTTAACAACAACAACAAGCTTATAAAGTAATGAGTCAGTACAAGGACTTAGAACAAACTCTAGATTCTGCAAGTAACCGAGAGTTGGTTGGCATGGGGTGCTGGGAGAATTTGCTTTTTCTGGGTGTCAGCCAGAATTGGGGCTTCTACAGACCCACTCACCTGACTCCCCAGCACATTTACATTTGGCCACTAAAGATGATGTTGCATGTTGTCAAGTCAATTCCAACTCATAGTGACTCTATATGTTATTGTTAAGTGCCTTTGAGTTGGCTCTGATCCATAGCGACCCTGTATAGGGTTTCCGAGCAGCAGCTGGCGAGCTTGAACTGCCAACCTTGTGGTTCAAACGGCTTTGCAGTCTGGAGCATTAAAACCCACAGTGCCACACTAGGACTCCAGTGACCCCATATGAAAGAGTAGAATTGCCACATAAGATTTTCTAGGCTGTTATCTTTCAGTCTTTGTGTGGCTCTGTGGGCTAATGTGCCAGACTGCAAACTTTTCTATTTGAAAAAAGTGTTCTTCCAGATAAACAGTTTATTAGAAAGCAGTGGTAAAGTGGCATAGTTTCAGCAATAGACCAGTCCAAAAGACAACGTATTCATGGCAATTTGAGACTAACACAGCTGTTGATGCAAATCAGTGTGAAAAGGAGGAACTAAAAAGTTATGCTGGGACAGTTTTGTCCTTATGGACAAAATGAAATTGGAGTCTGTGTCATTCATGAGATAAATTCTACATGGAATTAAAATATTAAATATTTGAAAGATTGTTTAAAATGAAATGTATAGGAAAATGTTTATATAACTTCTTAAGACACAAAAATTCCAAATCATAAGAAATGTTTAATAAGTTTGATCATAGTAATATTAAGAAATTCTGATTATCAAAAGGCACACCAAAATATGGTTTGATGAAAGAGAAGCCACATATTGAGAGAAGATATTTGCAGCACATATAACAGAGAAAGAAGATTGTTGTCCATAGTATATAAAGAACTAGCACCAGTTATAAAAAACACAACTGATATGTCAGAAACCTAGACATAAAAACGTAAGTATATAGTTCACAAGAGAGGAAGCACAGGAGCACAGGTGTTAGTGAATCATAAAAAGATGTTCAATCTTTTTAGCAAGAATAAGACAATTGGCAAACAAAGTTTCAGAGTAATCTGTGATATTTTTGTTGTGATTCTTAAGTACTGTCTAGTTGTTTGTGACTCACGGCGACCCTGTCTTGGTTTTTCAAGGAGCAGCTGGTGGGTTCCAACCACTGACCGTGCAGTTCAAATTGATTTTGTAGTCCTGTGCATTATTCTGCAGCACCATATCAGGATACAGAAAAAAATAGAAAATCATACAATTTTTTTGTTAAAAAAGGAGCCCTGGTGGCATAGTGGCTTAAGCATTGGCTACTAACTGAAAGGCTGTGGTTCCAACGCACCAGTTGCACTGCAGGACAGACGAGACAGTCTGCTTCTGTTAAGATTTTCAGCCTCATAAGTCCCGTGGAGATGCTATACTCTGTCCTAGGGTCTCTATGAGTTGGAATCGATTTGACAGCACCGAATTTTGTTAAAACAGTTTAATATTATTAAGTAAAGTAGAGATATGTAGATTCTGTGACCCTACATGTTCATTTCTGTGTACATGTGACCTCCAGAAACTCTTGCCTATGTTCACAACAGCACTGGCCACAATAACTATCGTCAAAAATGAATTCACCCTAGATGTCCTGGTGTGGCACTGTGGATTAATGCTCTGGACTGCAAAATTGGTTTGAACCAAAATGTCAACTGTTCAAGCTCACCAGTTGCTCCTCAGAAACCCTGTACAGGGTCGCTATGGGTCGGAACCAACTTCATGTCATCTAACAACATAACAACTACACCCTTTATCATAATGCTGAGGAAACAATGAAAAGAGGTTTGCAGAATATTATATATACTACATCGACACATATATAAAGTTAAAAAGAAAACAAAATAAATCACTAAATGACAATCTGCTCCTTAAGGATCACAGCCTAGGAAACGCTATGGAGCAGTTCTACTCTGTCCTACAGGGTCACTGTGATTCCGAATTGAGTGTCTGGCACACAACAACCACCACAGAGATACAGTGTAGAAAGCCGGAGCTGCACCGAGAAATGGAAGCTACAGAAGACTTCAAAAGCATTAATCATTTTACTTTTTAAGCATGATGGTAGGCACATGGGTGCCTTTTTAAAATTTTTCTCTATGATCTTGTTGTTAGGTACCACTGAGTTGTTTCTGACCAGTGCAGACCCTGTCTATATATAATAGGACTAAACACTGGCATGCTCATAATCGTTGCTATGCTTGAGTCCATTGTTGTAGCCATTGTGAAAATTTATTTCCTTGGGAAACTTCCTCTTTCCACTTACTTTGTACGTTACCAAGCCTGATGTACTTCTCCAGGGAACTGGTCCCTTCTGATCACATGTCCAAAGTAAGTGAGACAAAATCTCACTATCCTCGCTTCTAAGGAGCATTTTGACTGTACTTCTTCCATGACAGATTTATTTGTTGTTCTGGCTGCTGCTGCTGTGTGCCATCAAGTTGATTCCAACTCATAGTGACCCTCTCTAGGGTTTCCAAGGCTGTAAATCTTTACAACAGCAGAAAGCTTCATCTTTCTCCCACGAAATGGCCGGTGCATTTGAACTGCCAACCTTCTGGTTAACTGCCCAATATATAACTCACTGTGCTATCAGGGCCCCTTGTTCTTCTGGTATATTCAGTATACTTGGCCAACACAATAATCCAAATGTGTCTACTTTAATCTTCCTTGTTTATTCTTCAGCTTTCACATGCATATGAGGCCATTGAGAGTGCCATGGCTTAGATCAGGAACACATTTGTCCTCGATGTGACATTTTTGCTTTTTAACACTTTAAAGAGATCTCTAGCATCAGATTTGTCCAATGCAATACAATGTTTGATTTCTTGACTGGTGCTTCCATGTGTATTGATTGTGGATCCAAGTAAAATGAAATCCTGACAACTTCAGTATTTTCTCTATTTATCATGATGTTGCTTATTGCTCCAGTTGTGAGGACTTGTTTTCTTATGTTGAGGTGTAATCCATACTGAAGGTTTTAGTATTTGATCTCTAACAATCAGTATTTCAAGTACTCTTCACTTCCGGCAAGCAAGATTGTGTCTTGTGCGTATTGCAGGTTGTTAGTGAGTCTTCTTCCAATCATGATGCCATATTCTTCTTCATATAGTCCAGCTTCTTGGTTTGTTTTCCTCAGCATACAAGTTGACAAAACATGGTGAAAGGATACTACTCTTTCCCGATTTTAAGCAATTCAGTATCCTCTTGTTCTATTCAAACAACTGCCTCTTGATCTATGTACACGTTCCTCATGAGCACAGTGAAGTGTTCTGGAATACCCTTTCTCAATATATCCACAGTTTATGATCCATATAGTCAAATGCCCTTTGTAGTTCAATAAAGCACAAGTAAATATCTTTCTGGTATTCTCTAATTGCAGTCAAGATAAATCTGATGTCAGCAATGATACTCCTTATTTCACATCCTCTTCTGAATTCACTTGAATTGCTGGAAGCCCCCTGTATTACTGTAACTGGTTTTGGATTATCTTAAAAAATAAATGACTTGCATATTAATGTTAGTGTTTGATGATTTCCGCATTCCATTGGGTCACCTTATTTTGGAATGGGCATAAATATGGGATCTCTTCCAATCTGTTGGCCGGGTAGCTGTATTCCAAATTTATTGGCATAAACCAGTGAACACCTCCAGTGCTGCATTAGTCTGTTGAAACATTTGAATTAGTATTCCAACAATTCCTTGCTTTTTGCCATTGCCTTCAGGACAACTTAGACTTCTTCCTTCAGTACTATCAGTTCTTGATCATATGCTACCTTGATAAATGGTTGAGCATTGACCAATACTTTTTAAATTCAGTGACTATTCCTTCCACCTTCTTCTGATGCTTCTTGCATTATTCAATATTTTGTCCATAAATTCCTTCAGTCTTCCACCTTGAGACTTGAACTTTTTCTTCATTACTTTCAGAGAAGTGTAGACCGTATTTTTCCCATTTGGTTTTCTAATTCTAAGTGTTCTGGAATTCCCACTCTTTGTAATGTTATACATAATTAATTATGATTCACACCGTCCAATGCCTTTGCTTAATAAAACACAGGTAAATATATTTTTGGTCTTCTCTGTTTTCATTCAAGTTCTATCTGATATCAGCAATGATACACCTTGTTCTACATCCTCTTTCAATCCAGCTTGAATTTCTGACAGCATATATATACCCTATACAGTATTGCTATGGGTCAGGACCCACTCAATGGCACTTAACAACAACATGTATCTATCTATCTATCTATCTATCTATCCATCTATCTATCTATCTATCTATGAGAAGCATGGTGGCTCCATATGATAAGCACTGGACTATGAATGACAAGGTCTCTTGTTAGAGCCCAACAGCCTCTCCATAGTAGAAAGATGAGGCTTTTTGCTCCCATGAAGATTTAAAGTCTCATAAACTCTGTACAGGGTCACTATGAGTCACAACAGACTTGATGGCACTTAACAACAACATATATTATGGGTATATAATGTATGTGAATATTTGTATGTATGTATGCATGTGTATATATGTAGTATGTATATATACTGTATGCTGAACAAATAATCTGAGACGCTGGGTTATATGAAGAAAAACGTGGCATCAGGATTGGAGAAAGACTCATTAACAACCCGCAATATGCAGATGATACAACTTTGTTTGCTGAAAGTGAAGTGGACTTAAAATACTTACTGCTGAAGATCAAAGAGTACAGCCTTTGGTATGGATTGCATCTCAATGTAATGGAAATAAAAATCCTTACGACTGGACCAATAAACAATAATCTTATCAATGGATAAAAGATTGAAGTTGTCAGGGACTTCATTCTTCTTGGATCAACTATTAACACTCAAGGAAGCAGCAGTCAAGAAATCAAA
>NW_006408528.1:12280980-12281518 GCF_000296735.1 Chrysochloris asiatica | reverse complement strand
TGATTGTGTTGTGCATAGGGTCGCTATGAGTTGGTACTGACTTGATGGTACCTAACAACAACAACATATATACATATATACTGTATGTATATATACATGCATGTCTGTCGTGATTCCAGATGATAAGCACTTGACGGCGAACCACAAGGTCTGCAGTTTGAGCTTTCCAGCTGCTCCAGGGGAGAAAGACAAGACTTTCTGCTCCCATGAGGCTTTAAAGCCTTGGAAATCCTGTACAGGGTGGTTATGAGTTGGAATTGACTCTGTGACACTGACCAACAACAACAGCAGTATATTGTGGCATTGTAAAACTAGCACTGATCTGCAAATCATAAGGTTAGCAGTTCAAACCTTTGGAAACTCTATAAAGGATCATTATGAATCAAATCAACTCGATGGTGTTACCAGTAACATATTTATATGAATGGGTTTCAAAAAGTTTGTAAAAAAGTGGAGTTGAAAGATGAAATTTTTCCATGAATTTTTTGAAGCTCCCTTTGCTATAATAGTAATATTTTTGTATGAATAAAATATTTAT
>NW_006408528.1:12271681-12275600 GCF_000296735.1 Chrysochloris asiatica | reverse complement strand
CAATCCTGATGCCATGTTTTTCTTCATAGAACCCAGCTTGTCGGATTATTTGCTCAGCATACAAGTTGAATAAGTATGGTGAAACAATACAACCTTGTCGCACACCGTTCTTAATTTTAAAACATTCAGTGTTCCCATGTTCTGTTCCAACAACAGCCTTTTGGTCGAGGTATAGATTCCTCATGAGCACAATTAAATGTTCCAGAATACTCATACTTCGCAATGTTGTCCATAGCTTGTCAGGATCCACACAATCGAAAGCCTTTGTGTAGTCAATAAAGCACAGGTAATCATTTTTCTGATATGCTCTGCTTTCATCCAAGATCCATCGGACATCAGCAATAATATCCCTTATTCCACAGCCTCTTCTGAATCTGGCTTGAACATCTGGAAGTTCTCTGTCAATGTATGCTTGCAGCCATTTCTGTATTACCTTTAGCAAAACTTTACTCGCATGGGATATCAAAGATACTGTCCAATGATTTCGCATTCCTTTGAGGCATGTCAGTAGCTTCCTTGAAATACATTTTAAATGAATGGAGTGGTGAATGATTAGAGGGATGACTGGATATATGGATGATTGCCATAAAATTATTTCATCTCTTTTTAAACATGCTTCTTTAAAAAATTGAATAGCAAAAAGAAACCTTTTCTCTATATACTGATGTAGAGATTCAATAGAAATAGATCCATACAGATGGAGAGGCTCAATTTATGATAACTGTATGGTATGGGCAGATCAATGAAGAAAGAATACTATTTTTAATAAAATACTCTGGGAAAATGAGTATATTTAAATTATTTTTTATTAGATTCCCCTTCCCAATCTCATATCATGCAAAAACTTCAACTCAAAATGGATTTACCTGCAAGACTCAATACTATAAAACTTTTAGAATAGTTCCGACTCATAGTGACCCTGTATAGATTTTCCAAGGAGCAGCTGTTGAGTTTGAACCGCTGACCTTATGATTCAAACTGGACTTGCGGTCCAGTACTTATCCTACAGTGCCACACCAGAAGAACATTTTTTTTTTTTATCATTTCAGGTTTATTGTTGCTCTTAGGTTCCATCAAGTCGTTACTGACTGATAGCGACATTGTGCAAACAGAACAAAACACTGCCTGATCCTGCACCACTGTGTTTCATCCCACTGCTGCTGCCACTGTGCAAATCCACGTCGTTGAGGGTCTTCCTCCTCTTCTCCAGTCATCTGCTTTACCAAACATGATATCGTCCTCCAGGGACTGGTCCTTCCTGATAATATGTCCAAAGTATGAGAGACGAAGTCTGGCCATTCGGGCTTCTAAGGAGCATTCTGGCTGTACTTCTTCCAATACAGATTGGTTTGTTCTTTTGGCAGTCCATGGTACTTTTCAATATTCTTCTCCAACACTCTTCTAACTCAAAAGCATCAATTCTTCTATAGTCTTCCTTATTCTTACTCACTGTCCAACTTTTACATACATATGTTGTTACTGAAAATACAGTGGTTTGGGTCAAGCGCACCTTCATCCTCAGACTCACATCTTGAGCACTTTAAAGAGGTCTTGTGCAACAGATTTGCCTAATGCAACACATCATTTGAATTCTTTGACAGCTGCTTCCATGAGTGTTGATGATCTTAGAGAAATGAAGTCTTTGACAACTTCAGTGTTATATGGATGTTGTTTATTGGTCCAGTGGTGAGGTTTTCTGTACATTGAGGTGCAACTCATACTGAAGGCTGTGGTCTTTAATCTTCATCAGTAAGTATTTCAGGGTAGAGAAGGGTTTCTCAAATAAGACTCTAAAAGCACAAATCTTAAAGGAGAAGACTTATAATTGATAAAGTCAAATAATTGATAGAATTAAATTATATTAAAATTAGGAAATTCCATTTCTCAAAATACATAATAAACCCACCGACTTGTTCATGATGCTGACAAAGGATTCCTACCTACAATGTGCCAATAACTCCCACAATTCACTAAAAAAAGATAACACAAGAGAAAAATGGGTAATGCTTTGAAGTGTCTCTATTTTTTTAAAAAAGATTTTATTGTAACTTGAGTGATAGTTTACATGAGAGAACATCAGTTTTACACTCACTGTTTCATTGCAATAATTACATTCTCTTCTGTGCCTCGTAATTCAATAGTATTTGTTTCTATTCCCTCTGGTTTTTTTGTTTTGTGGGGGTGGGTGATGTACACCAAAATGCTCAGGAATATAAACAACCAAAGAGCATCTAAACAACCAAAGGGCATACTCTGCAAGCCTGCGTCCTGGCTGCCAGAACACAGTATTTCTCTTTCCATGAGTCTAGAGTCTTCAGCTGCTCTCTCTCTCTCTCCATGTCCTCATCTCTGCCTCCATCACTGGTGTCATTGCTTCTCTGGATAGGGTCCCATATTCCCTTCATGCTCTTCTCCCTTATTGGCCCTCGGGTCCTGGAATGTAAGATTACGTACTCCCCACTTCATGTTACAAAACTTCTACCTTTATAGCTATGACAATCACAGTTAATCATAATAGCAAGTACTCACTATTGAATCACAAGAATTTTAACCCCATCTCCTTTTACCAGACCTGTCTAGACAAGATGAAAATTACTCAGTGGAGATTCTACCTTTCCCCTGCCCCCCAACACAGTTGGAAACTAAACTCCCTCTTGAAAACTTGTCAGTCACTTTGTGCCTTTATACTCCCCTCCCTCCATTTTAGGTAGCCAATGTCTAAGTTGTCTGTCCCTATCATCCCTGTGTACAGAGGTGGTAAGCTGAAGACTCCTTCCCTCTCAGTTGGTATTTGAGCTTTTGCATCCATAAGTATAGGTCAAGTTCATCAAATTATAGCAATTTATACTTGTTTCCTTTATCACATTTTTTTATCTTCTTTTAGTCAAGTTGTGATCTTTAAGCCATCTAAGCTAGGTCAAATGGGTGAAGTGTCTCTTTGCAAAAAGGGGAATCCAAATGGTCAAAATATGACAATGTGTTCAACCCCACTAGTAATCGGGAAGTGTGAAATTAAATCAGATGAGGTACCATTTTGTATTTATCAGATTTGTATTTAACAGCAAAAAAAAAAAAAAACTAACCTTACCAAGTGCTGGTGAATATATAAAACAACCAAAATTCTATGAATCTGCTTCTGAAAGTGTGAACTGGCATAAGCACTTTGGGAACTTCTTGTTGTTAAGTACTGTCGAGTCACTTTCGACTTTAGTGCCCTGTATAATGTTTCCAAGGAGCAGCTGGTGGGTATGATGTGTCGACCTTGCTTATCCTACAGCACCACATCAGGACACTAATTTAGAAACTGTTACTTAACAAAATTGAAGATGTGCATAATTTATGGCCCAGCAAGTTTTCACGTATTCATAGATCCAAGAGATATCCTGCACATGTCCAGAAAGAATCATGTACAAGAATATTCCTAATAACTCTGCCATATAATCGTAAAATCTACCAATACATAATTAATGGGGTTGTAATATATCCATATAATTAATCTGAGCAGTATATATAAATGAATAGATGGCACTGAAACATAACATTGCATCTCTGAAATATGATGTGAAGAGAGAAAAAAAGCAAATTGCAAAAGAATGCATGTGAGACTATTTATGTAAAGACAAGACAAAACAAAATATCATTACTTGGATATGAACAAAATTTTGAAAAATGGGAATAATAAAGTATATTACTTGGGGGAAGTATCGGGGGGAAAGGAACAAGCTGGGACGCACTCATAAATACAAACTATACCTATTTAATAAACATTCTCAATTTTAATAGGAAAAACACAAAACCTGCACAAACTTCGTTGGAACTTTAGCTTTAATTTTCAAAGAGCTCCAAAAATATGACTAAAAATAAAAGTAAAAGAAATGGTCAATTTATTGAAGAAAATGTTCAAATTATTAAAAAAAAA
>NW_006408528.1:12256378-12271581 GCF_000296735.1 Chrysochloris asiatica | reverse complement strand
TGAAGAAGTCCCTGAGAACACCGGAGTCCTCTAAGGAATGTTTTTTCTGCTGAGGGTGTAGCCATGTGTTGCCTCTGCCCTTTTTGCTTTCCTCTTAAGCCTTCTGTGTTAGTGCCTCTTTCCAGACACCTGCCACTATGGGGCCAGGCCCTACTCCTACCATAACTTCTGATTTATTTTCTGATAAGCCTGAGAGTATATTAAGAATTTACTTCAGCATTTGGTCCCAAAATTTAAACTAAGGTTAAAGACATGGTTACAGCTAGCACTCATTAAATTGAAAGTCGTTAAAAGGAAAGTGAATGCTTACATTACATTATCAGAAGTATCTCCCGCAAGAGCAATGAGGTAATTACTCCTTGCTGTCACATTGTTTAGTTTTAAACTGGGAGTGAGGGGTGGGTTGAAAGAATTCTGAAGTAGATTAAAACTTTTTTATCATGCATGCAGATAAACACTTCTAAGTAAGCTTTTACAAGTTTTACTTTCCCTAAATAAATAATTAAAATTATTTTGAATCCCCAATAAATAATTTTGGACATAAAATATTATTGAAATGAAATGCACTAATTAAAGATTGAACATTCCTGTTAAGTCATTATGGAAAGTGTTTAATGAACAAGCCAGATGAATGAGAAGTCAATATTTATTGATTATTTTCTGGCATATCATTAAGGTCAAACTCTGTCCTCTTATTCGAAAAGCCCAGCACCTAAATTGCTTGTCTAGTTTTACATGTTATTTCTCTATCTACATGTAAGTCATTAAGACTGTTGTTGCCAAATTGTTGAGATATTTCAAAGGAGATGTTCATTTGTAAAATGGCAGCTCTCTTTGGTTCACATTTCTCACTGCATCTTCATAAGTTCTTTAAGTCATACCGAGACATACCTTAGTACTTGAAGATATCTAAAATTGTATTGATAAAAAGTTCCTAGTCAGAATGAGCTCCAGCTTGCTAATTTTTTGTTCATTTCAGGAATATAAAATTAGCAAGTTGACTAAATTATATTTATGTTGGAAGTATTCTTAAGTATGCTTGCTGTGTGTATTAATACGAAAAACTCAAAATGCTGTTTACACATGATAGATGTACTTTCACCATTATACGAGGGTGAGTCAAAAATTATCTACACTCTGGTTATATTAAAATGCACATCCACGTCCATGGCTGATGATAACATTGTATGTGCACGAGAAAGAATTCTGTTGGATAGATGAGTGACAGTGGATTATGTGGCAAATAATTAGTAAATCAGCCATGCCTCTGCCTATGAAATAATCCACGATAGACTTGGGTTTTGAAAAAGCTTGTGTGAGATGGGCACCAAAACAACTCACAGAAGAGAATAAACAGAAGCGTTTGGACATCTGCAAACAAAACTTAGACCGATACTCGAAGGAATGTAAATGTTTCTTTAAAAAAATCATTAGTGGTGATGAGACATGGATTCATCACTAAAAGCCTGATAGTAAACGGCAGAGTATAGAATGGAAACATATCCTCAATCATCAACCTAGAAAAAGTTTGAAAGTCGACCATCAGCTAGAAAACCGATGCTTACAATTTTATGGGATCCTCAAAGGTTAGTTTTGGAACAGTATCAGGAAAAGATGTTAAACAATCAACAGTGCTTGTTAGAGTGAGATACTCACTGAAGAACTGAAGCCTAAATTTAGGATGAAATGCAGAGGACTGCTGTCCAAGGGGATTGTGATCTTGCATGACAATACATAGCCACACACCTCTGCCTACACTCTTGACACTCTGCAAAAACTTTGTTTTGAGGTGTTAAAGCATCCTTCCTATAGTCCTGATCTTGCTCCAACAGACTTTCACCTGTTTGGTCCCTTTGAGGACGAAAACTCACCTCTGATGAAGAAGTGAAGACAGAGATTTATTTGTGGCTCGCAGCTCAGGCTAAAACATTTTTTAATAAGGGATTATGAAAGCTTGTTGACAGATGGACAAAGTATTAAAAAGCAAGGAGATTATGTCGAAAAATGGTGTATTTGCCTTTTCTAAATGTTGTTTAAAATGAATTGTACAGCCAGACTCTGGATAATTTTCGACTCAGTAGAACTATGAGGAGATTTTGATCTTCTGGAAGTCGAGATAATTTTAACCTAAGTGTGCATTCTAGCTCCTTTTCAAGGAAACTTCACAAGACAGCTTTATTTCAGAGTTTCTACATGTTAGAAGTACGGTCTGGTTTGCTGAGAAATTCTAATTATTTAGATGACAACATATCATGTGTTTATATTAAGGAAAACTAGACTGAAAAGAATAGGTTTGGAAATCAGGATGGGGGAAAAGTAGGAAAGAGAAAATGGTGCATGTAATATGGTTTGTATATGTGAGGCATGCCATGAGCTTCTATAGAGGTGGGTCACAGATTTTGCTTACACTATCTAGCAGAGAAGAGGCAAACACCATTGATCACAGAGGTCACAGTGGAAAATTAATACTGAGAAGCGTTAAGCAAAGCAAAACCAAAGCCATTGCCATCAAGTCAGTACCGACTCATAGTAACCTTATAGAACAGACTAGAACTGCCCTGCTGCCCCATTGGGTTTCCCTCGTTTTTATAGTAGTAGATTGCCAAATCTTCCTGTAGATCGGCTTGTGAGTTAAAACCTCAGATTTTTTGCTTAGCGTCTTAGGGGGATCTTTCTGAGGAGGACGAGAACCAGTAATTTACCCATGTGTACTGTTTTGAGCAGCCGTGTAGCAGATGGTTCAATGCCAACCATATTGTCTCAGTAATTAAAGCATTAAAACCCTTAGGGTTTTTTTTCTTATAATGCAGGGCATTAACATCAGGGTATGACGGAATTCCTTTAGGTAGACACAGAGTAATTTGTTCTACTTCAATGCTGAAAAATAATTGTGTCTTGAGATGTATAGGAAATTCATTTCACTTCCAAGGAAACCTAAGATGTATTAGAAACATAGGTATTCTCTTGTGGTTGAGTTTTTGAGTGTTGAAGAAAATCATTCAGATGTTTACTTTGGTTTTGAAATTAATGTTTGATTTCTTCAGGGTACATTACCAGCAACCTAAATCTTTAAATTATTAAATTAACTTACAAATCAGTTTTAAGGGTCCGTTGAATAATAGTTCATTTCTGTTTGCAAGCTACAGACTTACAAACACTTAACATTACATTTGTAAGTTTATTCTATCTCTGGTTCAGTGACAGTCTTTCCAAAGACATAAGAAAGTCATATGTGTTTAGTAAAGTATACATACAAGTATCATAAGGCTTGGGTTTCCTCATGTTTTCTAATATTTCCCAGAGCCACAAGATGCTTTCCTGTTAAGAAGACTGGTTACTTTCACCAAGATTTCAGTCAAACATAGCTCTGAATCTTTCCTATAGTAACCAGGGAAGCTTCTATATCATACTGTGCAGTTCTGGAAGTCGCCTACCCAGCATGTTTTCTACTACCATCAAGTTGATCCCAATATCTAATGATTCTATAGGTCAGTGTAGAGCTGCTCCACAGCATTTCCAAGACTGTAAATCTTTATAGGAGCACACAGCCTCATCTTTATCCTGCAGAGTGGCTGGTGGGTTTGAGCCAGCAATCATGTGGTTACCTGCACAGTGATTAATCCAGTGCGCTACTATGGATCCTTCAGTACAAAATACATTGTAAATAAGTTTAAACATGACAAATAAGATGAAAGTAGACTTTGCCTAAAATCTCCTAGTATTTTCTTTGCAGGTAAACACCATTATCAGTATGAAGTAGATCTTTGCAATTCTTTTTTGTCTGCAACTATATGCATACATTTTCTATTAAGAAGTGCATTTTATGTTGCTACTTTAAAATTTTTTTTTTAATATTCTGCAATTTGCTTTAGTCACTTAATAATGTCTTACTGACCTTTTCATGTCAGTAAATAAAAACATTTATTGAGTGCTTTTTATGTACTGCTCACTCCACTAAGTACTTTTACATCCATTAATGCATTTATTCATCATGAAAATGCAGATATTATTATGTTACTATCATGCATGTTTTCCAGTCGAGGATGCTGAGGGACAGAGAGGTTAAGTAACTTGTCCCATTAAAGACAGAGCCTTTTTTTCTGGATTCTATTCAAAGACGAGTAACTCCAGCTCTTCCCTTTGGTGATTATTTACACTGCCTCTCTGAGAGGCAGAAACCAACCTCCTGAGTGTGATATTTATCAGCCCAAACCCCAGTGGGCCTGTCTTTTCTGAACTTTCAGCGACTGTGAATGATATGCAGATATAGTTCAAGTGAAAAATGCCACTGAGTGCCTCATTATTCTCAGCATTTCAGAGGATAATAGCATGAGCAAGGCAGAGTAATAGGATGAGGTGTGACTGTTTCTTGTCCCACTGATTTGGAAGGAATAATGCACATAAAAATGCAGAGCGGACCCATTGTTATGCCGCTCCATTCCCCTAGTTTCCTAGCCGCCTGTATCTGATCCATGGCATCCGTCCATTTACGTCAAAAATAACGTCAATCGAGTGAAAAAATGAAATGACTCACAGCACTACTGTAGGGAACTGGCCTTGGTGTAATATGATATATAACATCATAATTTCACAGGGCATTTTTCATAACAGTTGCTAAACTCATAATCGAATACATTAAATTCTTTAAAAGAATCCAATTTGAAGCTATATTGAAACTAGTCTTAAAATGCAGGTATAGTCAGTTTCAGTCCCACCCACTCAAAACTGTACTGTTGGGTACTTGATATTTTTCTTTATTTGTGAATGTTTATACTGATTTACTTGAAATTGCTCTTCTTGTGTGTTTCTAGTTGCATTTGAGTTAGAGAGAGGCTATTTCAGACATTTGTTGTTGTTAAGTGCCGTCGAGTCGATTCAGACCCATAGCGACCCTGTATAGGGTTTCCGAGGAGCAGCTGGTGAGCTTGAACTGCCAACCTTGCAGTTCTAACGGCTTTGCAGTCTGATGCATTAACCCATAGCGCCATACCAGGACTCCATTTCAGACACAGGAGTGTCTAAAAGAAAGAATAGAGAGGAAAGCAGAAGGAGAAAAGGCAAATTTCCTTTGACCCTTCTGGACAAACTAACAAGAGAAGGGGTAGAGGAAGAGCCCGAAGTCTAGAATTTATAAGAGAAGTGTCATATTACTAGTTAAGTTCCTTTTCCTAAGGAAGAGTAACAGTGCAAGAACATGACCACCTAAACCTCCGCATTTAGCAGCACATCACTCAGAAGTATTCAGCCGGTTAGATTTCTCCTGCCACACTGTCATCCACAAAACTGACAGCGAATGCTTTTTATGTAAAATTTTGTATTCCTTGGATAAATAGAAAGCCAAATGAAACCTCTCAGTTTTTGCTTTATTTTAAATTTCTGATGCTATATACTTCAGGGAATTTTGTTAAATTTTTTTTCCTGGCTTTTAGCTTTGTTTGGACCATAAGAACTCAAAAGAGAATTTGAAGAAGGACTGTAGAACTAAAAAGAGAGTTTGAAGAAGGCAGAAGATGGTGACTTGAGAGTGACTTAAAATAAGCATAGAGTTCTGAAGACTGAGCTGTATCCAAGCTCTTCTGCAGGTTATTGTGTGATGGAAATTAGTATACAGTTAGCAACCTACTTTGAACCTGAGTCCTCTTATTGGAGAAATAAGATAGAATCCATAGATTCTTTTGGGTTATAATATTCTGATTCTTATGTGATAGGATGGGAAAGGTAGCTTGTAGCTGTCAAATAGATCATCCTTCTTGTTATTCACAGCAGAAAGAAGTCTAGCAAGATACACATTTTCCTTCTATCTGCTCACTTCTCCCTTAGCTAATAATCCTAAGGGACATTGTTGCTCACAGTGTCTTTGGTAGTGATTTCTTCTGTGAGACTCTTATGATATTCGTCATGTCTCCCTTTTTTAGAATTGCTGTGTCTCATATATAAGGAGTGCTGGTGGTGCTGGAGGGTAATTATTAGGATACTAAACTATAGTCTCATGGTTGGCAGTTCGAAACTACCAGCTGTTCCACGGGAGAAAGATGAGGCTTTCTGCTCCCATAAAGGTTTACAAACCCGGAAACCCTGTACAGGGTTGCTATGAGTTGGAATTGACTCCACGGCACATAACAGCAATAACAAACTACAAGGTTGGAGTCCTGGTGTGGTGCGTGGGTTAATGTGCTCGACTTCAATGTCTGTTTGAACCACAAGGTTGGTAGTTCAAGCTCACCAGCCACTCCACGGAAACCCTATAAAGGGTCACTCACTATGGGTTAGAACTGACTCAGTGGCACTTAAACAACAACAGACTACAAGTTGACTGTTCAAACCCACCAGCCTCTCCACAAGAGAAAAATGAGATTACCTTTTCCTGTAAAGATTTATAGTCTCAAAAAACCTCACAGTGAGTCAGAATTGACTGGATGGCATTTGGTATGTATTTGATCGCATATTAGAAGATTAATGGTGTTTTTCATGTCACCTGTTGGAGGAGTGGATTTCTGTGTGCTTTCATACCCTAAAACACTGAACTCTTAACAGCATTGAAATCTGTTGATGGTATTTTTTATTATCCATGATAAAAAATTCTAGGAACCAGACAACTAAAATGCTCATATCAGTTCCTCAATCAGACAGACGTGAGGTAAGGACAAGTTACTTAAGCTCCCTGAGCTGAAGAGTGGGATAGTCATTCTTGACCCTGGTTTGTTTTGCGGAACCAATGAGATAAGGTATACGACAGTGCTTTGTATTTTAGAGGGTACAATCCAAACAGAAAATACTTCACATATCAAACTTGCAGGTATTTCAGAACACCTGACTATACTCTTACTTTATCTATATGGTATTTCTTGGAATGGCACTGTAGGATAAGCATGGGCTGCTAATCACAAGGTCAGTGGTTCAAACCTACCAGCTGCTTCTCAGCAGAGCTGTTCAGGGTCTCTGTAAGTCGGAACTGACTTGACAGCACTTAACAACAACAATATAAGTAAACAATAGTTTATAAGGTTTATTTTCTTCTGATTATCACAGTTACTAAACTCTTAATTTTACATTCAAAAGCTAGTTTCTGAGCCCCTTCTGACTGCCATTATGGCCTTGTCTTTTCCTCCTTTTCAACGATCTTTTGATTTCTTCTTTTATGTCTTTGATGTCATCCCACAACTCATATGCCTTCAAGCATTAGTCTTAAATGTGTCAAATTCATTATTGAGATGGTCTCTACATTCAGGTGGGATACACATGTTGTGGTTAAGTGCCATTGAGTGGGTTCTGTCCCTTTATAGGGGGTTTCCAAGGAGGGACTATTGAGCTTGAACCACTGACCTTGCAGTTCAAACCAACCTGGCAGTCCAGTGCATTAATCACAGTGCCATACCAGGACTCTGGGATACACATATGACTGGGGAAAAGCTGCCTTCTTAAGGCAGTTGACTTTAATGATGTGGATTGAACAAAGCTTTTGGGACCATTTTTACTGATGTATTGTTATTAAGTACTATTGAATTAGTTCTGACTCATATTGACGCTGTATAAAGTTTTCAAGGAGCAGTTGGAGGTTTTAAACCACCAGCGTTGTGATTAGCTGCCCAGTGCTGATCCTACAGTGCCAAACCAGGACTTTACTGATGTGGCCTCACTTAAAATGAGAAGCAGCCATTGCAAACATCCATTAATAATCTGAACCTAAATAGTATGAAATATGAATCTGGAAAAATTGAAAGTTACCAAAAATTAAGTGAAATACTTGAAGATCAATATTTTAGGCATTAGTGAGTGGAAATGGACTGATATTAGCCATGTTAGATTGGAGAATCATATGGTATATTATGCTGGGATTGACAAATTAAAACGAAATAATATCACATTCATCATCAAAAATAACATTTCAAGATCTATCCTAAAGTACAATATTGTCAGTGATAGGCTAATAACTTTTTATGTTTATAAGGAAGACTAGTTAATATGACTACTATTCAAATTTATGTACCCATCACTAATGCCTAAGATGAAGAAATTAAAGACTTTTTACCAACTTCTGCAGTCTGAAATTGATCAAACATGCAGCCAAGAGGCATTGATTGGAATGCACATGTTGGAAACAAAGAGGAAGGATTGGTAATTGGAAAATATGACCTTGGTGATAGAAACTGTGCAGCGTTTCTAGTTCACATGATAGAAATTTTGCAAGACTAACAGCCTATTCATTGGTAAAACCCTTTTCAACAACATAACAGTAGCTATACATGTGGCCCTCACCAGATGGAAAATAAGAATGAAAAAGACTACATGTGTGAAAAGAGAATGAAGAAGTTCCATATCATCAGACAGAACAAAGCTGACCTTGCAGTTCAAGCTGAAATTGCGGTCCAGTGCATTATCCTGCACCAGGACTAGAACGGTTTGCAAATACTATCATTCAGTGCCTGTATCTGCAGGGGAAATAGGTTTCTTTTGTTTGTTAGAACTGTATATTAAGTGATAGGTTTTGTAAGTAGAAGCACCTATGGTGCTTCCTTTTTTCGTTTTAAAATGGGACTTATATAGAGCACACCTTATAATAATAATATGAAAAGAGACTACCTGAAATAATGATATTATCAGAATAGTTTTCTATTCCATTGATACAGTACACGTTAATTTTCTGAATCACAAAACTGTCAACAAAAAATGCCCAGAACCAGATGGCTACAGTGGAGAACTTTAGCAAACATTCAGAGAAGAATTGACACAAATTCTATTCAAGCGCTAAAAAAAAAATATCTGGTTACCAGGGAGCTATGGAGAGGAGATGGAAGCACACATTAGATTGTAGAGAATTGTTGTTTTAGTAATGGGCAAAGTGGTATTAAATGTGGATGTAGTCAGCAGTGCATGACCAAAGTAAATGATGTCACTGAGACACAGTCAAGAGAAACAAATGTCTATACTAATGAATCTGACATAAATGAAATGGCAACAACTCCAATAAAAGACTGAAAATGAATGTATGACTACATGTGGATGGGTATAGACATTTAGCTGTATGGGTAGGTACAAGTGTATATGTATGCAGGAACAGATAGAAGTATTCTATATACATGTAAATACAGATGTGTTGTTATTGTTCAGTGCCATCAAGTGAGTTCTGACTCATAACAATACTTTACAGGGTTTCTAAGGAGCACCTGGTGAGTTTAAACTGCTGACCTCGGGATCCAAATCAACCTTGCGGCCCAGTGCTTTATCCCACAGTGCCACACCAAGACTCCACAGATATGTGTATGCAGGCACATATACAGGGTTTCTGAAACTAAATCTTTGCAGGAGTAGAAAGCCTCATCTTTGTCCTGTAGAGCAGCTGGTGGACTTGAACTGCTGACGTTGTGCTTAGCAGTCCAGTACTTATCCTACAGAACCCCTGTGCTTCCATGCTTACTCCATTAACACAACTAAATTAAGTGCTCATTGTTTTGACAATCTAACCTTATTTAATGTGTTTATTTCCTTAAATTTGCTGTTGAGATTAATTGTTTGGTGTTCTTTCTAGAGGTTCAAAGAGGAAGCTGAATGTTCAGAAATTCTGTTTTAAGTGGAAAAAAACTAAAAAAGACCAACATGGCACATCAATCTTTACAGCTAATTAAATTTTGCTTTAGAAACAAATTAACTCAAGTAGTGTTTATGCTGATGGCCACCTTATGTTGCCTACATTTGACCTTGCAAACTGATTTCTATAGGTTTTTGTCCTTGACTTTTGAGATCTCTGAACCTGAACCTGGATATCCGAGTGGCCTCCCCTTATATTTTTGTTCATCAGACACTCAAGCATGCAAATACAAATCCTTGCTCTCTGTACTTACATTGTAGGAAGGTTTTATGCTCTTTTACCTTTGGATGTTATAGTTTGTTGCTGCCTTGGTTATCTTTAGAATTAGTGTTGATTTCCTCCTGTTGGCATTGTACACTGTGTCCCAAATCTCACTGCTTCCTTTGTTACCTGTGACATATCACAGGCTTCCATGGTGGTCACCTGTCTCTTGCCTGGTGTTACTGATAATCTTGAGATTTATTACTGGTGTGTTACTAGGATCTAGGGTCTCATTGTCAATCCTCTCCAAAGGTTTCTCTCACTAATTATCTTGCCGTATCCTTTTCTTAGACTTCAGTGAAGCAGTTCCAGAGACAGAGCGCCTGGATTCAAAGGCACTGAAAACTCGGGCCCAGCTCTCTGTGAAGAACAAACGCCAAAGGCCTTCCAGGACAAGACTGTATGACAGTGTCAGTTCCACAGATGGAGAGGACAGTCTAGAGCGAAAGGTGAGCGCCCTTGACCATTTTCTGACTTTCAGTGCTGTGCTGCATCATTATCACTACAACTTATTGATGACAATGATTTTTCTGTCTCCAGGTTCTATGCCCTAGGTGGAAATAACTGCAATAGTTCCCATCTATCTCCTGAATTATTACTCAACTTGATAGATTGTTGTAGTTTAAATGGTTTTCTCTACTCATTTGATGAACTAACCAAGAGCATTATCCAATTTGTCATATTTTATGATGGTGCTTTTAATACTCAGCTGTTGGTTTAACTAATGGGAAATAGTGAATATATAAGAAATTATTTCTCTATGTCTTAGATATCTTTGTTAACTACAATGGTACTATGGTAAATTGTTGTGAGCTATGCATTCTCATCTGTAAACCAACAAATAAAATTTGGTTTTCAGGGATCTTCACTGACAAAAGGTTGGTACTATTTCAAACTGAGTATTACATGGAACTAATACTCAGTAGCATGACTTCCTTTATAATCTCTTATGCCAACAACCTTCAAACAGTTTCTATAACCACATGCATATTACCCAATCGCTTCTACCCAAGGGTTTGAGAACTTCTCCAGAATCAGATTCTGGTGCTCTGCCCCTCAATCCAGTGGCTACATCTGACTACATACCTGAATTTGAAGAAAGACAACTGCACCCAGAAAAGGGGCCTTTCTCTTCTATTTGGGGAGATACTTCACTCTCCTGTCCTTCAAAATCTGATCACAATGTGGAGGAATCTACTTGTTACCATGAAGCCACCACCAAGAAAACATTACAAGGAAAAGGTATTGTTGATTGTTTTGGTGTTTTACTTTTGCTTTAACTAACTTCACAAACACCTTGGTTTGTACAATATACAAATGAACTTAGTCATACGTCCTTTGTCTTCTTACAACTAATAATTAGCATTGCTTTCCTTTTCTATTGTGGAATAAGAGTACCCCCACCCATTTTTCTTTATTGAAACTTTTCATATTTGGTTAGTGTTTTTATCACTTCAGGTCTTCACAAATTACTCTTGAAAGGAATTATTGGGCGGTGTGGGATAAGCACAGGTCAATTTGAACCATGAGACTGACAGTTCAAACCCACCAGCCTCTCCTCAGAAACACTATACAGGGTCGCTGTGAATCAGAACAGACTCAACAGCATTTAACAATAACAAAAGATTTCGTAGACTAGCAACACAGAGTTTTAATAGACACTAACACTGTCATTATAGAAGAAAAACAAAAACAGCCGGAAAATCAAAGTAATGTAGGCCTTGATCTATTAACTATTTTTCACTTCATGATAAAAGTTATACATGTAGATTAATTGATTAAATTTAAAAATAGATTCAGTCAATACTAAGGAGCATTGATAATGTAGTGGTTACAAGTTGGATTGTTTACCTTGCTAATCTCAAGGTCAGCAGTTTGAAACTACCAGCAGTTCTGTGGGAGAAAGATGAGGCTTTCTGCTCCCGTAAAGATTTACAGCCTCAGAAACCCTGTACCATGGTCACTATGAGTCAGAGCTGACTGCTCGGCACACCACCACCACCACCACCATAATTAATACTAGAAATTTTGTGGAAGTATCATTAGACCTTTATTCATTGACTTAAATACTTTTTAATTTTTAGAAGTTATAAATTCTTGATGACGTCAAACAGGAGTAGATTCTCCTCCTAGCACATCAGATCTGTTCCTTTAATATAGCCAGTAGATTTCATTATATTAACTTTCACATATACGTTGCACATAAAGACACACACATACACATGTATATATATATTACATATTAAATACATACAAAAATAAAAATACTTTGTGTTGTGTATGTTTTACTTACATGTATCTGTATGAAGTATTGGTGTGGTGCTGTAAGATAAGCCCTGAACCTCAAGGTTGGTTTAAACTGCAGGATCAATGGTTCAAACTCACCAGCTGCTCCTGGGAAACCCTATACAAGGTCATCATGAGTCAGAACTGACTTGACAGAACTTAACAACAACACAACATATATATGTGTATGTCTATGTATGTGTGTGTGTGTGTGTGTATACGTATACATATACATATATACATATACACACATGTTGTTGTAGTGGAGCAGCTGGTGTATTTGAACCACTGAACTTGTGGTTTAAAGTTCAGTGCTGATTCTACAGTGTCACACCAGAAATCTCAGTATATATGTTGTTGGTGTTAACTGACTTGATGGTACTTAACAACAACAGTCAGAACCGACTGCATGTCACACCACCCAGAGCAACCCTGTGTAGGGTTTCTGGTGTCTGGTGAGCTTGAACCTCTGACCTTGTAGTTCAAACCAACTTTGCAGTCCAGTGCATTAACCCACAGCACCACACCAGGACTCTCTCTCTCTCTCTCTTTCTCTCTCTCTCTCTCTATATATATACATACATACATACATATATAAGGTGCTCTGGTAGCATAGTAGTTATGAGTTGGGCTGCCAACCTCAAGGTCAGCAGTTCGAAACTACCAGTGGTTCCACGGGAGAAAGATGAGGCATTCTGCTCCCATAAAGATTTACAGCCTCAGAAACCCTGTGCAGGAGGGTCACTATGAGTCGGAACCGACTCCACGGTACTTAACAACAACAACAATATACATATATACATTTGTTGTTGTTAAGTGCCGTCGAGTCGATTCCAACCCATAGCAACCCTGTATAGGGTTTCCAAGGAGCAGCTGGTGAGCTTGAACCACCAACCTTGCAGTTCAAATGGCTTTGCAGTCTGTCTCATTAGCCCACAGCGCCACACTAGGACTCCTATATATATGTATGTATAAATATATATTTAAACAGAACTCCTATTAATCATATTATTTTTCAACTTTATTCACACATAATAATATTTTATGAACATTTTTCCAGAGCAGTATATATAGATTTAAATAACAAGTGAGCCAGTCATATAACTTAGGCAACCATTACATTATTGATGAATACTTAGGCTATGTACAGCTTGTTTGTTCACTTGTTTTTGTTGTTAAGTGCTGTCGAGTTGGTTACAACTCATAGTGACCCATATAGGGTTTCCAAGAGTGACTGGTGGGCTTGAAACGCCAACCTTGCAGTTCAAACTGAACTTGCAGTCCAGTGCATTAACCCACAGCACTACATCTGTACTTACAACTATGGAAAATAATCTGCTTCACCTTATATTCTTATATGGTGCTGTTAAGTGCCATCTAGTTGGTTTAAACTCATAGTGACACAGTATAGGGTTTCCAAGAAGCAACTGGTGGGTTTCAACTTCCAAGAAGCAGGCCAGTGCTTATCCTACAGTGCCATACCAGGACTCCATATTCTTATATATAGCACTTTTATTTTTTAGAAATATATTCTTATATGTAATATCTTTATTTCTGTTGACTAGATCTCCAAAATAGTCCTGATGTGGGGCTGTGGGATAAAGCACTGGACTACAAGGTCAGTTTGAACCACAAGGTCAGGGGTTCAAACTCACCAGTCACTCCTTGGAAAGCCTGTACATGGTCGTTATGAGTTAGAACTGGCTCAGTGGCACTGAACAGCAACAACAATAAAAAAGATCTCCAAAAGATTAATTAGTTGGAGTATATTATACTCATAGGGAATTTATAACTTTTAATATTTTTATTACTAAAAGTAAAATACTTAGGCATAAATAAGTATTCAAAATCATAGTAAAAGAGTAATAACCAAAAATATCCAGAAAATAGCATTGAAATTATAATAAAGATACAAACTGAGATTTATAAATTTTTATTGAAACTAAAAATCTGCTCTTTGCCCTCCCACAGTACTCCCAAAATAAAAAAAGTACAGTAAAAGTGTGTCAACTTTTCCAGGTAAAAAGTAGTCCCTTGGGAAGCTGGGTTAAGAAAAAAAAATAGATGGGAAATAAGAAAGGAGATACAGAGATTTAACTAATCATTTAAAAAAGACAGTATGCACACACTATGACTATAGATCTGAAGAACCTAGAGGAACTGGAAGATTTTCTACCAAAATGTAAAATAAAATATAAGCAGTGTCTGGAATATGAATAGGTTCCATTCCTAAATCTGTCTTTAAGTCGAATTTGTAAGTAAACCTGAATAGTTAGGTATGGTTCTTATCTAACATCAGTTTATTTTAGTGTTGAGTATACATTTTTATTCATAAAACATACTCAAGAAATACTTGCAAATTTATTTAGACACTTATTCTTACATATTTAAAAAGAAAAAGTCAAGTGCTTTATTATTATATTAACAGGTATTAAAAGCATTTGGTATAATTCTTTAGACACTTTCAGCAAAAACTTGTTAAGTAAAAATAGGATTAAAGGGAAATTTTGTTAACATTATAGATTATTTTCCAGAGACGGACCCAAAACATAATATTAAATGGTGTATAGTAAAGCCAATTTCATAAACATCAAAATAAGATATAAATGTTTGCTATCATCATCATTTTGAACTCAGTTTTTGAGAATTTTCTAATTGCAGAAAAATAATCACTAGAAATTCTGGAACAGAAGACATGGGAGTATCTTTATTTGAAGATTATATGGTTGTTTATCTAGAAAGTAAATGACCAGATATAAAAGAAATCTATAAAATCAACAAGTTGATGTATATGGGTAGCGCACGTCAGTTGTTGATGCTGTTGTTACGTGCCATCGAGTTGTTAAATACCTGTAGCGACCTTATGCACAGCAGAATGAAACACTGACCGATCCTGGGCCATCCTCACTACTGTTGCCACGCTTGAGTCCATCGATGATGCCACTTGGCCAGTACATCTCTTTGGGGGTATTCCGCTTTTTCTCTGACCCTCCACCTTACCAAACATGATATCCTTCTTCAGTGACTGGTCCATCCTGACAATATGTCCAAAGTATGAGAGACGAAGTTT
>NW_006408528.1:12248915-12251994 GCF_000296735.1 Chrysochloris asiatica | reverse complement strand
GTCAATTTATTGAAGAAAATGTTCAAATTATTAAAAAAAAAAAAAAAGACATGAAAAGATGATCAACTTCAATATCCAAAGAAGTGAGAATTTAAATTAGATACCCATCAAACTGCCAAAACATTTAAAGAATTCTACCAACCATAGCCACCTGTGATGCAGGACACACACATGCCTGGCAGGTGTGAATATGCATCCTGACACTCTTTTTGATGATTATTTTCTTGTGTCTTGCCTGAAAGATTACAGAGAAAAGTAATTTTTCCATTCAACAGTTGATAGCTATTTTGATTCTCTGTTACAGCACTTGCTTGCTCCCTGAGTTCCCAGTGTTCATCTGTTCTTTTCCGCCCCTTCCTGCCTCCTGAGTTTTGTTTTGGGGCAAACAAAGTCTGTGCTCTCTTGGTCTTGTGTAGTTAGTTAACTGTGCTGAGGAGTACTTTCCTCGAAAGTGTTACTGTCTCTCAATTTCCTGCCTGTGGTTTGGCTGCAAGGTGATCCCTGGGGGTGGGATCAGTATCATATGCAGAGGGCATTTATAAGCCAGAGTGTTAGAGGCTCAGATCAGTCTGTATCAGACCAGTAAGTTTATGATTTTGAGTATTATTGTACATGTTTCTCCCAGTTTGTCCAGAACATTCTGTGGTCCCCAAAGCTATCAGTATTGGTAGTCAGGCACCATCTCATTCTGATTTCAGGTGTCATCTCTACCAGACCCTAAATTCTAATCAATCCACAAATACATTGTGAACATAGATATATAGTTAACTGTGGGTATCCAAGCTCTTGGTATATATCATAGATTGAGTCCTGATATTTTCCCCCTTGGTTTCATTTCCAATACCTGTTGATTTCTAAAATTATCTTCCTCAAACAAGTCCCAAGCACAGTCCTTCTAGAAGCAGTTTTAAGGTTGAGAATTAAGTATTTAGAAAATATAAGATATCAGTGGAAGCAAGAGAATCAGTGTCAGACCTGCTATTTAATCAAAAGTGGTTGTCAAGTTGGTGAAGGATTTACACTGTGAATTTGGCATACTTTAAAAAGAATTAAAGACTTCAAAACTCTTATCAATTAACCTAAAATGTGGGTTATAATAGCTCTTTTATAGAAATGTATTTGTGGGAACCCCTCTATCATCTTTTCAGAAAAATATTTATAGATCCTGATGGGTCCATAAGAATGTAAAACACACACATACACTGTGGTTAATATTTTGTGGCCCACTCTGCAAAGCTGTTTGAACTGCAAGGTTGGCGGTTCAAGCTCACCAGCTGCTCTTCGGAAACCCTATCCAGGGTCGCTATGGGTCAGAACCGACTCGATGGCACTTAACAACAACATCTGTATTCATCAGACTGAGTGACTGACTGAAAAAAACCCAAACAAACTTCATTGCTGTTGGTGAGTGAGTCACTCATACTTGGGATCGGGCCCAAAGAGCTCTAAAAGTAGCCAACTCTTTCCCAGATGCATTTCCATTTGCTGTTGCTTCTAATGCACTTATGATTCTTTGCAGTCAGCAGATGTTTCTTCTCATATAGGAGTAGTTCATGGATATAAAATGTTCTCTCCAGGCCTTTAGAAGTAATGTAGCAGTAAAACATGAGAATTCCATCCTCTTCCCCAATGCCTGCCTCCCTTGTTTGCTACTGCCTCCCTGGAGTAATAGGCAGGAGCAAAAACTAAGGAAGGAAGGGGGAATAGTTTCTTCTCCAGAAATCATTTTCAGTTTTCTTGGATTAAGTATACTGCATTTCAGGCAAAAATTAGTGAATCGAGTCTTTATGAAATACAGACTTTATAGTTACTAGTGTGATGGCCATTGTTAATTAGGTACTAACTATGACTCGATGAAAACAGTACAAAAGGCTCACATTCTTTCCCTCCATTGATAAAAGTTCCCTACTTTGAAGAGTTTTCTGTGATTTATATGTTCACTTAGTATTGATTAATTAGTTCATAGATTTTTCAACAAATAACTATTGAAAACCTGTTCTGTGTTGTGATTGTACTGACTGCTAAAGGCTGAATATATACCAATAAACAAGATTCGATTCCTGTTTCTCTCTCGCTTGCTGTTACTGCTTTTATTTGCTTATTTTGATTTTTGTTATTGTCATCTGCATGGTGACAGGCCTTGCCCCATGACCAACACCATCAACAACTGAAAGGTTCTATACTTTATAGCCGGCTCCTCTGTCCTGGTGTGGTGGGAGTCCTGGTGTGGTGGGAGTCCTGTTGTGGTGCTGTGAGTAAATGCACTAGATGGCAGTGTCGGTTTGAACCACAAAGTTGGTGAGCCAAGCTCACCAGCCGCTCCTCGGAAACCCTATACAGGGCCGGAACTGACTCGCTATGTGTTGGCACCAACTCAGTAGCACTTAACAACTTCACTAAACCTCAAGCCATTTATTTTATTGATGAGCAATAGTTCATAAGAACTATTCTACGTAAGCTTTGTAATGTCTTAGCAAAGGAATTATGGGACTTCCCTAAAGTTTGTAAACTACTGAGGTCAATTTCTGACTGACTCGATGGCACTTAGCAACAACAACTCTCAGACTTCATTGCATCTTGAAAGATATCAATGATGGAGGCCCATCAGAATATAAATTTTGTATTTCTTGGGAGATACAGCTGACATAATAACCAACATCATTCATTTGTTCTTTTTCTCTGCATGTTGATAGGTGTTTTCTCAGTGAACATAAGATTACAATAGTTAACCGGATATGTATACAGAATATTTTCATTCAACTGAGAGTACTCTTGAAATTGCCCTGTTTCACCATTACTACTGTACTTCTGTTTCCCTCATGCCTTGCAAGAACTACCCTTCTTCCAAGAAATTGATCTCAGTAGTTTACAAACTTTAAGGAAATCCCATAATTCCTTTGCTAAGACATTGATCAACTATCAACATTCGCAGAAGCAGCAGTCAAGAGATCAGACGACGTATTGCATTAGGCAAATCTGCTGCACAGGAACTTCTTAAAGTGTTGAAGAGCAAAGATGTCAGCTTGAGGACTAAGGTGCGCCTGACCCAAGCCATGGTATTTTCAATAGCCTCATATGG
>NW_006408528.1:12200414-12245325 GCF_000296735.1 Chrysochloris asiatica | reverse complement strand
GCTCACTAATCCTAGGATATCAATCTTTACATGTTGTCTATTTTGTTTTACTGGAACATATACTTCATACAGTCCATGTTCTGATTATTAATAGATGTTTGCAGCTGTTTCTCTTCATTTTGAGCTGTGCCCCATCAGTACATGGAAGTCCTGAAAGCTTTACTTCATTAATGTCATCACCGTCGACTCTACTTTGAGAACACAGGTCTTCCCCAGTTGTATTTTGAGTGCACTCCAACCCAAGGAGTTCACCTTCTCATACTATAGCTGACATCATTCTGGTGCTAGTCAGAATATTTTCATCTTCTGGTACTGTATCTCTTTATATTCCACTGCTGTTCATAAGGTTTCCAGCGGCCTTACATTCAGAAGTAATCTCCTCTTTTTTTAACTCTGTCTTAGTCTGCTAAAACCTGTCCTCAATGAGTGACCCTACTGGTATTTAAAATACTGGTAGCCTAACTTCCAGCATCACAGCAACACGCAAGTCACCAGAGTACAACCAGTTGACAGATGAATGATGTGGAGGATTAGTGATACACATAGGTATTAACTGGATCTGATGTTCAAATTTTCCATACCACTCTAGGAACATCCTCATTCTTCATTATCCCAGCTTAAATCTTACCCCACTAGTGAAGCCTTCCTTTACAGCCTTCTTTCCCAGGCAGAGAGAATTATCCTTATTTTTTCTGATCCTGGAGAGTTTTTCACCTGTTGCTTCTGCCTCTATCACCTTGTGTATGGCAAGTAAGATAGTTGTCAAGTGGGAGCCAAGGTTCTCATTGATCTTAATCGTCTATGTATTCCTGGTCCCCAACAAAAACCAACACAGGGTGTATAATAGATATTCAGTAAATTTCTTGGATGAATTAGTAAGTGTGTCTGTCCAAATAATTAGTGCATTTCTTCTTCAGAAGCAATTGTCAAGCCAAATCTGACCTTCCACCTGATTTTGTAGAATCTTACTGGAACACAACTGTGTTCATTACATCATAGATTGTCTACCTTTATGTGCTACAAAGGCAGAGTTGAGTACAAAGAGAGACCAGATGACCCACAAGCCAAAAAAGTACTATCTGGACCTTTAAAGTGAAAGTTGGTCAATCTCTGGTCTAGAAGTATGTTTTCTTCCACTCATCATTGCTGGGTAAACTCTGATAATGTCTTAGTCATCAGTTGTCATTTATCTAGGTTATTTTTTAGTAATATGGAATTACTTGTGGTCTATGAAAAGTAATTAAATTGTCGGTGGGTTTTATTGCCACTTAGACTTATGCACTGGTAACTGGAGTTGGAATTAGTACTTTGTATGTTGTCTCAATACCACAATCAAAAGCCTCAGGAAAGTGAGTGCATTCTTACGAGGTAAAGGATAAATAGCTAACTTCATTGCCATTACAATCAGAGGAAATAAAAGATTATAATTTCCGTATGCTTATAAATTTTTTGAAGGCATAGAAATAGTTCCCTCATGCTTATTCTCTGAGAAGCCTAGCAATAAAGTTTTTGTCTCTAGACTCACATAGCAGTGGGCCCCTGTTCAAACACATTGAAGTAGAGTAAATGAATAAGTGACTTTATGTGTGATTAGTACATTGCTTCACAAATATTTTTTGAATTCATATCCTGAGAAGTAGAATCTGACTTTTGAAAACTTTGCAGGATTCATGCTTTTTTCATGTGACACTCATTATTATTAACATGTTACTATAGTCCTGGTGTTAGAAGAATTGATGCTTTTGAGTTATGGTGTTGGAGGAGAATATTGAAAGTGCCATGGGCTGCCAAAAGAACCAATAGATCCATTTTGGAAGAAGTGCAGCCAGAATGTTCCCTGGAGGCCGTGATGGCCAAACTTCGTCTCTCATACTTCGAACATATTGTCAAGAGGGACCAGTCACTGGAGAAGGATATCATGTTTGGTAAGATGGAGGGTCAGAGACAAAGAGGAAGGCCCCCCCCAACAAGATGGATTGGCCAAGTGGCAGCATCGATGGACTCAAGCGTGGCAATAGTGAGGTTGGCCCAGGGTTGGGCAGTGTTTCGTTCTGCTGTGCATAAGGTAATTATGGGTCAGTACCGACTCGATGGCACCTAACAACAACAAATAGTCCTGGTGTGGCACTGGACTACTAACCACAAGGTCAGTAGTTCAAACCCACCAGCTGGTCCTTGGAAACCGTATATGGGGCCTCTAGGAGTTGAAACCATTTCAATGGCACTAACAACAAAAACAACGTATACTTGTATAGTAAACTATACCTTTACTCAAATGAGGCCAAGATTACATACAGCTGAGGTTGATAAATGATACAAATGAAGTAGAATTAGAGTAACCAGTGAAGGACAGGGAGGTGGGGGAGAGAGGTTAGGAGAATATATCAGAAGATGGCATTAACCAGAACACGTATACCTAAGATGCATAGGCTGACTAAAGCAGTTTGTTTATAGTTCAATCACATAGAATGAAACTGTTAGGTAACTTTTGTAGCTCTATGATTTAAATATCTTAGATACATTCCTGTAATATTCATCATCATCATCATTAAATGCTGTTGAGTTGGGTCTGACTCATAGTGACCCAGTAATGGGTTTCCAAGGAGTGGCTGGTGAGTTTGAACCACCGACCTTGCAGTTCAAACTGCCTTATTGGTCCAGTGCCTATTGTACAGCATCACACCAGAACTCTGTAATGGTAGGGGATACTAAAATGTTTGCACAGAGGAATATAAAGGAAAAGGCACTCGCTGTAAGGAAGATGAGTTAGGGAACAGTGGCTGTGGTCTTTGTGATGTGATAACTTCTAAGGAGCAGCAATGGGCAGTGGCAGGAAAGAATGATGCAAGAGCCTTAAAAAGTAAATTGACTAGCTATAGGTGGATGAAAATGAGAGAATCAAACTGATCAAAGGGTTTCTAGCTTCAGTGAGGGTTGCCATTATTCAAAAATAGTACATCAGAAACATCATCAGGGAAGGTGATTAACTCATTTTAAAAAGGAGGGGGCAGGTAGTGGGCTCAAAAGAAATGACAGGGTTATGAGGTAGATTTGGGAGCCCTCAGTTAAAGGAAGAGGAGGTAGTCAAGAATCATAGTGCAGAGAGATTAAGAATAGACGTCAATACAAGAGCCTAGAATTAAGCTATCGGACAACCATTTGGAACCATAGAAAATGAAAACCAAGTTGCTAAAGCTTAAAACTAAGGCACTCAACCCCCAGGTTCAGACTTCTAATTGCTGATGAAGGTGATATTGGAGAGATTCCAATAGAAATCTTACTTAAAAGCTAACAAAACAAGCAAGTAATAGAAGCACGTCGTGTTTCTTACTGTCTTGTTGAAATCATAACCTAGTCAATGTTGCTTTAATGAAGGCTGGAAGTTCTGATATACATTAATGATGTGTTTGCTGGGTTTAAAATGGGAAAGTGAATTATTCCTTCATCTTTCCTCTTCAGCCTTTTGGCAGCATTCATTCAAGTGTTCCTTAGAACACAATTTGTTAAATGTGTGAGATAATGATGTGAGGTTGCCTAGCAGCAGGCTGTAATTGACAAAATATGACTTTTAGTTCTGAGATGTCCAAATGAGTATAATACTAGTGGGTTAGAGTGCTAACATGTACAGCATCGCAGTCTCGTCTGATCCTCTTACCACCCATTAAAAAATGTCCAGCTAGCTCTAAGTCAGAAATAATTAGACACTCTTCCTTTTAACTGTATGCAGTCACAGCTATTAAGAATGGCTTTAGAATTGATTTGGAAGATTTCAGCACTTTCTTTATTTCAACCCCTGTTAGGAATATTGAAATTCTGCTCTTCTTTAATGTCCATTAGCAGAATCCTCTTAGAAAGCACTTGTGACCTGTCTGTGGATTTGCTTGTAAGTGTGTGTGTGTGTGTGTGTGTGTGTTTGTCATGTCGATCACTATTTAATACAGTTACCCGGAGTAATGAAGCAAATATCCATAATAAATATTTGAGGCTAGAAGTGGATTTTGACACAGACATATTTCTGACTCATACATTCCATTATTCCATTTCAAGGAATTGATTATTGTAATGTGAGTTTCATTAACTAAAAATACAAAAAGCCCGTAGTCAGTGTCGTTTGTTGCTTTAGAGATTTGAACCTAGACTCCTAAGTGTCGTTCAACTGTGTGAACACTTTATATTTGTTAAAGAATGTATATGTGATTAGAAATTCCACCTGAAGAAAACAAGAATCATAGTGAAATGAACCTAAATGTGAAAGGTTAACCGAACACTTTTTAGTCAGGACTATTATTTTCTCTGTACTCCGTGACAGAATGTTCTTAGAATTTTTAACAATTTTAAAAATATAAGGCAGACAGACAGCCACCAGCAGTCAATTAGGGTGAGGTAATTCCATATACAAATACTACTAAATTTAAAACACCAAGTTTATTGATCACTTCAGATAAATGGATATGCTGAAAGAAGAAATGCAGCAATATTCAGTTAGCCTAGGAATAGCCTTAGGAGTTGTCTACCGTGTCTGAGATGTTATTGTTGTTGTGTGCCTTGGAGTCGGTTCCAACTCATAGCAACCCTGTACAGGGTTTCCGAGGCTGTAAATCTTTACGGGAGCAGAACGCCTCATCTTTCTCCCGTGGAACAGCTGGTAGTTTTGAACTGCTGACCTTGCGGCTCACAGCCCAAGTCATAACCACTACACTACCAGAGCTCCTTTGTGTCTGAGATAGACATGCTCAATCTAGCTCCTACATTTGATATTGAACTCTGTTCTCAAAGCCTGTCCTCTGGTTTTTTGGCATTCTTTCCATTGTTTCCATCCCCAGCAGCTGCTACCTTTTAAAATGCCAGAGTCACTCAAAGAGACAAAGTCAGTCAGTCCACACACAAACAAGATTTTGGCATCTATCATTTCATAGGAGACTGCCAAGTTGTGCTCCTACCCAACTGCTGAGAGGGACCTTACACAAGATACAAATGTTTTATAGCTGATCTCCTGCTTAAAAATCTCCCCCATGTTCTACCCTTCTGGGTCCCTGGACTCCCATTAACAAGGGAGACCAAAAGGGAAAGCTGCTATTCTCCTACTGTCAGTGGTAAGCTCTGTCCCAAGCTCTCAGTGGTTATGTTATGAGGGAACTGTCAGAAGGCAATAACCAAAGACAAATATTGGGAGGCACTGACCAAAGGCATGGAGGGCAAGTCCAGGCATTTGAAGCACAGAGTTGGAGCCAAGAAAGGAACAGAAGGAGTCATTTTGATCCCTGCTTTGAATGCAAAGGATGATTTGATAGTGTTTATTCTTGTTTATCAAGTGCTTTCCAATATGTTTGAAGGGAAAATTCTTTGTGATGAATATTAGACCCAACAGGACCTCTGCTGGCTTAACTGCATACTCCCCAATGTCTCTGTTTCCTAAGTCTTATAAAAAGACATCCTTTATCATTTTTTCTATCATTGTTAGAAATTTAGACAAACCACTTAGGTTCAGAGATTCAGTGACTTCTGATTCATAGCTCTAAAATAGTAACAACTGTTCTGTTCCATATATGTGTATATTCTAGATGGTGCCAAAGGCCCCAAGTCATTGAAAGCATCCAGTTCATTAGTGATGCAAGGAGGAAAAATTAAACGGAAGTTTGTGGATCTTGGGTAAGTACTATATTAAAAGCAAACCCTCTTTAAAAGGGAAATTAAAGGAGAAAATCTCAATTTCCCCTTTCTGACTGTGTGCTGTCATTATAGGGGACCTTTGCAAAGGAATTCCAACAAGGGAAAGAAATGGAAAGAAAAGGAAAAAGAAGTCAATAGGTTTTCTCCAGGGAGCAGGTATGGGAGGGTCATTAAGAACACATATTTATCTCTATACCAAACTTTCTGGCCTTCTTCCATTGTTCACCCAAATCAATGGTCAGTATCAATGGTCAGAGCTGAAATGAAATACCTAGAGTTGAGATAAAAGAAAAACTGCCCCATCAGATTTTATTTTCCCTTCTTCATTTATAGCCCACATCTGGACTTGGGCATACCAATTGGTCCTTGACTGTGAAATTATGATCACATTAGCAATTTCAATCATCTTAAAAGCACATTATAATTATTTTTTCTGATGCTTTAGACCTATATCAAGTTGTTGTTTGTTTGTTTTTGTTTTACCCAGCTACCCAGAACACATATGCCTTCACTTTTGGTTAAGACTGAAAGGGTGATTTTACACTGAAGTTGCTTGTTGTCTTTCAAGATTGTCTTTTCTACATGCCTATAAGAACGGCCACTGTTCTGGCTGCTCTTGCCTTTTTAATCGCTTTTGTAGGCACTATAACTATGATTATAACTGTGGTTAGGACTCCTGGTGTGTCACTGTAGGATCAGCATTGGACTGAGAACCACAAGGTCGACAGTTCAAACCCACCAGCTACTCCTCAGAAACCCTATACAGGGTTGCTATGAGTCAGAACCAGCTCAGTGGCAGTTAACAACAACAACATGACAATGATTAAGGAACTCTGGTAGTGCTGTGGGTGAAGTACTAGGTGGCTAACTGAAAGGTATTTAGTTTGAACTCACTAGCCATTCCATGGGAGAAAGATTGAAGTCTGCTTTCTTAAAGATTTTAATTTAAAAAGAACACACACCACAAAACAAAAAACTCACCGCTAATGACTTGATTCCCACTGAAAGTGACCCTGCATAGGGGTTCTGAGGCTGGAAATCTTTACAGAAGTAGCAAGTCTCATTTTTCTCCCATGAAGTTGCTGGTGGATTTGAACAGCTGACTTTGTGGTTAGCAGTTCAGTGCTTATCCTACAGCACCACCAGGCCTCCTCTCCATAAAGTTTGCAGCCTTGGGAATCCTATGAGGTTATCCTGCTCTGTCTTACAGGCTAGCAAGGAGTCAGAATCGACTTGATGTCAGTGGACTTTGTTTTGTATAACTGTGGGTACTGTTCAATGGAGAGTTTCTAAGAAGTGAGCTGTCTACAGCATGTTGTTAAGTTTTCTCAATTTTACTTTGAGATTACATCATTTTAAAATTTAAGTAAGCTTTGTTTAGGAAGGTAAAGTATAAGACCCTGGAGTCAGACTCTTAAGTTTGGACCACAGCTATTCCTCCTAGTATCTTTTCAAAGACAAGTTAGGTAACCATCATTCCCTCTACTTTCTTCTATATGAAATAGAGGTAATATTATTGGCTCTGTACGACAAGCACTGGACTGCTACACACAAGGTAGTCCATTCAAACCCACCAGTTACTTCATAGGAAAAAGATGAGGCTTTCTGCTCCTGTAAGGATTTATGGTCTCAGAAACCCTATACAGGGTCATGATGAGTTGGAATCAGCAATGGCAGTGGGTTTAGTTTGGTATTATTTATATACTTATGAAGATTAAATGAGTATTTATGTAAAGTATTTGACATGGTACCTGGCACATAAGAAGTATTCAAAAATAATAATTAAGATAGCAATTTGCTATGATTATTTATTATTATTATTTGCTAATTACAAAACACCTTTGCATTTATTTCTTCATTTGATCCTTACAATAGGCAGAAATGGGAAGATAGCAGTATCTTCCTTTACTGATGAAGACCTTCACCTTCATAGATGATAATTGATGTGCCCAGGGTTAGGCAGCAGGCAATTAACGTCAAGCTGATTATCTGCCTGCTGTCTAAATCTCTGCAACACACCCTGTCACCTTCAGTTAGTTATGCATATGGTGACCTTTTTATGAAATTTGGGGATCATTTCTATCATAGATTAAGGAAATGCCAAGGAAAACAATAGCAAACTTATTTGAGGACCACCTATATTTTCCTTTTCTTCTTTTTCTCTTTTGGGATGTCTACCTTGACTACTTTTTTCTGTAGGTTATCAAAGAAAGAAGGTGGAAGATGAGAGTGAATTCGCAGATTATTTTTATTGGTCTGGGTTTATTTTATGCTTTACAGTGGAGACCTGGAGTGGTGCTGGACGATAAAGCACAGGACCACAAGGTCAGCTTGAACCACAAGGTCGGTGGTTCAAACTTACCAGCTGTTCCTTAAAAACCCTACACAGGGTTGCTGTGAGTCGGAACTGACTTGACAGCACATAACAACAACAACAACAATAGAGAAAGGAAAGGGAACTTTTTACATTGAAGACAGCAGCTTCCAGAAAAAACAAAGGTAAATTACAGACCATGTGCAAGTCAAAAGCAATTTAACTTTGTGTGATTTTGGAGTGAAAAATAGAAAACGACCTACATCACACCTCAAAATTAAGAAGAGAAAACGGTCAAATATATTCAGAAATAAATATTGCATAATTCTTCCATTAATGGGAGAAAGAGATGCATAAACACACAGGAGAGGAACTCTGAAAGATAGTGCCCTTCCTTTGGTCCCCTTGTCGGGGGACAAGACCTCGGAGGCTCCTTCCTAAAAGGGATGTAACCCCAGAAATCCAGCAGGGAGAAGAGAGTCTGACTGAATGCAGTCATGGTAGTCAGAAGTTATCCTCTCGTTGTATAAATTCCAGGTGACAGTCAAGTAAGTATTGATTCTCTTGGAGAGTTCTCACTTAGCAAAGCCCAGAATAAGACCAGAGGATGGTATGACTGTCCCCAACACACTGCTTTTACCATAGTTCTGTCAGCTTTTGACCCAGCAGCCAGGCTTCTAGCCAGCTTCCTGGCCAGCTCTTTACTTTTCAAGCATTAACTCTGGAGTCCCTCTGCTTCGATAGTCACAACATGCATCATTCCACATGTGCCAATACTACAGAATAGTTTTCAATTAGAAACATAATTTTATAATGGTAATTGCAGTAGGTCTTTGGCAGAACTAAAAGAAATTCATGAAATTGAAATAATAGAAGAAAAAGAAGAGGGGAAGGAAAGGGAATTTTTTTTGTGTCCAAAAATTATTTTTTGAGCTATCAGAGTAATTGGTTAGCACTAATCAAACATAATGACAGCCCCTGTTCTCCATAAACTGGTAATGGGCTCAGCGCATTATAAAACATATTCCAGGAAGAACAGAATTACTGCCCAGTAGGAGTTTAATGCAGTTGAGTTGGTCTCACTGGGCCCCTGAAGGTAGACCGGTGATAAGCACCGTGGGCTCTGGGGTCACACTGCAGTTGTAGAAGAGAGCTGCCAACAAACTCACCACCCTGTGAGGCTTTCTTGGAAACTGGAGAGCTATTCAGCGATTGACTTACTAATCATATCTTTTAGGCTTTTCATCCAATTCTTATTAGGTTATTAAAATCTGATTAGATCATCCAGTCAGTTATGTCCTGCACCTATTAGACTTTAGAGGGGCAAGACATTTCCTAAGTCTGATCTTGTTTTAGTCTTTTCCTCTCTGATGCATAAAGAGTGTATTCTATCATGTCTCATATAATGACATAATGACTCGGATACGTGACCAGCACATCACAGATAGAGAAACTAGATGAACTAAAACTAATAATGATGAAAACAACTATGATTTGGTTCTACCTTCTATAAATATGTGCTCAGTGATTGTGTTGATTCAAGCATACAGGATAACAGATGATGAAAGTAGAAATCAGTTAACCATCAGTGCTTGTTTATTCTCTAAAGTGCACAATAAATAGTAAAATGAAACATCACCCTACATCTTAGACTGGATAGCCATCCATGTCAGTAGCATGTGTACTTTAGCTCTGTGGAAAAAGCTCATGGTTTAACCAAAAGCCCTGTGATCGTAAGTGTGTATCTAAGAAGGAGGCTGAATGATGGTGTGTGGGAGAATGATGGGGAAGGAAGATGATAGGAAAGTCTGTGGAAAGGGTTTCATCCTCACCTTACAAATGTGAGTAATGGAGAGAATCCGGAGTTGAAATCCAAGGTATTACAAGGAATTCCTGGCTATTGGTAAGTCTAAATTCTTTGAAATTTGGAATATAACAAAAAAATAATAATAATGAGAAGGTTGAATTAAAACTGCATTGTCTGTAACTTCCCATCCATCCATCTTTGCATTGTTCAATATGGTAGCCTCAACTCAGATATGTATTGAGCGATAGGAACGTGGCTAGCCCATATCGAGAAGTGCCATAGAAGACAGTACGTGCGTGGTTTCAATGTCTTAATATGAAAAAATTAATGGATAATTATATTGCCGGGGACCCGCCTCGACATAGGTTTTTGGTTCACGAGGTGGGGATATCTGGCAGCTGTAGAAATATAGTGATACACACAAGGACACCAAGAGAGAGACAAAGAGACACCCCGAAACCAGAGTGGATGCGGGACTGGCATCAGGCAGATCCTGCATTGCAAACATCTCAGCCATGAAGGCCGTAATATCCTGCATAGTAAACATCTTAGATAAACAGGCAGTATGGTTGCAATGCTGGACTGAGTCCCCGGCATGCTGTAACACACGCCTTGCCAGTCGTAATGCACCTGGATTCGTTCTGTGCCTCCGTTTTATTTAGGGGAGGAATTATACACAAAACTGGGTAGGACTAAGACAAGGTACAACTATCAATCTTACTTTTCCAGACATTCAGGCACCTTCACATCATACTTCACTGGTTCGAATCTCACAACCGCAACTTGGTTTCTCAAGCTTAATTAACATACCTTTTAGCACCTAGCCTCAAATGGGGGAAGGAGAAGGAGGATTGGGAGGAATCCCATTGTGTCGGCTGCCCAGCCCAGGTTCTTCAGGAAAAGAGACAGACGCCTGGGTGAATAGGCTGCACCTGGAAACGCTTTAGGGAGGGCATTCCTATTGTCCTTAGAACAGAGACCAGGGAGCCACCCAATTTACTTTGAATGAATTCTCTGAGGGAAGAACTTTGCCTGTTTGGAATTTTACAGTCTTGGCTTTTAGGAAAATATCACATTTATCTGTGGCTATCAGGGCTCCATGTCTGCAATTAATAATAAACATAACTGAACACTGAGATGAAAAACATTTTTCTATGACTGCTAGGTGGCTAGAGTCTGTTCCTCAGAGCCTGCGTCCTTTATGGTCTGCAACAATTGGGCCCACAGGGTCTCAAACTCCTGACCGGGTCTGCACGGTCTGCAACATTTTATAATATCAATTTAATGAAGAAACAATATTTCAGATATCTGGGGTTAAATAAAATATATTATTAAAGTTAATTTCACTTCTGTTTGTTGTTGTTAAGTACCGTGGAGTCGGTTCTGACTCATAGTGACCCTGTACAGGGTTTCCGAGGCTGTAAATCTTTACGGGAACAGAAAGCCTCATCTTTCTCCCGTGGAACAGCTGGTAGTTTCAAACTGCCGACCTTCAGGTTAGCAGCCCGATTTGTAACCAAGACGCTACCAGAGCTCCTTTCACTTCTGTTTAGGGTTGTTGTTTTTTTTTAAAAATGTGACTACTAAAAATTTTTAATTTACATAGTTGCTCACATACTTCTGTTGGTCAGTGGTGATCGATATGAGTCTATGAAAAACAAATTCTCTTTTGACTTCTAACTCATTATTCACTTAGTCTATAAATTCAGATGCATTCATTTTTGTTGGTGTGTTTTTTTAAACATTTATTTATGTCTACTGTGCTCAAGAGGAATCTGTACATGGACCAAGAGGCAGTTGTTGGAACAGAACATGGGAACACTAAATGTTTTAAAATTAAGAAAGGTGTGAGACAGGGTTGTATTCTTTCACCATACTTATTCAACCTGTTGTTGTTAGGTTCCATCAAGTCGGTACCAACTCATATCAACATTATGTACAGCAGAACGAAACACTGACTGATCCTGGGCCAACCTCACTACTGTTGCCATGCTTGAGTCTATCAATGCTGCAACTTGGCCAGTCCATATCGTTGGGGTCTTCCTCTTTTTCTCTGACCCTCCACCTTACCAAACATGATGTCCTTCTCCAGTGACTGGTCCCTCCTGACAATATATCCAAAGTATGAGAGTCGAAGTTTGGCCATCTTGGCCTCCAAGGAGCACTGTGGCTGCACTTCTTCCAAAATAGATCTATGCTGAGCAAATAATCTGAGAAGCTGGATTATATGAAGAAAAATGTGGCATCAGGGTTGGAGGAAGACTCATTTACAACCTGTGATATGCAGATGATACAACCTTGCTTGCAGAAAGTGAAAAAGACTTAAAATATTTACTGATGAAGATCAAAGATCACACAGCCTTTGGTATGGATTGCATCTCAATGTAAAAAAAACAAAAATCCTCACCACTGAACCAACAAACAGCATTTTTATCAATGGAGAAAAGATTGAAGTGGTCAAGGACTTCATTATTCTTAGATCAGCTATCAACACTCACGGAAGCAGCAGTCAAGAAATCAAATGCTGTATTGCATTAGGCAAATCTGCTGCACAAGACCTTTTAAAGTGTTGAAGAGCGAAGATGTCAGCTTGAAGACTAAGGTGCACCTGACCCAAGCCATGGTATTTTCGATAACCTCATATGCATGCAAAAGCTGGACAGTGAATAAGGATGACCATAGAAGAATTGATGCTTTTGAGTTATGGTGTTGGAAGAGAATATTTAAAGTGCCATGGGCTGCCAAAAGAACCAATAGATCTGTGTTGGAAGAAGTGCAGCCAGAGTGTTCCTTGAAGGCCAGGATGGCCAAATTTCGTCTCTCATACTTAGGACATATTGTCAGGAGGGACCAGTCGCTGGAGAAGGATATCATGTTTGGTAAGGTGGAGGGTCAGAAACAAAGAGGAAGACGCCCAGCAAAGTGGCAGCATCAATGGGCTCAAGTGTGGCAACAATAGTGAGGTTGGCCTAGGATTGGGCTGTGTTTCGTTCTGCTTTGCATAAGGTTGATATGAGTCGGCACCGACTAGATGGCACCTAACAACAACTTCCTTTTTTCCCAAAAATAATTTGTTTATATACAAAAGTACATATATAATGCATTTCTTTTAAAAATTAATTTGCTAGAGAGAAGTAAAATAAAGCAAAAAAGTAGTAAGGTTGGTACTTATTATACAACTTCATCAATGTCTTCACAATAAATATAACTGGTCTTCAGTGAAAGCCAGGAGCATAATGTCAAAGTGGTTAAAAGCCAGGCTGTAGACTTATACAGCTGCTTGTCATTTTAGGCAAGTTAATTAAACTCTCTGTGCCTCAGTTTCCTCATCTGTATTTGAAGCCATATGCATCATACCTTGTCAGATTTTGGGAGGATTGAGTCACATTTAGCCACATTTTAAGTCCTTGATAAATACCAACTGCTATAATCATTATTGAAGTCCTGGTGTGGCACTGTGGGTTAAATGTGCTAGACTGTAAAGTCAGTTTGAACTGCAAGGTCGGTAGTTCAAGCTCATTAGTTGCTCCTTGAAAACCCTATACTGGGTCACTATGGGTCAGAACCTACTTGACGGCACTCAACAACAACAGTCATCATTATTATTAATATTAAAAGCAATTCCAGTGGAAGGGTTATAACAGAAAGCATTCTCCATGTTTTTCTTGTTCATCCAAGGATGGTTTTTATAATATTTTGAAAAATGAATGGAGTATGTGTATTATACACTAGGCTAACCTTCATTTCTCTCAGTGAAGCTTTAGGGAAATCAGAGCATTGCAGTGCGTTTGAGATTCCTCAGTAAAAGCATATCCCCAAACCCAACCCAACCCATTGCCACCCAGTTGAGTCTGATGCATAGAGACCCTTTGTAGAGTTCCAAGGCTCTACAGCTTACGAGAACAGAAAGCTGCTTCTTTCTCCCTCGGAGTGGCTAGTAGATGCAAACTCCCGATGTTGTGGTTCGCAGCCCAACACATAAGCACTCCACTGCCAAGGGTCCTTCAGTAACAAGGTGGCAGTGAGGGTGGTTTGTGCCACCAAATTGGTTGTGACTCATAGTAACTCTGTGTAGGTTTCTGAAATTGTAAATCTTTACAGGAGCAGAAAGCCTCATCTTCCTCCCACAGAGAGTCTGGTGAGTTCGAACTGCTGACCTTGCTCTTAGCAGCCCAACTGTAATCTAGTACAGTACCAGGGCTCCTTCAGTAACAAGGCAGAGATGCTCTAAATTGGAATATTTGGGTTTTAAATGTACACTAGTTTATTCGCATCTCAAAGTTTAAAATCTAACGTTTTAGTTTAGTTTTAATTCAGCGTACAAATCTTATTTTGTTTATACATCCTGTGGAATTTTATGTAAAATAAAAACCACCACTTTAGTGGAGACTTTTATTTAATATTTACTTAGCCTTAATAGAATAGACGCTCTTCCACTTAACTGGCTGTCTCATTTTTAGCTGCATTTATAAATTTAATGTATTCATTGCCCTTTTAAGCACTTCAAATAGCTAAAACCTGACAAACTTACATTCAAGTAAAACCGTTTTCTGTTCTTTAAAAACCTCTTATAAATTGAACTACATTGTTGTTAAGTGCTGTTAGTGACCCTGTAAAGGGTTTCTGAGGAGCAGCTGGTGGGTTTGAACTGCTGACCTTGTAGTATAGAAGTCTAGTGCTTAGCCTATAGCACCACACCAGGAGTCCATTAAACTATATGGTGGTGGTAGTGGTATGCCATGGATTCGATTCCAATTTATAGCAACCTTAATAGGGTTTCCAAGGCTGTAAACTTTTACAGGAGCAGAGAGCCTCATCTTTCTCCTACTGAGCAACTGGTGAATTTGAACTGCTAACCTAGTGGTTAACATCCCAACATGTAACCCAGGGCTCCTGTATTGTGACTCTAAATATCACACTATTCTTTTAACAATGTAGCTAAACCATTTTACACCTTAAACATAACAAATGTAAAATCAGTTAAATGTTTTTTTTAGTTGTCTTTTTTTTTTTTTTAGCACTAACACATTTATTTACTAATCAAAGGGATGATCCTAATTAAACCAACACTTTGAAACAATGGTGTGTAAATGAGTGTGAGAGAAATAATTGAACACAGTAATGAAAAAGCAAAAAACAAAGCGGTGTGGAGATTTGCTCATTGAACAAGCTTGTTCGTTCTCACAACTAAATCCTATTCAAAGTAAAGATGGAAGTTTTATTCTACTTTTTCATAGGTCTGAGTCCAGGTGACATTGTTCATAACACAGTCTACATTTAATTTCCCATTTTCCAATTTTTGTGTTATTGTGCTTTCCTTCCCATCCCACTCCTTTTGTTGAACCAAAAGCACCATCTGTAAAGTTGCAATCTGAGTTTTTCTGCCATCAGCTGTAGTTTCTTCAAACTTTTCACCCAGGTTACAAGAAAATGGTGTTGTTTTCAGTTTTGATGGTGAGGGTTTTGCCATCAGTAGTGATGATACAATCAGGTTTGGCCATTGCACCCATTTTTCGCAGAGCCATGCCCATTCCTACTTCCTTCATGTACTCATCAAAGCCTTTGCTGTCTACCAGACGCCATCTTCCTATCAGATGCTGAATGGTAGCCGTGGTGGGCGAGGACAGGCGGATGTGCTGAGTGATCAGAGAGGGTGTCCAGTTAAATGTTTTAAGGTAGAATCCATAGATTCTACCTCAGATTTTTAGAAGTCCAGATTTTCTCTTAAGTCCCTTGACAAAATATTATTCCTAAACTTACTATTTGTGTTTTGATAGTATAGATTGGATTTACATGATCAGCTTGCTATTTCATTTTGAAGACTCTCAGTGTTGGGAAATGAACTCCTGGTATGGCACTGTAGGATCAGCACTGGACTGTGAACCACAATGTCAGCAGTTCAAACCCACCAGCCTCCCCTTGGAAACCCTACACAGGGTCGCTATGAGTCAGAACTGACCTGACGGCACTTAACAACAACAGTGTTGGGAAAATTCACTAAGTTAAAGTTTACCACTCTATATTGACCATCTTAGAGGGTCTAAGTAATTATTGACCAGAAATTTCATCAGAACCCGATGTCTGGGATCAGGATATGTCCAGGATTGTTGCCTCTGAGCAAATGAACATGTATTTTCCACAGCTGTTACACAAAAGTTTCCAAGTCCCTTTCTGATCAGGAGTACTTTGCCGTGTATCTCTTTGGTGGTTACAGAATTATTCATTTAGGTAATCAACGTATATAACCCATTTTTTGAGTGCAGCTGTCTTCAGTTAACTTTCTTTACTACCTTCTTAAGGAGGTTTGGTGGTGCAGTGGTTAAGCACTGACCTGCTAAGAAATAGGTCGGTGTTTTAAGCCACCACTCTGCAGAAGAAAGATGTAGCATTCTGCTTCTGTGAAAATTACAGCCTTGGAAACTGGAATCTATTCAAAGGCAATGAGTTTGGTTTGGGGTTTGGACTTCTTTCTTGGACTGTACATTCTTTTCAACTTTTTTTTAAAATCATTTCTCAGCAGCATTTTATTTTATACTCCTTTTACATACTTATCTGGTATGAGGCCTGAGAATATGTATTTTTGAAAGATCCATTCTATGGTTACTGAATCAGAATTATCATAAGAGAAATGTGGGATACTATATATGTTTTTAACACTATCCATAAGAGTCCTGATGTAGCACTGTAGGATAAGCATTGGACTGCTAACCAGAAGATCAGCAGTTCAAACCCTCCAGCCACTCCTCAAAAAAAAACCCTATGAAGGGTCTGTTGTTGTTGTTCCAGCAATTTAGATTCTGAATACTTTACACATCTTGTACTCAAAGTTAAAGAGAAACCATAACTATGGACTATTTCTCTGGGCAATTTAAATTTTAGGTGTTCACACTCCAAGATAAATTGGTCAAGATGTATGCAAATGAAGTAATTGTTATATAAAGTTGTTAACTTTAAGCCATTTAAATGCCAGGAGACAGCTACTCACCCCACAAAAATAAATTATAGAGACCTAATTTGAAGCAATGATTTCTACTAGTCACCAATAATAAAGTTATTTGTAATTATAACAGTGACTTGTAATTCTGTTTTACCCTAAAATGATAGGAAGCCTTTAGTACAGTCTAAAACCAAAACTAAAAAGGAAGTATAGAATGCATATCTATTTTGAACCTCTGGGAATTATTTTAGATCCATCAAAGAGTTCTTTTCTATTAGCTTCTACTTTCAGGGGAATCTGTGTTAAAGATCTATATTGAGTTTATGTAGCTTAGTCATAAGTTTCCCTCAGATTCAAAAAAGTTAACGAAGAAGAAGAAAGGGAGGGGCAAAAGGGAGGAATTAAGAAAGTATTTCATATTAGTTCTAACAGAGTTCTCCACAAAGTGAAACAGACTGTGTTGTTGTTAAGTGACTTCCAGTCGGTTCTGACTCACAGTGACCCTGTACAGGGTTTCCAAGAAGGGTTTGAACTGCCAATCTTGTGGTTAGCAGTCCCGTGCTTATCCTACAGCACCACACCAGGACTCTGAAACAGACTGTAAGTGGTCAGTAATTGAATACTGTTCCCAAACCTTCCTTTCGTGAACCCAAAAGTTTGATTTATCCCGAAGGAAATTGGCTTTTTTTTTTTTTTTTTTTTTTTTAAAGTGTGTTTTACATTCTCGCGTAGATGGAAGCATACTACTCTTCAACCCTTTAATGATACTAGAAAATACACAGAGGTACCTCAGTTCATGGAGTTTTTGGAGTCAGGATACACAAAAAAGTATGGATACAGCCTGAGCAGGAAGGAGTTCAGTCAGGCCTTGTGGAAAATATTCTTCAGAGCATGCCTCAAGATCTGCGGGTGTGCAGCTGTGCAGATAGTGATTATCTCCTTTTAAGTGGCATCTTTGTGCTTTGTACTCCACTGTTCCAGTATTCCACCCATCATCTTGGAGGGTAAAGGTAGAGAAAGAATACCTATGGGCGGGTAGCTCATGTGCTGAGTTGCCTTGATCTCATTATATGTTTACACCATGACTTCTGGTCCTGTCTCAGTGCTGGATGTACAAGTCCACCTGGAGCTTTTCATCTAGAACATGTGTTGCCAGTGAGAATGTTATGAAAGTTTTAATTATGTGTGATTTGTAGATTTTGCTTTAAATGCTACCTTTCCAAGATTTGGGCTACTGAAAGTCCTTTTAAAATAAGGAGTTACGTCATTGATTCTTCATAATCACAGATGAGCTGCATTAATAATCCACATTTTATAGATGAGGAAACAGGCTGAGAGAAGGTCAAGGCCATGTACTCAGAAAGCGGTAGATCCTGGATCTCCAACAAGCGTTTTAGGCACTAAGATTCTGATGAAAAACCAATAGGATGTTGGTTCTGCTTAAACTATTGTTGTTAAGTGCCGTGGAGTCAGACTCAACTCAGTGATCCTGTATAGGCTTTCTGAGGAACAGCTGATGGGTTTGAGCTGCTAACCTTGTGATTCGAAGTCCAGTGCTTATCCTACAGTGCCACACCAGGACTCTTAAACTTTCTGAAATTCCTGAGTCATTTAAATATATAATTTTCTCGTCTTAAACCAAGATAATGAGTCCACAGGAAGACAGCAAAGAATACTAGTCTTGAGCTAAGGTCACTAGCAATGAGACCCTCAAGTGTCACCCAGAACAGAGAATGCTTTGGAAACAAAACGGTGCCTCTCCATGAGTTTAATATATCCACATATACTAATAGACACGCGCGGCGGGTTAACACGCTAGACGGCGATGTCAGTTTGAACCTCAACGTCGGCGGTTCAGGCTTACCATCCACTCCTTGGAAACCCTATACAGGGTCGCTATGAGTCGTAACTGACTCGATAGCACTTAACAACAACATTTAATAACAATTCAACATGACAACTCTGTAATATGTTGATCCTTGTTATAGAATCATTTAGATAAAAAATGACTTAATTAAGATTATGTTCTAGTGCAAAACTGTTTTTCTCGGATATGTAGAACAGTTTCTAATCTGTTACTTTAAACTCTATTCAGAGTTTTACAGCTGCCTCTTCATTGTCTAATACTCTCATTCTTTTTATAAAGCAGGGTCTTCAGAGGCAGGCTGGAAAACTGGAGACCTGCACCGTCCTCCACAGCTCAGGCTTCCACTCACTCACCTTGCATGCCTTTCTCGTGGTTTCATGAAAGCAGAAAAGGATCTTATTCCTTCCGGAACCTACCTTCACCTACAAGCATTCTTCAGCCTTCTCCCGAGACTCTAATTTCAGATAAAAAGGGGTCCAAGGTAGAAAACACATGGATTAAAAAAGCAAACAAGAAAAACCCAAACCCTTCCTCCTCTTCAGTCTTTGGAAGGCACTCTCAACTTGTGTGTGTACTGTGGATCTGAGTAAACAATGTGATAACACTACAATAAACAATGCATGGTAGTCGTGTGGGAAACGAGAAAGCCTTATTTACCCACCACCTCTTTAGTACTGTTCCATTTTAGATTGTACGTTACTCTTAGATTTGCCTGTCTTTTCACATATTGCTATTTAATCTCAGTTTGACAGCTAAGCCATGCTGGGAAAGATGCATTTTAATCATTGAACAGTATAATAGATTTGTTTACCAAGCATTCCACTTCAAATTACATTACAAAACTATTTTGCTTTGCTCTTCAAGATTTACTGGAAAACAAATAAATTTGGGACTGAGTATGTATTCAGTACATCTAAGTGCAACTCTTTAAAACAAACCAAAGCTGATATAGCACCCTTATTTATTTCAACTTTTAGTATCAAAATGTCATGTTGAACTACTGTTCTAATTCTATCACCAAAGGTCTTTAATTTTAGTAGAATTAGGAATTGTACGCATGGTTGTTAACTTGTTTTTCAATGCATGATGGTTATTTCCAGCATGACGCTGCAAACCTTATCTAACATTTTATCGAAACACATATGCTGGCTAACTTTCACATGTTGTTTGATCTCCTTTTATCTATGTTTGATGTTCGCTTTTCTTTCTCAAACAGAAACATGTGATTAATGTTGCTTGAGTTGAATTCCTTTCTGAGGACAACAGCTCAGAGAATTTGGATCTAGGTTTTGGGTGGTGTCTCTATGGATGATGAAAAATTGTAATGTTCTATGTTAAAAGGAACCCTGGTGTGGCGCTGTAGGATAAGCACTGGACTGTTAACCATGAGCCTGGCAGTTCAAACCCACTCTTGAACCCCTATACAGGGTCACTATGAGTCAGAATCAACTCAATAGCACTTACAACAACAACATGTTGCGTGCCTTCCTGATTTAGTGTTCTACTAGCCTAGCTCCATATGCTCTGATTTGGACGCCCTTTCTGAAGTTTTAGAAAACCTTGGTGTTTGTTTGATACTGAATTCTTTAGCCTCTGATGTGGTATTTATTCTTGGCAGCCAACTAAACTTAACACAAGGGAACCTACTTGAAAACTAGCAGGCCTGTTCCTAAGGAATTTGAACGTGAAACAAGATGGTGTTGGTGGAGTTCTTGGAGCTCCTGGGGAGCCAGCCATGGATTTGACAATAGACCATTTTGACTTTGAAACATTTTCAACATCATATGAGTACCTGAGACATCTAAATGCTATTGGAGTAATTTTACCATTATCTTCTACTGGAGAGTCTTCAGATTAAAAAAAAAAAAAAAAAGTTTTCCCAAATACAGCTACATAGCCATGGTTAGTTTATTTGGTTTTGATAGTCACTGAAATTTTTTAATGAAGTTTTGGGCACTTTTTGTCTAATGCCCTTCCCTACCCTCCAATCCCAAGTATTTGTTTGAGAGTGGGTATCAGCTCTGTGCTGCAACCTCTCTGATCATTGGCTGAAGCTGTGTGAGAGCTTTATTTTAGTATATACCTACTGGTGTATTGTCAGACTCTGACCTCCTCCAGAACTCATCATCTTGAAGGGTATGTCCAGGAGAGAATCTGCCATTTCTCACAGTATTTATCATGGCCAACCAAAAGCGATCCTTCCTAGGAGGTGCGATAGCTACCTTTCTAACATGGACTGCCATCTGTTCCTAATAACTCAGCCTCTCCACACCATCTTGCGTTTTTACTTACACTGTTACTCATCATGATTAGGGCCAAAGAAGATAGGCTTATTAATATTACTCCTCTGAGCAATTGCAGAGGACAATGAATTCTATACCCTTGAAGAGAGACTGAAGAATCATTTCTCTAAAGCACACCAGTCCATTTATCAGATGTAGAGAGTGCCCAGAATTCCCAATAAGCCACAAAAGAGGCAGTGTTCTCAACCAGAGCCTGGTTGAAGGTCATCACCAAACAAAACGTGGATTTCATGTAAGATTGTTTACAAAGAACTATTTTAGCACTGGGGAACACATCTGTCATAGATTCACTCACTGTGTTCATTTAATACTAGGCTTTATTTTATTTTTTCAGAATTTTACCTTCAATGATGACTTCAGTCCCAGCAGTACCAGTTCTGCAGACCTGAGTGGCTTAGGAGCAGAACCTAAAACCCCAGGGCTATCTCAGTCCTTAGCACTGTCATCCGATGAGGTACTTCCATGGCATGTATCATAGAATTGTCCTCTCAACTCATGCAATTTATCCATGAACTGTCTTTTTTTTTTTTTTTTAAGGGTAGAATTTATATATAAAATCATCAGGGTCATAGTTTTATATTTAATATGAAATTTTGGTCGTTTCTTTTTTCCCTCTGTCTTGTAAAAGAGAGGTAGAAAATTACCTTTGCAATTGACTTAGTTCCCCAAGAGCTAAGTAACAAAAAGAAATATCAGTATTCGTGGAGGGGAGAGGGATACTGTGAACAAAGATTTTTTGCTATAAGTATTTGTTCTTATGTCTTACTTTCTAACATGATTTTTGTTTTGTAAAACTTTCTTTTTTTCTCTTAAACTCTTCTTGAGGCTTGGTGCAATTTTAATTTTATAAAACTTGGCACAGTATATGTGTGTCTTCTGTTTCTATAACACTTTTCTTTTTGATTCCTTTGTTGCTCCCTCACTCAGAGCCTGGATATGATAGATGACGAGGTGAGCTATCAGTGGACTGTGTTTGGTGGTTTGTGTGCTGTTGATTGAACCTGTTTCCTCTCTCTGCTGATAATATAAAAATCCTTCCCTCTGTAGGGAAGGGGCCTCTTGTGTTAAATAGCTTCACTCTCTGCCCTTGTCTATATCTTAGTTTAAAAAGCTTTCTTTCCTCAGTGAGGAGGATCTCCAATTCCAACTCCAGAGTTCTTTGTCTCCCATCACCATTACCTTGATACATTCTATTCTGGTTCTTCATTTCTTTGCCTTCATCTCAGCTTAACCCATGCCCTCTTCTGTGTTCCCTACAGGGTCATCAAGGTGACACCTGTCTTCACCCAAGTCTTGTCATTGCTTTCATCTCCTCTCAGCTTAGTGGTTCTAGCAATAACCTTCCCCTTTTCACTATTAAAACAAATTCTGCTCTGAACAAAGCATGGGATTGGGGAATACAAACACACTGTTGAACTTTACCAATCAGACAGAACATGTAGACTCTCTGAGACTCAGTTTCCTCATCTATTAAAAGTAATTATGGATATGACCTGCTCTGTCTTACTCATAGGTTTGCTTTGCTGCTTAATTGGAATAATAAATGTGTCATTTCCCCTAAGAATGCTTGAGAGGTGAATGCTCTCCTCTTCCAAGTGGAAGATACCACTAAATTTTTTAATGTATTTTTAAATCTCTCTAATGTCTTATCAGAGAACAAATACAGAGTGTTGCATTGCATATAAAAACAATTGATGATATATTTGTTTTCTACATCAGTTTCCAAAGTGTTTTAATGTACAAGCTTGCAACATCAGAGTGTATCTTCACTATTAAGCTTCCTACATTAATAATACTGCTTGATTTGGGGGAATTCTTTTTAACTAAAAACATAAAAGTAATAAGTATGTTTCTCTTTACTTAACACAATAATCATTAGCTTATTAGTTTATGATTTACAAATAAATGTGGCTCTAGTAAGCTAAAGACCTCGTGTTTAGAGCATAATGTAGCATGCTGAGCCGCAGCATTGTGGTCCTTTAACAACCCTGCGTGCCATTCCTATCTCAGATCCTTGATGATGGACAGTCTCCCAAACACAGTCAGTGTCAGAGTCGGGCCGTTCAGGAATGGAGTGTGCAGCAGGTTTCTCACTGGTTAATGAGCCTAAATCTGGAGCAGTATGTATCTGAATTCAGTGCCCAAAACATCACTGGAGAGCAACTCCTGCAGTTGGATGGAAGTAAACTTAAGGTAAAGAATGATACGTCTGTGTTAGGTTACCAGATGTAATCTTTGTTACTCATAGCACCTGAAACATTTTCATTAGATACAAACGAGCATTCTGCTTATCTGAGAGGTAATTCTTATCAACAGTCAGCAGAAAGGATGTTGACTTACTTCCAAATAATAAATGAATTTTGGAAATCTCATTAGAGATTTGAAATCCAACAGTAGACTGCTTATTGGAAAAGTAGGGGTCACTCCATTGCTTCCCACTGGAAATAAAGGGTACTTGTATCAACTCTACTTCCTTCGTGGGTAGTATGAGTTTATGTAGTGGCCAGTGTGGGTTCTTTCATCACATCAGAATTAAGAAGCAAATCCGTGAATCTTCTTTTCTTTATTTATTTCTTCTTCACACCCACTGTTCCCACATACCACCAGAAATCTCCCCAGAACCTCGTTTCCCAAATCCCTGCAGGCCCTGTGTTCTCCTCCCCCCGTCATACTCTCATTTCCACTCATCTAGTCCATAGTCTGTTGGAGTCCTGGTGTGGCGCTGCGGGTTAATGCGCTGGACTGTAAAGCCGGTTTGAACCGCAAGGTTGGTGGTTCGAGCTCACCAGCTGCTCCTTGGGAACCCTGTACAGGGTTGCTATGGGTCGGAACCGACTTGACGGCACTAAACAACAACAAGTCCATCACTGTTAGAGGTTGAAATGGCACTCAACCCTGTGGGGAAAGGGCAAAAAGAGCCAGCTTCCTTCTACCCCCTGCTAGGCTGATGGGCAGATGAGGATCTCTTGACAGTCTTGAAAAGGTTAGAGATCAGTCAGTAGCTGGTGAATATGAAGACCCCACTGACAAGGCTGTCCCTGTCGGGGAGATGGATGTATCTAGCTTTGATTTTTAAGGTCATGAAACATTTAAAGAATATAAGCAACTCCCCTTATTCTGAATCCCAAGCTCATCGAGCAGCCTCCTCCTTACACTCAGACTTCCTTTACAGGTCTGCTACACGGAGTGAATAGTTAGTCATGCTGACGTGAGCATTCTGGCCCCAAAGACATTTTTGATTCTCTCTGTAAAATGAACACATAAGCAGAAAAAAAGTCATTTTCAATTTTTCCTGCCCTTTCTGAAGTTCTCTGTAGCAGCAGGTGCTCACTCCTACTCTTTGAAAACATTGATGAGTATAATGATACTTTTGTCTGTAAGTGTCTGCAGCCCAAATGTTGGAAAAGCAGAATTGTACCCTTTTTGAAAAATCTATCTATCAATTAATTAACAATTTGAAAAGTATGTACTTAATGAGGTTTAGATTGATTATTCAGTGTTAGAGTCCTGGTATGGCGCTGTAGGGTAAACACCGAACTGCTAACCAAAAGGTTGGTGGTGGTTCAAACCCACCAGCCATTCCCTGGTAATCCTTTACAGGGTCAATATGAGTCAGAACCGACTCAGTGGTACTTAATAACAATAGCATGGTCTTAAAAACAAAGTACAACACTTCAATTTATTCTATGGAAAATACAATCAGGTCTTCCTCAGTTCTTACCTTTTCTATCTATGCTTAAATTAGTTTGAGTTTGAACAGAGTGTGATGTCAACCTCATCAAAAGAAGAGAGATCGTTGGTTTTTCAAATTTGGATTATATATGTGTTTCCTTTTAGGCTCTTGGAATGTCCTCCTCCCAAGACCGAGCAGTCGTCAAAAAAAAACTCAAGGAAATGAAGGTGTCTCTAGAGAAGGCTCGGAAAGCTCAAGAGAAAATGGAAAAACAACGAGAAAAGCTGAGGCGGAAGGAACAGGATCAAATGCAAAGGAAGTCCAAAAAGACAGAAAAGACGACATCAGATGCAACAGAAGGTGCTAAGGAGCAGTAACACACCCCCTGGTGGAGAGGTGGGGATGCTCCAAGAAGTAGCCTGACCTCTTCCGTCTCTGTTCTTCTCCTGAGGATGAAACAGAAACTGATGACAGGGAGAACACTATTTTAAGCAGATTGAGGAACCATATGTTGGATAACTGCATTTTCTGCAATAATAGAATACATTCTAATATTAACCTACTGAAATAAACTCAAACCACCTTTGGTTAATTAACAAACCAGGAATCTCATTTGTGAGAGATACAAAGAAGCTGTGTTTCTTTCATCTCTTACTTTGTGTTGGGTGTGTCACTTGGAAAAGCAGCATGGCATTGCCCAACAAGAGCATGATGCATCCTGGTGTTGTTAATAGAGCACTGTGAGTGCTCAATATGTGATTCCGAAACTGGGCATTTGCACATGTCTGTGTGGCAGAAAGCATCCTGCACCATGGGGTCTTCTAGGGCTGTGGAATCTGCTCCAATGTGTGGCCAAGGTTTCCCTCTCCTCTCAGTGTCTGGGCAGTGAAACAACCCCACACTGGAAATGTGGTTGCTCTTTCAAATGATTGCCTACAAGACAAAAGGTGAGCAGACTCTTCTGCTCAATGGGTGGGCTTCAGAAAGAAAGGAGTTGCAGTTATTTGTCAAGCCCAGAAAGAAACAAAGCCTTAAAAATGTGGATGATGTATGTATTACCATGGGGTTCTGTGGGTAAATACTTATCCCCCAGATATAGTCTAACAAAGAAGAAATGAGACACAAATGCAGGCATGGGATATTGGGCTCTGTTGTTTACTTCACTACTGCTTCATGTTCGGTAATTTAGTCATACTGACACACACAATACTGTACCTTTTTTTCACTCCAACAAATTCTGAACAGGAAATTGGTTTTTAAGGAAACACACGTTTTCAGGATCCTCTCCTGGGGAATATTCTGGCTGGTCTTCAGCCTGGCTATGACACAATAGGGAACACATCACATATTTTCTGCTATAGATTTCCCAAGTGAGCTCAGTTAGTATTTTAACAAATGTACTTTTAAGAAAAATAGAAATACCAGTTAGAGAAACTTTAGATTTGAGTACCATTCAGCCAGAGAACCAATTTTTTTTTTTTTTTTTTTTTTTTAAGCAGAGTGTTTCTGTAAAGGAGAACTGTCACTTATATTTTAGCAATGCTCTGCATGGTTTTTCTGAACCATTATTCCAGGTACTTTAGTGAATTCCACTTTACAATTAAAGTTTGTTTAAGGCAGTACGTAGGATATAGGCTGGCAATGGAGAAAATTATGCTTATTTCAAAGCCAGTATTAAAGACTTCAGTATTTCAAGTGCAGGAGCCTGAGGCAGAGGGAGGAGGGAATAAAACTACTGAGGAGCTTTTTGCGTCTGATGCACATGTATTTGGTTCTCTTGGGTTCTAAAAGTGAGGTCATCCGCTGACACTTTTCCAAGAGACAAGTTTCAAAATATGAAGTCGCAGACAAATTTTACTTCCTTTGCTAGATAGGGTTCACTTTTCCCAGCAGTCCTGATAATTTCCACTGGACACTTTGTAATCTGCAGAACTTTGGGGAAGACTTTTGAAGATTTCAAATTCTAGATTATTTGAGAGTGCTCCTGCCCATACAGCTCCATCTCATATTTTCAACATTGTGACTTTTTTGGTTTTTGCTCATCGGAATATCCAAGTACTGGAATTGTCTAAACTAGGAGTTTGTAAACCTGTTCTTCCCCTCAAGATTGGTTTCTTTTTAGTGCCAGAGTCGTGTCTGTTAAGCTTCAGTGGGCACAAATCATCATTCAATCCTCAGAAATGTTGGCATGCAGCAACATTGCCTTGTTCAATGATCAAAACCGCTATGTATGTTTTCCTTCCTCTCTGTATTTGGGGTATGATCATGAAGCTGCCATGCGGGACACTCTGTTGCTATCTGGTGATGTCTGGTGCTTTTCTGTTCATTAATACCATGAGAAACCAAGGAATCACTGTTAATGAACTATGAAATCCGGCACATCTTTCTAATGCTGAAGGGTTAAGTCAAAATCTGATAATACTAAAGCTTGTTTATGGTGAATGTTTGCAATTTTGTTTAACTTTGGAAAAAATGAATTGGATCACACTGGAAGATTCACTGTATTCATTTCTAAGATGGAAACAGAAGTTGAGTGATTATCATAAGTTATGTTTACACATTGGTAATATTTGAAAATAGATGTATATATTGGAAATGTCTATAAATCTGTTTCTGCACATAATTTATGTTCTATTATATTGTTTTCTTAAGTATCTTAATAATTCTTCTGTATTTACCTTTAGTTTTACATTTCCAAGGTTTAAATCAATATCCAACTGACATTATAAATCAAATTTTTATTTCTTGAATCATTTAGCTTTTCATGATGTTGATTTTTAAAGTTAAATGATAGAATTTTAGGTTTTAATGACTTATTTTAACATTATTTCTTAATACTTCTAAAACTGTAAGAGGCGCTTGATTTGATTATCTGATAAAAAGGACAAAATGTAAACTGACTGATCTGCTGTAAGGGTTGAAAACAAAGTGAGGGACTGCAGATCTGCATTTCGCTTTCCTGTTCTTTTATTGACATTAGAGCATGATGCATAATTGAGTTTCCATTGTCTTATACAACTTCTACTTTAATGCTACTGGTTTTTATTGTAATTTAGCACAGAATTCTAGCTTCATAAACCTTAAAGAGTTTTCAGTTTTTATTGAATTATCAGATAATGAATTGAAAAGGGATATCTGGTTACAATGAACGATATTCCCTAAAGGACAGCTCAGTTTGATACTAAAACTAGCCAAAAATGTTTTTGAAGATAGTAATGCATTTGAGTCATGGTGTTGGCAAAGAATATTGAATAGACCATGGACTGACAGAAGAAGCAACAAATTGATCTTGAATGAAGTACAGCCAAATTGCTCCTTAGAAGTAAGGATGGTGAGGCTTCATCTCTTGAACTTTAGACATGTGATCAGGATGGACAACCAGTCCCTAAAGAAGAATCTCATGCTTGGTAAAAGAGAGGGTCAGAAAACAAGAGGAAGAGCCTCAACCAGATGGATTGACACAGTGGCTGCAACAATGGGCTCAAACATAACAACGTCTATGAGAATGACTCACGACCTGGCAGTGTTTCATTCTGTTGTACATAGGGTCTCAATGAGTCAGAACTGAACTCCACAGCACTGAACAACAGTAATGCTTTGCTGTGGAGGAAATGTGTGGTGCATCCAAGCAGACAGGGGGCATTTATATGAGCTGAATGAGTATCTGGGGGCAGGGTTTTCCATTAAAAGACTTTAGTTTTAGGTTACTTTGTTTAAAACCATCTCATGTACAGTAAGTCAATTTATCCAGTCCTTTCTTCATGCCTTATTTGACCTGATTCGGTAGTTTACTACACAGTAATAGGTTAGGGCAGAAACCTAATTCTGCCCCCTCTGACACACTGATGAATTTCGCCTTTAGTTTCTTGATCATAAACTGTTCATGTCTAGCATTCTTGAGCTGAAATAACAGTGGTTCCCCACATTTCTGAATTGGGCCTAAAATCTTAAATTATCCCAGGCCCGTGCTAGGAAAATGGTCCAAGTTTTTTTTAAATCTAGCACCTCATCCTTTATGGGTTTTTCTGAAGACAAACAATTCTCATCTAGATTTTTTGTACAATAAGATTAGCCTGTGATTTTAAAATACAGTTTAAAAGATAAATGAAACATTAAATTTCTGTGGAGACTTCAAGTAATTTTATGTGTTAAAGATTACACAGACCAAATTTCAAGACAGGAAACCCAATTTTCAGTAATTTTTAGATTCTAAAGTGAGCCCAATTCCACGAGAAACATCTGTAGGTATTTCTGGATGTTTTATAGTTCGCCTCATTACACTGAAATTTTGAGGAATGACCAAATTTCTTCTGAATTTGCTAAAGACACCTCCCAACAGAGTAGTAGATAAGGGGCTTTTATTTTGGTGGACACTGGTCACCACAGTTCATGTCAGCTACTTCATGATAAAATTTTAGTACTTTCTAAAATGTACCTTTAATCAAGGATCCATTTGGACATAATTCTAAGGCATTTAAGGATGTGATCCAGAGTAAATGTCCATGTTTTCTATTAGAATAGTTTTCATGATGTTGGAGGGGGGATAGTGTGGGGTACCTTCTCAAAAGGAAGCAGTATTGCAACAAATAGGAAAGCGCTTCGGTGATGCTCTGCTGGACAGCAGACTGGGCGTGTACACAGGTTTTGTTTGCGTCATCTTAAGCATCTAAATTTTCAGAAAACTTTTTGTTGGTCAAAAACACTGGGGAAAAGATAACGCTAAACAAAATATCTTCAGCCCAAAAGAGAAGTTGAAGGAAGGGCAATGAAAAAAAACTACCAAAGCAGTTTTGTCTTTTTTTTCCTGGAAAATGACAGTATTGAGTTTTATTTTGGGGTTAGACAGAAAGTCCGCATGCACCTATGAGTGGGTGTTTGTGGGGCTGTGTTGAGGGCCTAGATGACATCGGAAGGCTCTTATATGTGAGTGTAAGCAGCCAGCACAGCACATAACTTCCTTCCAGATCCTTAGACTAGTGAAGGAAAACAGCTTGATGATTTCCAATTCTTGGCCCTCTCCAACCCCAGAACTGTTAGGGATTCAAGAACGAATAAGAGAACAACAAACAATTTCTCAACAATGTGCATGCCACTTGTGTAGGTGTATCGAACTCCATGTGTATGAAACTTAGACAGCAATCACATGGCATCAACAAAACTTCTGTATATGGAACTTGGTAATGCCAGTTATGACCCAGAGTTGTAATCATACATAGCCTTATTGCCACTTTTGTGTTGTGTATACATTGAATGGCTCATAAGATTTTAACAGATTTTTTTAAATGTAAGTATTTCTACTAAATGCACTTAACCTTCTATATGTTTATATATTTTGGTAAATTTGATTTATTAGATACTTGGTATTTTAAAAAGATACAATGTCCTCAAATGTTTGATTAATGCATTGACTGCACATTTCTGAGTTGGATTTCAGAAGTGTATGCACTTTTGGACATTTTTAACTACAAGACTGGGGATTTCTTGACTCAGAGTTGCACTGTGTGTTCTTGTGCGTTTGCTCACACTTCTCAAATGATAGATATTATTTGTTAGCTGTGATGCCTAACTAACTACTGACTATCTGATGGCAGCATTGCCATTACACAACCACTTATTTTGTATCTCAAGTTATGACAGAGTCAACGCAACGCCAAAAATAATACAGGGGGTGTGAGCAGGAGTATGTTGTTGGAAGGTGGACACTTCAGTTTCTTTTGATATTTTCCTCTTTTACCCTGGTTTTCTGTTCAGGACTTATTCATTCATGAAAGAACAATTGGGCAAAAATAATTAACTTAAAAGAAGGAATTAAGAGGCACCCCAAATTGCTGACACCTCCCAACAGCATCAAACTTAGTGTTAGTGAAATCCCTTAAAGATACATATATATTTTCCCTCAATATTGTTTAATGTCAAAACTACTGGTTTTATATTTTTCAGTGGTTGCAACTGAACCACACATACACCTGCAACATATTATTAATAAACTGGGCAGTTGAAAGAAAAGAAAAATGAATGAATTTTTTTCCACTGTAAGAAGCTGATTTGTCTTCATCTTTCTTTACATGCCAATAAAGGAAAAGAGTTGTTTGAAAATAATTTTAAGTCCAGTAATACGGATAGCATGTTAATCTGAACCTTTTAAGTTTATACATTTTGATGTCTGAACATTTGCATGGTAGAGACAATAGTGCCACGTCTGGATTGTTCTCTTGTGCTTGGTTAATATGTACTTCTCTAAGTCGTTCTGTTTCAATTGACATTTCTTCCTCTATGGTTTTCAGAGACACTCACAGAAAAATATAACAGTGGTCCTTTGTTTTCTGACCAATTTAAAAATACCTGTGATTAAATTTAATTTGCTAGTGTACATAAATTTCTTGCCAATGAGTATTATTGTTGTTAGACAACGAATGCAATAAAAAGAGAAATACTGGAATCTGTCAAAGGAATTTTTTTTTCTCTTCCATTTTCACCTTCAACTAAAACAAGCCTTGACTGGGTAAACCTGCATTAACTGTCAAAATAGATCTATCAATCAAGAGCAAATTGCACATTTTCCATGGAAATGAAACTAAAAATAAGTTTTAACTCTGGTAAAGTGTAAATTGGCAGCTAGAATTACATTTGAAAGCACAATTATGGGACTGGGCATAGAGGTAAAAGAGCAAAGCTTCCACTAGGAACTCCCTCACCCATCTTTCTGCTCCCCATCACTGCTTAACCATCAAAGTTTTCAATGTCTGTCAGCCAGAAAAGTTCTGTGACAAATCCATTAAGCAGTCAGCCTCACACAGTATGGGACCAGCTAGAAAAGAGTCAGACCCTTATGAGAGTACAGGGTTATTTTAAACCATTTTATTTCTTAAACCTTAAAAATGTAGAAGATTTGGATGTAACAAATGAGGGGTGTGGAACTTCCCTCTCTTTCTTTTGCTCTCTCTCTCTCTCTCTCTCTCTCACACACACACACACAGTTGTCTGTGATTAATCCTGGTGTGGCACTGTGTATTAATGTGCTGGACTGCAAAGTCAGTTTGAACCCAAGGTCGGCAGTTCAAGCTCATCAGGTGCGCTTTGAGAACCCTATATAGGGTCGCTATGGGTCAGAACCGACTCAACGGCACTTAACCACCACCACCACAACAACATTTGGTGATGTCAAAGCTTAGACCTGGGTGTCACAGAATGAATAAAGTGAGCGGTTTTCCTTTTCCTTGGAGTATGTTATGATATCGCTAAGCAAGGGAAATGTATGTCTCTTTCCAAATGATCTTAAGTGTTGAATTGGATAGCTTTCTTATTTTTGGCAGAACTGATTTATTTGATCAAGAATGAAAGAGAACCAGAGTATGGTCATTTTATTGATAGGATTTTTCCCTCAGCACCTCAGTCACTGCTGGTCTCAATATTTCAGAATAATTCAGTTCCCTAGCTTGTGAACAACCACATCAAAAATTTAGTACTCACAGAGCACAAGATCTTACACGCCACAGAAACAGTACCAGAACAGTCCTTCTAATCTTGATGTGAAGAAGGTGTTCTTTGATTCTGACAAAATGTTCTGTTTACTACTTTCAGTAAGTGGCGGTTTTCAATTTATCAGAAAAAACGTTTTTCTCCAAATGCCAAAGCTTCACCATGGTAAGTGCCTTAGAAAAACTTTGTTTCTAAAGTAACCGCCTTAACATTCCAAAGATACCATCCAGCATGGGGTACATACATCTGAAACAACAACAACAAAAAGGGAAATGACGATAACCAGTAACCAGTTGCTGTCCAGCTGATTCCAATTTATGGCGGGCCCATGTATATCAGAGCAGAACTATGCTCCATAGGGTTTCAATAACTGATTTTTCTGAATTATATTGGCAGGCCTTTTTCCTAAGGCATCTCTGTATGAATTTGAACTGCTGAACTTTTGGTTACCAGCATAGCATGTTAACTATTTGTACCATCACCCAGGTACTTCTATATATACCATCTTTTATAAGAAAAGGATAAAGTGACAAAGTTATGTTTTCTAAGTCATGTCATCAAAAAGATTGCCAAGCGTTGATCTTTTCTGTTTGTGTGTTTGCCTTTCTATTTTTCTCCTCTCAACGTCCAGAACAAGTTAAGATGGAGGTGGTGGGTACCATCTCAATAGTCTTTTCTATGGCATACTTGGCTTTACCTAAATTAATTATGGGGTCCATTCTGGATCCAATCATTGGCATGAACAGACTTACTGAACTTGACCCAAGAAACCAATGTATACACTTTTGGGAGTAATTCAGGGATTACTACCCTAATTTCTCTGCTGAGCTAACAGTCACTTATAATTTTTTTATGTATGAGGACACTCCTAGACGTTTAAGATTTTTATACATTCCATAGCTAGAACTAGAAAAGCAAGAGTAAAAGATTGGCCGTGGCAATTAACTGAGGAAGTTGTATGTAGACAGAGAAAATTGAAATCAGCCTAACTGTGTCAGTATGTCTAATGCTATAACTAAAGAGGTACTCCTGAAGTTCAGATACAATGTAATTTTATCTCATTTGGCTTTCTGACATGTGAACGAGTGTCCCTGATTGGTACTGGAATTCGGATATCACATGAGATCATTTGATTCTCTATTTCCTGAGAAAGACACATGTATTAAAGTATTTTTATGTCATAAGCAACTTAAGACATGATTTTTGATATAATTTCAACCATTTTATTGAAAATGATTTTTACTGGTAAGTGAAGTTTTCAAGAATTCTAAGACTGACTTGATATCGTACTCTCAGAAAAGGCTTACACATTGTGTCTGCTCCTGCTAGAAAAGCATTTTGTTTCCTCATGAAGTCCAAATTTAGAGTCGATGTTCATTGTTCAGATGAGATCACTACAGCTGTTTAAAATGTGGCAACGAGTTGAAAATGATGGGCTCATGGTTTCCATGGCACAGACGCAAATAGACCCGTCAGAGCTCACAGTAGAGAGCTTTGTGGAATACAGTGCCAACCAGAAGTTTTCCATTGTACACAGAAGCAACCGTACTTCCTTGCAACACTGTGCCATTTTCCGCATAAACCAGTGTTACTTTGGGTTCATCTGTTAAGATATTCTGAATTTTGATCACCTATCAAAGAAATGGTGTTAGATTAATAAAAGTAAATAAAAGTCACTTAAAACAAAACTTTAAACATGGCGTTATTTCTCCTTAAGACACCTTTATTGTTTCTTGGTTTTTCTTTCTGGTGGAGACCCATGCCATCCTCACAACTGTGATATTTGAGTCCATTGTTTTTGCCACTGTATCAATCTATTTCCTTGAGGTTTTATTTTTTGCTTTTCCACTATTTTACCTAGCATGATGTCCTTCTCAGGAACTGATGACATGTCCGAAGTATCAGAGACAAAGTCTCACAATCCTGGATTCTAAGGAGCATTATGGCTGTACTTCTTCCAACACAGATTTGTTTGTTCTTCTGGCACTTTCAATATTATTCTACAATGCCATAATTCAAAAGCATCTATTATTCTACTGTCCTCTTTATTCATTGCCTAACTTTCATATGCATATGAAGCTACTAAAAATACCGTGGCTGCAGTCAGTGGCACCTTAGCCTTCAAGCTGATATTTTTTTCTCTTTTACATTTTTAAGAGGTCTTTTGAAATTGTTACATTTTTAGAAAAGCACAAACTACCTAAACTAACAGAGAGTAAAGTCAACTTGAGCAGATGTACAACAAGAAATAGATCAGATCATTAAAAACTCTCAACACACACTAAAAGTCCAGGTCCAGATGGCTTTACTGGTGAATTTTATCAAACATTCAGATAAGAGTTGATACCAATTTTACCAAAAATATTGGGAAAGAATAGAAAACTCTCCAATATATTTTATGAAGTAAACATAACCCTCATACCAGACAAGAATATAACTAAAAAAGAAAATTATAGACCAATATCCCTCATGAACATAGATGTAAAAATTGTCAATAAAATCATAGTCAATAGACTTCAACAACATATATATAAAAAAAATACATCATGACCAAGTAGGATTCACTCTAGGGCTGCAAAGATAGTTCATTATTAGAAAAACAATAAAAATAATCCACCATATAAATAAAAAAGGAAAATAACCACATAACCATATTGATTGATGCAGACAAGGCATCTGACAAAATCCAACAACCATTCTTGATAAGAACACTCAACAAAGTAGGAATTGTAGGGAAATCCCTCAATATAACTAAGAGCATATATACAAAACCAACAGCCAACATCACTCTCAATGGAGAGAAACTGAAAGCCCTCCCTTGTAAACAAGAACCAGATAAGGGTACCCTTTATAACCACTCCTATTCAATACTGAAAGTCAGCCAGAGCTCTAAGGCAAGAAAGGGAAATTAAAGGCATCCAAACTTGCAAAGCAGAAGTAAAACTATTTGCAGATGATATTATCCTATACATAGAAAATTCCAAAGATTAAACAAGAAAATTATTGGAACTCATTGGAAGATTCAGCAGAGTGGCAGAGTATAAGATCAATATTAAAAAACCAGTTGGATTCCTTTGTACTAATAAATACAGCTCCGCAAAGGAAATTAGGAAAGCAATACCATTTGCAGTAGCAGCTCAAAGGATGAAATACCTAGGAATTAATCTAACCAGGGAAACAAAAGACCTGTCCAAAGACAAGTGCTACAAGAAACCAGAAGAGATTTACATAAATGTAAGAATATACCATGCTCATGGATAAGAAGACTTAACATTGTGAAACTGTCAATACTACTCAAAGTACTCTATAGATCCACTGCAATCCCAATGCAGATCCCAACAACATTCTTTAAAGAGATGGGGAAAATGTTCTGTAACTTTATTTGGAAGGAAAGATACCTTGGATCAGTAAATCACTGCTTATCAGATGGATCTTGGGTGAAAGCAGAGAATACCAAAATGGTGTTTACTTGTACTTTGTGGACTATTCAAAGTCTTTTGCCTGCATGGATCATGACAAAGTAAGAATAATATTATGAAAAATGGGTATTCCAAAAAACGTATTTGTGCTCATGAGAATCCTTTATATAGGCCATGAGGTATTTGTTAAAATACAACAAGGACATATGAATGATTCAAAATTAGGAAAGGTGTGTGCCAGTATAGTATCCTTTGACCATACTTACTCAATCTGTATGCTGAGTAAATAATCTTAGAAGATGGATTATATGAAGAAGAAGGTGGCATATGAGAGGAAGACTGATTAGCAATTTGCAATACGCAGATGATACAACCTTGCTTGATGGAAGCCAGGAGGACATGAAATACAGCTGAAGATCAAAGGCCTTCAGTATGGATTGTACAAATATCTTCACAGCTAAAACCAAGAAATAACATCATGGTAAATGAAAGATTGAAGTTGTCAAAGACTTCATTTTGCTTGGATCCATAATCAATGCTCTTGGAAAGAACAGCCAAGAAATCAAATGATGTATTGCATTAGACAAATCTGCTGCACAAGAACTCTTTATAGTGTTCAAAAGCAAAGGTATGAGTTTGAGGACTAAGGTACGCCTGACACAAGGCATGGGGAGCTCTGGTAGTGTAGTGGTTACAAATCAGGCTGCTAACCTCAGGGTCAGCAGTTCGAAGCTACCAACTGTTCCGGGGGAGAAAGATGAGGCTTTCTGCTCCCGTAAAGATTTACAACCTTGGAAACCCTGTACAGGGTCGCTTTGAGTCGGAACCAACTCCATGGCACATAACAACAACTACGTGCATGTGAAAGTGCACAATGAATAAGGAAGACTGTGGAAGAATTGATGCATTTGAGTCAAGGTGTTGGAGACGAACATTGAAAGTATCATGGATTGCCAGAAGAACAAATGTGTTTTGAAAGAAGCACAGCCAGAATGCTCAGTGGGAGTTAGGATTGTGATCTGTCATATTTTGGATGTTATAAGGACACACCAGTCCCTGGAAAAGAATACTATACTTGGTAACGTGTGTTGTTTTCATTGTTAAGTTCTATACATAGTGACCTTGTATAGGGTTTCTGAAGAGCAGCTGGTCGGTTTGAACTGCCGACCTTGCAGTTTAAATGACCTTGTGGTCCACTGCATTATCCTCTAGCACCACAGGAGTGTAAGATCAGTGAAAAAGAAGATCCCTAACCATACTGATTTGACACAAAGGCAGCGGCAATGGACTTAAAGGGAACAATTGTGAGGACGGTGCAGAATGAGCATTGTTTCATTCTGTTGTGCATAGGATTTCTATGAGCAGGAACCTAATCAAGGGCACCTACCAACAACAACAACAAAGTTAAAATGCCTTTAGGCAAATCATAGTTTGTTCTATACTTGCTATATATTTAAGACATCTAATGCCTCACTTGTAAGGTGACAGATTTTGATCAAATCTTTAATGCCTTTGGTGAGTGCATAGGCCAACAGGGGCTATGTGGGGAATGTAAATGAGTGACAACCATCTGACTTATAAGACATTAAGGGGCAATGATAAGTTGGGGAAAGAACAGCTCTACTCAATCTCAGCCGATTGTTATGCTGCGATTGAGTAGAGCTCAAATTCCTACCTTACTTAAAAAAGAAGAATTCAGGCTAATTGTCTTCTTTTTTAGGTAAGCTAGGAATTTGGACTCTTACATTTATTTCCTGGTTTTTAAATGCTGGCGATCAAAATTAAAGACGGGGTAGGTGAAGAAGTATGGCTTTAAAAAAGACTCTTACCTGTACCCCTTTATTCCCTTAAACTTAAAGTCCAGTTCTAAATGCGAAGCTTTTATAAGTTTGATATCCTTCACTTAAGGAGAAATGTGATTGCATCATTAACCATTGTGTAGTATTATTGTTAAGGAGCTCTGGTAGCGTAGTGGTTACAAATCAGGCTGCGAACCTTAAGGTCAGCGGTTAGAAACTACCAGCGGCTCCGCGGGAGAAAGATGAGGCTTTCTACTCCCGTAAAGATTTACAGGGTCGCTATGGGTCGGAAATGACTTGATGGCACTTAACAACAACAAGTATTATTGTTAGGCTGATCATAAGATATGGAAAATGTTTTACTATTCTAATCTATCCGATGTTAATACAAAGAGACAGGAGAACTGCATCAGGTTTACATCATCCACTTACCATTTGTTTCTCCTCTGTAGAATGAGATGAATAGAATTGAGTCATCTATAACTTCCCTTTTTAAGCTCCAAGTTTCTATTTTTTTTTCAGTATTTTCTTATTCTGTACTATAAAAATGTAGTGACTTCAAGAAAGGATATCAATGCCATGAAAACACCATGTATTGTAGACTAGGAAAGCTAGTGCTTAGGAATTAAAGGGTCAGTGCTGTTGTTAAGTGCTGTTGAGTCAGTTCTGACTCATAGCAACCCTGCATAGATAGGGTTTCTAAGGAATGGCCGATGAGCTTGAACCACCGACCTTGCAGTTCAAACTGACCTTGTAGTCAAGCGCATTAACCTGCAGCACCACACCAGGATTTAAAACCACCTCTTTAAAACAGCTGGTACCAAACTCTTAGGAAATTGCTGTAGCATTGACTTATAGTAGCTACTTACTGGAAAATTGTGATGGTGAACCTTGCCCTAAGGAAGACTCTTCTAATAAAGCAAAGTCACTTTACATGGGGCAGTGCATTAGATAATGAATTGTTAGTACTTTTTGCTCCTCCTTACCAGATCCATCATTAGAAAGAATTTGTCCAGTGCAGCAAACCAAGCCTATGCTGTAGCAAATGACCCAAGTTCACTAAGTGAAGTTAACAAGCAAGATCAAATTAGAATCTAACATTCTGTTCAGTTCTAAACAGTGAACACTACACAGCATAACTAGTTTCAGTTCTATGTTAATGTTAACAAAGGCACAAAAGATTGCCATTAAAAATAATTGCAATACTAAAGTAAACTTAGAGATAAAGTATATGAAGGGTCATAATGTAATGTGGAGATATACATGTGTTTTGCTTAATCCATAGACATAAGCTTTATTTTATTTTTATATTTGGGGGTGGAGTGAGGCTGACTCTTAAAATCAGCTTTAAAAATACGGATAGGTAGATAAGTGTGTCAAAAATGAACTCATGTATTTGATGAAAAAACAATTATCATTAATACTGAAAATTCAAAATAGAAAGCACCAGAGAAGTCATAGTAAGCATTCAAATACCCATGGCAAGTGAGTTTTAAATTCTATTTGTATAGCCAAAATAGTCTACTGAGTAAAGACCATGGATGTAAATAAGGTCTTTGGGTATAACTAACAGACACGTAGCTATAACTATGTGGAAGAAAAAAGGTCTTTTAAGCCAAACTAATTCCAGCAAGTGATTTGTCTTCCAGTTCTGCATGAAAGGCCTAGAGCGCCTGGCCAGATGTGTTTTAGGACTAGTCATTTGCATGAATTTGAGAGGTGGTACGGACACACAGGAAGGGGAAGCTGAGTAGGAAGGCAGGTAACGAATGATTAGACAATAGCAATGTGGCATCATTATATTTTTTAAATTGTGTATTTCCAAGTTGAAGAAACTTGCTGTTCAAATAAAAGTATGGAACTTTATCCAGTGCTGGATATCTAAGCCCAGTCCTCCCGGCTACTCTTCACTCTGATTTGGGTGGAGAATTCCTTTGAGACACAACCTGTCCCTTTGACTTCCAGTCAGGTTGGCCAATGAGGAGAAGCTGAACAGGATGGGAGGAGTGCTTTCTCCCTGTGATGTCACTGGGAGAAACCAAAGCAATCCTCTTTACATACATCTCTCTTCTTGTTCTGTCTTCGGATAGTCATTCCCCATCCCCATTGCATTGACCAGTTGCCATCAAGTTGATTCCTACTTCTGGTAACTCCTATGTCTCAGAGTGGACCTGTACACCATAAGGTTTTCACTGATTGTGACCTTTTGGAAGAAGAGTGTCAAGCCTTCTTTCCAAGGAGCCTGTAGGTGAATATGAACCTCAAACCTATTGGTTAGTAGACAAGTACTTAACCATTTGTACCACCCAGGGACTCCTCCCATTGCAGTATCCCTATTGATTTCCCTAAACTCTGCCCACACCATGGTATATAGTCCCTTTACTAAACTCCTCTCAAATTATTCATTGTATCATCTGTTTCTTGTCTGACTGTGTCAAATCCCTCTTTATTTCTGAGCATTTGGGTCATCTATCTATTTCTCCTCTTTTATTTGCACAAATAAGTGAGAGTTATGCTTTTCAAATGAAAACAGTAGCTTGGAAAAGGGTCATGGATCTGATTTATGTTTCAAACTAACCTCAGATGCAGGAGGATTCTCTGGGTCATGAAAGAAGATTCTCATGCCATTGGGATGACATCCAACCCAAACGTCCCCTGTCACCGGGTCCACAGATATGTTATCCACCAGGGTGTTAAAGGTCAGCGACTTCCAAGATTAAAAGCAAGGAGGGAACAAAAAGCAGGAGGTGAAGAGAAACTGAGAGGTGGTGAAGTAATACATCAGGGAGAACTATACTGTTATTCTTGGCTACCACACAGCAGGTTTCAAAGATACCACATTCTGCCCCATTGCAATCAAGTATAGTGAATTCCTTTGCCCTTCCACCCATACTGTTGTTTTGTCAGTACCCAGGAGAGATGTATTGGGGAAGTTATGTAAAGCTATAAGAGGCTATTAAAAGTTAGAGCAAATCATCCTAACATTATTCATGAACCAAAAACTAAGGTGGGAGGAGTTTTAAGTATAGTATAAAACAGTTCCTTCTGAAATGGCTTATGCAAAGGATATTTTAAAAATTATTCAGGAAATATAGATTCATTTCCAATGAGAACATCAATGAAATGTAGGCTCTTCTTTAATGGCTAGTCATAGGTTGAGCAGCCAGAGGAGAAATGGTCACCCAGGGTCTAATTTTTGCCTTGGAGTGGAAGAAAGTTTGTTCTTTAGTTTCTCAATGTTATTCAACTTCCTGTTCTTCCACTGTTTATTTTCTGAATATAAGTTGCAACTGTGTTATGACTGCACAGATTGCTGTCGAGGCTTTGCACCAGGATCATAAATAATATCAACGATTCTTAATTCCACTATTCATCATCTTGGCTGCCTTCTAGCAGCGAGAAATGTCCTCTATTTGTTTACTTCTAACTCTCAGTTGGAAAAACAATATCTACCCTGTACCTCAAACAGAGCCCAACATATCTCAGTGCCTAGAGACCCTGTAATAACTGACTGCAATTCATTGTAAAGCCCAGAGCATATGTAGGTAGCTGCAGTGAACCACCACTGCCCTGTGCTGCCCAGTCAAAATCGGAGCTGTCCCCACATGTCTATCCACCCAAGACTGGCAGGCTTCAAGTATCTCAGAGTCTCTTTCACACCTGAATGAAGAGTCATTATCCTTTTCACCCTGGAAATGGAAAAAGTTGGTCAAAGGGGTGAGGGGAGGCTATGTAGGCATTCCCTGGTCCAAATCACCTCGGATCCCTTTTTCCTATCATCCATCACAGTATCAGATACATCACTCTGCTATATTAATGTCTTTTAAGAAATGAAGAAAACATTTAACATCTGTCTTAGGGTTATGCCAAAAATTTTTGGAAGGGGTAATAACCCTTATGGGTGAATTCCATGGCAGATGAAAACTTGTTGAGATGAGAATGGTGGTGTGAATGGGAGAAGGACACAGACATCTGAGAACCCCATTCATTCAACACACAAGTTTTGAGTTCCTACCCTGTGCTAGGAAGCCCGGGGTGGTGCAAACACTTAAACACTCTACTACTAGCTGAAAGCTTGGTGGCTTGAACCCACCCAGAGGCACCTCAGAATACAGGCCTGGTGATCTGGTTTGGAAAAGTCAGAGCCTTTTTGAAAATCCCATCGAGTAGTCCTACACTGCACACATCGGGGTGCCATGTGTCAGAATCAACTCAACAAAAACTAATAACACAAACCTTGTCATATGCAAGGAATTCAGTACTAGGGAGTACAAAGTACATGGCAAACACAGCTCCTACTATACAAGAGCTGACTGTCACCAGGAAGCCCACTCGGGATCCAGCCTTGAAAAACTACTGTCTTGCAAACCAGTGATTCATAGCAATGCCAATGCACCATAGTGCACACACTCATCACAGCACACTTGCATAGAACCAAGGAAACACTCTACATTCTTCAGTCAAGGAAGCTTCTAACACATTTTTCTCCTTTGAAAAAAACTTCCTTAAGTTTCATGGACTAACTCAGTCAACTGGCATAAGATGGTTCATAAAAATAATGCTCTACATTTTAGTTTAGTGAGTAGTACCTGGGGGTCTTAAAAGTTTATGAGTGACCAGCTAAGATATAACAATTGATTTCTACTTTTCTAGAACAAAATAGAGTGCAGGAAACCAAAGAAACAAAGAAGAAACTAATCCATAGGACTAAAAGTCCACATGAACCACAGCCTCATCTAGCCAGAGTCCAGAAGAATTAGCTCTGGTAGCGTAGTGGTTACGAATTGGGCTGCGAACCTTAAGGTCAGCGGTTCGGAACTACCAGCCATTCCGCGGCAGAAAGATGAGGCTTTCTACTCCCGTAAAGATTTACACCCTCGGGAACCCCGTACAGGGTCGCTATGGGTCGGAACCAACTCGATGGCTCTTAACAACAACAAAGCAATAGAAAGTCCCAGATAAAAGCAAGAAAAATGTAAACCAAAATTCATATTATTAAAAAGAAAAGACCAGACTAACTGGACTGAACCTATAGAAACTAGAAGAATCCTTGAGAATATTACTCTAAAATGCCCTGTAACTTGGAAGTAAAGACACTCCCATTGGTCACTTTTCATCCAAATAATTATTGGATTATAAAATAAATACCTGAATACTATGCCCTCTTAAATAATGACATTATACCAAATATTTACTCTCAAACCAAGATGAGAAATTAAGGAAGGGCAAGATAGCTAGAATAAAGGAGAGAGAACAGAAAGAATAAAAATAACCAGAATATTAACACAAGAAAAATGTAACCAATGTTATAGAGCAAGCTGTGTAGACGTTGTTAAGTGGGAACTTTATTTGCTATATAAACTTTCACCTAAAACACAATAAAATATATTTTTCAGTAACTGTCTACTCTATTAACAAATACCTTTGGTGTGGTACTGTAGGATTAGCATTGGATTGACAGTCCAAACCCACCAGCTGCTCCTTGGAAAGGTTATCCAGGGTTGGTATGAGTCATAATCAACTCTACGGCACTTAACAACAACAGAGCTCATTGAAGTGGGACTAATTCATTGACTTGGTCTTGAAATCTTAATTGTCTTGTATTCATTTCAAACTCAATTTTATTGAGAAATTGTGTATGATGATAGACTGCAACTAATGAAGTCTCTCCAGTAACAGAATGACACACTCACTGTGTGATTTTAAAGTCCTGACTGGCACAAAATAATCTTACCAGCCAATCCTGGGACCTGGGATTTGGGCTGTTTGAGTCTCCTCGTTGTTACCTTCTAGCATAGTTTCTATAAAGTCCACATAAGAAGCAGAATATAACCCCCTGCACATTTCATCGCAGATTCTAAGATTACTGTTGTTATCACCATTGAGTTGGTTCCAACTCATAGCGATCCTGTAGAGGATTTCTGAGGAGCAGCTGATGACCTTGAACTACCGACCTTGTGATTCAAACTGACCTTGCAGTCCAATTCATTAACCCACAGTGCCAAACCAGGATTAGCTTCAGCTAACCATGGCCCTCCCAGGTAATTTTATGAACTGATGCTGATTAATCTGATCACTCAGCCTTACAGTTGAGGAGGAGTCTCCACAAGATTGTTACCACAGACAACTGGCAAGATCTTTCCCAGAGTGGGTACAAGACCTGCAGTAAGCCTGGCTTTCCCTCTCACCTCGTTGTTGGATATACTGGTGTAGGTTCCCTTATAAATTTTCATTCAATTTGCAGACGTACTTACTGGTATAACTATAATTTATTTTTATTCCCTCCAGTAAGAGTATTTGAAATTTCATTTTATTGAGTCCTAGAGTGGTGCTGTAGAATAAGCACGGGACTGCTAACTGAAAGGTCAGCAGTTCAAAACCACCAGCTGCTCCTAGGAAACCCTATGCAGGGTTTGCTATAAATTGGAACGGACTCAACAGCACTTAACAACAATACCAAACTAGCTTTGTCAGTGATTTCTAATGTCAAATGTGATGTCACTTAAGATGTTCCTTCTTGGTAATTGTCTTAGACTAAGACCCCTCAAGGCAGTACCTTAAATGTACAAAGGTCACTGGAATAGTGCTTTGACTGCGGATGTTTACAGCAGGAGAGCAAGTCTGTGTGGTTGTTTTTTGCCGAGAGTGGGCTGACTTTAGAAAGTAGCACTCCCCTGGTGGTGATTCAAACGCACCAGCCTTTCCACCAGGAGAAAGATGAAGCTGTTTGTTCCCATAAAGATTTATAGCTCAGAAAACTTATAAAGGGTTGCAGTGAGTCAGAATTGCTTTAATGGCAGTGGCTTTTTTGGTGGTGGCACAGTGGTAAAGTGCTTGGTTGCCAAGAGGTTGGTGGTTGGAATCCACCAGCCACTCATGGGAGAAAGAGGTGGCAGTCTGTTCAAGTAAAAAATACTTGGAAACATTAGGGGGTGGTTCTATTCTGTCTTATAGTTGTTGTTGTTGTTATGTGCTGTGGAGTCGTTTCCGACTCATGGCGACCCTGTATAGGGTTTCTGAGCCTGCAAATCTTTACAGGAGCAGAAAGCCTCATCTTTTTCCCATGGAACAGCTGATAGTTTCGAACTGTTGACCTTGTAGTTCGCAGCCCAATTTGTAACCACTACGCTACCAGAGCTCCTTATTCTGTCTTATAGAGACACTGTAAATTCTAGTCAACTCAATGGCAGTGCTGTTTTGGTGCTTTTACCCCCCTTATACTTGCTTTTGTGTTTTTGCCCCCTTTTGGAGTCCTTGTGTGGCTCTGTGGGTTAATAGTTGGACTGCAAAATTGTTTGAACTGCAAGGACGGCGGTTCAAGCTCATGAACTGCTTCTCAGAAACCCTACACAGGGTTGTCACAAGTCAGAACTGGCTCAATGGTACTTAACAACAACAATCCAAACCTTAGAACAGAGTAGACTTGGTAGGGGTAGAAGGTGAACCCTTAGTGCCTGTCCAGCCTCTCTATTAATTCATTTAACACATACAAGGGGCTTCAAAAACCTTGTAGAAAGTCCCATTATCTTTTAATTCCATTTTTCCATGAACTTTATGAATCCCCCTTATCTTTGCTTAATGCCTACTAGGTGTTGCAAACTCTTCCAGGGAAAAAACAGGAAAGAAAAGAAAACTCTATCCTC
>NW_006408528.1:12185141-12200314 GCF_000296735.1 Chrysochloris asiatica | reverse complement strand
AATATATGTATAAATATATATATATAGTGTGTTAGTAACAAATGTTAAAAAGAAAAATAAAGCAGTAAAACAGATTGGATTCTGTGCAGTGGTGGTGGTGGGAGAATCTGCAAGTTCCGATAAGGTAGCCAGTGAAGGTCTTGTTAAGGTGACATGTTGCTGAAAACCAGAAGGAGATGGAGAAAAAAAGTAGAAATCTGGAGGAAGACCCTCTGAACCAAGGAAAGAAGTGCCATAGGCATGGTCCAGAAGCAGAATCACAAATGATCTGTCCCAGGAACAGCCAGAGCAAGAGAGGCACATGGGGAGGAAGGAATCGAGGGAGAATGGCTGGCTATGGATAAAGCAGAGAGGTGAGTGAGGAGCAGTCATTGTGAGCACTTGGCCTGTATAAATATTGTGGCAAGCAGTCTGGTATTCAATACAATTTGAGCTGTTTCTAGGGTGTTAGAGGATGCAAAAAGGGTGGTAGGGAAGGAGGGAAAAAAAGAAGGAAGCAGAAGGGAGGAAGAAATTAAAGAAGAAGGTGAGGGAAGAAGAAAGGAGGGAGGAAATGCCTGTGAACTCAATGCCAAGCTTAAAATGGCATAGAGAAAAAAAGAATAAAAGTTTCACAGATGAGATGTGTAGTGTGCAGCTCAGTAAAAGTGAACAACAAACCCATAACGATGCTGATGACTCTTAATAAAGGAGTGAAAAATTGGTTCTCACCCATTCCAATTAGACAATCCTTTTTTCCCCTCACTTTTAATTTCGTAAAATCAATTAGAATCTAATTATCGCTCTGCAAACTTATAGTGTTAATATATCTTACCTTCAATGGAGTTAAAGTCCAATTAGCATGCTTTTCATACACATGAATCTTATGAGCCAGCAATTCAGATATATAGACATACCTTCAAAGAAGAAAGCACTATATCAAAGCACTTGAAATAATGCAATTCAAACGAGAAGGTGGAGTTGTAATATCTCTTCCTGAGAAGAACTTTGCTTAGGGACTGAGAAATGGAATTTATCTCAAAAAGCACCAAATTCTAAAAGAATTCGATGAGTTCACAGTGCACAAAGATGCTTAATCTCTGAAACATTATTTCTAAAAATGGGACTCTAGTTGTCCCTGATCAGAAGGGAAAAAATTATCTATAACAACTGCTCTCCACTTGTGTCTGAGAACACAGTGCAATTCATTGACTGACTATATTTATCAATATGGTGACAAGCCCCAGACTTCTCATTGCAGAGCCTATGGGGTTCTCACAAGACAAGCTGCAGGAAAGCTCTCTGACAAACACTAGGTTTTAGGTGGAGACGTTGTGAGAGATGACAAGAGGCTTGTCCTGGATCTGCGTGAAGTCTCCCTACCCTTAGTCTTTCCTGACCCTGTGGATTTACGATTTCACACACCTCTCGTATGTATTTAGTTCAAGCACATTATGAAATCCCCCAAATAAAAGATAAATGAGTGTTTGGTTACCTGCTATTTTTGAAGAAGAGATGATATGAATCTTATAAAGAAGAGATGATAATTGGAAGATTTTCATGTTGTTTATACTAAATATGCATGACTAACCCTCTGAAAAAGCCCTGATGTGGTAATGTAGGATAAGCACTAGATTGCTAAATCCACCAACCGCTCTCCAGAGACCATATACAGATTTGCTATGAGTTGGAACCTACTCGATGGCACACCATCACCACCACCACCAAGCCTCTGAAAAGGAGTCTCAGTGCTGCAGTGGATTATGTATTGGGCTGCTAACTTCAACATCAGTGGTTCAAACCCACCAGTCTCTTTGCAGGAAAAAGATGAGGCTAATCTCTCCCATAAAGAGGTACACTCTCAGGAATCCTAAGAAACAGATGTACTTTGACCTATAGGGTAGCTGAGTCCTGGTATAGCGCTGTGGGCTAATGTGCCGACTGCAAAGCCATTTGAACTGCAAGGTCGGCTGTTCAAGCTCACCATCTGCTCCTTGGAAACCTTATACAGGGTCACTATGGGTGGGAATTGACTTGACGGCACTTAACGACAATCCTCACGAACATAGATGCAAAATTCTTAACAAAATCCTTGCCAATAGAATTCAATAACATAAAAAATAGAAATAATACATCATGACCAAGAGGCAGTCATACAAGGGATGCAACAACAACAACAATAGGGTAGTTTAAGTCCTGGTGTGGTGGTATAGGATAAGTACTGGACTGCTAACTGCAAAGTTGGTGGTTCAAACCCACTACTTGTTCCTCGGAAACACTATGCAGGATCACTGAGTCAGAACTGATTCAATGACACTTACCAACAACAACAGATAGGGTGGCTATGAATCAAAATCGACTGGTTTTTGTTTTGTTTTGTTTTTAAATCCTCTAAAATCATCAATAATACAATGTAAGGAAGGTATAGATGGCTATATATAAAGATTTTATGTATTATAATATATGTATGTTAGTGTGGTGATGTAGAATATGGACTAGACTGCTAACCACAAGATCAGCAGTTCAAACCCACCAGCCCTTCTTTGGAAACCCTATACAGGTCGCTAAGAGGCAGAACTAACTGATGGCACTTAACAACAACTCTGCATGTATGTATCGGGGCTATCTAAAATAAGATCCACAGACCGATGCCCATCTGTGAATTGTTTGTTGCAGGACTACCAGGAGACAACAATGTAAATCAGCTAGATCACTAATCACATGACCTAGCTAAGCTAACTCTTTTTCTCATGTTCAGATGTTTTTGATGAAGGAAACAGTTGCTTGATTTACATTTTGGTGCAAGTTTTCTTGTCACAAACTAGCATAATTAATATATTTCTGCATTTTATTAATTACATTTTACATTCAGAACTCTTTCCTTAAAGCAAAGTTATTTAATAATGTTGTTGCTGTTGTTAGGTGGCATCAAGTCAGTTCTGACTTGTAGCGTCCCTGCATAGGGTTTCCAAGGAGCAGCAAATAGGTTTTAATTGCTAAACTTGGGTTAGTTGTCAAGTGCTTATCCTACAGTGTCACAGCAAGCAGGGCTACATATAATATTAAATGTCTTGCACTGTTTCCCATCTTGAAATGTATCAATTTGTCCGATAAGAAAATAAAGATGGTATGAACTTCTGAAATGTAAAATTACGACTTGATAAATTTTACCCCCTGAGAACATATTAATAAGATACTTTAGTTTGCCTAATTCATATTAATAAAATAGCATGTTAATATCCAACACATTAATTAGCAAAGGAATATATATTTAACTCTCATTAAATATATTTAATGAGGATGTGCAGAAATGGTTATGATTTAAAGAATTCACATACTTGCCATCAGGTGAAATGTTGATTCCATTAGCAAAATCAAACTTGTCTGCCACAACACGAACATCATTTGGACTGTAGTAAACCACATTTGACCATGCTAAGCCCAAATACATTTCCCAGGATCGTAAGTAGGGATCAACGAAATAGTGATCATTCGTGGCATAAAATTGCTCTGGTCCCACAGCAACAAGATCATTCAAACTGCAATTCAAATACATACACATGACAAACAGGTGAAGGCATTGTGTGAAGTGACATTGATCAGTGTCTGAAGAACAAGATATGGAAGAGCCCTCACACTAACTCATGTGGCACAGAATTAGTACGAGCACAGTTTCACCTAAGAAAATTCTACAAAGACAATGATTAAGAGGTTGTTAAGGAGTCCTGGTGTGGCGCTGTGGGTTAATGCGCCAGACTGCAAAGCCGTTTGAACTGTAAGATCAGCAGTTCAAGCTTACCAGCTACTCCTTGGAAACCCTATACAGGGTCTCTATGGGTTGGAATCTACTTGACGGCACTTAACAACAACAAAGGTTGTTATAGAAATGTGACATAAAAATTCTATTCGTTGTATCTTAAAAGTACTGTTTATAGTGAGTGTGTGTGTGTGTGTGTGTGTGTGTATTTAGATATGCCAAATTAGTAGACATTAAATTAGTCCAGGAATCATTATCAGGGCAAACTTTATCCGTGCTCATAAAGAAACTCACAAGCTAATAGTCTGAAGACTTGCATTTCAGTTAAAGCTCCATACTGTTAGTTGTGTGACCTATAAAAAATTGTTTCATGTGTCTGTGCCTCAGTTTCCTTTTCTATAAAGTCTATCTTTTGGCCTTAAAAGATCATTGCTAGTTGGAATGTTTCATGATTCTAAACCTGAGGAAAGTGTCCATGAAAACTTATGCTCAGAAATCGGAGGCTCCAGCTTATTTTCTGATTTTGATTCTCTCTGCTACTGAGGATGCAAGATATATGAGTCTATTCTTCTGCTTTAATAGATACAATACTGAACACATAAGTGAGTCATTCCTTGCTGATTGAGGTGATGGAAGTTCCCGGGGCCATTATCTGGAAGAGAATTATCTTTGCTCTATTGTGGAGAGCGTAATGGTCTAAACAGCAGCTCTGATGCAGCTCTGGGCTCCAGGGTGAGTTATAGAACCTGACGGAGCCTCAGTTTTCTCTCTTGGAAAGGGAGGTTAAATGCTTTTCCCAAGGTTATACGGCTCATTAATAGAAGAGGAAGGGTCAGAATCTTAATTTGTGGAGTTGCAGTGGGGATGGCGATGAGACAATGCCTGTTGTGTGTTTTGCTAGGAGCCTGACACCCACTCAATCCTCTGTGAATAGAGGCCATTATTACTACATGAAAAAAAGATCTAGGGAATTAGGATTAATCTGCACAGATGCAATAAGAAACCAGCAAGCTAGACTTCCTCTCTCTAAAAAAGCATACTAATTTCTAAATTTCTGAAAACATTTGCCTGTTTGTTTGTTCATTAGGAAAGGAGGACTGTGAAATGATTAAGGGTTCCAGCTTTGAAATTTTTAAGGCCAACCATTTGAATCCTGGCACTATTTGATCTTTGTTAGGGCCCTAACACATACTAAACTCTGAACCACTTCTCTAACCTGTTTCTTCTGTCTACTTTGTAAGGATTGTTGTTGTTGTTGTTATTATTAAGTGCCATAGTGTCATTTTTTGACTCACAGCGATTCTGTATAAGGTTTCCAAGAAGTGGCTGGACCACTGCCTTTGAGGTCCAAAACAACTTTGTAGTCAAGCACATTAACACGCAGCACCACACCAGGACTCCACATCTTGTAAAGGATAGAAGGAATTAAATGAAATAAAGAATGTAAATGTCTTGAAACCATCTCTGGCCTATAGAAAATGACCAGCAATGGCCACTGCTTTATTATTAATAACAAACATTCTTAAATTATAATAGATTTACTAATACTAATATTAATGTTATGAGGGTCACTATGAGTTGGAACTGACTTGACAGTAGTTAACAACAACCCTGAGGTTGAGAGAGTGGAATTTTGAACTACTGTGGTTATTTTCAGTCTTGTTCTATGCCGCCCAAAACTTTCATTTTTGCAACTGGTTCAGAAAAATTACATTAGCCTCTAAAAGTTGTACAACAATATTTACAGGATTAAATAGTGAAACAAATAAAAACGGGTTTTCATTATATCATACTAGATTACATCACTGGCTCTAGACATTTTACTGTGTGCCATTGAGTCAATTCTGACTCATAGGAACCATGTATAGGGTTTCTGAGGAGTGGCTGGTGGGTTTGAACTACTGACCTTGTAGTTAGCAGTCCAGTATATATCCTACAGCACTACAGCAGGACTCCACCGACTCTAGGCTACAAGGATTAAAATCCATTTTTACCATTTGCTGGTTGGGTCAGATGGGTCCAATTAATATACATTCCAACTCTTCATTTAAAAAAAAAAAAATTAAATGGGTATAATAATTGTTGTTAAGTGCCATTGAGTCGGTTCCAATTCATAGCGACCCTGTGCAGGGTTTCTGAGGAGCAGCTTGGGGTTTCCGAGAAAACCGTTGACCTTGTGGTTCAAACCGACCTTGCAGTCCAGTGCCTGATAGAGCACCTGTAAAAAGTCAGTAAGATTATCTTTTTAAGTTGGTTAGAGTAGCATCTGGCTTAAAGCTCACTACGTTGCTATTGTTATTCTTACTACTATACCAGGTTCTCAGTTTTACAAGGTTTGCCTTGATTTAGAGCTTAATGTTATCACATTCACCAGACACCTAGTGACATCAATCTCTCTTCAAAATATATTTGTTGAATGAGCATGAATAAACTTTCCCACCAAAAGCTGCTTCTAGGAAGTCCACTCATCCTAGACTAAGACTTGGTGGTGCTGTAGAATAAGCACTGGACTGCTAACTGAAAGGTCGGCAGTTCAAACCAACAAGCGGTTCTGAGGGAACAAGATGAAGATTTTGGTTTCCATAAAAACTTGTTGTTGTTGTTGTTAAGTGCCATCGAGTCGGACAGCCTTGGAAACCCTATGCAAGGTCACTATGAGTTGGAATCGATTCGATGGCAACGAATTTGAGTTTTTTTGAGACTAAGATCTGGGCTGTTGTTTCTTATTCAACCACTAATTAGTTGATTGACCTTCATCCAGTAACTCTTTCTCTCTCAGTCTCAGTTCCTACATCTTCAAAGCCACCAGATAGGGAAAGGAAATATCACTGGTAAATGTGAACACACGCTATGTTCTAGCAGCTCTGTCAATAACCAACTGCCTAACAGAAAGCTCAATTTACTGAGTTTGTTTAAAGTCTGCATAAATTATACACATGGAGTTTGAGATTCTAGGCAATATCATGTTTAGGTATAAAATATATCTTGAAACAATGTAAGATTGTTATCCTAAATTTATCACTAACTGCACAGAACAAATTCCTATAGGCAAAAGAACACAAAAATTGAGTTTCTGTGTATTGACCAGGATCAAGGTCTATGTGTGTTTTTTCCCTCCACATATAGAGCAAGTCAAAAAGTCTTGCTACTAGGGTTCCAGTTCATACATGTAAGGGTTTATTCCAAACAAATCATGTCTTTGTTATCAGTGAATGGTTGCAGATACATTCACTCGGTAACACATTTGAATCAATTCCGACTCATAGTGACCCTATATAGGGTGCCTTAAAAAAGGTCCTTCTTACAGTCCTGAAGGACCCTAGGACCATCAAGGGAGAAGAGCACAAGCAGAATGCGAAACCTTATTCTGAGAAGCAGTGATATCAGAGATGGAGGCAGAGATGGGGACATGGAGAGAGGGAGCAGCTGAGGACTTTAGATTCATGGGAAGAGAGGGACTAAGAGCCGGTGGCCAGGAGGCAGACTTGCAGAACGTGCCTTTTGGTGGTGTACTTTATTATATATGCCTGAGTGCTTAAAAAAAACAAGAAGAAGAACTAAACTGAATAGAGAGAAATACTGTTAACTGATGGTACATGGAGGGGATTATAATCATTGTAATGAAACAAGGTATATGATTTGTTAAATGTAAAACTGATGATCTACCCTGTAAACTTTCACTCAATCTACAATAAAAACTTTAAAATAAAAAAAGGGTCCTATCAAAACAATGGCTTCTGAGAAAATCTGTCGGGCCAGTTAAATTCATGACAACTGCATTATGGGATTACAAAGGACCCAGGATGATTACGGGTCCTTATTATGAAAACGTTTTCAGAAAATTGAAAACTGCGTCAGTAAGAAAAAGGCCAGAAAAACTGTACCAAGGAATTTTTTTTTCTATCATGATAGAAGGCCTGTTCTAAGAGAATTTCACTAAAAAATGTAACCACTTTACCCCATTCATCCTATAGCTCTGCTCTTGACCCTTCAGACTTCCTTTTGTTTCTAAAACTCAAAGAATATTTAAAAGGAACATGATTTCAGTCCTTTGAGGATGCCCCAAAACTGCTTTGATATAAATCAAAGAGCACAGAATTCTATGAGGAAGGGTTAGAGAGATTCAGAAGCATATAAACATTAATGGGGGCTATGTCGAGAAGCAATAGCTTCATATTTTGATATATTTGTTTAATAAAGGTTTCTATAATTTTATAGCAGTATTTTCAGTTAACTTTGTACTATATTGTCAAAGAGTTTAGGAACAAGCTGAACATTACCACAGTTCCACAGACTGTGTACAACTGAACAGGAGCAGAATCCATACAGTGAGATCTAAGATGTACCAGGTTTTCTTTTAGGTATGTGTACCTGAGTCACAGAAATATATAAGACTATATTTAAAAATAAAAATAATAAATAAAACTCAATCTGTGGAATTTGGATTGGGATTATTAAATCTGGTTTGTGAGAAGCGTAGAACATGTTCTTGGTAAAAAGTCAAATGAAGACCCTAAAATGAGGAAAGGTCTCTGAGAGGGCAGGAACCCTGAAAAAGTTCTGCAGAAGAACTTTTGGAGGGGTTTCTGATCATTAGAAAGCAGAGCTGAACCGCCATAGCCACCATGACCAAAAGGAAAAACGAAACATGGATTAGTCATCCACAGAAGTTGAAGAAAAATCGAAATATGATACATCTCAGGACAGTACTTAGGCAGAAGTTCATGTCTGATGGTTTTCAGATGCAAAAGTGATTTGTCTTCTTCTTGAAATTTAAACAATTCCACAGTGGACTTAGAATCTGGATGGCTCACCACCAGCAGGTACACAGTATTATCTGAGAAGAGATTAAAAACAAAAATTGAAGCATTAACTGAGTTCTCAGCTGTCAGCCCTGTCTCCAAAAAGCAATTTCAACCCACCTCCAACTAGTACTTAAGATGTCAGGCAAATGGAATATATTCATCTCTTTGTAGAGCGAAGCATTTGTGATTGCTCCAAAGAAAAGTGGCTTAAGGAAGAACCAGTGACAGTCTCTGAAAACCCAAAGCACCACAGGGAATGAATCTTCAACTTAAAAATGATCAGCGCTGACACTAAAACTCCAAGAAGCTTGTTAAGCTTTTTGTACTTCAGCCTGTTCTCAATGAGATACAGAGTTGAAATAAAAGGGGAAAATCAATATGAGAAGGCAAGCTCAGGCAGTGTACACTTCCACAGTGTTGTTGTCATGTGACATCCTCCCAATTATTATGGTTGAGCCCATTGTTGTCAGTGTGTCAACCCATCTCCTTGAGGTGTCTTTCTCTCTTTGTGACCATTTACTTTTCCAAGTATTATATATATAGTCCAGGGACTGATCTCTTCTTTCAATGTGTCCAAAGAACGAGAGACAAAGTCTCATCATCCTTACTTTTAAGAGGCATTCTGGTTATAATTCTTCCAACACAGATTTGTTGGTTCTTTTGGCAGTCCATGGTGCTTTCAATATTCTTTTCCAATACAATTTGAATACATTGATCCTTCTATGGCCTTCCTTATTCCCAACTTTCACATGCATATGAGGTGATTGAAAATACCATGACTTGGGTCAGGCGCACCTTAGTCTTCAAAGTGACATCATTGGTCTTTAACATTTTATAGAGAGATTTTGCAGCAGATTTACCTAGTGTAATACATCTTTTGATTTCTTGACTTCTGCTCCCATGACTGTTGATTGTAGATCCAACCAAAATGAAGTCTTTGACAACTTAATATTTTCTCCATTTATCATGATGTTATTTATTGATCCAGTTATGAGGATTTTTGCTTTCTTTACATTGAGGCACAATCCATACTGAATGACTAGTCTTTGATCTTCAATAGTAAGTATTTCAAGTTCTCTTTGTTGTAAGCAAACAAAGTTGTGCCATATGCATATCACAGGTTGTTAATGAGTCTTCATCTAATTCTTATGCCACATTTTTCTTCATATAAACCAGTTTCTCATATTACTTGCTCAGCATGCAGATTAAAGAAATACGGTGAAACAATACAACTGACACACACCTTTCTTGATTTTAAACCATCCAATATTCCCTAGTTCGATTTGAACAACTGCCTCTTGATCTATGTACAAATTCCTTATGCTCACAGTTAAGTGCTCTGGTATATCCATTCTTTGCAATGTTACTCAGAGTTTGTTATGATGCATAAAGTCAAATGCCTTTGCTTAGTCAATAAAGCATTAGTAACCTTCTTTTTGGAGTCCTGGTATGGCACTGTGGGTTAATGCACTGGATTGTAAGGTTGGTTTGAACTGCAAGGTCAGCTGTTCAAGCTCACAAGCCACTCCTTGGAAACTATACAGGGTTACTATGAGTCAGAACCGATTCAATGGCTCTTAACAAGACACAGAAACACACAACAACAACCTTTTTGGAATTCTCTGTTTTTAGCTAAGTTTCATCTGACGTCAACCATGAAATCCTTGTTTCCACGTCTTCTAAATCTGGCTTGAATTTCTGGCAGCTCCTTTCAATTTACTGCTGCAATCTCTCTTGAATTATTTTTGGCAAATTTTGCTTGCATGTGATATTAATGATATTGTTCGATGATTTCCACATTCTCTGGAATGGGCACAAATATGGATCTCTTCCAATTGGTTGGCAAGGAAACTGTCTTCCAAATTTCTTGTTATAGACAAGTGAGTGTTTCCAATGCTGCATGGTTTGTTGAAGCATTTCATAAATATAAATTATTTCATCAATTCCTGAGGCCTTGTTTTTCACCAGTGGCTGCAGTGCAGCTTGTACTTCTTCCTTCAAAACTATCCCTTCTTGATCATATGCTACCTCTTGAAATGGCTAAGGATTGATCTATTCCTTTTGGTTCAGTGACACAGTGTTTTTCTTCCATCTTCTTTTGATGTTTCTTGCATTTAAATATTTCGTCCATGCAATATTTCAATATTGTAACCTTAGGCTTGAATTTTTCAGCTCTTTAATCTTAGAAATGCTGATTGTGTGTTCTTCCATTTTGATTTTTTTCTAGTTCTACAGCTTTGCATATTTCATTATAATATCTTACTTTGCCTTCTCTAGCTGCCCTTTGAAATTTTCTTTTCATTTCTTTTACTTCCTCATTTCTTTCAGGCTGTTTAGCGTCTCTACTTTCAGGAACACGTTTCAGAGTGTCTTCTGACATACATTTTGATCTTTCTTTCTTTCCTGTCTTTTTAATGATCTTTTGCTTTCTTCACGTATGATGTATTTATCATCCTACAACTCTTCTGGTTTTTAGTAATTAGTGTCCAATGCATCAATTTTTTTTTTTCTTGAAATGGTCTCTAAATTCAGGTGGAATATATTCACACGTAGAGTCTTAGTGTGGTGCTGCAGGATAATGCAAGGTCAGTTTGAACCACAAGGTTAATGGTTCAAACTCACCAGCAGCTCCTCAGAAACTTATACAGGGTCACGGAATCAACTCAATGGCACTTAATAACACCTGCATATTCACAGTCATATTTTGGTTCTGGTGGGCTGCATGGAAGAATCTGATAAAAACAAAAACAAAATGACATTTACAGAGAACACCTGAGACACAGTAGCAAAGGAAAGCAGCTTCCATGAATGAATGTAAGTTTGAGATATGAAAAAGACCAATGTAAATGATGAAGAACATGTGACTGGATTTGGTAAGTGAAGTTTGATTATGGTCTTTGATTTTAGAAGCAGTAAGTCTTTGGAAGCCTTTGTCATGATTGCATTAATGTTTCAAGGAGAACAATACACCATTTAGCAGGTTGAATTGAAGAGACATGGGAGTCAGAGAAGCCGGAAAGAAAGGTCTTCAACAACGCATTTATTAAACAAGTAATTTCTATATTGCAGTTGGTGTTAAGTGATACAAATTAAAAATAAAACAGGGCAACCTTTATCAAAGTAATGAGTTGCTTTTCTTCTGGGTCGTGAGAAACATTCTCACTGATAATGTGACATTAAAACAGAATCCAGAATGAAGTAAGGGAGCAAACCATATGGATACCTGAAAGAAGAGAGTGTACAAAAGCCCTGATGCAAGAGTTTCCTTACTACATTGATTTCATAGTGAGGAAGCTAGATTGATTAGAGTGGAATATGTTTGTTTGTTTTTTTAAATGGGAGGGATGAAGGCATAGAAGTCAGCTTTAGTGTTCAGGGTAAGAATCCAGTTCACTTTTGAGGGTTTTGAGTTAAGGGGCAATTTGACCTGATAATTACAGCAATAATTATTGTTGTTGATAAGTACTATCAAGTAAATTCTGAGTCAGTGATCCTGTTTATGGTTTCTGAGGAGCAGCAGGTGCCGCTTTTTTTTTTTTTAACCTATTCTAAAGCACCACATAGTTGGATGTGTGGAAGTAAGGAACAAGACCTGGAGGACTGTATGAAGAAAAGACAGAAAAGACAAAGACAGGCATCTTAAATAAGAATCAAAACACCCTGGTGATGGCTGAGGAATAAGAGCCCACTGAGCTGAAAGTTTGCTGAAGCCAAGATGTTCACTTAAAATCAAACATAAGTGAGATTAAAATGTCAATGAATATTTTGTCTAGTAGATTCTACTTCTAGGAATTGACCCTAAGGAAATACTGATGAAGTTCTAGGCACATACGTATTTATTTTGACATTGCTTACTGTAAGCATGAAGTTGGGACAACCTACATATCCATCTTCAAATAAACTGTATGATGGTTCTCCCACACAACTGAGCCCTGCACAGTCACTGCAAAGTAACTCTCAGTGAGTGCTCTGTCCTAGAGGAAATCCATGATGGAGTGTTCAATGCAAAAGCAATTTATAAACGGACTTGTGTAATGGTACTTCTTTTTTATTTAAGAAAGCATATACACTTAAAAGTTAAATTAAAAAAAATAAAATCTGGCACTGAAAGAGAATACACACACACATATGAGCATAAGCTAAAAAGCATTGCTACAAACTAACAGAAACTTTTATTAAACAAAACCATCAAACTGTGTGTTACTGTTTCTCAACATATCCCCCATCAAAATCTATACACTTCTTTTTAAAATAATTTTTATTGTGAATTACAGATAAGATCATTTTTCCATTCCAAAAATCCTGTATTTTGTTTCATCTTAATGATGACATTCCCCTCCATGCAACAACAGTTATCCCACTTCCTCTTTGCATTTTGCCCACTTTTTTGCATTTCACCCACTTTTCTATCCCTTTTCAATTTTGTCCTTAGGAAAATGTTGCCCTTTTGATTTTGAATGACTGACCAGCCCATGGTGAGTATAGCTTATTAGTGTTGTTGTTCTGCCTATAAACCTATCCACTCCTTGGCTGAAAATTGGGTCACAAGGGTGAGTTCCTTTCCAGATCTGAAGGGTAGTTGAGGACTATAGTCTCCAGTTAGTTACTCCAGTTTTTTTTTCTGATTGGTAAACCTGGCCTCTTTTTTTTATTAAATAATTTTGAGTTTTGTTCCACATTTTCTCCCTTTCTATCTGGGACCCTCTAATGAGATCACTATCCAGGTAGTTGGTAGTGGTAAGTGGATACCACCTAACTCTTCTGGTCTCATATTCATGGAGGCTGGAGTTCACATTTTCCATTAGTCTATTGGACTAACTGATTCCAATCCTCTTCAATTCTTATCACTCTTTCTTTGGCACGTGGAGAGACCAATATCTGCGCCTTAAATGACTGTTCATGAGCTTTCAAGATCTCAGCTGTTACTCGCCCAAGCAGGATGTAGAACATTGTCTTCGTGGACATTATGCAAATTGATAATGGTGTCCCCTGAGACTAGCGTCCTGAGTCCCCAGACCCATAAAGTCATTGTCTTAGGATGTTTGACAATATCTAGAAAGTTTTCATTATTTTGCCCACTGTATGTTCCACCACATTCATAGTTGTGTTTTCAGGAAAAGTAAATATGCATGTAAAAATATCCTCTTTCAAACTCTTATATATTTGTGGGATACATAAATAGCCTACTCTTCCTCCCTTACCCATTCAGCCTCAATTCACGTATTTATGCAAAAACCACTATTCTTCCAAGGCTGTGTATATATCACTATTTACTTTTATCCCCGTTAGCCCATGTATACCTCCCAGTGTCTTCACCTGTCTTCATTGCTGTTCTCCCACCCCCACTCTTCTTGTATATTGCCATCCTCTTTCTTATATATACCCCTCCTGGTCACCCAACCTAACCTCTGTCTACCCTCTAGCCAGTGAATTACTCTCCCCTCCCTCCCACTCCTGGTAACCATTAAAGAATATTCCTTTTAGTCTATAAACCTTTTCTTGCGATTTTACTATAATATCTAACACAATATTTATCCTTTTGTGATTTACTAATTTCACACAGCGTAATATCCTCCAGGTTCATCCATGTTATGAGGTATTTAACAAATTCATCTTTATTCTTTAACATTGTATATTATCTCATTTGGTATATGCACCAAAGTTTGTTTATCCATTCATCCTTTGTTAGGCACTTAGTGTCTCTCCATGTTTTTGCTATTGTGAATAGTGCTGTGATGAATATCATATCGGTGTGTATATATATATATATATATACTCATGTTCTGGCTCATATTTCTTGGGGATATATACCAAGTGGAGGGCTTGCTGGGTCATAAGGTATTTCTATTTCCAACTTCCTGAGGAAGCACCACATCATTCTACAGAGTAGTTACAACTTTTTACAGTCCCACCAGCAATGTAAGAGAATCCCAGCCTGTCCAAACCCCTGCCAGCATTTGTTGTGTTCTATTCTTTTGAACTTCATTGTTAATGCTGGTGTGAGCTGTTATCTCCTTGTTGTTTTGATTTGCATTTTTCCTGGTATGGTGCTGTAGGATAAGCACTCAAATGCAAGGTCAGTTTGAAATGCAAGGTCAGCAGTTCAAACTCATCAGCCACTCCTTGGAAATCTTATACAGGGTTGCTATGAGTCGGAATCGACTAGATGGCACTTAACAACAGCAATGGCTAATGATCGTGAACATTGATTATTTTTGTAGTTCTAGGATTTACATTTAGATATTTAATCTACGTTGAGTTTGTTTTGTATATGGTGTGAGATTCCTAATTTACTTTTCTTTTGATGCTTTTTGCACTATTCAAAAAATTTCTCAGAGAATCCTTCAATAACGAAAGTCAAGGCTTGAATTTTTTCTTCAGTTCACCCAGCTTGATAAATACTGAGTGGTCTTTTTTGGTTTTCTGACTCCAGATCTTTGCACATTTTGTTGTAATATTTGACTTTGTCATCTTAAGCTTACCTTTGAAATTTTCTGTTCAGCTCTTGTACCTCCTCATTTCTTCCATTTGCTGTAGCATCTCTACACTGGAGAGCAAGTTTCAGTGTCTCTTCCGACATCCATTTTGATCTTTTCCTTCTTTCTTGTCTTCTCAATGACTTTTTGTTTTTT
>NW_006408528.1:12183012-12184791 GCF_000296735.1 Chrysochloris asiatica | reverse complement strand
GAGTTGTTACTGACTAGATGGCACCTAACAACAACAACAATTTACTTTTCAGAGCTGTCTTTATTAATACATAAAAAATCTAACTGATTTTTGTATATTGATCTTGTACCCTGCCACTTTGCTGACTCTTTAAATGAGTTCCATTAATTTTCTTGCTAAGTCTTTGGGATTTTCCATGTATAAGATCAGATCACCTCAAATAGAGAGATTTGCTTCTTCTTTGCCAGTTTGGATGCTTTTAATTTCTCTTTCTTGCCTCATAGCTGTGGCTAAGACTTACAATATAATATTGAATAGCCGAGGTGATAAAGGACATCCTTGTCTAGTGCTTGTTCATAAGGGAATACTAGTTTCTCTCCACTAAGAGTAATTCTGGCTGTTGGATTTGTATATATGCTCTTAATTATGTTGAGGAATTTCCCTTCAATTTCTACTTTGTTGAGCATTTTTATCAAGAATAGATGTTACTTTTTTTTTCAAATGTCTTGTCTGCATCAATCAATATGATCATATGGTTCTTTTCTTTTTTTTAAATTTATACAGTGGATTATGTTGACTTTTTTTCTTACAGAGAACCATTATTGCCTCCCTAGAGTGAATCCCATTTGGTCATGATGTATTATTATTTTTTTGATGTATTGTTGAATTATACTGGCTAGGATTTTGTTGAGAATTTTTGCATCTATTTTCATGAAGGATATTGGTCTGTAATTTTCTTTTTAATGATGTCCTTTCCTGGTTTTGGTGTAAGGGTTATGCTAGCTTCATAAAATGTATTGGGGAGTTTTCCATCATTTTCTATATTCAGAATTAGTTTTAGTAAAATTTGTGTCACCTTTTCACTGAATGTTTGGTAAAATTATCTGGACCTGGACTTTTTTAGTTGGGAGTTTAATGACCTGATCCATTTCTTCTTTTCTATAGGTCTGTTTAAAGTTTTTACTTTACTCTGTGTTAGTATAGCTAGGTTGTGCTGTTTCAAAAATATATCAATGTCTTCTAGATTATCAAATTTGTTAGAATACAACTCATCGTAGTATTCTGATATTATCCTTTTATTTCTTTTGGCTGTGTTGCAATATCACAACCATTTGTTTCTTATGTGTTATTTGTCTATTCTCTCTCTTTTCCTTTGTTAGATTTGCCAGCAATTTGTCAATTTTATTAATCCTTTCAAAGGATTAATAATTTTAAAAACATTTTTGTTGTGAATTGAGTGATAGTTTACATGGGAGCACATCAGTTTTAAACTCATCATTTCATTGCAATGATGACAACTTCCTCTGTGCATCATTATTGAACAGTATTTTTGCTTCTTTTCCCTGCACCTGACCACCAGCACACAGCCTTTCTCTTTCCATGAGTCTAGAGTCCTCTACTGTTCTATTTCTCTATGTCCTCATTGCTGCCTCTATCTCTGGTGTCACTGCTTCTCTGGATAGGGTTCTATGATTAATAACTTATCTTGTTTCTTTCTATTGTTTTCCTACTCTCTAATTCATTTATTTCTGTTCTAACCTTTATTATTTCTTTTCTTTTGGTGACTGTAGGCTTACTTTGCTGGTCTTTTTCTAATTATTGGAAATGTTGTGTTGATTTTGGGTCTTTCTTTTTTTTTGGATATGTGTGTTTATTGCTATAATTTGGTCAGTAAGCATTGATTTTACTGTCTCAAAATAAGTGGTTAGTATGTAGGTGTTTTCATATTCATTTGATTCAGGGAATTCTTTTAACTTCATTGTTTATTTGTTCTGTTACCCAGAAGCTTTTCAGCAGGGT
>NW_006408528.1:12179015-12180934 GCF_000296735.1 Chrysochloris asiatica | reverse complement strand
TGGCTTTAGTGGTTGGTGTGTAAATTTGAAAAATAGTAGTATTAACTGGGCTTCCCTGTAGGTACATGGATATTATCCTATCACAGATAATGTTGTACCTAATGACTGATCTGGATATGTTCTTCTTGACAATGAATGCAACACCATTCCTCTTCAATTTGTCATTTGCGACATAGTAAACTATGTGGTCATCCGATTCAAAATGGTCAATACCAGTCCATTTTAGCTCACTAATGCCTAAGATACCGATTTTTATGCATTCCATTTCGTTTTTGACAACTTCCAAATCCACGAAGATTAGAGTTGAATATTAATAATAATATAAGAGCTGGTGCAAATGTTGGTACTAAAATAAATTAGGTACTTCACAAATTTTAAACATTTTTGCATTCTCAAGCATTAAGTAGTTATTATATTTAGTTAATATAAGGGGTAATTTAAAACCCAGAATAAGAGTATTATTAATTATTATACTTTGGTTGAATTAGAAAAAATATTTATTCATTATAATACTTAAAATTTGGTTTTGTTTTTAATAAGTGTTAAATGGTATTACCTTCATCTCTGAATGTGCTGATCCCATGAGGGTTAAATGAAGCCAAATTGAAGTTACTGCCAGTGATCTTTAGTTCCAGCACTGTTGGATTTTCCTCATTCAGGTTCATGAGAAGAATTTTTCCAGGGTTGTTGGGGTCAAAGCTCTTTATTCCAGGATATTTTAATCCCTTATGGAAATAGAAGAAAGTAAACAGCATACACAAATATTTCAAACACTGCCAGAGTTGCCAAGTGGTACATGGGTTCACCTGTTCTGTTCCAAGACACAGGACTGGCCATAAGACCACACATGAAGCCTCTGGCAGACCAGCTTGATAGGCTCATGGGGGGCTCGGAAACACACATGCTCCTGAGCTGCCCCATACAGCACACAGGCATAGGCCCTTCCAACATCCCCAGCAAAGCCACATGTGTACCAAGCCATAGCTTCTAGACAATAAGGAAGATGTTTTAAAATGTAAAAACAGAACAAAGGGATAATTACTAATGTTCTGCAATAATTTAAGCAAGGAATACAGAAAGAACATTGATTATGTTTTCAAAACTTTCCCCTGGCAGATTCATTGGTAGGACTCTAAGAGAAAGGGAGACGTTTAAGGAAAGTCCAGTAAACTTGAATAATTCCTCCTTTCTTAGCTTTGAATTAGAACAACAAAGCTATTACTTGCTTTATAGTTTAGGGTTTCATGTCATATTTTGCATGAAATACACATTCCATTACTTAAAAAAGAGTTTGCAAGGCAGTTTTAGAGGACAACTAGTCTTCCACCTTTATAAGAGAAATCTGGACTAAATAAGTTACAAACAGGCAGCAAAGACTTTTAATTGGCTGAATGACTTGTCTATTGTATCTTATCAACTCTGTTTGCTCTATTATAAATTGATAGATCAGATTGTTTGCTTATTTTGTTTTGAGTTGTTTCATCTATCATAGTGATTTGTATACCAGAGATGTCTAACAAACATGGTGGATTCTCCTCTTCATGCTTTGGTAATCATGGACTGACCTATCAACAATCTTTTTTCTTTTTTTAAGTTTTTATTGTGAATTTTAGGATAGTTTACATGGGGGAAACATCAGTTTTACACTCATCCTATTGTGTTTCATTTCATTGCAATGATTATAATTCCCTTCATGCACCAGCATTCAACAGTATATGCTTCTATTCCTTCTGTTTTGTTTTTTGTTTGAATGTACACCAAAACACTCAGGAATACATAATCATTCAAACAACCAAAGGGCACACATTGCAAGTCTGCTCCCCAGCCACCAGCACACAGCCCCTCTCAGTCCATGAGTCTAGAGTCTTCAGCTGCTCCATCTCTCCACATCATCACTCTGCCTTCATCTCTGACATCAC
>NW_006408528.1:12176730-12178241 GCF_000296735.1 Chrysochloris asiatica | reverse complement strand
GGCACATAACATCAACAAGTCAAGTTCTGATCATCCATCCATTGAAGCTAGGTCCAATGGGCACTATCTGCAAGTTTGGGTGCCCTTGTGCATCTACTCTCACTTCATATCAGCTGGACACTTCACTCTCAGCTCTAGCCCTCTATGGCTAAGTCCTTGTCCATGGGCTCAGGAGTCCCCAGGTCTCACCATACTTTGGGCCAACCAGCTCTCATCATTCTCCAGGTCAATTGGAGTCTATGTAACATGGTCAGACTCAGCCCACATCTTCATTACTGCTTTTCCCCCACTTCCACTCACCAGTAGACCAACGTGGTCACCAGCAAGCTTACATGCCTGTTCGTGTATTCCCTTTATGTTCTGTCTGGGAGGCAGTTTGTCCTGAAGGGACTTGCCTATCAATAATCTTAAAGGATTTATCTGGAAAAGTATATATACATACATACATATATGTGTACATATATGTAGACCTTTTATATATTACACACACACACACACACACACACACACACACATATATATGAAAGTACAGTAATAAAAAAGTTCAGTGCACACACGGGAATACAAATTATACATAGAAGACAGAATCATAATTATTATACTAGTTGAAAATACATATACAGTTTGTTTTTGAGCCATGTGACTCATTTTGTTTGAACTTAGATATCTGTACTAAAGGTCCCTGGGTGATGCAAATGACTAACACTTGACTACTAACCTTAAAGTTGGTGATTCAAACCCACCCAGGAATGTTGCAGAAGAAAGGCTTGGTGATTTGCTTCTGTAAAGATTTCAGTCAAGAACACTCCATGGAATAGTTCTACTCTGAGCACATGTGATTGCCCGACTTCAAAATCAACTCAACAGAAAGCTGTCAGTCCTATGCAATGTTCCAGAGCACAACAAATGAAAGAAAACACTCACAGAGCTAATGAATGTCAGCCCATTAGGAAGTATCTCCAAGTCTTCAGAACCATTGTCTGTCAGAAAAGAGAACAGATAATTCAGACTGATGCAGAAAACATTAATGGTCCGTTTCTTCATAAGTGATGGTTGTAGCTATCCTTTGAGAATAATTCATTCTTAAAATTTTTAAATTCAACTAGATTCATATAATTACATGAATAGTAAAAGCTATTTGTATAATTAATAAATGCATTCAAATTCATATTTAATAAATTTAATTTAAATGTACAAGAATTTTTTCCCTCAGAACTTGATATCACATATAAAATTTAGGGAAATTCACAAAATTTATGATTATTTAGGGTATATACAAAAATGATAATCATTCGATAAAAGCATGATTGTTTTTATGAAAAATGCAGAATAAACTCTAAGTATATATTGACACTTAACAGTTACAAATCACAGGCATCCTAGTGTTATGGAGGTTAAGCACTTGGCTACTAGTTCAAAGGTTGGAAGTCTGAATCCACTAGTTGTTCTGCACAGGAAAAAGACTGGACAGTGAGTAAGGAAGATCGTAGAAGAATTGATGCTTTTGAGTT
>NW_006408528.1:12172445-12175475 GCF_000296735.1 Chrysochloris asiatica | reverse complement strand
GCTATGAGTTGGAACCGACTCCACGGCACATAACCACCACAACCACACCATTTTTCCAACAGCATGTGTTAACTTTACGTATTTGTTACATTTTAGTAATTTTCACAATGTTTCAAAAGTTTCCATAATGCTATTGCACACTAAATAGTCTACAGTATAATATAAACATAACTTTTATATGCACTGGGAAATCAAAAAATTTGTGTGACTTACTGTATTGTGATATTTGCTTTGTTTTGGTGGTCTGGAACTGAAACCACAATAGCTCTGAGGTATGACTGTAATTTCCCAGCTTCCTTTGCAGCTATGGCAAGATCCTGTTGCCCAGCCCTGACTAATGAAATCTGAAGGAGAGTGTGCAGAGAACCTATAGGAAATATTTTCCTCCCCAATATTAAAAGATAGATACACGAGGAAAAGTTCCATGATAACTGCAGAAATGTGTTGTTGTTGTAAAGTGCTGTCGAGTTGGTTCCGACTCATCGGGACTCTCTATAGGGTTTCCGAGGAGCAGCTGGTGAGCTTGAACTGCCAACCTTGTGGCGCAAGCTGACTTTGCAGCCCAGTGCATTAGCCCACAGCACCACACCAGGATTCCATTGTTGTTATTAGGTGCCATTATAATTACATCATAACAAACATTGAGTCTTCCTCCATCCTTACAGTCATTACCGTGCTTAAGACCACTTTTGGAGCTACTGTGTCAATCCGCCTTTGTCTTTTTTGCTGACTTTGTATTAAACATGATGTCCTTCTCCAGGGACTAGTCCCTCCTAACAACATGTCCAAAGTACATGAGATGAGATCTCACATTCAAACTTTACTTTTTCCAACACAGATTTGTTTCTTCTTCTGGCAGTTGATGGCACATTTGGTATTCTTCACTGACATCATAATTCAATTGCACCAATTATCTAGTCTTCTTATTCACTGTCTAGCTTTTGCATGCATATGTGATTGAAAATACCACATCTTGGGTCAGGCATATAAACTTCAAATAAACTTTTTTTTCTATTTAAAGCTTTAAAGAGGCTTTGGTAGCAGATTTGCCCAATGCAAAGCATCATTTGCTTACTTGATTGCTATTTCTGTGAGTGTTGATTTTATCTGTGTAAAAGGAGATCCTTTACAACTTCATTCTGTCCTCCGTTTATCATGCTGTTTTTTTACTCGTCCAGATGTGAGGATTTTTGTTTTCTTTACACTACATTGTAATTCATACTAAAGGTTGTAGTCTTTGATCTTTGTCTGTAAATGTTTCAAGACCTCTTTGCTTTCAGCAAGCAAGTTCATCTGCATATTGCAGGTTGTTAATGAGCCTTCCTCCAATTCTGATGCTGAGTTATTCTTATATTTCAGCTTCTCAGATTATTTGTTTAGCATACAGAATGAATAAATATGGTAAAAGGATACAACCCTGACACACACCTTTCCTGATTTTTCTATGGGAATAACTGCCTCTTGATCTATCTATTTATCTATCTGTCTATCTATCTATCTATCTATCTATCTATCTATCTATCTATCTATCTACTCTGCAGGAGCACAATTAAGTGTTCTGGAATTCCCATTCTCCACAATGTCATTCATATTTATTTGGATGTATGCAGTAAAATGTCTTTGCTTAGTCAATAAAACACAAGTAAACACCTTACTGGTATTCTATGCTTTTAACCATGATCCATTTGACATGAGCAATGATATTCCTTGTTCCACAACCTCATCTGAGTCCTGTGTAAATTTCTGGTAGCTCCCTGCTGCAACCATTTTTGTATTATCTTCAGCAAAATTTTGCTTGCATGTGATATTAATGATATTGTTAGATAACATCCACCTTCTGTTAACTCACTTTTCTTTGTAATGGTCACAATATGGATCTCTTCCAGTCAGTTAGTCAGATACCTGTTTTCCAAATTTCTTTGCATAGATGCATGAGCACCTCCACTGCTGCATCAGTTTGTTGAAGATTTCAGTTTGTTCCATAAATTCCTGGAGGCTTGTTTTCCACCAGTGCTTTCAATGCAGTTTGGACATCTGTCTTCAGTATCATTGGTTCTTGATCAGATGCAACCTCTTGAAATGGCTGAGCATTAACCATTTCTTTTTGGTATGGTGACTCTGTATTCTTTCCATCCTCTTTTGATGCATTCTGTATGATTCAATATTTTTCCCATAGGATCTTTCAGTAATTCAAGTCAAGTCTTGAATTTTTTCTTCAGTTGTTTCAGGTTGAGAAACACTGGACATGTTCTTTCCTTTTGGTTTTCTAATTCCTGATCTTTGCATATATCATTATAATATTTTACTTTGCCTTCTGGAAATTTCAATTCAGCTTATTTGCTTTTTCATTTCTTCCGTTTGCTTTAGTTTCTCTATGTTAAAGAGCAAGTTTCACAGTCTCTTGTGACATTCATTTTGGTCTTTGTGACATTCATTTCTGTCTTGTCTTTTTAATGACCGTTTGCCTTCCTCAGGGTCTATGTTCTATCATGCACTCTCCAGCATCATTTCTATCACTAAGGCCTTATTTTCCATCTGTTGAACCTTCCTTTTGTTTCCAACCTTTGTATTCCAGTCGCCAGTAATTATCAATGCATCTTGATTGCATGTTTGATCAATTTCAGACTAAAGAAGTTGGTAGAATTCTTCAATTTCATCATCACTGGTTTTAATGGTTGGTGTTTTAATTTGAATAATAGTGGTATTAACTGGTTTCCTTACAGGCATATGGTTATTGTCCTATCACAGACAGCATTGTATTTCAAGACAGATTGTGAAATGCTTATTTGATGATGAATGTGACACCATTCCTCTTCAATATTTTGTTCCTGGCTTAGTAAACTATTACTATCTGATTCATAATGGCAAATAGTAGTCCATTTTAACTCACCAATGCCTAGGATATTGATCTTTATGCACTACATTTCATTTTTTACAAATTCCAATTTTCATTGATTCATACTTCATAAATTTCATGTTATGACTATTAATTAACGTTTGCAGCTGTTTTTCCACATTTTAATTAGTATT
>NW_006408528.1:12157206-12170390 GCF_000296735.1 Chrysochloris asiatica | reverse complement strand
TTGGAGGCCAAGATGGCCAAACTTCGTTTCTCATACTTCGGACATATTGTCAGGAGGGACCAGTCACTGGGGAAGGAGATCATGTTTGGTAAGGTGGAGGGTCAGAGAAAAAGAGGAAGACCCCTAATAAGATGAATTGGCCAAGTGGCATCATCGATGGACTCAAGCTTGGCAACAGTAGTGAGGTTGGCCCAAGATTGGGCAGTGTTTCGTTCTGCTGTGCATAAGGTCACTATGGGTCAGTATTGACTTGATCACACTTAACAACAACAACCATCAGTAAATACAGGTCTTTTAAGCTTTCCTCAATTCACATTATTATGGTCAACTCTACTTTGAGGAAGCAGCTCTTCCCTAGTTGTATTTTGAATGCCTTCCAAGCTGAGAATCTTATTTTCTGGCAGTATATACAATGATGTTCTGTTGCTAGTCATAATGTTTCCATCTTTTGGTACTATATCTGACATTGTTCCACATTATTCATAATGTTTTCAGTAGCTAAACATTCAGAAGTTGTCTGCGTCTCCCTTTTCCTAGTCTGACTTTAAACTCTGATGAAACCTGTTTACCATAGGTGATCCTGCTTGTACTTAAAATGCATAAGGACTAAGCTATGCCTTAGTCCTCAAGGCACAGCTTCCAACATCACAGCACTCTGGAAGTCACCACAGCGTTAATAACAGATGAGTGCTGGATTTTGCCCATAGTATCCTTCAATAATTCAAATTGAGTCTTGAATTTTTCTTCACTTTTATCAGCGTGAGAAATGCCCAAAGATGTGTGAGTGTTCTTTAAAAATGTTTCCTTTAATCATCGTTTTATTTTACCTTCATCTTTTCCTTACATTCATATCTCTTCTATTTCTTCAGGTTTTATTACCACAAATATTGTTCTGAATTCTGTCTTTGCAAAACTTATCAAACAAAAAGAAAAATAAATCAGAAATTGTCAATACCTTGACAATATGTTGATGAAGTCAAAACAAAATGCCTTAGCTTTTATAGTCAACTACTACATTATTGTGGTCTGTCTTGGTGTGGTGCTGTATGATCAGCACTGGACTGCAAACAACAAGATCAGCAGTTCAAACCCACCGGCTGCTCCTCGGAAACACTATACAGGGTCTCTAACGAATCAGACGTGACTCAACAGCATTAACAATGCAACTGAATTATGGAAGGAGCCCTGATAGCCTAGTGGATTATGATCTGCGCTGTTAACTACAAGCTTAGTAGTTAAAATCTACCAGTTGCTCCGCAGGAGAAAGAGGAGTTTTTCTGCTCCTGTAAAGGTGTACAGCCTTGGAAACTCTATACAGGATTGTTATGAATTGGAACTGACTCAGTGGCACACAACCACCATTACTATCACTGGGTTATATAATTCCTGCATGGTTCAAATTGTTAACATGCTTGCTGTTAACCAAAAAGCCAGAGATTTGAGGCTACCCAGAGGTGTCTAGAAAGAAAAACATGGTAGTCTATTTCTGAAAAATCAGCCATTGAACATTTTGGAACAAAGTTCTTGCCTGTCACATCTGGGGTCACCATGAATCAGAGCCACAACAACTAGGTATTGAGTTGACAATACTCTCCTTGTTGAAAGTTTTAGTTTTGAACAAAATTAAACAGGTGCAAAAATCAACTAATACCAAAAGTACAAATGAGACACTTCTCTTATATACATACCTATTCCTTTTACTAAATTGCAGTTAGGAAGATCCACTGGTGTCACTTCTCTGGCAGCATTAAGTCGTATTCTAGGGGAGGAAAGGAATGAAATCCATATAAAAGTATTCTAAAAAATGTAATTGCATTTCAAAGGTAAGCAGTCTGTAAAGTTCTTTATTTTTCCTAGGTTTCAATCCCAGGGTTAGTGGTTTCTGAAACCTGTATAATTATATAAAACAAGGCCTGAATAAGACACGTGGAGTCTTCTGGGCACAACATTTAATATTTATTTAGTTGGGGGCAGGAGTGGGAACTGGATGGAGTTCATGGATAGTAAAAGAGATACATAGTGTCCTCGTCTCTGTACACATTGGCTGGAGGGAAACAATTTCAACAGTTGTGTAAGGAGCCCTATTTGGAAACCAGGACTTTTAACGATTTCATTCTATTGTGAGTCCCTGATGATAATTTGTTTTCACCCCATGTGATTATTATAGATCTTTATAATAATCTATATTATAAAGGTAGTCCTTATGAATACGCCTAGGGATCTCGTTGAAATGTTGATTGTGATTTAGTATATCTGAAGTAGAAATGCAAATTATGAATTGGAATGAACCTGCTGGAAACCCTAATGAAAATTAGGGTTAATAACAAAATGGTTCCAATTTATCCCATTGAGGTTTTAAACCTACTGATAGTTAGTTAGGTCTCTTGCCCATATCGCCAATCTGGCCTCAGAGCCTGAACTTGGATGTAGCATTTGAATAATGTAGGGGTGCTCAATGAGTTTATAACTTCAATCATACTCAAAGCCAGCACAGAAAGAGCATTTCACACACACACACACACACACACTGCAACTTGTTAAAACTGAGCATATAAACAGAGCAAACATTTGAATGAAGGAAAGAGAACAAATGTGAGGAGGAAGTACCCAGCAGGCCACCTGACCACAGTAAAGTTACTGATGATACAGATGACAAACTTAGCAGTTAAGAGGTTTAAACAATGAACATTTATTGAGAAACAATAAGGAGCCCTGGTCACAAAGGGTGAAAGTGTTCAGTTGGTAACCAAATGTCGGTGATTGGAATCAACCAGCCATTCCAAGGGAGAAAGATGGGACAGTCTGCTTCCATAAAGATTTTTTGTTATTGTTAAGTGCTGTCAAGTCAGTTCCAACCCACAGTGACCCTGTATAGGGTTTCCAAGGAGTGGCTGGTGAGCTTAAACGGCCGACCTTGATGTTCAAACCAACTTTGCAGCTCAGCGCCTTAATCCTCAGCACTGCACCAGGACGCTCTGAAGTCCCTAGAGCAGTTCTACTCTGAATGATACAGTCACTGAGTCAGGATCGACTCAGTGACATGGTTTTGTTTTGTTTTTTTTTTAATTATACAATATAGTTACAATGAGCAGTGACAATTATTCAAGAAGTCCTAGGAATATTGTTGTTGTTGTTAAGACCCATAGCGACCCTGTACAGGGTTCCCAAGGCTGTAAATCTTTACAGGAGCAGAAAGCCTCATCTTTCTCCTGTGGAGCGGCTGCTAGTTTCGAACTGCTGAACTTGCGGTTCGCAGCCTGATTCGTAACCACTATGCTACCAGAGTTTGTTTGTTGGTTAAACATAGATAAGTAGATATAATTGATTGGAATACCTAAAATGGGGCTACAACGTGTCCGGTGAAGGAGGCTTCCTGTAGAGCCTTTGCATTGCATAAGACCATAGGTAGAATCCTGAACCCCATCCAAAATCTCCACTTGAAAGGACAAGCAGACCAGCCTGGAGTGGCTAGAAGAACAGAAGATACTTCTTGAAAGAAAGACCCACAGGAAAAATACAACACAATAATGGCAGTCTGACTGACTACTACAAAAGCAACCAAGTTGTTAGTCCAGAAGACTTCAAGGCAAGGGGTCGGGTGCCTTCAGGGCAAACCCCCTTCCAAGAATAAGACTTAAGGAGAATACATGAGCAGGCATGCAGTCTGAATGATGACCACATTGGTCACCGATAAGGAGAAGTGAGGGAAAAACAGCAATGAAATTGTGAGCTAAGTCTGACCACATTCAATAGACTTCTGTGAACCCTGGTGGAGACCCGGTTGGCCAGCAGTATGTCAAGACCTGGGGACTCCTGGGCCCAGAGACAGTGACATAGCCATAGAAGACTAGAGTGGAGAATGAAGTGTCCAGCTGATAAGAAGTGAGGGGATTTGCACAAGAACACTCACACTTGCAGGTAATACCCACTTGACCTGGCTTCAATGGCTGGATGATTAGAACTCGACTAGAAGAAGAAAGGAGAGGAAAAAAAAAAAAAGAGAAATCTGATACTATTTTATGAACTTGACATACACCTATGGATGCAGTAGCTCAAAAGAAGGAACAAATTTTTACAGCAGGGATCATTCTCACCCCCTTGGTACACAGGGTAGACAGCGGTGGGCAACTTGGACATTGGCTACCCCAAATTGGGGAGCTACAAGGGTAAGAAGTTACTGGCTTACAAGCTTTCAAGAGGGAGCCTAGATCCAGAGGGCGTGGAGGAAGGTACAATCTCCACTGAGTCATATCCAATCTGTCTGATGAAAGGAGACGGGGATAGGACTTTTGTGGTACAATAGTGAATAATTGCTATCTGGACTGACTGTGAGGGATGGAAACATAAAGGTAGATGTTTTGTAGCAAAAGGAGGGGTGTCGTTGATTTTGCAGTCCAGAAGTGGGGGTACCTGGGATCATCAAGGGAGAAGTGCAGAGTGTGGGAAACAGTGACGCCAGAGATGGAGGCAGAGATGATGACGTGGAGAGATGGAGTGGCTAGGGACTCTAGATCCAAAGAGGGAGCGGGGCTGTCTGCTGATGACCGAGGGGCCTGCTTGTTGGGTATACCATTTGGTTGGTTGATGATGCATGGAAGGGATTGTAACCATGGCAATGAAATGATATACGATAGGATGAATGTAAAGCTAATGTTCTCCCATGTAAACTATCACATAATTTACAATAAAAACAAAACAAAACAAAAAAGATAGGTAGATAAAATCTTAACTTGCCTTACTGATAATTTATATCTTACAGAAGGAAGATGAAGCAAAGGTGAACGAATTCTCTGGATATTAGATGAACTGAATTACATCATCTTTGTGTGGGGCAGCTGGGAGAGTGTGAGCAGAACAAATCCAGGTGCAGGTGGAGAACTGAGGCTGAGAAAGCCTAGATCAGGTGTTGGATGATTTCAATATCTCATTTCTGTTTGCCCAGGTTAATGCTACAACTATGCATACGCTATGACAAAAAATTATTTGCTAAAAGACTAATGGAAATTCACGAACTATAAATGTTATGTGATTTTTCAACATGGTACACACTGATAGGAATTTAAAGGCAGTTTGTTTTTTATTCATTCATTTATTCAGAAAAAAATGTTGCATGCTTCCACTATGTATCATGCCAAGGCTACTAATACATAAGGAATGGGGTCCCATAATCCCCTTTGTAAAAGCCCCACAGTTCATCCTGAGACACAGTCAGAATGGCAAACCATCAGTCTGGAGACAAAGAGATGAAGACATAAGTGAAGCCTGGTTGGCAAGGAGACCGGAACTCACTACATGGCAGACATGCATTTAGAAAGCAGGCTTCAAAGGAAAGTGGGGAGTCACCCCTTGAGCAAAGACACTAAAAGGTGTTTTGAAAATAGAAATCTGGCATTACAGTTGAAAAGATGAAAATAAAGGAGTAAATTAGGGAAATGTGGATTTTAAAGAAAATGAGCTCTATTGCTGAGAGAGAAACATTTTAGCATAAACCAAAAACCAAACCTATTGCCTTACTAATAATTTACTCATAGTGACTCATGTAGGGTTTCTGAGACTGTAAATTGTTATAGGTACAGACAGCCTCATCATTCTCACACAGGGCAGCTGGTGGATTTGAACTGCCAACCATGTAATCAACAACCCAAAGCCTAATCCACAATACCACCAGGACTCCTTACTCGTTAGAATAAGGATGATAAAGCTACCCTTGTACATGAAAACGTGTAAAAGATGCCTGTAGTCTGCATTCGTAGACCAAAGTAAGGAATTGTTGTTGTTGAGTGCTGTTGAGTCGGTTCCGACTCATAGTCACCCTGTTGGTAGCTGGAACCGCTGATCTTCTGGCTAGCAGTCCAGTGTTTATCCTGCAGCACCACATAAGGAGTCCAAAATAAGGAATAGTAAACCAGGACAATTCACTCTCATTCCTTCCTGGCAGATTTGTTATCCTTTGGAAGTCATCTTGGTGTGGAGCGGCTAGAAGAGAGTGAGCAGAAACAGTCCAGGTACAGATGGAAATGGAGGACTGAAGCAGAGAAAGCCTAGATCAGGTGTTGGGATGATTACAATATCTCATTTCCATTTGCCCAGGTTAATGCTACAAGTACACATGTGCTGTGACCAAAAAAAAAGAAAAAAAAAATTAGCAAATGACTAATGGAAATTCACAAACTGTAATTTTTACATAATTTAAAAGCCAAAATCACCAACAGCTTGTTCCTTGACATTTCTCTCATCGTGATTTCAAAATAATTAACCAATAATAAAAAAGAATCATTTATAAAAACTTTGAATGTAAGTTTTTAATCAGCCCACAGGACTGTATATATTGTTTAAGATAAAAAATGTTCAATTTGATTCTTATTAATGTTTTACTTCAGGATAGAACGAAGATATTATTGCCTGGGTCTTAGAGAATAGGATGATCTCTAGACTTTGACCCCTGTAAAAAGTTTCAACAAAACTACAGGTATAATCTTAAAACACTTTTCCCCCCTTAACAGCACCAAACAGTTTGTAGAGCGCGTTTAAGGGACTGATTATTACGTAGCAAGCATTGTGCTAGTTGCTTCATATGTAAGTTTTCAGTACTCTTCCAGCTTACCTAAGCAGAAAAATTCTGTTATGCATACGTTGTGGTGAGTTGAGCGAAGCGAACTTGAGAACAACCAGCAGCAACTAGTTTTAGAAATGAGCAACGATTCGCCCCTCATTCCACAGGGGCAGAAGCCAGAAGCCAGGGCATTACATGCCAGACATGGGGTTCTTCCCATCGCACCCATTCCTTGGAGAGGAAGCGAGGGGCATCAGTGCTCCTGGGCTCCCTGCTCCTGGGGTCCTCAGGTTGCCCTGCTGCCTGTTTCAGCGGGGCCTCACGTTGAAAATCTCCATGCTCTTAGTTTTCCCCAGGATCAGGCAATCATATTTTGGGCTCCTTTTCCTGATTCATACAATATCTGGGGTCCCCATCTGGTTATCTGTTTTGAAGAGACGCTTAAAACACAGAACTCTACTAGAAAGTTATTTGGATATCTCCTGATAATTTAGCCGCTCACGCCACAGGCCATCGATTCTCATATTGGGCAACGATACATTTATATGTGGCATATGGAAACCTGGTCAATCCTGAGGGATGTGAACCTTAACCTTCCTGTAGGTTTTCTGTTCAGAGTCTGGATCCACTATTCTGGGGGTTTGTCGTGCTGGTGGGGTGGAGGTGGGAGTAGGGAAGGTGCAGCCCTCACCACGATGACACTTACTGGTAAGAAGACCGGTAGTCCCTCAAGAGTCCCAGTCCCAGCCCCAGGAGGGTGAGCACCATCAGCTTCGCCATGGCCTTGGACAGACAGACTGACTGAGGTTCTGCCTGGCTACAGCTTCAGCCCCGCTTGGGTCGCTCCGGGATTGGCCTGTGGCGTCCCTTCCCGCTCCGCCCCACCTCGCCCCGCCCCGCCCCGCCAGGTCCAAACCTAGCTGGGCCATCAGCCGATACCAAAGGTTCGGATTTGGGTTCAGTCTGGACCTCATTGTGATCCACCGAACTTAAAAGAGAGGGACCCGGAGAACAGCCGCCTAGCCCCGGCAAGGTGGAGAGAGCAAGCAGACTTTAGGAAATGGAGAGGCGTGGGAAAGGAGAGCCAAGCTTTGGTGTGAGCGCTCACTTTGTACCGACAAGGTCTTAATCCTTGTGGCTCAAAAGGTGCAGTAATTTGATCAGGGTGACTCAGCCAGAAATTGTAAGGAAGTGAAGACTGAAGTTAAACTCTGATTCCTTTCCTCACCTTCAAACAACTGGATTTCAAGCACTTTGTCCTCTCTTCACCTCATCTTCACTTACAGCATACTGGGACACTTCACTTCACTTCCTATCCCTTCCTTGTCTCTGCTCACATTTACTGAGCACCTGTCCCGGGCCAGACTCTGTTCTAGATGCTGGAAGACAAGAGAAATATTCTCATTGAATTTACATGTCATTGGCAGTGGAAGAAGGGAAAGAGACAAGAAAGAAACAAGTAAAGTTTATCACTGTTGATGTACAGTGAAATAAGCTTTGGAGAAACCTCAGGGGTGGGAGATAGTGAATGATGGAGGTGCCAGTTTAAGAAAGAGGATTCAGGGGAAAGACTCCTTGATAGGGGACATTTAAGCAAAGACCCCAGGCGGTACCTCTGTAAGCCCATCTCTTGCATTTATTGCTTCCCCTAAAGACCAACTCGGCCCTTTGTTCCAAGTCCATTTTCTTCTTTCTTTCTTTCTTTGGAAATATTACCCTTAGGTATGAACATGCCTTAGTAACACCCATAGTTTTTTGGGGGAGAAAATCTCTTTTTCCCACATTCTCTTTTTTGTCTCTTCAAAGACTTGGTAGCCATTGTGGATTCCATTTTATCGCTCTGATTAAATGTGTCACATTAAAGATGACTATAAATTCCTTAATACTCTTCCCATTGAGATGCAAGCCCTATGGCCCTCTTCTGTGAATCTATGCAGGTCCTATCAATACTTTAGTTACTAGAAGGTAGTTACGAAATGTTGTGACCATAGCCTTCATGAACATGAATTGCCTCCTTTACCACGAGACCAGAACTGAATGGTGATCTACTACTGTTACCAAACATTTTAATCAAAGATTTCATATTAGAATCCTGATCAAAATGGGAACAATGCAGAACAAAATTAGATATTCGTATGTACTCCTGATATCCTGGACTTAACAGTTGAATGAATTCCTGAAACTCCTGTTCTAAGATAATCTTTAAAACTAAAAACAAAAATGAAAAAATTATCTACCTAAGATCAACTTGACAACAGCATGTCAAAAGATTAGAAAAGAATCTGAGGAGGCAGTGATTAACATTAAAGGGTGAGGAATAACTCAGAAAAGGTGCCTGAGAATGCTATATTGTCTGAATAATGTGATCAATATCACGAAACGGAACATGCAGAAATTTCAATGGGTGTACATTTTGCTGTGTGTATTTTCAACAACAGGAAAATAAAATGATTTAAAAATGTATCGTGAGCTACATCAAATATACCTGAGCATCTAAAATATATATGTACAGTAATTACAGAACAAACATTGGTCTAAACTAACCAGGTCAGCAAATGTATTACCAGCAGTCTAGGAGTCCTCTATGTCTTTTCTCTGACCACTGCTTCCACCTTCACTAGAGGCAACCAGTAGCTTAAATTTTGTGGCAATCACTACCTTCAAGCTTCCTCAATCTACATTTTCTAATTTCACACCGAAAATAACATCATGCTACATATATTCTTGGAGCTTTTCTATAGCTCAACATTGTTTGTGAAATTTATCCATTTTCCAGCATGTAGCTTTACTTATGTATGTGTAATGCATGTATATAACTATATAGCATTTCACTGTATGAGAATAAGCTTTGTTTATCCCTTTCAATGTTTATGGAAATTTCTCAAGTTTTTAGTTTATTTTACTCTGAAGATTTATTTTTAAAAATAAATTTATTTAATGTTTCTAGAATAAAAGTCATTTTCAAATTCTTCTTGAGTTTGTTGAATGAACTTTCCTTTAACTGGCAATCAAAATCCATTTACCCTTTCTTTCTGAACACAAGATTGCCCAATAAAATGATTAAATTTCCACCCTTCCTTCTCATTGTTGTTGTTAGATGCTGTTCACTCAATTCTGACTCATAGTGATCTCAAGTACAGCAGATGGTCTCTAATTTCAGGATGGTCATACTTTAGCTCTTCTGAACTTGTTTTAATTTTCTTCAGCTTCAACCTGAACTTGCATATTAGCAAATGATTTGTCTGATCCCAAGTCTGCCCCTGGCCTTGTTGTGACTGATGATATTGAGCTCCTCCATCATCCCTTTCAACAGATGTAGTCGATTTGATTCCTCTGCATTCCACATGGCATGGCCCATGTGTATAGTCAGTTTATGTTGTTGAGAAAAGGCATTCTCAACGAGTAAGTGGAATTGCAAAATTCTATCATGTGATCTCCAGCATCACTTTTATCACCAAGGCCATATTTTCCAACTACCAGTCCTTATTCTTTCTTTCTTACATTTGCATTCCAATCAACAATGATTATTAATGCATCTTAATTGCATGTTTGATCAATTTCAGATTCAGAAGTTGGTAAAGATCTTCAATTTCTTCTCCTTTGGCATTAGTGGTTGGTACGTAAATTTGAATAACAGCCATATTATCTCGTCTTTTTTGCAGGTGCTGTGCTTAAGCATAGATCTTAAAATATTGTTTCTGAAAATGAATGAGACATCATTATCTTCAATGTGTCATTCCTGGAATAGTAGATTATAAGACTGGCTGATTCAAAATGTCCAATATCAGTCCTTTGTAGCTCACTATTACTTGGGATATTGATCTTTATGTGCTCCATATCATTTTTGATAACTTCCAATTTTCCTAGTTTCATATTAAGTACATTCCATGTTCTGATTAATAATGGATGTTTGCAGCTGTTTTTTGTCATTTTGAGTCATGCTACATCAACAAACTAAGGTCCTGAAAGCTTTCCTCTGTGCTCATTAAGGTCAATTCATTTTTCCTAGTTGTATTTTGATTGCCTTCCAACTTGAGGGGCTTGTCTTCTGACACTATGTAAGAAAATATTTAGCTGCTATTCATAAGGTTTTTGTAAGTTCCACTGAACTCTGTACACCATGGGTGACCCTGCTGGTGTTTGGAATACCTGTGGTACAGCTTCCATCATCACTATAACACACAAGCCACCACAGTACAGCAGACTGACAGAGGAGTGGTGGTCCTTTCAATTAATTGTAACTATATATTAGAAACTACCAGCCGCTCTGCGGGAGAAAGATGAGGCTTTCTACTCCCGTAAAGATTTACACCCTCGGTCGGAACCGACTCGATGGCACTTAACAACAACAACAACAACAACAACAACAACAACAACAACATAAAGGAGCTCTGGTAGCGTAGTGGTTACGAATTGGGCTACGAACCACAAGTTCAGCAGTTCAAAACTACCAGCTCTTTTGTGGGAGAAAGATGAGGCTTTCTGCTCCCATAAAGATTTACAGCCTCGGAAACCCTGTACAGGGTCGCTATGAGTCAGAACCGATTCCACGGCTCAAAACAACAACAACATAATACTATACTCTTGCCAACATATCTTTCGGTTAGTAGGCTAGTGTTTATCCTACAGCACCACACCAGGACTTGATGATAATTTCTTAATAAATACAAATAACTTCATAGAAAGACCCTGTAATGCTACAGCGGAAGTGTCAGCATTTTCCTACTAATGTAGAATATTCTTCTGTGAGAAAAAAGTATAAACCTTTAAAAAAAATATAAAGTGGTTATAACACTAGCATGTAATAAACACTGTTGTTAACTTTACATATACTTCTTTAATTGTTTTGCCAACCCTATACTATAGTTACTGCTGTTTTGGGGTATCAAAGTTTTTGTTTTGTTTTTAACTCTTAGCAACCCCATGTGATAAAGTAGAACTGTCTGTAGGGTTTTCTTGACCATAATCTTTATAGAATTAAATTGCCAAGTTCTCCCCCCATAGATCCACTGGTGGGTTTGAACTGTCAACCTTTCAATCAGCAAGCAAACAATCATTTGTGCCACCAGAGCTGAGAAGAGTTAGTGTTATTATCCTAAACAAAGGTGATAAATTGAGGCTCAGAGAACTTACGTGAAAGTTGCACAGTGAATGAAGTAGCATTCAGCTTCGGAAAGTCGGGCTTTTGATCTGTTCTCTTACCTATCTATGATTGACTGCCACTCAGCCATATTTGGAGACCTGGTATGCCACTGTAGGATAAACATTGGATTGCTAACCACAAGGTCAGCAGTTCAAACCCACAATCAGCTCCTCGTAAAGCCTATACAGGGTCACAAAAAGTCAGAATTGACTCTACGACACTTAACAATAACAACAGAAAAAATATATATATTCTTTAAACCATTAAAACTGAGGTCTCTTAGTAACAATAGCTTAGCATGATTTTTAAAAATACAGAAATTTGAATTTAGAAGCAGGGTCCTGCCCTAACAACAAGAAAACACTTAAACATGTGGTGAGACTAGAAAGCAGATATCAGAGGGTGCAAATCTAGGACTTTAGTAATGTTATCACAAAATATTTAGTAGAACTGTCTTGGATTGAATTGTGTCTCGCCGATTCGACAACCCTTAACAACAGCAAAATATGTGTCAGCATGGTTGGAACATAATTCTCAGTGATCTGGCAGTTATGTAACAATGCAACGTGGCAATTCGGGGATGTTCTCCTATGATGTCATTTTATGATAAAACAACAAGAATCAAGGGTGAGCTGGTTGTTGTTATTGTCATTAATTGCAGTCAAGTTGGATCTGATTCGTAGCAACCGTATGCACAACAGAACTAAGCATTGCCTAGCCCTGAGCCATCCTCTGAATTGTTCTTACATTTGAGCCCATTACTGCTGCCACTGTGTCAATCCATCTCTTTGGGATTCTTCCCTTTTTCTTTGATTCTCCATTTTCCTAAGCATGACGTCCTTTTCTAAGGACAGATCCTTCCTCAAAGCATGTCCAAGGTTTGAGAGATGAGTCTCACAATCCTGGATTCTAAGGAGCATTCTGGCTATACTTCTACCAACACAGATTTGTTTGTTCTCTGGCATTCCATGGTACTTTTAATATTTTTCCATAGCTTGGGTAAAGCGCACCTTAGTTTTCAAACTGTTATCTTTTCTTGGTAGCACTTTAAAGAAGTCTTTTGCAGCGTATTTGTCTAATGTGATATGTCATTTGATTTCTTGACTGCTGTTTCCACGAATGTTGATTGTGAATCCAACCAAAATGAAGTCTTTGACAACTTTGATGTTTTCTCCATTCAGTTTGTTATTTATGGGTCTAGATGTGAGTATTTTTGTTTTCATTATTCACATTGAAGGCTGTGGGCTCTGATCTTCATCAGTAGGTATTTGAAATCCTCTTCATTTTGAGCAAGCAAAGTTCTATCATCTGCATATTGCAGGTTGCTAATGAGTCTACCTCCAATCCTCCAATCCAATTCTTCTTCATATATTTCAGCTTCTCAGATAACTTGCTCAGCATACAGATAGAATAAGCATGATGAAAAGATACACCTTTCCTGATTTTAAACTATTCAGTATCCCCTTGTTCTGTTTGAACAATTGCCTC
>NW_006408528.1:12140971-12156446 GCF_000296735.1 Chrysochloris asiatica | reverse complement strand
GGCTTGAGTTTTTTCTTCAGTTCTTTTAGCTTGGAAATGTTGAGTGTGTTCTTCCCTTTTGGTCTTCTAACCCCAGGTATTTGCACATTTCATTATAATACTTTGTCTTCTTTTTGCTTCTTCATTTTTCTCCATTAATCCATGGGTGAAGCTGCTGATATTTGAAATACCATGCCAGTGGTATTTCAAATACTTCCAACATCATAGCAATGCACAAGCCAGTACAGTATGACAAACTAACAAATGAGTTGTGGCTCTCATAGTTTGTTGTTGTTGTTAGGTGACATCGAGTGGGTACCAACTCATAGTGACCCTGTGCACAACAGAATGAAACACTGCCTGGTTCTGGGCCAACCTCACAATTGTTGCTATGCCTGAGCCCATCGCCTCCACCACTGTGCCAGTTCATCTCGCTGGGGTCTTCCTCTTTTTCTCTGATCCTCCACTTTACCAAACATGATATCCTTCTCCAGTGACTGGTCCATCCTGATAACATGTCCAAAGTATGAGGGATCAAGTTTGGCCATCCTGGCTTCCAGGTAGCACTCTGGCTGTACTCTTCCAACACAGATCTGCTTGTTCTTTTGGCAGTCCATGGTACTTTCAATATTCTCCTCCAATACCATCATTCAAATGCATCAATTCTTCTATGATCTTCCTTATTCACTGTCCAACTTTCACATGCATATGAGGTTACTGAAAATACCATGGCTTGGGTCAGGCACACCTTAGTCCTCAAACCTTTGCTTTTCAATACTTAGTTACAGTTTAAGAAGTCCAAATTCAGAGCACCAGCTCTGCAGACAAGTCCTTGTCTCCCTTCAACATCTGTAGTGCCAGCATTTCTTAGAGATGTCCATATGTCTTGAAATCAATCTTTCCCTCCAACTAGCAGGTAAATAGTACAGGGAGCTTAGGTTCAAAGAACCACCTCTTCTTTCTTGGTGATGGTAGGTTCCTCCTTCACTCACTTCTTTATCCTTTCTTCACTTGTAAGTTAAATGGTGTTGTAGGCCATATCCATGAGGAAACTTCTTTTCAGTTTATTGCCATAGCTGATCTCATCATAGAAGTGATTACACTATATTAGATCTCATCACAGCGAATTACCATATCTTAACTGCTAAACCACTGAGAACCATGGCCCAGTTAAGTTAACACAAGAGCTTAACTATCACAACATCTGTTGTTATTGCTATTAGGTGCCCTTAAGTCAGTACTGACTCATAGTGACCCTATGTGAAACAGAATGAACCACTTCCTGATCCTGTGCCATCCTTACAGTTGTTCCTTCTAGAGCCTCATTGTTACTGCCAACGTGTCAATCAATCTCATTGGGGTCTTGCTCTTTTTCAAAATGCCTCCACTTTACTAAGCATACTGTTCTTCCCCAGGGACTGATATGGTGTCTGATGTCTGATAGACTAAGTCTTACCCTCCTCACTTCTAAGGAGCATTCTGGCTTATTTCTTTCAAGATAGATTTATGTGTATTTCTGGCAGTCCATGGTCTTTTTTAATATGTTTCTCCAACACCATAATTCAAATGCATATCATAACCTGGAAGGTGAGAATTTGTAGCTTTTTCTTAAATACCTCCCAATTAAGAAAACCCATGGATCCATTCCTGTGGCAGATTAAATTAAGGATGTTGCCTCCTCTTACCCATTCATTCTAATAACTCAAAAGACATACTATTTACATGTGGGAGCAGTAAATGGGTATACATGAAAACAAGGAAATGAAGTACACTTAAAACTTTGCTCTAAAAAGAAATCTAGTTGCCATTGCTGGCACATGGCATTGACTGGAAGTAAATTGCCTCAGAAGCATATCAAGTTTCTAAGATGTTTATACATCACAAGAAACCACAAAGCTGGTCTGAAAATGTCCTCAAAGTCTCAAAACTGCACCTGCAGGAAGAAGGCTACTAAAATTATACAGTAGTTGCAGCTGCATTTTGGATGTGACTTTAAGAAGCAATTCCAAGGAGCAAAGTCTGGAATTATAGAGGACATGGGAATTTTTTTCTAGCAGAAGAATCTTATGGACCTACAACTGCTGAGTGTATTCCATTCTTCCTTCATTATATTAGAATTATTTATTGTAGTTATTTTGATTTGTCCTGGTGTGGCATTATGGGATAATGCACTGGACCACAAGGTCAGTTTGAACTGAAAGGTCAGTGGTTCAAATTCATCGTCCACTTCTTGGAAATACTATACAGGGTCTCTATGAGTTGGAACTGACTCGATGGTACTTACAACAACAACAACAATCATTATTAGCTGCAAGAAAAATATGAGGCTTTTTTGCTCTTGCAAAGATTTATAGCCTCAGAAACCCCATACATGGTCACTATAAGAAGTCAGAATCCACGACTTGTCTGTCAGTTTGTTGTACTGTGGAGACTTGGGTATTTCTTTGATACTGGAAGCTATGCCACTAGTATCTTAAATACAAGCAGGCTTTCCCATGCTGGACAGGTTTCAGGGGAGCTTCAGACTAAGACAAATTGGAAAAAGTGAAGCAGACTACTTCTGAGTGTTTAGCCACAGATAACTTTATGAGTAATGACAGAATATTTCAGGTATAGTGCCAGAAGATTAAAACACTATGAACAGCAGCAGAATATTGTCAGGTATAGTGCTAGGAGATCAGTCCTTCAAGTTGGAAGGCACTCAGAATAAGACTAGGGAAAAGCTTCCTCCTCAAAGTAGAGTTAATCATAATGATGTGAATGGATCAAAGCTTTTGGGACACTCATTTGCTTATAGGGTACCAATCAAAATGAGGAGAAACAGCCACAAACATCCATTAGTAAAAGGAACATGGAATGTACTAAGTGTGAATTTAGGGAAATTGGAAGTTGTCAAATATGAAATCGAATGTATAAAGATAATTATCCATGAATTGAAGTGGACTGTTATTGCTATTTTTAATCAGACAGTCATGTGGTTTACTAAGCCAGGAATGAAAAATACAAGATGAATGGCATGGCATTCATCATTGAAAAGAACATTTCAACATGTATCTTAAAGTACAGTGCTGTCTATGATAGGATAATATCCATATGCCTACAAGGAAGACCAGTTAATTAATCCCATTATTGTTCAAATTTACACACCAACAACTAAAGCCAGTGATGATGAAATTGAATAATTGTACCAACTTTTTCAGTCTGAAATTGATCAAACATTCAATCAAGATGTATTGGTAATTACTAGTGACTGGGATGCAAAGGCTGGAAACAAAGAGGAAGGATCAGTAGTTGGAAAATATAGCATTGGTGTTAGAAATGATGCTGGAGATGGCATGATAGAATTTTGCAAAACCAATGACATACTCATTGTAAATACCTTTCTTAAACAGCATAAAAAGTGACTATACACATGGACCTCACTATACACATGGACTATACACATGGAATACACAGAAAAAAGTTGGCTACATATGTGGAAAAAGATGATGGAAAAGCTTAATAACATTAGCCCAAACAAGTCTGTGGAATAGAGCAATATGCAAGTTCATGCTGAAGCTGAAGAAAATTAAAACAAATTCATGAGATCCAAAATATGACTGTGAATATATCCCATCATAATTTAGAGACCATTTCAAGAACAGATTTGATGTATTAGATACTAATGAATGAAGACTAGAAGAATTGTGAGATGACATCAGGAACATCAAACAGGAAGAAAGCAAAAGGTCGTTAAAAAGACAGGAAAGAAAAAAAAGACCAAAATGGTTGTCAGAAAAGACTCTGGAACTTGCTCTTGAGTGTAGAGAAACTAAAACAAATGGAAGCAATGGGGAAGTCAAAAGAGCTGAAAAGAAAATTTCAAAGGGCAGTTCAAGAAGACAAAGGCAACTATTATGGTGAAATATGCAAAGACCTGGAGTTAGAATACCAAAAGGGACGAACACACGGAAGGTGAAAGAACTGAAGAAAAGATTTAAGCCTTGTCTTGTAATATGGAAGGGTCCTGGTGTGGTGCTGTAAGATTAGCACTGGACTGCAAACTACACAGTTGGTGGTTCAAATCCACCAGCTACTCCTTGGAAACCCTATTATGTTGTTGTTGTTGTTAAGTGCCATTGAGTCGGTTCCTACCCATAGCGACCCTGTACAGGGTTTCCGAGGGTGTAAATCTTTACGGGAGTAGAAAGCCTCATCTTTCTCCCGCGGAGCGGCTGGTAGTTTCGAACCGCTGACCTTAAGGTTCACAGCCCGATTCGTAACCACTACACTACCAGAGCTCCTATTATAGGTTGCTATAAATTGCAACTAACTTGAAGGCACTTAACAACAGCAACATGTGCACAATATTGACTGATCCAAAAAGCATCAAAAGATGATAGAAAGAATACACAGTCACTCTATTCAAAATAGATGGTCAATACTTAACCATTTAAAGAGGTAACATAATGATAAAGAACTGATGGTACTGAAGGAAGAATTCCAAGTTGTACTGAAGGCAATGGCAAAAAACTAGGCTCTGGGATTTGACAAAATACAAATTGACATGTTTCAACAAACTGATGCACCCCTGAAGCCATTCACTCAGCTATGCCAAGAAATCTGGAAGACAACGATCTGGCCAACTGATTGGAAGACATCCTTATTTGTGCCCATTCCAAAGAGAGGTGACTAAAAGGAATGCTGAAATTATGGAACAATATAAATATCATATGCAAATAATGTTTTGGTGACTATAATTTAAAAAACAGTTGCAACAGTATATCAACAGGGAACTACCAGAAAGCCAAGCCCAATTCAGAAGGGAATGGGAACTAGAGATATCATTGTTAATGTCAGATGGATCTTAGCAGAAAGCAGAGCATACCAGAAAGATGTTTACTTGTGATTAATTGACTTTGCAAAGGTTTTCTACTGTGTGGATCATGACAAGCAATGGATAACATTGTGAAGAATGGGTATTCCAGAACATTTGTGTTCATGAGTAACCTGTATACAGACCAAGAGGCAGTCGTTAGAACAGAATAAGGAGCTACTTAATGGTTTAAAATCAGGAAAGATGTATACTAGGGTTGTATCTTTTAACCATACTTACTCAACCTGTATGCTGAGCAAATAATACAAGCTGGATTATATGAAGCAGGACATGGCATTAGGATTGGAGGTAGATTCATTAACAACCTGCAGTATGCAAATGACACAACCTTGTTTGATGCCAGTGAAGAGGACCTGAAATACTGACTAAGGAAGATCAACTTTTTTATATGGATTGTGTCTCAATGTAAAGAAAACAAACAACCTCATAACTGGACCAATAAATAGCATCATGATAAATGGACAAAACATTTATTGTCAGATTTCATTTTGTTTGGATCCACAATCAGCCCTTGTGGAAGCAGCAGTTAAATCAAATGACATACTGCATTTGGAAAATATGCGGCAAAAAGCCTCTTTAAAGTGTTAAAGAGCAAAACTACCAGTTTGAGGACTAATGTGCTCCTGACACAAGCTATGGAATTTTCTATTGTATCTTATGCATATGAAAGTTGGACAATGAATAAGGAAGAGTATAGAAAAATTGATGCATTTGAATTATGGTGTTGAAGAAGAATATTGACAATATTATGGACTACCAGAAGAACAAACAAATTTTTATTGGAAGAAGTGCAACCAGAATGCTCGTTGGAATCCGGGATGGCAAGATTTCATGTCTCATCCTTTGTACATGATATGAGAAGGAACCAGTTCCTGGAGAAGACTATCATGCTTGATAAAGTAGAGGGTTGACCAAAAGAGGAAGACCTTCATCAAGGTGGATTAACACAGCAATGGGCTCAATCGTAACAATCGTGAGGATGGTGCAGGACTGGGTAGTGTTTTGTGCTGTTGTGCATGGGGTCACTGTAAATCGAAACCAACTTGACAGCACCCTAACAACAACAACAGCAACATCCATTATAAGTCAGATGACTTGAAGAACAGTCATTTTATTTTATAGATTGCCACATGGAGCCAAATTGCACTAATACAGAGGACAAATGCATCTCCTAAAGATCTTGTGCTTCGAGTCAGACATAAAAATTAGGTGGGATGTGGCATTGCGTCCATTAATGAAGGTTGAGTGAGTCAATGTTTCTGAGAAGAGCACAGATGGCCATTTGATGATGAAAGGTGGACTCTTTCACAGGTGATTTATTTACTAAAATTTATTTTGTCTTCTTTAAACACTTGCTTCTTCAATCATATGGTGTTGATTATCCTCTTTGCAGTTAGATGTAGTTATGGGACTAGATTTTACCACTGGAAGATAAACAGAAATGATGCATGCCACTTTTGGCCCTGGGCCTTAAGGCATTGAACATTCTTCTTTCACATCCCCTATATTCTTCCCCTTTTGTGATCAACATAACTCAAACAAGGTGGTGACCTGGCTTCAACCACACAGATGATCACAATTACTTGGGGATGGTGCAGCAACATGGTGAATTCGTTTGCTGCTGAGATCCACTCTGTATGCATTTCCCTCTTTCTCTGTGTTGTAAAAGCTTAAGGACTTCATTAACAGCGCCTGTATCTTCTGGCTTCTAGTTGGGAACATGGGCACAAGATCATTTGGTGGGAGGATAGTTAAGTCTTGATATTTAATTCTCTCCTAAGTGAATTATCCAAGTGGATTGCATCCTTCTACCACAGTATCTGTTGGGAGAATCTCCCCTTTAGTTGCTTTCTTCTAGTTCAAGTAACTGTTTCCATCCCTTGTGTCTTCAAACTTAGGAATGCTGAGAATCTTTCTCATCCCACCTTTTCTACCCAATTATTAGTACTGGGATATTATGTTGTGCCTTGCTAGTTTTCCTTAACCTACTCACATCTAAGTAAAGAGTCCCATTAAAATACTTTCCTCAACAGCTCTCTATTTACTGCTGGACCCACACTGGTGGTATTCCTGAATGATTCTATAAATCTATAAATCTAGCTCACTTCCCTGAAAACTAACATGAAAAAGAAATAAGCATCCTTGTTTTTTAAGCCACTGTATATTTGGTTCTATTTGTCACAGCAATTTGCACTTTTCCTAGAAGTTTAATTTTTTTCATTAAGTTTTCAAATTTGTTGGCAAAAAGTGGTTCATCAACTTCTCTTTTTATCTACCTAATGTCTATAGCAACTGCATGCCTCATTTTTCATTTCTGACATTGGTTATTTGAATCATTCTTTTTCTTGATAAGTCTCAACAGATATTGGTTTTTATTAATCTTCTAAAAGAATGAATTTTGACTTTGTTGATCTCTCCATTGTATGTTGTTTTCTGTTTCATGAGATGTACTAATTACCACAACAAATTACACCAAAACTCAGTACCTTAAGACAACCAAAAATTTTCATCATAATACAGTTTCTGCGAGCAAGGCGAAAACTGCCTTTTTATAAAATAACTTTATCTTGGAACTTACTTATCATTTCTATAATATCCTATTGGTTTCACATCAATCATATCTGAATGTGGGATAGAACTATGCAGTCACATTAATAGCAGGAAGTAAGGATTGCTGGGGGCCATCTTGTTTTTGCTCATATCTTTACAATTTTCCCTCTTGAACTTTCTTTGGATTGATTTTTCTACTCTCTACCAGCAAACAAATAAAGAAAACTCTTCTCTTTAATATCAGGCTTTCTTCTTTTTAAATTATACATTTAAAAGTATATATTTCATTTGTGTCAATTTTAGCTGCTTCCTATAATACTTCTTATTTAGACTTTTGGACTTGAGCCAGTGACCTGCTCTATTCCCTGCTGATCCTGGGAGTTATTAGTAGCCTGCCTTCTTACCTGCTAGACCTGCCTGCCTCCTGAATGTGCCAGACCTGTCTGCCTGGCTACCAATCTTGGTTCATCTGACCCGGGTTTGGAACTGTCCCACCTCTATAGCTGTGTAAGCCATTTCCTTGATTAAAATTTCCTTTTTATAGATGCATAGATAAGTTTCCCTGGTTTTCCTTCTTTAGAGAACCCAGCATAAAACATTTGGTACTGAGAGTGGTTCTAGAGAAACAAAATCATAAGGATGAATTTTCTAAATTTGTTCTTAAGTCTGACTAGTTTCAAAGGCACTGATAACTCTGCCTCCACTAGTAAAGAGGATGATGAGAGTGCTGTTAATCCGTGGCGTGAGGTGGCAATATTAATACACAAGGTATTACCACAAATAGGTCATGTATTAGACAGAAGTGAAGCTTTAGGCGATTACGTATATGACACTTTTCTGCACCTTGGTCAGGATAAGTATCGAGTAGCTTATTGGTTGGTCCTACTTGCAATAGACAAAATGGTAAAGGAGAAAGATGACCTCAGGACTAAGGGGTCACAGCTCAAGCACCACATAAAAGACCTCAAAGTTTCCACTTGTGCCCTGAAAGAAAGCCTTATTTCTTGTAGTAGCAGAGCTGATAGTGCCAAAACAAACAAGCAAACAAACAAACAAAAAACAAACTCAGAGGCTTATTGTACGAGAGGCTGAATCATAATGCCAGCTGAATTCCCACCCTGGAATGATGTCTGTCATTGATTGGGCAGAAATGGGATTCTGAAACTTGTGATATGGATACATAGGCAGATAAACAGGAGACTGGGGAGTTCTAGTGTAGCATTGCACGATAAGCACTAGACTGCTGCTAACTGAAAGATTGGCAGTTCAAACCCATTAGATGTTCCTTAGGAACCCTATATGTATTGCATTAGGCAAGTCTGATGTACAAGACCTTTTAAAAGTGTTGAAGAGATAAGATGTCAGTTTGAGGACTAAGGTGCACCTGACTCAAGCCATTAGATTTTCAATAACCTCATATGCATGTGAAAGTTTCTCCTCAGTTCGATATGCCAATAACCTGGCCTGAACCATGCAGTGCCTTGCAATGTTTTGTGGCAAACTTTGATTGTGAATTTCATTAATCTGTCCTGGACTGCTACAATAAAATCCAAAGTGTTTGAAGTTGGGCACACTGGAAGCTACTGTGGCCAAAAGAAGGATAAAGTCTTTATGTTTTTCCTTAGATTGCTAAAGTATGGATTTTCACACAGGTTCTCCAAACCTATTGTCATCAGTATTTGCTTATGCATGTCTTCATTTGAAACCAAAAATAACATTTCATATTCTCTTATTCTTTCTTGTTTACATTCAGAACAAAAGCCAATATTAGCATCCGGCAGTGCTTTTGTAACTTTTTTAACAAAATCACATTTGTAAGAAGTCTCTTCTACAAACTGCACCATATCACATACATAAGACACATACATGAGCCTGACTGTTGGACTTCACTCTTTCCACTGCTTTGGCATCTAATTTTGCATCTTCAGAACTAGAAGCCTCGGTGAGCAAACTTATTTCTGGATCAGCAGGCCAATATAAAATCCAGTTAATTCCAGATTTACAATAATTTTCAAACAAGCAGAACATGGTTTTCTGGAAAAATAAAGATCACAGTTCTTCAGTCTTGACCCATATTTAATAAGAGCAAATTGCCCAGCATGCAAATCTTCACTAGAACAGTGGAGACCAACAATTTTCATGCTTTTCGCTACCACAAGACCAGTTCTCTTCACCTGGTTTTTATCAGTAAGTACCCTGGCCATGTCTTCATTATCTACTAAAGATTCATGCCTTCCAGTTCTTCCTTTTTCTGAGGTCTTTGCTTTTGGGTTTCTACGGCAGGGAAGAGTTCCATCCAGAGGCTGAGCAGAGTGAAAAGGTTGACTTTGGAAAGCCTTGGTACCTGACCAGTCATACTGCCAGTCTGGGTGCTGACTGAGCGCCCAGTCCCTGCACTCTTAAGATTTTGCATCTGCTCTACTTGTTTCATCCCAATTCTAGTGGCTTCTGCAGCCCAGGAAACCTCTCGCTGTCAGGCATGATCTCTGCCCCAGCGGTTGCCTGCTTGCCTCCTCCCAGCAACGATCTGTATTGGGGTTTAAGGCTTTAAATCTTTATAGGAGCAAAAGGCCTCATCTTTCTCCCTGGGAGCAGATGGTGGACTTAAACAGTGGACTTTATAGTTTGCAGTCCAGTGCTTATTGTATGAAACCACCATACTCCATTAGTATGCTTGTTGTTATGTGCCATGGAGTTGGGTCCGACTCATAGTGACCCTGTACAGGGTTTCTGAGGCTGTAAATCCTTACAGATGAGCAGAAAGCCTCATCTTTCTCCCACAGAATGAACAGCTGGTAGTTTCAAACTGCTGACCATGAAATTAGCAGCCCGGTTCGTAACCACTATGTTACCAGAGCTCCTTGTTAGTGTGCTAGAGGACGGGAAATTAACCTGACAAAAATTCAGGTGCCTTCCACCTCAGTGGAATTTCTAAGGATTCAGTGGTGTGGAGCATGCTGAGATATTCCTACTAAAGTGAAGGATACGTTATTGCATCTGGCCACTCCCACAACTCACAAAGAGGCCCAATGCCTGGTGGGCCTCTTTGGATTTTGGAGATTAAAATATTTTCCTTATTTAGGTATGTTACTCTGGTCAATTTGTCAAGAAATTTGAAAACCTACTCTTTTGGAGTGGGGATGAGAGCAAGAAACTGTTTCTGCAATCAGGACTGCTGTGCAAGCCACTCTGCCACTTGGGCCATATGATTCAACTGACCCAAAGGTATTTGCAGTGTCAGTGTCAGATAGAGATGCAGTTTGGAGTCTTTGGCAGGCCCCTACGGGGAACCATACACAGACCCTTAGGGTTTTGGACCAAAGTCCGCCATGCTGTGCAGATAATTACTGGCCTTTTGAGAAATAACTTTTGACTTGTTACTGGGTCTTAAAGACTGAACACCTAACCATGGGCCAACAAGCCACCATATGACCTGAGCTACTCATTATGAACTGGGTGTTGTCTGATCCACAGAGTCATAAACCTGGATGTGCACAGCAGCGCTCCATCATTAAATGGAAGTAGTATGTATGAGACTTGGCTCAAGCAGGACCTGAAGACACAGGTAAGTTGCATGAGGAAGTGTCCCAAATGAGCATGGTCTTTACTCCTGTTGCAGGACCTTCCCTCTCCCAGTCTGTGCCTATGGCCAGTTGACTGAGGAAGAGAAAACTTGTGCTTTGTTTACAGATGGCTCAGCACTATATGAGTCGGAAACGACTCTATGGCACACAACAACAGCAACAATGACTTCTTCATTGCAAATATAATTTTTAAACAATATAAAAGACAACTATAAACTTGGACCTCACCAGATAGAATACACAAGGATCAAAGTGACTACATTGCTGAGAAAAGATGGGGAAAAGCTCCATATCATCAGCCAAAAAAAGACTAGGGACAGACTGTGGAATAGGCCATCAATTGCTCATATGCAAGTTCAGAATGAAGCTGAAGAAAATTAGAACAAGTCCATGAGAGTAAAAATATGACCTGAGTTTAGAGATTATCCTAAAATTAGACTTGATGTATTAGGTACTGAAAATCAAGAGTTGTGGATGACATCCAGGCATGCAGAAGAAAGCACACGGTCATTAAGAAACCAAGAGAGAAGGAAAACACCCAAATGGATGCCAAAAAAACTCGGAAACTTACTCTCCAGCATAGAGTTGTTAAAGTAAATGGAGGTAAAAGAGCTGAACAGAAAAATTTTAAAGGTAGCTAGAGAAGACACAGATAAGCATTATAATAAAATGTGCAAAGACCTGGAGTTTTAAAACCAAAAGGGAAGAATAAACTCAGCATTTTTCAAGCTGAAAGAACTGAAGAAAAAATTCAAGTCTTGGGTCGCAATGTTGAAGGATTCTGTGGACAAAATATTGAAGGATGCAGAAAGCATCAAAAGAAGATGGAAGGATTACACAGAGTCACTGTGCCAAAAAGAAACTTGATATGCAACCATTTCAATAGGTAGCATATGATCAAGAGTCAATGGTGATGATGGAAGAAGCTCAATGTACACTGAAGGTATTGGCAAAGAACAAGGCTCTGGGAACTGATGGGATACAATCTTTCAGCAAAGCAATACAGCACTGGAGGCACTCACTCATCTCTGCCAAGAAATTTGGAAGATCAAATTACCTGTGCTGTATTGACTATCCACAGACTTTCAACTATGTGGGAAAACTATGGATAATATTGTGAAGAATAGACACTCCAGAATAGACACTTAATTGTACTCATGTGAAGAATAGACACTTAATTGTACTCATGAGGAACCTGCACATAGGAGATACTGAATGATTTTAAATTAGGAAAGATATGTACCAGGGTTGTATTCTTTCACCATATTTATTCAATCTATGCTGAGAAAATAGTCTGAGAAATTGGAGCATATGAAGAAAAGAGTAGCATCAGAATTAGAGGAAGACTCATTAACAACTTGCAATATGCAAATGTTATAACCTTGTATGCTGAAAGTGAAAAACACTTAGAACACTTACGAATGAAGACCAAAGACCACAGTTTTTAGTATGGGTTGCACCACAGTGTAAAGAAAACAAAAATCCTCAACACTGGATCAATAAATAGCTTGATGATAAATGGAGAAAAAACTGAAGTTGTCAAAGACTTCATCAAAATGATCCACTAGCAACACTCATGGAAGAGGCAGTCAAGAAATGACATGACATATTGCCTTAGGAAAATCTGCTGCACAAGACCTCTTTAAAATGTTCAGGAGCGAAGATGTCAGTTCCAGGACTAAATTGCACTTGACCCAAGCTATGGTATTTTCAATAGCCTCAAATACTGGACAATGATTAATGAAGACTGTAGAAGAATTTATGCCTCTGAGTTAAGCTTTTGGAAAAGGATATTAAAAGTACCTTGGAGCACCAGAAGAACAAATAAATCTGTGTAGGAAGAAGTACAACCAGAATGTTCCTTAGAAGCCAGGATGGTGAGACTTCACTTTTTATACTTTGTATGTATTATCAGGAAGGAGCAATCACTGGAGAAGGACATCATGCTTGGTAAAATAGATGGTCAGCTTGAAAGAGGAAGACCCCCAACAAGATGGGTTGGCACAGGGGCAGCAGCAATGGGCTTAAGCCTAACAACCCTGAGGATGGTGCTCTGAGTGGGATAACAATAGAAGGTCCTGGGTAGAGCAGGATAATGTGTGAGACAAAACTCAAAATTATTTAATTTTTTTTTTAACAAAAAGACTGGGTTTACTGGTCAGAATGAGACTGAAGGAATCTGAGACTGTGTCCCTCAGTCACCCTTCAGTTCTGGAAAGGAACACACCCTCTTTCAGCCAAGCAGTAGATAGGTATATAGTGGGAACAACAACACTAGTACGATATGCTTGCTATGAATGATGGAACCGGTCAGTCATTCAAGATCAAAGGGGCAACATGTACCTAAGGACAGTGTGAAAAAAGATGGAAAGATAGATGGACAGGAAATAGGAGCTACAGGGAGGAAGCAGACGACTGTTTTTCTACAGAGGGGATTGTAATCAAAGAGATGAAACAAGGCGTATTATTTGTTGAGCTAATGTACTGGACTGCAAATTCATCTGATCTGTAAGGTCGGTGGTTCAAGTTTCCTGTATTGGAAATCCTATATAGGAACTGGCTCAATGGCCCTTAACAACAACAATTTGTTGAATGTAAAACTGATGATCTTGTCTGCTTCACTCAGTTCACAATAAAATGTAAAAAGTAAAAAACAACAACAACAAAAAACCCAGAACATGACTACGAGCAGTCGTTTTAGGAAAGAAAGGTGATAAGCATAAAGATGCTTGAACCACGTGAACATCAATCTCTGAGACCTGATGGTGCCAGGCTACCACTACCAATTGCTCAGAAAGTATCACATTAGGGGTTCCTGGATAAAGTGGGAGGAAACGTGGAACAAAACTCAAAATTATGAAACAAACCAGTCTTTCTAGACAGATAAGGACTGATGGAACACTGAGACTATGGTCTTTGGTCACCCTTCAGGTCTAGAACTAAACTCCCCCGTGAGGCTCAGTTTTCAGCCAAGCAATGGACAGGTCTACCAACTTTAGTGTGGTTTGCATGCCACAGAATGGTCAATATTTTAGATCATAAGAGCAGCATTTACCCAAAGTCAAAGTTCAGAAAGAAGGAACAATGGAAACAAGAACCATAGGGAGAAAGTAGAATAAGTGATATTAAAATGAGGGCATTGCAATCTTTAAGACAAAATGGAGTATATAATGTATATAATGTGCTGAATATACAATTGCTCAGAGAGTATAATCTGATTTGTAAACCTTCAATCAACTCACAATTGGAAAAAAAAAAAAAAAGCATCCAATTTAGAAAGGAACATTTTCATCAAACTAAGTTTGGGTTGGTCTTTAGACAGGACTTTAGGCTGGAACTATGTTACTCATTTCTATTTTCTTAGAGGTAAGTTTGTTGATGGTTGCTTAGTAAGTATTTATTGAATTAACTGGATGTGCAAACTGAAAACAGTTGAAGGAACTATCCGGAGGCGTCATTTCATGGTTCAGAGCCAAGCAGATTAGCAATTAGAACTATTGACTTATTAGACATGAATAAATCATCCCAGCCCTGCTCAAAGATAGCTAGTGAAGCTTTTTTTTTCTGATAGAGTTCCCAGAATTTGATATTCTATGCTGCTGTACTTGGAAAGAACGCACATTAGAGGAGGACTTGCACCAGTTCGTAATGACAATTCTTGCTTTTATCTGTGCAAATGTGTACTTGACTAGCAGTTTATGCTCAGCTCAACTTGAGGAAGAAGAAGGGAATTTTAGCTATTTGAACATTATCTTCTCTTCTGATCTAGACTGATCTATACACTGGAATTTTGATGATAGAGTTACCAGGGAGCTCTAGGTGAACCATGAGATCCTGCTCACTGGGGATCACAGCATCTTCTTGTAGGAGTGCTAGACAAAGAATTGAGAGGTTTGGTTTCTGGCTGTATTGTCACTAATTTGACTTGTAATTTGGTGGATTCCTATGTAGCCTCTCTGTGTTTCTTTACGTCTGTCTATAAAAAACAACAAATGAACAAACAAAAAACCCAGACACATGCTTCTTGTTATTAGTTATTTAGTTATAGTTCCAATTTTCATATGCTTAGGAAATTTATATACCAAACATAAACTTGGGGGAGTATCTGGAGTCTAGAGCTCACAGTACAAAATTTTATGAAATATGGTGCCTATCAGAAGTTTCCCATGATATATGGAAGCCACAGTGCTGCCCTGAAGCAGAGAGCCATCATTGGCATACACTGTGCTCACTTTAGGCTTCTTGGACAGAACATTTTGGATGCGGAGTACCTGTCAAGAGAAGACATTTATTAGTATACAATAGGAATACATAGCCATCTAGTGATGGTACCATTGTACACATTTCAGGACTTGCAAATATGTATACCTTCAATAGTTTTATCTTCTCATTAAAGCATTGTTGTTGTTAAGTTCCATCGAGTCGGTTCTGACCCATAGCGACCCTGTATAGAATTTCCGAGGAGCCGCTGGTGAGCTTGAACTGC
>NW_006408528.1:12135040-12140871 GCF_000296735.1 Chrysochloris asiatica | reverse complement strand
ACAGAGTCATAAACCTGGATGTGCACAGCAGCGCTCCATCATTAAATGGAAGTAGTATGTATGAGACTTGGCTCAAGCAGGACCTGAAGACACAGATAAATTGCATGAGGAAGTGTCCCAAATGAGCATGGTCTTTACTCCTGTTGCAGGACCTTCCCTCTCCCAGTCTGTGCCTATGGCCTCAGTGGGAGCTCTTTATGGTCAGTTGACTGAGGAAGAGAAAACTTATGCTTTGTTTACAGATGGCTCAGCACTATATGTAGTCATAACTTGGAAGTGGACAGCAACAGCACTACAGCCCCTTCTGGGACGTCCCTGAAGGACAGCAATGAAGGGAAATTTTCCCAGAGGACAGAACGTTGAGCAGTGTACCTGGTTGTTCATTTTGCTCTGAAGGAGAAATGGCCAGATGTGCAATTGTATGTGGATTCATGGGCTGTGGCCAATGGTTTGACTAGATGGTCAGGGTCGTGGAAGGCATATCATTGGAAAATTGGTGACATGGATGTGTGGGGAAGAGGTATGTGGATAGATATCTCTGAGTGGGCCACAAAGTGAAAATATTTGTGTCTCATGTGAAAGTATACCAAAGGGTTACCTCGGTAAAAGAGGATTTTAACAATCAAATAGATAGGATGACACATTCTGTGGAAGTGAACAATTCTCTTTCTCTAGCCAATCCTGTCATTGCCCTATGAGTTCATGAACACAGTGGTCATGGCGACAGGGATGGAGGTTATACATGGACTTGCCAGCATGGCCTTTACACTCAATAAGACTAACTTGGCTATAAGCCCAATCTTCCAGCAGCAGGAACCAACACCGACTCTGATCCAAGATACGGGACCATTCCTCAGAGAGATTACCTACAACCTGGTGCAGGTTAATTACATCAGACCACTTCCCTCATGGAAATGGTAGTGTTTTGGTCTTACTGGAATAGACACTTGATATAGATATGGATTTGTCTTAGCTGTATCCAATGTTTCTGCCAAAATTATCATCTGCGGATTTAAGAGTGCCATATCTACCATCGTGCTGTCCCACGCAGGATCACCTTAGATTAAGGATTCACTTTGCAGCTAATGAAGTGTGGCAATGGGCCCATGCCCAGGGAATCCACTGATCTTACCACATTCCTCACCATCCTGATGTAACTGACTTGAAAAGAATGATGGAATGGCCTTCTAAAGGCACAATTATGGTGCCAGCTAGGTGGTAATGCCGTGCATGTTTGGGGCAATGTTCTAGGCTGTATGTGCTCTAAACCAGCATCCAATATATGGCGCTGTTTCTCCAAAAGCCAGGATTCAAAGGCCCAGGAACCAAGGAATGGAAATGGGAGTGGCGCCACTTACTAGTATTCCTAGTGACACAGTCACACAATTTTTGCTGCCCCTATAACCCCGTGCTCTTTGGGTCTGGATATTTTAATACCAAAGGGAAGAATACTCTCACCTAGTGACACAGCATTGACTCCATTGAACTGGAAGTTAATAATGCCCCTGTTCGTTTTGCTCTCCTCATGCGTCTTGATTAACAGGCAAAGAAGGGAATGACTGTATTAGATGTTGTGATTGACCCTAATTACCATGGAGAAATAAGACCGACACTATAGAATGCAGGTAAAGAATATGTATGGAATCCAGGAGATTCCTTAAGATGTCTCTTAATACTACCCTGCACTGTCATTTAAGTCAACAGTAAATTACAGTAACCCAATTCTAAATGACTACTAACCTTCAGGAATGAAAATTTGGGTCACCTTAACAGGCAAAGAACCATGACAAGCTGCAGTGCTTGGTGAAGGCAAAGGAAGTATGGAATGGGTAGTGGAAGAAAGTAGTTCTAAATATCAGCTATGAACACATGACCAGTTGAAGAAACGAGGACTGTAATTGTTATGCAGCTTCCCATCCCCATCTTGTATGTGTGTATTAAATAATTTTGCTGTATAAGCTATTTTCTTGATATGAATTTCTCTTTATATGTATACATAGATATAACTTTCATTGTTGTTGTTTCTTAGTGAACTCAGCCTAAGAAAGTTATTTAATTTCCAAATCTATGGGAATTTTCTAAGTGTTTTGAAAAAATTGTATTTATTACATTCGGATCAAACTATAGACTCTGTGATTGAGATTTGTTTTGTGGCTCAGGCTATATAGTCAATTTTCATAGCTAATTCACTGTGAACTTCAAAATAAGTATTGTGTAATCAATTGGTATTAGGTTCTATATAAGTTCATTAGATCTAGTTTGTTAATTGTGTGTTTTAGAGTCTCCATTCTTACAAATCTTTTTTTATCTTCTGTTTATATCAATGAACAAAAAAATGTGAATTAAAATCAACCATTATCATAGTCTTTGTATTTATCTGCTCATAATTCTGTCGATGTTTGATTTATGTATTTTAAGTAATGAATTTATGTTATTAGAGTATGTATTATTCTCTCCATGTATGGTAAAGTAAGGGTCAGTGTGAAAGAGGAAGATCTCCAATGAGATGGATGTATACAGTGACTGTAATAGCTTCAAACGTAACAACAATTGTGAGGTTGCCACAAGACCAGGCAGTGTTTCATTCTGTTGTGCAGAGAGCTGATGGCACCTAACAACAGCAAAAATACATCTGTATTAAGTTATACATATTAGAAGTATGTATACATTTACAGTTGTTCCTTTTGATTATTGCCAGTTCTTTTTCTCTTAATGTCTATTTTGACTCATAATGATACAATCCATCCTTGGTTATTTTTTTTAAATTTCTGTTTAATCTCCTGAAGTGCCATAAAATTATTTGCTAATGCTCAGCAATATCACTTCATATATTTTCTTTAAAATTTTTTTCAACATTTAAACATTTTTAAAATTTTAAATTATTTTTTCAACATTTCTAGTTGGGGTGCAATTTGCTAAGCCTTCTTACTGTAACTTCCATGTCCCTTTCAGATTTTCCCTAAGTAGCCACCATGCCCTCAGCTGCCCTCTGAGTCTGAAAGAGTTCCTTCTGGGAACAAAGACCCAAGTCACCGTTAGGGGCTACACAAACTACTTCAAGATTGGGTGCCCTAAACATAGATAACACCTAAGACTGTGTGAGCTCCAGCTAGGGCTGACCATGCCACCCTCTCATCCTTCCCCTTCCCACATGGTGAGCTCTTTGGCTGGCAGGACAGCCCAATAGTTTTCTCCTCTCTGGTTTGGTCCTTGCCTTAGTTTTTCCCTTCTCGTTTTATTTTTCTTTCTCTTTTTTCTCCTTCTTCACTTTCCCTACCCTTCCTTTTTATCCTTTCTTTCTCTGTTTTCCTTTTTCTGCTTTCTTCTGTTTCTCTATCCTTCTTTTTTTCACTCTTGATTTTTTTCTTTATGATTCTCTTGTTTCCCTCTCCCAGTTTTGTTTAGTTTTTCCCCCTTTCTTTTTACTTTCTCTTTCTATTGTTTTCTTTTCCCTTCTCTCTTTCCAGTTATTATATACTTTTTCTTGCTGCTGCCTGGTTTTATTCATCCTTTGTCGTTTTCTTTTTTCACTGTTGCTTGTTCTTGTGTGTCTGTATTTTTTTTACCTTAATATCATGAAAAGTAAGAAGATAAATATTCAAGAAGCTGAACATACCCAAAAAGGATAGACCCTAAAAGAAATTCACCAAGAAATTTCATAATCAAAACCAAAGAAAAGAGAGCAACTTGTGAAAAATGAAAAGTCACCTACAAAGAAGAATCAGTAAAACTAGGCTCTGATTTATCTGCAGAAACCATACAGGCAAGAAGACAATGGGATTACTTAAATAAAACATCAAAACATTATTGAACATTTTCTCAGATCACAATGCTACACAATTAGAAATTAAGGGGGTAAAATGCATTGAAACTGAGTAACATTCTACTTAAAAACTACTGGGTAATAGAAAAAATATAGAAAATAAAATGAAAAATTCTTAAATCAAATGTGAACAAAACACTACATACCAAAACCATTGGAACACAGCAAAAACAGTGTTCAAAGAACACTTTATAGTAATAAATACATAAATCCAAAAACAAGAAAGAACCAAAATCAACTCCTTAACTGAAGATCTTCAAAAAATTAAAAGAGGAGCAAAGTAAATGCATAGTCACCAGAAGAAATTAATAGCAAAAATGAAACTGAAAACCAATGGCACCAATCAGCAAAAGAAGAAGTTGGCTCTATGAAAGGATTAATAAAATTGACAAAGTACTGGCAAACCTAACAAAGGAAAAAAAGAAGCAAGTCACACATATAAGAAATGAACTGGCTGATGTCACAACAAAATCCAGGAATTAAAAAGGGTAGTAACAGAAAGATGAGGCTTTCTGCTCCCGTAAAGATTTACAGTCTCGGAAACCCTGTACAGGATTGCTATGAGTCAGAACCGACTTCATGGCACACAACAACAACAACAAACAGAATACTATAAAGACTTGGACACTTGATGTGGTACTGTTGTATCAGCACTGAACTGTGAACCACAAAGTCAGCAGTTTGAACTCACCAGCTGCTATTTGGAAATCCTACACAAGGTTGCAGTGAGTGGGAACCAACTTGATGGCACTTAGCAATAACAACAATGAATAATTTTACTCCAACAAATTTGAAAACCTAGAAGAAAGGACACATTTCTAGAAACACACTACCTACCTAAACACACAGGCAGAAGCAGAAAACTTGAACAGGCCTATAACAAAAGAAGATATTAATCAGGTCATTAAAAACCGCCCAATGAAAAAAGTCTAGACCCAGACAGTTTTACTGGTGAATTCTATCAAACATTCAGAGTAGAGCTGACACCATTTCTACTTAAATGATTCCAGAATATATAACAGGATGGAAAATCCCCAAACACATTTTGTGATGTGAGCACAATCCTGATAGCAAAATCAGGCAAAGACATCACTAAAAAGAAAATTACAGGCCAGTATATTTCATGAAGGAGCCCTGATAACATAGTGGATTATGAGCTGGGTTGCTAACTACATGATTAGAAGTTTGAATCTACCAGTCACTCTGCAAGAGAAGGATGAGGCTTTCTACTCCCATAAAGATTTACAGCCTTGGAAACCCTATACAGGGTCGCTATAAGACAGAACTGACTCAATGGCATACAACCACAACCATCTATCATGAACATAGATGAAAAAATTTCAACATAATCGCAGCTAATAGAATCCCAAAACATATAAAATAAATAATACAGCATGACTAAGTGGTACTCATACCAGGTATGCAAGGATGATTCCTTATTTTAAAAAATCAAGATAATCCACATTATAAATAGAACAAAGCAAAACAACCACATGATCATACCAACTGATTCAGAAAAGGAATTTGACAAAATCCAACAACCATTCTGATAAAAACACTCAACAAAATAGGGATAGAATGGAAATTACTCAACAGAATTAAGGATTAGTAGTTAGATAATATGGCCTTGGTGATAGAAATGATGTTGGAGATTGCATGACAGAATTTTACAAGACTAATGACTTATTCAAAGGAGCTCTGATAGCGTAGTGGTTACGAATTGGGCAGTGAGCCACAAGGTCAGCAGTTCGAAACTACCAGGAGTTCTGTGGGAGAAAGATGAGGCGGTCTGCTTCCGTAAAGATTTACAGCCTCGGAAAACCTGTGTAGGGTCGCTATGAGTCGGAAACGACTCTATGGCACACAACAACAGCAACAATGACTTCTTCATTGCAAATATAATTTTTAAACAGTATAAAAGACAACTATAAACTTGGACCTCACCAGATAGAATACACAAGGATCAAAGTGACTACATTGCTGAGAAAAGATGGGGAAAAGCTCCATA
>NW_006408528.1:12117979-12130853 GCF_000296735.1 Chrysochloris asiatica | reverse complement strand
GGTTCCGACCCATAGCGACCCTGTTCAGGGTTTCCGAGGGTGTAAATCCTTACGGGAGTAGAAAGCCTCATCTTTCTCCCGCGAAGTGGCTGGTAGTTTCGAACCGCTGACCTTAAGGTTCGCAGCCCGATTCGTAACCACCACGCTACCAGAGCTCCTTAAGCATTAGTGATGCCTTAATGATACCCATCCACTGAAGAATATTGGTTTTCTGACATTAGTTAAATTCTTCAACAGAGGGTTTATACAATTTTGATATCTACTATAGAAAGGAGTAAGGACCAATGGGTTGTTGTTGTTGTTAGGTGCCCTTGAGTCAGTTCCAACTCATAGCAATCCCATGCACAACAGAATGAAACACTGCCCGGTCCTGTGCCAACCTCATAATTGTTGTTATACTTGAGCACATTGCTGCTGCCACCATGGCAGTCCTTCTCATTGGGACTTTTCTTCTTTTCTGCAGACCCTCCACTTTCCCAAGCATAATGTCCTTCTCCAGAGACTGATCCCTCCTGATAGAATGTCCAAAGTATGAGGGACAAAGTCTCACCATCCTGGCTTCGTAGGAGCATTCTGGCTGTACTTCTTTCAACACAGATTTGTTTGTTCTTCTGGCACTATGGCTTGCTAGGGTCTGTTTCTGAGGCAAGAGCAGTTGGCTAGCTTAGGATAGCAATTCTTCAGATGCTAGGTTCAGGCTGAGCTTCTGTTTCTTTTTATATTTTTCAGTGCTCTTTTTAAGAAGCTATGAATGATATGTCAATTTATTAACTGAACATAGCAATACTAGAAGCAGAAGTAAGTACATGTTCTAAATTAGTCACTGGACCGATTCCTGGCCCAATATTTGAATTCCAGTTTCTCAGTTCCCCAGATAGCTTTCTTCAAATCTTACCTTCTCAATGAGACCTACACTGATCACTGCATTTAATCACGGGAGCTGCTCATCCACTTGCTTGCAGCAATCTTGATCCTCTTTACTCTGCTATATTATTTTTCCATTGAAATTACTATTTTCAAACATAACACATACCTTAATTATTTCTTAAGTTTGTTGTTCATTATTTTTCCCTATTCCTTAAGAGCATGAATCTGTTTTTGTTTGTTTGGGGTTTTTCCCTTGCTATATCCTAAGTCTTAGAGCGATGCCTGACAGTTTCTGGGGCTCCATAAATTTTTGTGATGAGTCTATCAATGAATATTTGCCAAAAATGATGCCTATATTTAAGTTCATTAGAGCTTAGAAGAGATATTTTTATATAACACAAATGATACTTTAAAAATGAGACATTCACCAACACTGTCATATATTTTAGAAACGGTAGGCAAAACCAAATCATGTTTGGAGATTACAGTCAGTTAAATCCTTTTACCTGAGTTTCATGGCCATTTGTACAGAAAAAGACAGTTCCATAAATGCCTTTGCCTTTGTTAAACTGCGAGTCCTGTTCAAAGTCTACGTCCTGATTAGAAGTATGATAATCAGATTCAAGTTTTCCCATTACTGCCAATAACAATGAAGAGACTGGCTGTCTGACATCCACTGGCAATACTTAGGCACTTGGTGGCCTAAAAGGGTTAATATCTCCTTACCCCATCAAAAATTTTAGTCTCTCCAGATGTAGATTTATTCAGTTCTGGAACATCAAACGTGGCCTGCTTAAAATCTCCCATTACCTCAACAAATTTTTTGTTTTTGTAGGTTTGACCATGATCTGAGAGAAATATAGACACTTACTTCAGCTCCTGGAGGATCCTCAGGGTTATAGATCAGCAGCTTCATGGCATTGGGATGGCATCCTGCTAAAATATCTCCTGTGGCAGGATCGACACTTAAGTTATCCACTAAGGTGTCCAACTGTATTACCTTCCAACAAAGAGGAAGGAGTGAAAACATTGTCTCAATTCCCATCCACATCCCTTCCTTCCTCCACAGACATTTTACTTATTTATTTATATGAACATTTTGTGCGTATGATTTGAGTGACAGTTTACAGAGCAAATTGATTTTCTATTCAGCAATTCATGTACATTTTGTTTCTTAGCATTGAATAGAGTTCCCACAATATTATAGCACTCTTCCAAATTCTTAGCATTGAATACAGTTCCCACAATATTATAGCACTCTTCCAAATTCTTAGCATTGAATACAGTTCCCACAATATTATAGCACTCTTCCAAATTCTTCCCTATGTTTGCCATTTCTATTTGGCCTTCTTTCCTATCATTTCTTGTCTTCTGAGCTTTATCCCTCAGAAAATGCTGTCCTTTTGATCTTTTGTGATTGCTTGTCTAAGGAGTATGTATCTCCCTGGTATTAATTTTCATCATACAGGGCTTTCTATTGTTTGAGTGAAAGTTAAGCCATGGGGTTGAGTTTGGTTTCAGGCCTGAAGAGTGGCTAAAAGCCATAGTCTCAGAGGTTTCATTAGTTTCAATAAGACCAGTTAGGCCAGGCTCTTATGATTTTGAATTTTGTTCCATAATTTTCTGGATCTCTATCCAGGACCCTCTATTGTCATCCCTGTAACAGAAGTCAGCAGTAGTATCCGGGCACCATCTCCTTCTGGTCAGCGTCATCTAGAGGGCATTTTAGAAGTGCAAACACAAGCTTACTCGCATTCCCCTAACACTGCCATGTTTCTGTCATTGAAAGAGCACATTCTGAGGTCCAACATGGTGCTAATATAAGAGCGCATCTTATATGAGCAAATCAGATGCTTTTTACCTTCTGTTGAGTTAAATCCCAGTTGTCTTTTATTTTCATTACATGGATGTTCTTAGCTGTGACATCAGCTACATAGGCATACCTTTTAAATAAACAATATTTTCATTTAAATAGGCAGTAATGAGAGATGACACTAAATTTTACTTTGGAGAAGAGGCATAAAAAATCACAGTAGTTCCAAGTACCACTACACTGACTTTCTAAACCTCAGTGAGAGAAGATAATGGAGCGGTGTTTTTAACATTCCTGAAATGCTTTAAGTAAGGTTTGGATATGACATATGACTATAAAATTGGCATTTTTAGGTGACATAGAGGCTCAATCCTGTAGAGTTTCTGAGACTGAAAATCTTTACAGGAGTCACAAGTGAAGGAAGATAAGTGGACCTCTTCTAAGCAGAACAGGATCTATGTTTTCAAATGCAAGTGCTTAAAAAGAAATATCAAATGATCATAGAGGCCAATCAGAGTCATTTTTTAAAAGAGAAAGAATATTTAGAGTTGTTTTTCACAGGGAGTATTTCTGTTCATTATTTCAAATGCAATATTACTGTAACATTTAAAAACAAAAACAAAAACAACTATTTTTAAATACTTTTAAGGAGTATTTTCTCATAAAATTTACTGCTTAAAAAAATAAAAAACTTCCTCATAGTATATTCTACTGTAGGATGTTAGTAAGTCTGGAATTTATACAATCACATACCTAATCCACGTTATACCTCCCTCTCTCAGAAGAGCTTTTGAGTAATTGAACTTAGTAAAGGGGTTCAAAGAGCATAGGTATCACACATTTGTTTCCCTCTTCAGTATACTAAGTAAATGTTTTCCTAGACAGATGCAAGAATTTGGAACAAGGACCTTAGATATGTGAGTCTAAATCTCTCATTTTATTGAGGGAAATTGGAAATGCAAAAGGACAAATGGTTTGCTTAAGATGACACATTTAGTGTGACCCATGGCCAACCCTGTGCTCTCCAAGACAATATTGACTACTTAGTCCTAAGAAAGGAGACATCTCCCTAGGGAAGGAGTCTACTAGAATGTCAAAAACCAAGGGCAAAGGGTGGACATTTTCTGAAGGAACTTACTTTTTGTCTAGTGAGACTGTGATTCCATTGGCAGAGCTAAATCCTTTGGCCACCACTTTTACTTCTTGTGGACTATAGAAAAGAACGTAAGTCCAGTCAAGATTCAAGAGCATCTCTAGTAGTGACAAGAAGAAGTTGGTAAAATAGTGGTCTCTGGTGGCATAGAACTGTTCTGGTCCAAGAACCACAATGTCATTCACACTAAAGTGAAAAAAGAAAGAAAATTAAAAACAACAACTCATAAAATATTGAAGTATCCTGACCATTTGTGAAAATCACTGCATTTCCAAAATGACCAACTGGTTCATCAATTTTAAAAATTATACATGCACTAGTAGGAATTTGGTAGAGGGTCAGCGTAAAAGAGATGATCAAAAAGATGATGCAGACACAACGAACAGCAACAATGGACTCAAACATAGTGATGATTATGAGGATTACACAGGACCTGGCAGTGTTCTGTTTTCTTGGATGCAGGGATACAATGAGTTGTCATTGACTCGATGGCGTCTAACAACAACAAAACTAAACCTGACGTCATCGAGTTGCTTACATCTCACAGCTATCCTGTGTATAGTTTTTGAGGCTTAAATTCTTTACAAAAGCAGAAAGCCTCATCTTTTCCCCATGGAACAGCTGGTGGGTTTGAACTGGCGACCTTGTGGTTAGCAGTCCAATGCTTAGCCTTAAGTACTACCAGGGCTCCTTAACAATATTAGGCATTAAATAATTTCAGAGAAAATACATAATTTTACATTGCCCTAATGAATTTTCTTTTGAACATTATTATCTATCACTCTTACCTTCCACAGCAGTAAGAAAGACATAAACAAATGTAAAATAAATCTCAAATTCCAAAAATGTTGATTTGTAAATGTTAATAATGGTTAACTGTGATGTGCATACTATACTTGTTGTTGTTGTTAAGTGCCCTTGAGTCGATTCTGATACTATTGTTAGTTCACCAGTATTTCTGTTTTTCTTTTTGGAATTGTTCTCTAGCCCTTTGAAGTTAACTAAGCATAACCATGTGATTTTCTTTGGACAATGAAATTGAAGGATGTGTGCAACTTTCAGATTGAGCACTTTCACAGGCAGTGCATAATCCACTGTATTTCCTGCACTCTGCCACAGTATCCAGTGATTTCCCTGATAACAGAGGATGTCATCTTCCTAGAGTCTTAGTGAGGACAGTAGGAAACTGAGGTGCCCATATTGGATATCCAGCATACGTGAGAAGAGACAACAAAATAAAACTTTGTGGTTTTCAGCCAGTACGATGCTACATTTTTTCTTTTCCATTATTTTCTTTGAGTTGTTATTGTTGTTATGTGCCGTGGAGTTGGTTCCGACTCATAGTGACCCTGTACAGGGTTCCCGAGGCTGTAAATCTTTACGGGAGCACAAAGCCTCATCTTTCTCCCGCGGAACAGCTGGTAGTTTCGAACTGCTGACCTTGCAGTTCCCAGCCCGATTCGTAATCATTACACTACCAGAGCTGGTTGATATTCTTTCTCATTTATGTTCTTCACTATTGTTACAGTTTTTAAACCAAGCAAATCTCACTCTTGAAACCAGTAAAAAACAATAAAGTCATGCCAATTTTGGAAAACAAACAAACAAACGAAAATAAAACCCAATGACCTGTAAGCATTAAACAAAGAATTAAATAGGAGGAAAATGGGAAGTACTGATTAGAAGGTGCTGAGTTTCTGTTAGGTTTGATGAAAAGTTAGGAAATGATAGTGGTAATGGTTATACAACAAGGGGAACTTAAGTAATACCACTGGACTGCACACACAAGTAAAAACTGTTGAAATGGTAAGTGTTTTGTTAAACCACTACAACAAAAAAGGATGAAATATTTTTACCTTAAATTTTAGGAAAGGAAAAGTTATATAAATAAGGAAATACTTGGAGGTTCTGTGGTATAATTGTTTTTCCCAAGATCATTGGACTTCTCATCTTTCAGGTCTCAGATTAAATGCTCTTTCCTTCAAAAAGTATTTCCTGACACCCTATAGTGAAATTCTCTCACAAATACTTCCAACAGTTTGCTGTTGTAATTGTATTGGTCAATATGTATATCCAAGTAACTCTTGAATACCCTAGAGAAAGTGTAATTCCCTCACAATGGGTTCTACTAGCTCACTGTTTGGTCCCTTGTGACCAGCTCTGCATAGGACCTGATAGGCCTCCCACATTTGCAACCTGACTTTACCTCCAGTTTGGTGTGGGCCTCTTACCTTCACCTCCAGGTTTCCCTGCTAATGTCAAAGGAGAGGATGCTCCAAGGTGTGACTATACAAACACAATCAAGAATGCAGGGATTGTAGAGGGACTTTTGAGTGACTACCCCTTGAGGCAAATCATTTCTTTGTTTGCTTAGAGTTTTAATATGAGATTAATATGAGATTATTAATGAGGGTATCAATGGATACATTTTTCTCTTTTTTTTATCTTGGGCCAGACTATACTGCTTATTATAAGATAGTCCCATGAATTCAAACAATCAGTTACACTAAGAAATGGCTGACTTGATATATTTATAAGGGCTTTTCCCGCTTCCTGGTATTGTACTCCCTAATAAGGCAGTTTCATGCTAGGCTTTCTCTTAGGCTGTGCCTTCTGTGAGGTCATATGTTATTGCATTTGATGCTCTCTATCTAGCAGTAAGGTGAGTCAATCATGAGAAAATGTCTATTTTGCTGAGGAAATTGAGGCACAGATAAATCATCTTATGCATAGTTTCCCAGCTACCCTGGTCCTCATCGTGGCCTCAGACACCGCATCATGTACCATTGAAGGAGTTTCAATCACTACAACTTTTCTAACTTTTGCCCTTTTGCCCTCTAATCTTGTTGTCTCCAAATTCTATGGTGATAAATACATAAGTGATATTTAGAAAGAGAAAAAAGGTGTGAGAGAACAATTGCTTTTTTCCATCCTATAGTCCATGTAAAGATCAACCGCCACTATTTTAGAACATCTTAACAAGAGTGTGTGGACTTCTAGTGTGGCACTGTAGGGTTAGCACTGGACTATGAACCACAAGGTCAACAGTTCAAACCCACCAGCTGCTCCTTGAAAACCCCATACAGTATTGCTTTGAGTCAGAACTGACTCCAGGGCTCTTAACAACAACAGCAAAACCAGGAGGGACCAGTCCCTGGAGAAAGACATTACACTTGGTAAGGTGGAATTCCGGTCAGCAAAAAAGAGGAAGATCCCTGACAAGATGGATTGGCATAGTGGTAGTAGCAATGGGCTCAAGTGTGCAATGATTATGAGGCTAGTGCAGGACTTGGCAATGTTTCTTTCTGTTGTGCATAAGGTCCCTATGAGTCAGAACCAACTCGATGCTACCTAACGGCAACCACAACAACCATTTTGCAAAACACAATGTTTGTTCCGGCCTTGAAGCATGCACCTCATCCACTAAAAACTTACTATTTCTCTGAACACAATAAGAAATATGTTCACCATTGAGATAGAGTGCCTGTTTGAATTCAGATGAATCAAAGTTTAAACTCTGTTTCTGCCACTTAGAACTGTGTAACTTTTTTTTTTTACTACAGAAAGTTTCTTAGTATAGAATTTCTTTAAGTTTTCGTTTACTCGTATCTATTACTATTGATTATTGTGAGAAGTAAATTAAGTTAAGAATGTTTGGCATAGTGCCAAATACCTAGTCAACGTTTAATAAATGAATTTTTATTAGTGCCATGGACTTTTTTTTTTCCAAATTCGACTTTAAAACTCTAAGCAAACAAAGAAATGATTCATTTGGGATGAAGCTCTTAGAATATAACCTACTAGGACAACTAGAAAAGGGTGTAGGTGTTTACAGAAAAACCTAGAATAGGCATTGAGTTACTGTGGAAAAGAGGATGGAATTAGAGTGGGGAATCTAAGTGGGCACCTTTATAGGATTAAAATGCTTTCAAAATGTTAGAGCATATAGGGATATTCAACACTGAATACAGCAATTTCTTGTAAAGTGCTGGGCAGTGTTACCATGGGAACCTTTAGAAACGTTTAGCAAAAAAAAGCTACTAAACAAAAGTTTAAGAAAATCTCCTGAAGCAAAGAAAACAAATCAGCAGAGGTGCAAAATGAACAGAAGTGTGACATGCTTTTATTCCATACCTTTCCAGAAGTTTGTGTTTTATAGTTTTCAGGTATACAAGAGAATGTTCTTGTTCCTCAAATTTAAATATCTCCACTGTGGACTTCATGTGGGGATGATTCACAACATAAAGATACACAGTATGGTCTAAAATGAAAAGAACGAATAATTTGTATGTAAGAAGCTTACTTCTATGGTAACCAATTATTAAACTTGGTGTAGAACTTTGCCATTTCCAAGGGTTTTTATCAAACATCTTTTACTTGATCCCTACAGCCCACCTATTACATGAGTCAAGGAAATTTTAAAATCTTTATTCTTTTGAGGAAAGTAAAGTTCAGAGGTTAGCAACTCCTCATCCATTTCAATACTATCAAAGGTCAAAGCCAAGCCCATTATATTTCTGCAATGGTCTCTTCAGTCACACATGAAAATCCCTCTCTACAATGGTGCTGAAATCGGAATGTGATTTCTCTGGGTGGTCCTGCCACAAGATAAGTGGGTAGAAGCAAACAAAAATTGGCTGAGAGTTCTTTTTTGTGTGTGAGAATTGTTTACATTGCATCACAGGTTTAGAAATGCCAGAGTTGTGTAAATAGATTAAGCAACACTCCCAGTTAGAAAATGAACTTCTGGCACAAAACAATAACCTGAAGTTGCAACATTTAGTAAAGCCAGCATATGTGGAATGTAAATGTGAATTTAATTAAGTAACCATCTCCAGGTACTACCAACCTCAAGAATGTGCACTTATCTGTTTTTACATTGACAGCTTCTCAGAGTTGTTTTCTGAGGTGTCCAGAGCTCCAGGCAGGATGATCTTTGGAGTTTTAAAGGACATGACCCTGTCCTCCTATAGGACTTGATTGTATTCTTTTATTTATTTATTTTTTTAATTGTATTCTTGATACAGTTTTCAAGTATGTGATGGAGCAAGCCCAAGTCTGGAAATGCAGGGCTTAGTTCCCTGAAATACAGAGAGCACCTTTATGCAAATTAGGGAAGGTGCTCCTGGTTGAAGCTTTCTTCTGGGCTGACTCAAAGCTTGATCTAAACAATAGAGCCAACAAGGCCCTTCAGCCAGGCAGCCTTTTGCTGGACACAAGACAGAACCATCATATGTGCTACTCTGATTGTATGCCTTCAATTCCCATGCCCTCTCTTTTCATACCAGATATGCCTGGTATAAAATACTTTTGTCTTCATCTTCTCATTCCATCTCAATTTCTAGTTGTTATGTTTCGGCCTTATAAATGAGATACAAAACAAAGAGAGTTGACTAATAAAATAAGCTGTTAATCACAGCATATTCAACTTCTGAAAGACTGATTATATATGCCTGAGGGTCAATCTATAAACTATTCTCATCTCAGTAAAACAAAATCAAAACTAAACAAGTAAAACTGAAACTAGAAGCATCTCTACCATTATCGCATAAGAAATTCTGGTAGTGCTGTTGTTCAGTGCCGAAACTCAGTTCCAACTCACAGTGACTCTGTATAGGGTTCTGAGGAGCGCTTGGTGGGTTTGGACCATCAATCTTGTAGTTAGCAGTCTAGTGCTCATCCACATCAGGACTCCTAGTAGCATGGTGGGTTACAAATTGGACTACTAACTGCAAGGTCTACAGTTGGAATCTATCAGTCACTATGTGGGAACAAGATGAGGTTTTCTGCTCTCTTAAAGATTTCCAGCCTCGGAAACCCTATACAAGGTCACTATGAGTCAGAATCAACTCCACGGCACATAACCACCACCATTATTTTATATGCTGAAATGGCTCCCATGTTTACTGACCACTCATTGCTGTTACTGTTGTTAAGTCTCATCGACTTAACAGTATGGTTCTGACTCATAGTGATTCTGTGTATGGATTCTGAGGAACAGCTGGTGGGTTTGAACTGTTGACCTTATGGTTTGCAGCACAGTGCTGATCCTATAGTGCCATACTAGGAGTCTGTTATACTCTCTGAAATGAAGCATTTTATGTCTAGCAAGATGTCAAGCAAGAAGGTGGTGACTTTCAAATTATTTAAATGAAGCTTGAAATCCAATCCCACCTCAGGAAAGGACGCAAGGTGAACATTGAGATCACCTGGGTTCTAGTTCTAGATGTGCTATTAACAGAAATGAAATCCCATTTTTTCATAAATATAATGGAGTGTGGATATCTGCTCTGCCTGTATCCTGGGGTTCACTTCTGTATCCATTTAACACATGCCCATGGAAACCCTATACAGAGTCGCTATGGATCACAACAGACTCGGCGGCACTTAATAATAACAACAACAATGGAGTACTTCTGTGCATTAGATATTGTTTCAGACTCTGGGAATTCAGAAATGAATAAGTCATATTCCAGAGAGGAAAAGGGGAAGAAATAGTTAATAATAATAAAAAAACAACTGAAAACAAAGAATATTGGAGTGGAAATATGCCTGCTTTATAGAGTATCACCAACTTCAAGACTGATGATTAAGTATAGAGCTGTTTAGACCAATAGCAGGAGATGGAAAGAACCTTGGTTTATTTTAACAATAACAAACATTATTTACTACTTGGATGAGTACACCAAGAAATAACATAACAAGGCTCATAATGTGCTTCGAGATAGTAAGAAGGCTAACCTGAGAAATCAGTCTCTAAACTGAAATCTGAATGATGAACAAGTGTAAGCCAGAGGTAGTGGAAAGACATTTCACGTGGAGGAAACAACAGATGCAAAGCCCTGAGGCATGAAAAATGTTATAGAACAACAACAACAAAAAAAATCCAGGGTCTTGGTGTGATGGATGCTGTAAGACAAGCACTAGACTACTAAGCACAGGTCAGTGGTTCAAAAACCATCAGCTGCTCCTTAGAAACCCTATACAGGTTGCTATGAGTCAGAACCAACTCATGGCACTTAACAACAACAAAAACAGAAGAAAACCAGTGAGGCTGCTGCAGACAGTCAGGGTGAATGTGGTGTCCAGGAAGGTTAGAAAGAGCACATGGAATAAAAAGGTAGAAGTAGAGCTCACAAACCCAGACCATTCTGGAAACTGGGATTTATCATAGAGTAATGGGAAGCAATCTGGAGAATGAACATTAAGAAGATAGTGAAATGATCAAATTTGCATAAAAATAAGTCTGGCTATGAAATTGAACTGAAGTGATATAAGAGGAATATGGGGAGAGCATTTAGGGCCCACTGAAGAATCTAGGTGAGACATAACGGGCTTGGACTAGGGTGGTGGCAGTGAAGATTTGTTGTTGTTAAGTGCCTTCGAGTTAATTCTGACCCATAACGACCCTATATAGGGTTTCCACGGAGCGGCTAGTGAGCTTGAACCACTGACCTTGAGGTTCAAATGACTTTGTAGTCTGACGCATTAGCCCACAGCACCACACCAGGACTCTGGCAGTGAAGATGGGAGAGGTAAAAAGATGAAAGAGATATTTGAAAGACAGATTAGACAGAATTTTGGAACCAGTAGAATGAGTAAGTCAGGAAAGAAGGGAGGTGTAAATGTTGACCCCCAGGGTTTTATTTTGAGAAATAATTAAGCTATTCCATATGAAAAGGTTTTGTAAACTGTAAAGCAATACACATTTTAAAGCAGGGCTTGCTAAGTAAATAAGTAGTATAAGTGTAAGATTTCAGGGTAATATTTACCCTACTTAGAGCAGTTTTCTTTTAAAGCAACCCATTTATTTCCAAATGAACAAGTCTGTGTTGGTATAGACCAAAGGAAATGAATAATGACCTGCTGGATAAGTAGACAGAGATAATTATTAATCATTTCATTCTATTCATTAAAATCACTTTCAGCAGATTTACCCTTAACAATACTTTGTAGCTCTAGTATGTATTTGGTGAATTTAAATCCCATTTCCTTAAAAATTCTGAATTTCAACACTCCAGTTTGGCTTCCCGTCATGTAGTAACAACTAGCGAGGTTTCACTGCTCTTATATTTCTAAGAGCTCTAAGTATCCACAAGTATTTAAAATTAAATTAGTCTGGAATTATAAACTATGAACAACTAATATTAGAAATTATTGCCTTAAAGAACATATTATTTACTAATAAGTATGTTATTTTTTTAAATAGCAATTTTGTTAAGAACTAGTTCATATACTACAAAATTCAATCCTTTAAAATGTACAAATCTGTGGTTTTAAGTATCATAGCTGTGCAACCAACACCCATTCCAGAATATTTGCATCACCCCAAAACTTACCTTTTTCCATTAGCTGTCACTCCCTATTCCTCACTTTCTCATCTATTTTCTGCCTCTATGAATTTGCCCATTGTGGATATTTCATGTAAATGGTGTCATATAAAATGATTATATGATTTGCATAGATTTTTCACCAGTGACTTCTTGATTTCCATAGTATTTTCAAAGTTCATCTCTGTTACAGCATATGTGTATTTCATTCCTTTTTATTACCAAATAATATGTAGTTAAAGCATATTTTTGTTTATGCATTTGTCAGTTGTTAGACATTTGAGTTGTTTCCACTTTTTGGCTACTGTGAATAATACTGCCATGAACATTCATACCGTTTTTGGGTATGGACATACATATCTCAATTCTTTGGATACATACCAAGGAATTGCTAGGTCACATGGCAACTATATGTTTTGAAGAAAAATCAGACTGTTTTCTACAGGGGCTACACCATTTCACATTCTTATCAGCAATGTATGAGGATTACAATTTGGTCACACATTTGCTAACACTTGTAAAATTATAACCATATTAGGGTGTGTGAAGGGAGTGGTGCTGTAAGGTAAGCACTGGATTGCTAACCATGAGATTGGCAGTTCAACCCCATGAGTCACTCTTCAAAAACCCTATACAGGGTCTCTATGAGTCAAACCAACTCCACAGCACTTAACAACAACAGTGGAGTTTTTTATTTACATTCCCCTAAAG
>NW_006408528.1:12038820-12117459 GCF_000296735.1 Chrysochloris asiatica | reverse complement strand
TACAGACTTGGAAACCCTATACAGGGTCACTAGGAGTTGGAATTAAATCCATGGCAGTGGGTTTGTTTTGGGGTTGATGATAAATGAAAGAAGCCCTTCTGGTGCTGTGGGCTGCTAACCCCAAAGTCAGAAGTTCAAACCCACCAAGATGAGATTGTCTGCTCATGTAAATATTTACACTGTTGGAAGCCCCATATATGGCTATGAGTTGGAATTGACTCAGGGGCAGTGAGTTTAGTTTGTTTTGTTTGGAATGACTAAGGAATACTGGTGGCACAGTGAGCTAAGCATTGGACTGCTAACTGCAAGGTCCATGCCACCAGCCACTCTGCAAGAGAAAGAGGAGACTATCTGCGGTTGTAAAGGGTGGTAGTCTTGAAAACCCTACAGAGCAGTCTGTTCTGTTCTTTAGGGTCGCTGCGAGCTGGAGTGCACTCAATGAGAGTGGGCTTTTAGTTTGAAGTAACTAATGATGTTGAACATCTTTGGCTATTTGCAGGCCTTTTTAGAAATGTGTGTTAAGATGTTGCAAACATTTTAATTGAATTGACTCTTGAGTTCTGTATATATGCTAGATACAATTCTGTTATGATATATATAATAAGCAAATGTTTCTCCTACTTTGTGTGTTCTCATTTTCTTTATGATAATTTTTGAACCATAAGCATTTTTAATTTTGATGAAATTTAATTTATTCAGTTTTCATGGTGATGCTGTGAGTTAGGCATCAGTTGCTAACTGCAAGGTCGGCAGTCCAATCACCACTATCTCCTCAGGACGAAGATGAGGCTTTCTGCTACCACAAAGATTTAGTTTCAGAAATCCTGTATAGGATTTACTTGATGGAATCAACTTTGTGGCAATGAATTTTGCTTGGGGTTTCGATATCTTTCCTGTGGGTATTTATTCTTCTAATTACACAATTGTTCTCAAAGGGCCCATAGTTTATATGCTAAATTTCTGGCAACATTATTCAAGCTAGTTGAATAGTAAAATAAGAGGGGAGACAGATGATCAGGAGAAAATAAGAAGCGACCATCTAGAGAGTCGGCTTCCTTTCATGCAATGTTTAAAAATGTCTTCATAAACATGCATCTTGTTATAATATACATCTTTACGATAAAGTAGCTACCCCCCACCTTTCCAGAAATATTAAGTAGTTGGACATGTGTGGTTTGACTACCCTTCATTTCCCCCTTACTCTTATGCATTCAGGCTTTACCTTTGTCGACAAAAGTACTGATCCCATGTGGATTAAATGATGCTTTGTCAAATCCATCACTTATTTTTAATGCCTGTGCTTTGGGGGTTTTCTCCTTCAGATCCATCAAAAAGATTTTTCCTGGCTCATCTGGTGCAAAACTTGGCATGCCTGGATATTTTAATCCCTTTAAAAAAAAAAAAAAAAAAAAAGTAAGCACATGTATACAATTCTAAACATCATTCATGTACTGAAGCTAAAATCTCAAAGCCAAACAAAAATATTCAAAGCTCTAAAGTTCTTTTCAATTTCTGGTATTTTCAGTCAGCTGTTTTCATGATCTAATCTGGGAGGATGAGAGTATCAGCTAAGCTTTGCTCATGAATATGGGAACAGTGAAGATAAAATAGAATTTTTATATGAGAGAGTAGGGGTTAAGCCAAAGAGAGAACACAAGAGATTTAGTTACGTTTATTTGTGTTGAGTCCCTTGACCTACCTGTGCCACAGGTTTCTTATCTATAAAATGAGAAACTTAAAGTAAGTGATTGCTAAAACCTTTCAAGTCCTGTGGCGCTGTAGGATCAGCACTGGACTATGAACCATAAGGTTAGTAGTTCAAACCCACCAGCTGCTCCTTGGAAACCCTATCTATACAGGGTTGCTATGAGCCGGAACAAACTCGACGGCACTTAACAACAACAATAAACAACAAAGCAGACAGATGGTGTGTATGGTTTCATTTCATTGATCAAATCCCCAGATTAGTTATTCTTATATAGTGGCAAGTGTTAGTACTAGACAAAGCATTAGCATAGGTTTCCTGGGTGGAATAGTCTATGATTGACCGGTAACATAAGATTGACCATTTAAACCCATCTGGGAGGTGTGGCTCTGCAGGTGAATTCACTGGACTGAAAAGTCAGATTGAACTCTTCAGAAATCCTATATAGGGTCTTTATGAATCAGAGACAACTCCACAGCTCTTAACAACAGCGGAGTTTTTGATTTACACGACTTGATGGCACTTAGCAACAACAATGACTAACGGTCAGCAGTTCAAACCCATGTGCCACACCTCGGAAACCCTAAATAAGTTGATATGTGTCAGAACCAGCTTGATGGCACTTAGCCAACCAGCCAGGAAACCTGGTGTAGCACTGCAGGATAAGCACTGAACTGCTAATCAGAAGGTTGGTTCCAAACCACCAGCTGCTCCCTGGAAACCCATACAGCGTTGCTGTGAATTGAAATGGACTCAATGGCACTTATCAACAACAGTGATGTCACAGAAAAAAAATCTGACTATCTACTTCCATGAAGATTTTAATAAAAATTCTATGTGAACCCCTGAAACTATTGCCTTAAAATAATCTTTGAACCTCAAGCCCTGAGATCTTCTTAAAACCAAACAATAGACTGACCTCTAAAAAGAAATCTGCCTTGAGCATTATGCTCTTTATGGAATCAAACTGACAACAGCAAATCAAAGATTAGAAAGGCATCTTAGGGGGCATTGAGTTTATGTTAATGAAGGAGGAACAACTCAGAAAAAGAAGATGAGAATGGTTGCACAATTTGAAAAAATGTGATCAGTGTCACTAAACTGTATGGGTAGAAACTATAGAATTAGTGTATGTTCTGATGTATATATTTTCAACAATAAGAAAACAAATTAAAAAAAAAAAAACAAGTCCCATGCAACGCTTTTATTCTGTAACACATAAGGTTACCATGAGTCAAAATTGACTCAATATGTTTGGTTTCATGGTTTGAATGGTAAAAGGATACAACCCTGGTGTAAACCTTTCTTGATTTTAAACCATTCAGTATCCCCTTGTTCTGTTTGAATGACTGCTTCTTGGTCTATGCATGCTGAGCAAATAATCCAAGAAGCTGGATTATATGAAGAAGAACATGGTTTTAGGATTGGGGGAAGACTCATCACCAAGCTGCAATGTGCAAATGATATAACCTTGCTTGGGAGAAGCCAAGAGGACTTAATGTACTTCTTACTAATGAATATCGTGTGGATTGCACCTCACTGTAAAGAAAACAAAAATCCTGAAACAAGGGCCAATAAATAACATCATGATAAATGGAGAAAAGATTCATTTTACTTGGCTCCATAATCAACACTAATGGAAGTAGCAGTCAAGAAATCAAATGATGTATAACACTGGTCAAATCTGCTGCACAAGACCTCTTTAAATTGTTCAATAGCAAAAAGATCAGTTTGAGGATTAAGGGGAGTCTGAACCAAGCCATGGTATTTTCAATAGCCTCATATGCATGTGAAAGTTGGACAATGAATAAGGAAAACTATAGAGGAATCAATGCATTTTAATTATGGTGTTGGAGAAGAATATTAAAAATACCATGGACTTCCAGAAACAAAAACTCTGTCTTGGAAGAAAAGCAACCAGAATGCTTTTAAGAAGCCAGGATGTTGAGATTTTATCTTTTATACTTTGGACATGTTATCAGGTGGGATCAATTCTTGGAGAAAGACATCGTGCTTGGTAAAGTGGAGGGTCAGCGAAAAAGAAAAAGAGGAAGTTCCTCTAATGAGGTGAACTGACAGTGGCCGCAACAGTGGGCTCAAATGTTACAATTGTGAGGACAGCTCAGGCTAGGACAGTGTTTGTTCTGTTGTCGTGGGGTGACTATGAGTTGGAACTGACTGGACCGCATCTAACAAGAACAACAAATTTGTTCCTTTCTGTATATCTGAAATTCTGACTAAAGCTCTTCTCTCCATATAGTGCAAAACACTCATTCCAATAACTTGGAGAAGAGCCTTTTTTACTAAAAAAACCAGCAGCATATCAACCAACACCAAACATTGCTGAAGTATTGGGCCTTTACTGTGTCCCAGGTCATTGTGTCAGACTACTTCCTCTCCACTTCCCTCCCCTCTTACCCTGACATATAATATCAATATCCTTGTATCTTCTCTTGTACCCGCATTCCCATTCATGTTTGATTTAGACTCTCCCCTAAGTATCTACTTTCTCTGTGTCTCTCGCTCTCTTTTATTATTATTTTTAAAGGTTGCATTAAGCTTTATTAAGAGGACACACTTATGAAATTCTCCCTGAATGAACAAATAACATTTGCTATGTGAACAGAACGTATGATAAGAGCATCCATACCAACTACTCAAAAAGTTTTAAGGAGAAATTGCAAAATTGAGAAGAGCAGTCACATAGTGAGCCTAACAGTATTCAGGGAGATGCAATGTCTCCTGCTTCTTACATTGGGAAAGAAAACAATGACTCAGGGATGACAGGAACTTGTTTATCCATCAAAACAGACCACTCCGGATCAGGCCTATATTTGCGAATTGCCCCAACACACTGAGAGGTCTCTCACAGATATGAATTAGACACAGTGCCTGGGCTAGTCTGTGCACAGTATCTTAGGAAAGTATTTCATTGCCTTTTTTTAGGTATTAAGCACAATAGACTGAACTTTTACCTAGGAAATTCCCTTGAGAAATCATGAGACCAGTAAGGGCTGTTCACAGATGAAATTTTTGATAGATGAAAGAGAGTAGAAAACTTTTTAAGGATGGGTGTCCCTTTTAAACACACACATATACACACTTATAATAATACAACTCGTGGTCTTTCTACTAGGTTCCTTGGGCAATCATATTCTTTTCTGAGACGTCTACCTATATCTGCAAACTCTTCTTAGAACAGTCCTTCCATGGCTGTGTAAGACAACCCTGCCTATCCAGGAAGCAGCTTCTTTCATTCTCCATCTGCCACCACTCCTGGAGAAGGAATTAGCATGTTCCTGGCCAGAAACATCTGCTTCCACACCTCAATTGTAACTTTGTAATTTAACAGCCATTCTATGGAAAGCACACCCTTTGCTCATTGCTTATTTTCCACATTCTCTACCATCTCCCTTTTCTCTGGTCTAGTTCTTACATGTTGTTGTTAGTGTATGTTTCCAAGGAGTGTCTGGTGAGTTTGAACCACCAACCTGTGGTTCATACTGATCTTGAGGTTCAGTATTATATTCCACAATGTCACATAGGGCAAATCTAAATCAAGGTAAAAAGTCATTATCTCAACCTCAGATGGACATTCAATACAGTATAATCAATTCTGTGTTCATTATGATAGCTAATCTATTGCATTTATACAAGTATCTCTTCTAAATTTCTTTCATTATCTTCCACAACTCACCTCTTCTGCCTTTTATTTTCAATAAATGGCTTCACCTCCTACTTCTGCAAAAAGACCATACCATTTTCAATGAATTTCATCTAAGTCCTTTCTATCTTGGTATTCTTTCTTCATTTTTATCCATCCTCTCCTAGCTCCCTCTTTTCTCAAGGGAGGAGTATTCCTTTTCTGTATTTAGGTAAACAAATCTGCCTGCTTTCCTTTTTCACTCTTCTCTAGAGTCTGTCTTCATAAGTCACATTCCCTATCTTTTGTTTTCCCGCTCATATTTCACCGATGGGCTTTTCTTTGTGCCTATAAAACTGCTCATGTTTCTTCTTTTTTGAAACAAATCTTCTCCTAACTTAGCTGTCTCTATAAACACACATTTATTATCTCACCTTTTCTTCACCACAAACTTTTCATAAACATCCCCTGATCTTATTGCCTGATTTGAATGGCTTCAGCTCTCAATCCATGAAATTAGTATATACTGACTCGATCGCACCTAACAACAACATCAAGAAACCTTTTATAAGGAATCCTGGTGTGGCACTGTGGGCTAATGAGTCAGACTGCAAAGCCATTTGAACTGCAAGGTAGGCAGTTCAAGCTCACCAGCTGCTCCTTGGAAACCCTATACAGGGTCGCTATGGGTCAGAATTGAGTCGACAGCATTTAACAACAACAACAACAACCTCTTCTATAAAGGAGCTCTGGTAGTGTAGTGGATTATGAGTTAGGTTGCTAACTGTCAAGGCCAGCAGTTCAAATGTACCAGACACTCCGTGGGAGAAAGATGAGGTTTTCTGCTCCTGTAAAGATTTACAGCCTAAGAAACCCCGTTCAGGTTCTTGCTTCTTGGATTTCTTTCTTTGTCGATCCTCATCCTTCCCTTCTCACTCTATATTCGTTCTTTTGGGATCTTATTCATGAGATTTTGGGCAATTCCTCTATAACATTAGCTTCCAGAGCTCACCATGGCTGTTAATATATTCATACTTATTTGTACCTCTAGCTTACATTCCCAGCTTCCTTCAAAGGGCAGCTCAAAATCAATTTGTCTAAACCATATTAGCATTCTACTTTTGAGTCCTTCTTGTTTTCACCTATTCTATTTGGCTAATAGCATTGCTATTCTGTGCTCTGCTGGCAAGACATATAATTTAGCTTTCAAGTTCACCCTTTCCCCAATAGTCACCAAGTCCAAGGACTCAGAGAATGGCACTGGGGAAAAAAATGTCAAGGTCATGTAATTGCATACCTTTCTGTTCATGTGAGGAAACTGAGGCCCAGAGAAGTGACTTGCCTAAATCACCAGACTGTTAATTGTACAAACTTCTGAAAGTAGGAACTCTATCTCAGAAAGGCAGCAAAAGGTACCTTGGTGACATGGGGTCATGACATTGTCAGATAATGGAAGGACAAGATGCTTTGGAAACAGACAGATCTGATAGGGAGGGGAGAGTGGGGCATTGCAAGAAGAAACAAAAACAAAAACAAAACTAGGCCTAGATTAAGTGTGATGATGAATAAAACTCCTCTGGTAAATGGTTGCATACTCACTTAGCTTTCTGTTCAAGTCCATTGGGTAAGATTTTATGGGAGCAGCCTCACTGGTGTGCTAGTGATTGTAAGCAATTCTGTTCTGAGCATTCACCACTGAAAATGGTGAAAATCATTTGGCTGTGCAGCCATCTTATTTAATACAGGGCCAAAAGCCTCCATGACTCACATTACCCACATTCACAAGTACACGCATTCAGCAATTTGAAGCTAAGTCAAAAAGTATTTTGCTACAAAATAATAGAAACATTTATTAAACCAAAGTATCAAAATATGAAGCTACTGTCTCAACATATTCTCCATCTAGGTGTATCTACTTCTGAAGTCAGTGTTTTCATTTCTCTAACCTTTCCCTGAGGAGCTCTGGTAGCATAGTGGTTATGAGTCGGGCTGCCAACCGCAAGGTCAGCAGTTCGAAACTACCAGCTGTTCCACGGGAGAAAGATGCATTCTGCTCCCGTAAAGATTTAGAGCCTTGGAAACCCTGTGCAGGGTCACTATGAGTCAGAACCGATTCCACGGTACTTAACAACAACAACAACCTTTCCCTGAAGAAGTCTGCACTCTTTGATTTACACCACGTCAAAATAGCAGCTTTGGCATCCTTGAGATACTCATGCTCTTTCTAAACGTTCTTTGAGATTTAAGAACAAAATCAAGTCTGAAAGGGCAAGATCAGAGCTATAGAGTGAGTGTAGTAAGGTTTCCCAATGAAATCCACAAGGATAGCTCTTGCTATCCTTGAAGAATAAGCAGGTATGTTGTCATGATAGAAAGAAAAACCCTCAGTACATTTTTCCTGACCTTTTTCTTTACCAGTTCAGGTCTCAATTTTCTTAAAACTTCATCATCAGCCCCCATATGCATCCTGTGTCCTTTGAGAAAATCTAACAACAATACCAATCAGGAATCCTTCAAAATGACCACCATAACCTTTTGAGTTGATCTCTCTGTCTTGAATTGAACTATCCCAGTAGTGTGGCACTGTAGGATAAACACTGGACTGCTAACTGCAAGCTCAGTGGTTCAAACTCATCAGATGCTCCCCAGAAACCCTAAACAGGGCCACTACGAGTGAAAATGAACTCATCAGAACTGAACAACAAAAGCAACAAAGAGATCTCCTCAGAATTTACTGGATTTTTTTTTTCCTGAAAAAAACCTAATGAGACTAAGACACGTGAATTACTGAGAGAACGTGTCTGCAGCCATCCACTGATCACAGAGACATGTTTAAACACACTTTGTTTGGAACACACTCATGCATATATGAATAGAAACCCAAGTAGCACTACTTTTTGACTTACCTTTATATTCAGTAAATACATTTAAGCACCTATATGTGCCAAGTAGTATGTTATACTCTGGGCATGGCAGGAAACACTCCAGAGTCCTCTGATGATGTCCAATGACAGAGCAAGAAGAAAACACATTAGAATGGTACAATATGTAATTGTCTAAGCTCAGGGAATGTGAGAGACCACAGAAGGGGCACCTCACTCAGCAGAAGAGTATCAGGGAAGATTTTCTGGAGGAAGGAAAATGCCACCAGAGTGAGACATAACTAGCAATGTGTGAAGGAAGGTGTAATCTTGCCAGCAGAGCACAGCATTCAGGGAAGCATAGAACCTGTTTGCTACCTGTAAATAGACTAAAAGCATCTATTACCTGAAATTATTCTCTAAATCAACAGCCTACAGACATGTTCTAGAGTGGCACGAAAGAGCGATAAGAGAAACCAGTGAGAACAAGGACTTGATTTATTATGTGTAGAAAGATGAAAAATAAGCAAAGAACATACTCTTTTGCCTATAACCATGGGCTGTTTGTTAGTTTACAAAGACAACTCAATTCTTTAGAGCTTCATGTTAATATTTCCCATGTTATTACTAGTGATGGAATCTCTACTTGCATCATAGTGATATTTTAGTGTTTTTATTTCAAGTGAAAATAAAATAAAAACATGCAGTAGGAGTGACAAATATGATTCTGTAACAGCAAATAAGTCTCCTAGCCATAATCATTTTAAAGGTCTATTTGACAAGGCATTGAAAAAATAAATTGACAAGAGAAAATTTAAATCAGCAAAGAAAAAAAAAAGCTTTTATAGAAGACACTGTGTTAGCTTTCATTTCAGAGAAAAAATAAAGAGATAAAAATCCCCCTCACACATATGACCACCACCATCATCACCAGCTGCAATTCAATACCCAAATAAGATCCTCAGCCCACTGTAGGAACCCTATGGGGCAGTTCTACTTTGTCCTATATGGCTGCGATATGCTGGAATTGACATGATGATAATAATAAGTTTGTTTATTTTTTTAGTATACATATGTTCTACTATACACCCTGAAGAATTTAGAAATTCAGGCCATTAAGCCTTATTATATACATCCTCTTATTTAGACATAATATTTAGATTTAAAAATATCTATTCTTAGGCTGCATTCTAGTGACCAAAACTGAATTTTAAACATGCAAATATTAGGCAGTTATAAAAATCCACATTGAAAATGTAGTCAATCTTTCCAAAACCCTGCTCTAAAGTATAACTGAATTAATAAATACATGATAGTTTTCAACATCTTCACAGTACACACCTTTTTTATCACTAAAATTCAATCCCTCACATAGTTTCCTGATCATCACCAAACCTATGAAGATAGTATTGGGAATAAATACTTTTCTATAAGAGGTCAGGAAGAAAGGGCAAGGAACAGAAGGTGAAAAGTGCACAGGGTTTTAAATCTAGAAACATGGTACCATTTTACCCACCAACACTTGCAGAGCCTCAAGCACAGATAGGCACAGTGAGATGAGGACTAGCTAGTGAAAGGATGACTAACAGAGGCCAAGTAGGGTGATGACTGGGATGTAGAATAATAACAAGACAGATTGAGACACTGGCCTAGAAATCGATTGAAAATCAATATACATTTATTGAGACCCTACTGAGTGTACATCTGCCCATAGAAAGATGCCCACCATGGGGCAGGCAGGACTGAGCATTCCTGTGGTGTCCTAATTGGGTCTCCAGAGCCAATTTAGGCTTTTGAAGTTGACTGGTTTACCAGGATATAGATAACTGTGTGGGGGTCTATCTGGCGGCTCTGGCAAGCAACATTAATGTATTGTCTCTACAGCTATTGGCATGAGCTTCTGAAGGGCACAGAAAATACTCACACTGGAGATAAAAGCCAGCCCACTAGGAAGTATATCAATATCTTCAGAGCCAGTTTCTGCAAAAGAAGTGTAAGATAAAAAGATGCATGTATGAAAGCTTGAAAAATAAATCTCACAATCCAAACTTTGAGCTTCTTTTGGAAACTACATTGATGATTTCAACTATTTACTTGAAAACCTATGTTTAACTTTTAGGAATCCCTCGGGTATATCACTCTCTAAAAAAAACCTGCATCCGACTCCTCAGATACTAAATTCTTTTTTTAGAACTCCATTTTCAGAAGAAAGAGGCAAATAACTAGAAAACGAATTCATAGGCTACAATTATTCTTTAAGTGACAATTTCCAGATTATGTTCCAAGAGATTCATCCTTATTCCCTATACAAGACTGGTTTCAAAGATTGAGTGAGAAAATTTGCAAACTCATCATGGTGAAATCCTTTCTGTCAAATGTTTTTTTCCTTTTCCAACTTGTTGTTAAGACCTAAAAATTTACCATTATACACTCACATTGGAAAAGCATTGAAGAATTGTTCTCTGTTATAAAAAAGTCTAGGAACTTGTTACTGAGTCTAATTAAATTTGAAAGAGTTTAGTCTCATTGAGAGTTGATTTTGAGTATTTCCCTATGTGATAAGGCATGTAATAGGATACTCCATGAACAGGGTGGAAAAGGTAGCAGGATATACCCACATGACATAACCAAGCAATGTGAAGGTGACGGTTATCCAATGTGTCAGATTATATTCTCAAAAGATGGCAGCACCTATATATATATGTATATATCTCACAGCTAGAAGTTCTTCTCCAAATGTGCTGTTTAAATTCTTCTATAACGAGGTAGGACTTCCAGATACCTTAGTATCTGCTTTGACCAATGAAATGATGTGAAAATTAAGCTAGAAGATGTCCAAGGCTAAGCCACAAAAAGTGATAGAGCTTCTGCCTGATGTTCTCTCTCTCACTCTTTCTCTTTCTCACTGTACTTTTTGAGCCCTGAGACTCTGACTACAGAGAATCTACAGAGACACATTGAAGAGCAATGCATTATTTTGTATGGTTAATGTACCCATATTGTTGCTATAAGGTGCCCTTGAGTCAATTCTGACTCATAGTGACCTTATGCACAACAGAACAAAACACTGCCTGGTCCTGCACTATCCTCACAATTGTTAATCTTGTGCCCATTGCTGCTACCTCTATGCAGCACTGGGGGTCTTCCTCTTTTTTCTTTACTCTCCATTTAAAAGCATGATGTCATTCTCCAGCCATTGGTCCCTCCTGATAACATATCCGAAGTATGAGAGAGACAAAGTATCACCATCCTGGCTTCCAAGGAGCATTATAGCTGTGCTTCAGCCAACACAGATTTGTTTGTTCTTCTGGTAGTCCATGGTACTTTCAATATTCTTCTCCAATATCATAACTCAAATGCATCCATTTTTCTACAGTCTTTCTTATTCATTGTCCAACTTTCACATTAAAACGAGGTGACTGAAAATACCATAACTTGGATCAGGTGCACCTTAGTTCTCAAAATGATATCTTGTCTCTTGAACACCTTGAAGAGGACTGTATTATTATTTCACCTGATATCTTTTCTCTTGAACACTTTGAAGAGAACTGTATTCTTTCACCATACTTATTCAATCTGTATGCTGACAAATAATCTGAGAAGCTGGATTATATAAAGAACAGTGTGGCATCAGTGTGGGAGGAAGACTCATTAACAATCTTCAAGATGCAGATGATACAATATTGCTTGCTAGAAGTAAAGAGAACTTAAAATATTTACTGCTGAAGATCAAAGATCAAAGTCCTTCAGTATGGACTGCACTTCAATACAAAAAAAAAGAAATCCTCACAAATGAACAAATAAATAATATCATGATAAATGGAGAAAATATTAAAATTGTCAAACACTTCATTTTTCTTGGCTCCACAATCAACACTCATGGAAGCAGCTGCCAAGAAATCAAATGAGGTTTTGTGTTAGACAAATATGCTACACAGGATCTCTTCAAAATATTCAAGAGCAAAGATTCTGTTTGAGGATTAAGGTGCCCCTGACCCAAGCCATGGTATTTTCAATCACCTCATATGCATGTAAAAGCTGGACAATGGTTAAGGAAGATCGTAGAAAAATGAATCCATTTGATTTATAATGCTGGAGAAGAATATTAAAAGTGCCATAAGAACAAACAAATTTGTCTTGGAAGAATAAATCCAGAATGATCCTTGGAAGCCAGAAAGGACCAGTTTTCAGAGATGAACATCATACTTGGTAAAGTGGAGGGTCAGTAAAAAAGAGGAATGTCTCCAATGAGATGGATTGACACAGTGGCAGCAGCAATGGGCTCAAATATAACAATTGTGAGGATGGTGCAGGACAGGGCAGTTTCATTTTGTTGGCCATAGGCTCTGCTATGAGTCAGAACTGACTGGCTAGCACCTAACAACAACAATCACCACATGACTGGGTAAGAGAAGGTGGGTGAAGATGTTGATAGGATATGACTCAGCTGTGAGTGGTTATAAGAGTTCATTGTGATTGTAAAAACTTGGAACTGTAACGTGACTATAAAATGAGCTGGCTCAGTAGGATGGGGGATGATACCATTACTATCAGAGAAGAGCCAAGAGTGAAGCACGTCCTTTGGAGCCCTTTTGTTGTTGCTAAGTGCCATCGAGTCAATTCTGACCCATAGCGACCCTGTGTAGGGTTTCCTAGGAGCAGGTGGTGAGCTTGAACTGCCGACTTTGCAGTTCAAACAGTTAATGCAGTCTGGCGCATTAACCCACAGTGCCCTAAATCCCTGTAATTGTAACTTTTTTGATCTAGGAGTTTAAAGCTGTGACACTGGAGGAATAGCAAAGGCGTTTCAGAGGAACAGCAGCTGTAGAACCAAGAGCCAGAGCAGTGGGTTTCGCAGTGCATGGAACAAGTAAAGCTGAGTGACCTTGGGCAGGAGACTTCCTTCCAGAGAGGGGTGCCTCCAGGCACTTAACTGGAAGAGCTCACTTTGCTGACCCCTGGAGCTAGAGCTGAGTGCCTTTAGGCTGAGACTGATGGTAAAGTGGTGTGTCCTTTAGGCTGTCCCCTAAAACTGGTCCGGCAGAGAAAAGCCTGCCTGTGGGTGTGGTTGAGGAGAGGTTGTCCTGACTGGAAGCACTGTGCCCTGAGCATTTCTGACCCTGAATTGTGTAACCTGTTCATTCCCTATTAAATCCCATAGCTGTCAGTACAGTGTCTGAGTTCGGTGTGGCCATTGCAATGGATTCTCATGCCCAGCATGAGTAGAGAGAGCTATGGGAGGACATCTTTTTGCACACACAGAGGTTTGATCACCGTAGTTGATGCAAATAGAACAGAGATGAGCTGTCTACATGGAGACCTGCCAAATTTGTGGATGCCTTAGCAAAACGAATGTTGCTGTTTTCAGCTAATGCTAAGTCTGAGGATGGTTTATTACACACCATAATAATGAGAACACATGGGAAAATGGTTAGCTGGGGAAATGGGTTACTGGAGTGTCAAAAGGCAATGGAAGAGGAGAGGGGAGAATTCAGAAAATAAAAGTAGACAAAGCCAAAGAAAATGCAAATTTCAATCAATAGAATGTTGGGCAATAGACATTGGAAACTGGAAAACAGGTACAGATTTAATTTTATTAATTATACTGATGGTTGAAATGAATCTTCCATGAGTAAACTGAAAATTAAATTAACCAGAATTTCCTATTTTCTAAGCATTCTGGTTAATCAAGTTATATATATATATATATAGTACCTTCATGGACTTACATATTTGATATTATTTCCACATGGAATAGACATTGTGAATATCAAGTGAATTAAAGAAGAAAATATTTAAAAATCATATTGAATACTGCTTGGTTTCCTTTCTGGTTTTTTGTTTTTTTTTCTCCTGCTTCTTTGAAAATCCCTGCTTGGTTTCCTTCTTATCCTAACTTTTATCCCACCACCCTCTTAAATGTGGATATTTTATTACAAGCTTTGTCCTTGGGTCTTTTTCATATGGCAAAAAATCTATCCTACTGCACGATCACTTCAGCTTTCTCCAATATGCTCTTGACTCTTCAAAATCTACATAAAGCCTAAATCTTTTTCCCATGTTCAAGACCTTTGTATTCACCTGAATTTTGGACATTCCTACCTGTATTTTCAAAGTCAAAAAACCCCATACTGATCTGAACATTTTCTCCCTTGAATTTGCTTCAATTTCTATTTTAATGGACAGTACTTATATCCCCCAAGAATCCAAAGCAGAACCTCTGGAGTTCCTTTAGTACCCTCTTTTTCCTATTCCCCAAACCTAATTGATTGCCAGTCATTTAAACTCTAGAACGTTCTCCTGCATTTCTGCAATAGTTTCCAAGTAGGTCAGCTTTGCTCCTCTACAATCATTCTCTGCACTGCAGATGGAATCACTTTCTACATTGAAAGACGACTTTGTCATTCCATAGGTTAGAACCCTCCTGAGATTCATCAGAGATTGTTGTATAAAGCCCGAGCTCCTGGGTCTGAAGTCCTAAGAGGTCCACATCTTGGTTCCAGGTTCCATTCTTTCATCTTTCACCTTTGTACCCCAAATTCCAGCTGTGCTGAAGTACTCATGTTAACAGTAAGTGAAACATGCCAACTCTTCACTTGCATGCCTGTACCTATACTGCTCTCTCTTTGACACACCCATACTTTCCCATACCACCCTTGCATTTACTTGGCTGAATATTACAGTCATTGGAGATAAGCTTGGGCACCAATGCCTTCTACCTTTCCAACCTTCCTGATTCCTTTTGTGTACTAAAATGACATGGTCACTATGAGTTGGAGCCGATTTGACGGCACTTAACAACTATAACTTGTACTACTTCCACCATAACATTTTCACACTGTGCTACAACGATTTGTTCTATTGTTAATTTCTTACTAGACAATAACCTTCCTACAGATAAAAGGGTGGGTTTACTCAGTATCATACCCTTGCTGTTGTTAGGTGTTGTCATGCCCGATTTTCACCTCATAAGGACCCCATGTGACAGAGTAGAAGTGCTCTGGGCTGTTACCTAGGCTGTAATATCTATGGTGTCCTGGTGTGGCGCTGTGGGTTAATGCACCAGACTGCAAAGCCGTTTGAACTGCAAGGTCGGTGGTTCAAACTCACCAGCTGCTCCTTGGAAACCCTACAGGATCGCTATGGGTCGGAATCGACTTGACGGCACTTAACAGCAACAACAATATCTATGGAAGTGAATCATCAGCTCTGTCTCACATACCATATCCTTGCACCTCGCGAGATACCTAAGTTTTCACTGTAGAAGTACTCAGGAAATGATTGTTAACAGAATAGCCAGAAGACAAGCAGCCTTAGTTTCTTGTAATTTGTCTAGTTTTGAGGCTCAATGATTGCAAGTGTTAATTACTGAGAACAAAATGTCCTGAATTCCTTCCGGGGTTGACTTCTCATTCTAGCACCACTTCACATAACTTTTATCACAACACAAATCTACCTCAGCAATTCACCTATAACAGAAATGGGCAGTTTCCCAGAGAGATTGTACCTGTTTTTATTTGTATTTTCCATCCAGAATATGGGAAAGCTGGCACTTTGCATTCAAAAGTGAAAAAAGAATTGCCTATGGAATGCGTATGATTTCTGCCCTTCCCTATCCCTACCATTGTTGCATCTGCATGATGGAGGCTGGTGCATATCAACAACAGAGGCACCTGTGGGAGTATGAGCCCCAAGGGTACCCTCCCGTGTGAGTCTTCCATATACACTAATTAGTCTGTGTTCAACTATCATTAAAACCCCACTGTTTACCTAAAATTGGCCTTAGGATAGTTGTTGTTGGTTGCATCAATTCTGATCCATGTATACAGAATAGAATTGCTTTATAGGGTTTTCAAGACTGTAACCTATTGGAGTCCTAGTGTGGCACTGTAAGATCAGTACTTGACTGAGAACTGTAAAGTCGGCAGTTCAAACCCACCGGCCGCTTCTTGGAAAGCCTATACAGGGTCGCTATGTGTCAGAACTGACTCAATGGCACTTCACAGCAACAACGGCCACCTATTGGAAGTAGATAGGCAGGCCTGTCTTCCAAAGTACCTAAAGGTGATTTCAAAGAGCCAAGATTTTAGCCAGCAGTTAAGCACTTAACCTTTGGTGCCATCCATAGTGTCTGCTTTTTAACCTGTTAATCCCACTATTTAGGCTGATTTCATTTCTTTGACCTTTTCTTATGTGCTGGAACCTAGAAAGGGTCACATCAGAATTTACCACCAGTTTATAATTTGGAGAGAGGATTCTAACAGCCAGTTAAGAAAGCAATTAAGACTTGCTTTGGGGTAGAAGCAGATCTTGGAGAGTCAGGATGTCACAGAACAGTAGAAAACATATTTTAAGGGGAAATAGAATGTCCTGGTATGCTACTGCAGGTTAATGCACTAGACTGCAAAGTTGGCTTGAACTGGAAGATCGGTGGTTCAAGCTCACCAGTCACTCCTTGGAAACCCTATACTGGATCCCTATGAGTCGGAACCAACTCAATCACACTTAACAACATAGATTACAAAGGTTATTCCTTTATAATTCTGCCCAGTGCAGGTCTTAATAATAGTATGTATTTTCCAAATTCAGATTTGGTTAAATGCCAAAGACATTCAAGTAGCTTCCTGGTTAAAGCTATTCTTGATACTTTAGGTCTTAGAACAAAGATAGACTTCACATAGAAATATCTGTAAAATATGATTTTTGGAAGGAAAGGTAGTTCAATTTATCAATCTTCCTTTCCAGAAAGAATATTCAGGAAGAAAAATAAAAAAGGAGTTTCTGCCACAAATAAAGTTAACTCTAAATGTCTGGTTCTTGAAGAAAACACAAACCAGAGTTTTCTTACTATACCCTGTCTAAAATATTTCTGTGGTTTAAATTTGCTTATTTTAATTTTAACAGTGATCTTTAAGTATTTACCCTGCCTTATGCAAGATTTTGGTCAGCTTCCATTGATTAATACTTTAGTTTCGGGTTTTTGCCTCAGATTTTCTGTTTTCTCCTGTTGAAGAACTTCTTTCCTGAAGCTTCCATGATAAAAATGTGTTGTCAGTAGATAAGAGAAGCAGTGCCACACAATAGAAAGTTCAAAGGCTTGAAGAAAAGCATCACTCTGGGTTCATAATCTAGGCACATCACCCACTAATTCTGGACCATTGGGCAAGTAACTTAATTATTCCATCTGTCAGTTTCCCTAACCTGCAAAGCACAGATAGCAGCTCCACTTCAGATGGGTTGTGAGGACATCACAGATGTGTGTATAAGACTCAGCAGAGTGCTTCTGCTTTTCCCTCCACAGCACAAACCTTCCTTAAAACTAAGGAGCACAAGGTTCAGGCTACTTTTTGCTCCCAGAGATTGAAAGGAAGAAATTAAAAAAGGAAAAACAAAAAAGGCTCGTATTCTCTCTGTTGATTCTATAGCAATAAAAATAGAACACAAATTCATGTCACAATGAACTATCCTACAGTACATTGATAAATAAGGTACAGTCTTTAACTCTAGGGAGTTGACAATCTGCTAGGGAGAGAACAAATACTGATTGGTTAAAATAAGTGGTGGTCGGTGTCATAAGTGAATCATTGTTGCAGAGTGCTGGGAGAGTTCAGAGGAAGGAAAGGAATTTGCAGAGGAATTAAATGGAGAATATCATGAACTAAGTTGAGAAATTGAAAAAACACATTCTAAGAACAGTGAACAGAATCTAATTTGAAGTATTTCCTAGTAGCAGTGTCAGGAAGAAGTGGAAGCTAAGCGCTCAAAATAAGCAGTTCTGGCAGCAACTAGTAGATAAGATCAGTTTCTGTGTGGAGGCACAGAGAAGAACACTGATGCCAGCAAGTCTTACATGGAGCATCAGGGGAAACGAATGGGCCCTGGAATTTGAACTGAGTCTCTTCAAAATGGTGTACCAGACAAAGGAGAAGTTTAGATGAAGACCAAGTCATGGGTTGGAGAACGAGAAATCTACCTCAGAAATATGAGGTAGATTTCAGATTAGGGTGCGTCTTAGGTAGAGCTACCCTTTGGTGACTGAATATGAAATCTGTAGTTTGAGAGGTTAGGGATGAGGCTACAACTTTTAGATTCGTTTTATAGAATCTCAGTAGGCTGAAAGGTTCTTAAAGTAAGGGCTAAGTCATCTTCTTGGTACTTCCAAATGAATTCTGAAGAAAGTCACACTTGAAGCCTGAAATGCCGTTAAGGAAAGGGTTGTTTTTAAGTGCTGTTCTGACTCATACCAACACAGTGTAGAGTTTCTGAGGAGCAGCTGGTAGGTTTGCACCACTGGACTTGCAGTTCAAACTGACCTTGCAGTACAGTGTATTATGGAGGGTGAAGAGAAGGGAAGGAAAAAAATACAGGCAACAGAAGAAGACAGGCAGAGTGAGATAGCACCAAAGGGCAAGTATGTTGATGGTGTTCTTAAAATGATGGAGAGATGTCAGTAGGGAAAAGGACTGAGAAAAGTGACAGATGTGACATTTAGGAGAGTCCTGGAGACCTTGGATGAGGTAGGTTGGGTAAAGAGAATGGAAGCTAAAGCCCTGCTATGAAGGTCTAAGGGTAATGGTACATCACTTGGCAGTCAAGTGACTGAGGATCAAAAAATTGTCCTGGCCCCTCTTGGAACTGCAATACCTACCAATTCCCTCAATAATGTGGCAGTTCCCAGGTTCTACTGGCTTCACTTCTCGCGACACATTCATTCTTTTACTGTATAAGATAAAAATCAACACTACAGGTCAATGCACAACATCAAAATCAATGTCTAAACATGGTCTTTAGTCACCTTCATATTGGTTACTTCTATCAGAATTTAAGGGTGACATCTAAGTACATTAAATGTTAACTTCATTTAGTTTTTGCAAGATTCAAGGAAAAGACTTTGCTGCCTAAATAAAAGACACAATTTAAAATAGTAGGAGTAACTGAACAATATTATAACTTAAATATGTAAAACAACACTCATTAATTTGCCAAGGTACTGTTTACTATAAATCTATACTTTTCTCCAATAGTTTGGCTTTATGAACTTCCCTAAAGTGCCTTCACCCAAATCAATAGATTTCCTAATAGCTAAAGGCTTTAGCTTCTGCTTTAGCTCTATTTATTTTTTAAAAAAATTATATTGACTTACTTTTTGTTATTGTTGTTAGGTGCCATCGAGTCGGTACCGACTCATAGCAACCTTATGCACAGCAGAACGAAACACTGCCCAATCCTGGGCAAACCTCACTACTGTTGCCCGCTTGAATCCATCAATGCTGCCACTTGGCCAATCCATCTCGCTAGGGGTCTTCCTCTTTTTCTCTGACCCTCCACCTTACCAAACAGGATATCCTTCTCCAGCGACTGGTCCCTCCTGACAATATGTATTGACTTACTTTACACGTATGCAAATTCATTAAACGGACTACAATTGAAGCAACTGACCAAATTATTTTTCAATGTGGTGTTCTTGTTTTCACAGTGAAATTACTAAATACAAGGGATAATTTAAAACTTTTATTAACTGTGTTCAGGAATACTTTACACTTAGATTTGTTACTCTTTAAAATAGAGAACATTTCTTAAACCTATATTAGGACTCTCTCTCACTTGCATGCACTGGTAGCAAATAACAATAAACATTCTCAAACTTGACTTAGAAGTGGGCTTAGGCATCTCAATAAACTCTACATGTGAACCTTGGAGGAAGCCAGCTTCTATTTACTTAGAGAAATAAAAACAGTCCAAAGATTAATGATAACAAGCAGAGGTTTTAGATCCACTCATGTTGCATACATGTCTTCTTTGTTGCCTAGAATAGACTTACCTGAGATGTTTCTAAGGTGGCTATTACCACCTGATCTGCTACTTAAAAGGGCTAGAAAATGCCAGTTACTACCTGCAGGTTTCAGATCATTCCCCTGGTAACTAAAAGTCTGGCTAGCTCTTTTAATCTTGGCAGGTTCCGTAAGCCTGTACTCCTCAGTGGTTAACCGAGCTTGGGGCAATATCAGGAACAGTTGTAAACATCCAGCTAGTAATCTGGATCCCTCCCCCATGCCAGCTCTTGCAAGGGAGTTCAATTTCTGCAAGAGCAAAATGTCAAGGGTCTTTTTAGAAAGTGAAACATTCCACTTTCCATAGAAGACTCTTCTCAAGGAATAGTTTACTAGGTGGGAGAGAAGAGTGAGTCGCCAAAGTCTGTCATTCCTCCCTGCTCGGAAGGAGGCACTGGACAAACTGTGATCGCACTTGGGAGAGAAAGAGAGCAGAAGACGCCCCTACCAAAATGCCAACTCACCTAAATGCCAATAACCTCTCCCCGATTAGCGCCAGGCCGACCCCCAGCAGGGTCAGTGCCACCAGCTTCCCCATGGTCAGGGGTGTCGGGTGACTGCAAGCAAGTTCCAGCGCGTATGCGGCTGGCCGGCTCTAGTTGATTGGTGCCCGCCCAGTCCCGCCCACTGGAGTCTCCCCGGACAGGTGCACTGCCAGGGCGGCGCTGCCCTGCACCGGGGTATCAGGTCCGCGCCCAGCCGCTCGGGGCTCAAAAGGCCACCTTTAGGCCCGGGGTTCAACATCACTTTTCAAAGTTCAAGGACATCTTTACCCACCGGGTTCTCTCGAACCCCTTCCCCCTTCAGGCGGAATCTGCAGAGAGGGAGCCCAGAGGTCTGGCATTCTCTTGGCAGCTTGGGCACCAACACATCGGTCGGTGGGACGGGTGGAAGGAGTTTGCTGCTAAAAGCTGCAAATTTGAACCTCAGCTCGACAAAAAGGGGAACTGAAAGAGCAGATCTTGAGTACAGAACCGAAATTGGGCCTTCGGAACATCAGGCTGTGAGTTGAGTTGGAAAAATGCGCCCCAGCTAATGTGAGGCGTCCAGGGAGAGGATATTTTGACGTGGAGGACTTCTCCAAGATTTGGGAGCATGGAACCTCAGCGTGCCTAACATAGTGTGTACTAAGTTCAATTTTTTGACTCCATGAATCTGTGAATATCATTATCTGTCCCCATTGTTGATGAGATTAAAAAAAATATATATCAGAAGGAGATGAAAAGGAAATAGAATCGGATAAAAGAAGATGGCAGAGTTCCTTGGTAGGTTAAGCTTTCAGAAAACCTCTTGATCTTTCTTCTAGGTCTTCAGTTCCTACAGAGGAAATGAACTTCCCCCTTTCATAAAAAAGATCACGTTGGAGGGAAGGGGCCGGACGAGTGACAGACAGATAATGGAAAAGACTGGAGACGTTTCAGGACAGTCAAGTAGCAATTTTCAAGCATGAGCTGTGTTTGTTTACCAACAGAAAGAAATGGTGATCCTATTGAGTTTATCGAGAGACCAAGTTTTGATAGAGCTGAAGATATTAAGGAAACTTGGTTCTTGATCTCTAGAATGTATAGTTACAGTAAGAATATATGATTATGGTAAAATTATTAAGCCTAACATTTCACCTAGCTCACACTAATGCCAAGTTCAGAGCTTTGAAATTTCCATATGTTAACATTTTCCCCAGAACAACCTTCTATGCAATTTTATATACAAGAAATTAGAACAGAGTATTTCAGTAACTTGCTGTATGTCACACAGCTGGTAAGTGGCAAAGTCAGGCAGTCTGGCTCCCCAGTCCTGTGCTTATAACAATGCTGCTTCTACTATGCTGCCTACGTTAAAGCTAAAGGTAAACTATACTAAAAACACTATAAACCTAAAAAGCATTTTAAAGAGGACTAATTTTTTTTTTGCGCTGTGGGCTAATGCGTCAGACTGCAAAGTCATTTGAACTGCAAGGTTGGTGGTTCAAATTCACCAGCTGCTCCTTGGAAACCCTATACAGGGTCGCTATGGGTTGGCCCTTAACAATTTAACCCTATACGGGGTCGCTATGGATCAGAACCGACTCTACAGCACTTAACAACTATTTTTTAAAAGTGCAAGCAGAGGACAAAATTGAAACTGTGTCCCCTAGGGCTAAGGAAGAGTTAAGACAAAGAGAAGAAAGCTCCCAGAGTTGAGGAGCCTAGGATGTGGTGCAGGTGTGTGTATAAGCCTTGGGTGTGTACAGGGCTTAGATCCAGCTTTATAAAGATACTCAACTTTCTTCAGCTACTGATTCCTCTTCCGTAAAACAACATCCACCTCCAAGGTGCTTAAAATTAAATGTGATGAATGTCAAGTGGTCAGCATCAGGCCTGCTACATTGTAAAAGGTCAATAAATTTAACAGTCTGAAATTCCATGGGGAGATTGTGGGCAACTTCTGGGGAGAGGCCTGGACCACCAAGCCTTCCAGTGGCAGTTACAGCCCCTTGAACTTAATGCTGTTGCTGCTGTTAAGTGCCGTCGAGTCGTTCACCAAATCATAGCGGCCCTGTACAGGGTTTCCCAGGAGCAGTTAGTAAGTAAGAACCACCAACCCTGAGGTTCAAACCAACCTTGTGGTCCAGTGTTTATCCTTCAGCACAAGACCAGGACTCCTTACACTTAATAGTTGCTCAATAAATATTGATTAGATGGATGTGTGCAAGGTATGAACTTGGGAAACGAAAGCAATGGGAAAACAAACAGAAATGGAATGTTCAACAACAAAGACAAGCAATTCAATGGAAAATTGGGACAAGGTCTTGCACAGACATTTCTCCAAAGAAGATATTTAAATGGATAATAAGTACATGAAACAATAATCAACAATATTAGTGTTGTTGTTGTTAAGTGCTGTTGAAGATAATAAAAATGTTATTACCCTCACTTTACAAATAAGCTTAGAGAGGTCAAGAATAACTTGCTTGAGGTTAACGAGGAGGTGCTAGTGCCTCTGTTTAGACTTAGGTCAAAGGGCTTTGGGTTCATATTCCACATCACTGTTATTGCTGCGTTTCAGCACAGCTTGAAGAAGGCGGGAAAGGAAGAGGCGTTATCTGTAGGCAAGTGAGTGAGTAGGTTGTGCTGTCTATAATTTGTTTAAAAGTCTCCACTTTAGGCAGAGGGATATGTGTGGTGAGGGGATATATCTTAAAACCTTAGAGGTGGTTAGTTATCATTTGAATACCATAATCAGTAATGTACACCCCCAGCATGGGTATTTAGAACTGAATTTCAGATTCTGGAGGTGACCCTATCAAGTGACACCATCTAAATCTGGACTTGAATGGTTCACTCATCAGCACAAGAGATATGAGAAATAAGTATTCATACTGAATAGCTTTGTCCAAAATATGTGGATTGGCAATAAATACATGCTGCTCTGGGACTCTGCTGAGTGGTGTGTTCACATGATTAACCACCACTTAGATCAGCTAAAATCTTCTCTGTAGAAACAGGAAATAAAAAGATATTTTTTTATGTTTGGTGTTAGCATAGCTAATCACCATTGTACCGTGAACCACAAGCTCAGCAGTTCAAACCCCCCAGCTGGTCCTCAGAAACCCTACTTAGGGTGACTATGAGTTGGAACTAACTCCATGAATGGCACTTAACAACAACAATATCAGACAAGGAGCCATGGTGGCACAAACACTTAGCTGTTAACTAAAAGGTTGGAGGTTCAAACCCACCCAGTGGCTCTGTGGGAGAAAAGACCTGATAATTTGCTCCTAGAAAACCCCATGGGACAGCTGTATTGTGTCACCTTTGAATGTTATGCGCTAAAAGTCTACTCCACAGAACCTAATGATAACAGCAGTATTGGAACAACTTGTCCTTATATTTTGGTACTATGCAATATAAAACACATAACTATTTATGGGGTATTCTTGCCAAATTTGGCTAACATGAACCTAATCAAACTAACTTCTAATTTATATGGAATATAAATAATATTGGATAAGTTAAGGATCCCAGGTAGAATCAAATGCATCCAGAATGTAGGGCATTCCAAAAGACTTTGCCTGGAAGTCATTTAGAAAAGGTGTTACCATGAAAAACAACACACACACAAAAAGATAGAATGGCTGTTTCAGATTAAAAGACTAAAGAGATGTAACAAATGTGAATTCTAAACCTTGATTGGTTCCTAGATTAGAAACTGGAGAGAGAAAGTAGCTATTAATGATATTTGGAGACAACTAGAGCACTTTGAATCTGGATTAAATATTAGATACTGTGGAATTATCACTCATCTTCCTTACCTGTTAAAATAGCATTGTGAAAATGTAGGAGAACGTCTGTATTCTTAGGAAGGTTTGAAGTTCCACGTATCTCCAATTTGCTTTCAAATGTTTGGAAAAAGAAAAGTATCTATACTTTGGAAGGTAGGGTAAATGTGACAAAATGACAGTTTATGATTGCTGAATACTGATGAAAAGTAGAAGGAAGTTGCTGAACTACATTTTCAATTTTTTGTTAATTTAAATTTAAAAAAATTTTTGTTTCTTCAAGTTCTTCAGAATTCTGTTCGGTTCCTCTAATGATCACTCCTTTCCCCGCCCCTCCCTCATTTGTTACATTTCCAACTAGAATATAAGCATTATTGCATCCTATGCTTAGCTTGAAGTTGGCTACTTTGAAGCCATGCAGTACATTGAAATTTTAAAAGTAAACTGAAAAGTTATTCCCTTTGCTATAAAAAAGAAGAAAAAAATAGACTAAACTCTTTTTATTTTCCCCTCTGTGCCTTCTTTTTTATGGAATATAGTTTTTGAAAATCCAAGGCAGAGAAAGTCAAGAGAGAAGCTACTGAGATTTTTCCAACCTTTCTTCTCTCAAGCTGAGTGAGTAATGAAAACTACAAGAAGCCAAGGAAAGGTGGAAGTGAGCAGCATGTAGCGCTGGTAATTCCTCACTGCTTTGAGGAGCAGACAATCACCAGCCCAGGTAGGCTTTGGCTTCAAGACAGGGTTCAAAGTGAGCAAATCAATTCGACAAAAAAGATCAGCCTTAGGCAAGCTTCTTTAATAACTAATCCATACACAAAATGAAAAAAAAAAAAATTGTATTATATCTTTTATTCCCTGTATTAGGGTATTTAGGTTACCTCTTAGTCATTGTCAAAGAAGGGAGGTTTTGTAAAAACCCAAAAGAATATGTACTGTTATTTAAACAGGATCTCAGATTGACAAGATGATCACACACACACACACACACACACACACACACAAATATGGCACGTTTCTCCATCCGGAGGTGGCATATGCCAACAGCAGTTTCAGTTCTTTTGAATGATGTCACCTGTTAATGTCTAAATTGTTAAACTCCATAAATGACCAGAGAAAGATCATCATACATAAGAGGCACAAAGTTTAAGATTTGAAGAAATAGACTCTTTCATGGTATATAAATCAAAATCAAACCCACTGCCATTAAGTTGATTCCAAATCACTGCCACTCTGTCTATGGTTTCTGAGGCTGTAGTTCTATATAGAGAAAAAGAGGAAGACCCCCAACGAGATGGATTGGCCAGGTGGCATCATTGATGGACTCGGGGGTGGCAGCAGTGGTGAGGTTGGCCCAGGATCGAGCATTGTTTCGTTCTGCTATGCATGGGGTCGCTATGAGTCGGTTCCGACTCTATGGTACCTGACAACAACAACAAGTTCTATACAGGCGCAGACTACCCCATTTTTCTCCCAAGGAACCTCTGGTGGGTTTGAACTGCGGACCTTCCAATTAGCAGACACAAATCAATTTTATTTTAAAATTTCTATCTGAATTAAATAATGTATGCACTAATTAACTTATGATATCTACTTTTGCCAAATAAAAACCCTAATAAGGATAATTGTTGTTGTTGTTCTGTGCCGTGGAGTCAGTTCCAACTCATAGTGACCCTGTACAGGGTTTCCGAGGATGATAAGTAATTTTTAAAGTTTACTTTATACCGACTGTGTTCTGAAACTTTTTTTGACTACAGAGTTTTAAGTAATCAATGTTAGAATTTCCTAAACTTTACAAGACACACTACATGGTTTTGGATCATTAGAATAAAAATATTTAATCTTGCTTGAGTCATCTGTGATTTAACACTTTTTAATGGGGGCAGCAAAAAAGTTTAGTAATCATTTTAGCATAACTATGTAGCACTATGGGCTAATGCACCAAACTGCAAAGTCGTTTGAACTGTAAGTCAGTGGTTCAAGCTCACCATCTGCTCCTTGGAAACCCTATACAGGGTTGCTATAGGTCGGAATTGACTCGATAGCACTTAACAACAACAACATATAGAGTATATATTAGTAACAAATTAAAAAATATAAAAACACACAGGCCAAATTAACAGAGGCTAAATTTAAGGATACTTCTATAATATGATATTTTAAAACCATTAGTGCTATGGTAGTAGCTTCATAGACTGAGATTCACTCCTTACTGGGTGATTTTGTGACAATGAATCTTATACCTACTCCCTCAGGGTTAAGATTAGGACTGAATGAGATAATGCAGGTATAGGCTATTACTGGACACACTAAATAACTGACACATATTCTGATGATAATGAAGATGGGGGCGGAAAAGTCTGAGAAGTACAGTGCTTTGAGAAGTTACAAGGTTTAAAATAGTCTTCTGGGAGGTACAATGAGTGGAAAGAACTCTACCCTGTGGTATTGCTGTTGGCTAACTAAGTGGCCTGGACAGCTGACTTCATTGCTCCCAGCACCAGTCCACATATCTGCTAAAGAAGAAGAGAGCTAGCTGGTGAAGCCCTCAATACAAATAGAGAATCAGAGTTATATTTACTCAATCTCTTGTTTAAGTTCTTTTTCTTTCTTTTTCTAAATAAAGAGCTCATTTACATGCAGCTTTCATTTCAGTTCATTTACATGCCACTTCCAAGGAAACAGGATCACTCAGAAACTTCTGCCTTCTCATTCCTCTTGAGGACACACCTTGTAAATTAAACACTGACATAGCTTGTATAATTTTGGTTAGTCTTTAATATAGCTCCATCTCTTTAGCAGTAAACAAGAAAGTAAGGACAAAACATCAGAGAATGTTATCTCTCAGTAGTTCTGGACAATCACAGTGGTTACATGGCTAGAACTGAGGTCACTTGCATTTTAAGGAAATATATCTCACCTGCTATGGGTGGAATTCACGTTCTGGCAGTAAGAAGGCAAAGTTGAGGCTTATTTTGTGCAAAGTATATTTGCTTTACCTGAAAGCAGCTTTCTTTTCTCTTTCTTGGCATTTTTTAAAAAAACAGTTCATTTTCTTTTTATTTTGAAAGTGTTCTAACAACCGAAGGGCTCTTTCCTACTGAAATAAAATTAACTATACATGCCACACATTTCTCGGTGAACTCTGTGGGTAGATTCCATCAGAATTAAAAATTCATAGATAATTGTTAGGAGTTGTCTCACTTTCATACCAAAATACATTTTAGAGTTCACAATACAAGGCTCTGTGGTATAAAGTGCCTATGAGTAACTTCCTATCATATACTGAGGCCACAGAACTTCCCTGAAGAACAGATCCATTGTTGGCATAAACTGTAGTCACCGTAGGCTTCATAGTCAGAATATTCTGGATGCGGAGAACCTGTTCAGGAGATACAATGCATTACTAAGGAACCCCTCTATACTCGTTTACCAAGAACCCCTGGTCTTCCACATCGACACAATGATTAAGACGACTTGCTGCTGATAACAGTAGTTACCAATCTTTTTAATGTTTGAATTGAAATACTTTCTCAAATCTTCAAAAAAAGTACTTTCTCTAACCATCTATTTATCCCATGACAATACAGAGTTTAGTGTTATTATGGTTATTCTGCATTAAAAAATATACTTTCACAATAATGTAGGTACTTTCATGCTACTTTATCATTAACAAAAATCACATCATGTGGTGAGCCTACAATACACTAGGTATTTAAAAAGTGCCAGTATACCACACAAGAAGGGCGCATGTGTTTATAGAAATACCTTTGGACTTGTTACCACCATAATTTAACATATCAAAAGATTTACCTTTCTTAAAGAATGTGAACAATCTTAAAATCTGCCAATTATTGGCTTAAAGCAATTACAAAACCACTACAAAACAGTTTCGTGTGCTCTTGGTTCAAAAGAACTAATTAATCCATGCTGTGACCATGTATTGTATTACTGTGCAAAAGGACTTGGATAATTAAGGCTGAAAAATTAAAAATATACAAACCTCTGACGAAGGAGGATTGTTTGGATCATACACAAAGAGCTTCTGGCCATTAGGATGACAGCCTACCCAGATGTCCCCCGAGGACGGATCGATAGATAAATTATCCACCAGTGTATCCAACTTGAGAACCTTCCAAATGAAAAAATGTCAATATCTAAATGACAAAGGAGACTGGATTAAATAATTTAGGGCTAACCTATGCTGCCTCTACATGCATGTGGGGAAATTACACACATCCCTTCCACCTTTCTGGCACTGATATTGCTTAAAATAAAATTAATAAGCTGGTCTGGAGCCACTTTTCATCTTCCCTGAAATCAAGGAAGTTAGGGCGATAATCAATCTATTTAAATATCTCTCTTAAAAAATGAACTCCTTCTCCCATAAAAGATGCACAATGATCACTTAGCTCAAGGAATTCAATCAAAACAGAATAGGAAATTATTAATCAGCCTAACATATGTGTTGTCAAGCAGGAAGAACATAATAATGGTGTGGAACTCAATTTTTACCTTCATTTATTATTGAAAGAACTGGCAACATACATAAGTCTTCATCTGAGAATTCATCTATTAGTCTTTTCTATTGTGGAAATACTTATTGGAATTCATCTCTTGCCATCAGTACATCATAGAAAGAGCCCTAAATCTGATGCAAATATCACTCCTAACCCACCGCTGCATGTAATTATGGTTATGGGTGAAAACAGGAGAGTTCTCTAGTTTGGAAGATAATGTTTAAAAAAAACAAAAACAAAACCAGGACACCACATTCTGTTCTAAGTGAGGCAATGATAAAATATATCATTTCAAAATACAGTAGCGTAAGATCTGCTTTACACATACATTTGATTTTTACCTTCAACTGAGTTAAATTCATATTAGTGTGTTTTTCCAAAACATGAATTTCATGAGCCAATATATCAGCAACATAGATGTACCTTGAAGAGAGAGCACACTGGTTAGAGACCCATCCAACATAAAATTTCATTAATATTGTTATTGTTAAGTATAGTTGAGTTGGTTCTGACGCATAGCTACACAGTATAGCATTTCCAAGGAGTGCCTGATCATTAATATGTTGTGGCTGTTGTTAGGTGCTATTAAGTTGATTTCCACTGAATGACCCATGGACAATAGAATGAAACACTGCCCAGTCCTCGCAACTGCTGTTACATCTGAGGCCAGGTCATTAATACAGTATATAAAAATAAGTCTTTATAACCAGGCAAGAAGTTAATCCGTGATGGGTCCTCAAGGAATGCTTGACAGAGATCAATTTTTATTTTAAAAGTAAGCTTTGAAAATCAATTCACTGCTGTGACAATAATCACGAATTATTTTCCAAGGTTTTTAAAGACTTTATTTGATATTATTTTGAATATAAAATTCATGATATGTTGCACTGAAAGGACAATGAAACAAACATGTTTTGGCTTCATTTAAAAAGTTTGTACATTCCACACTATGATTTGATATGTCTTGGAATATTATTTACATGCAAAAATCGATACTGCATGTAGATGGTTTCTTGAACTTTTTATATGCTGGAGACTCTTTAGAGTAAGAGATAAGCACTTATTTTGAACAATCTGTATACATCTTGGATGAGGTGAATTAATGGATTATTTTAAGGTAATTTTACTTCTGGAATTGATTGTTTCATAAGCATCTACTGTAGGGAAGATCAGACTGCTTTGTTCACAATCTATACTTTATAAAGTATAATTAGTTCCATGAATAGTATTTCAGATCAAGAAACTGGAGCAATTAATTAAGGTCTTGTCACAAAACAGGAAGCAGTTGCTCTGGTATGGAATAGAGATGGAGTTGAACAGAAGGTTATTAAGATGTAAGCAGCTTTCAGGCAGAAAAAACATACACAAAGGCACAGAGGCAAGGACAAGGGAAGCATGTTTGTATAATAGCGAGTTCTTTGTCTGAGGCATGGAAAGTATGGGAACAGTAGAAAGGGGAGGTTGTAACTAGCCTGTTAAAACATCCAGCTCTTTAGCCGGCCTTAATTAGATTAGCAAATGGATTCCACTGAAGTTTTAAAATAAATACGTGACATCGTAACAAATGGTCAGTTCTGCCCAACAATTACTGAGCATTTGCTCTGTGCCTGGCACTGTGCTCAGTATGGGGAGACAAAAATGAGGATAACAGAGCACCCTCTTGTGGAGTCCATAAAGGTCAATGGAATATCAATAGACAAAATGGGCAATGGTGCAAAACATGAAAGTGGACTGAAAACCACCTGGAGGAAAGTTTAATACTTTAGTCAGAGAGGATGAAAATCTAAACCAAGCAGGTATCAATGGGAAAGGAAAGAAGGATGAAAGTCGCGTCCAGGTAGAATTAACAGGACTTGTTCACTGGTTGCATGTGGATGTAAAAGAGAAGGGGTCAAAACGGAATCCCTTCGTCTCCTTTTATATATTATTTGAGCCTGGGTGACTGAAGAAATTTGACTCCCATAGTCCAATGTGAGAAACGAAGAGAACAAGAAGATTGGCTGGATAGGTTAGACCAGTTGTCGTTGTTGTTGTTAAGTGCCGTGGAGTCGGGTCCGACCCATAGCGACCCTGCACAGGGTTTCCGAGGCTGTAAATCTTTACGGGAGCAGAACGCCTAATCTTTCTCCCGCGGAACTGCTGGTAGTTCCGAACTGCTGACCTTGCGGTTCACAGCCCGATTCGTAACCACTACACTTCCAGAGACCAGTTAAGACTGTTTAAATGATTCTACATAGGAACACTTAGTTGTCAGGACTGCCAACTTTATATTTTATTTTTTTTGTAGTGTAAATTGTTCTAAGCACTAAGGTAGTACAAGAGAAAGCTAGTAAATTTAATATCCTTTCTTAAAAGCTACCTTTGGGCCTAGAAAAGTAGTGAGATAATTTTGGAGGAAAATTTGGCAGTATCTATTAAAATTAATATCTAAAGAATTCATACTGTTTGAACAATTTGTTTTATTTCATGGAGTTTGTTCTACAGAAAGACATACAAGTGCAAATTAGGGCTCCTAATGGCTCATTTAGCTAGTGTCATAGTTGGGATTTGAACTCACGTCTGGTGTTAGCACTAAGTAAAAACTCTGGTAGCGCAGTGGTTACAAATCGGGCTGTGAACTGCAAGGTCAGCAGTTTGAAACTACCAGCTGTTCCGCTGGAAAACGATGAGACTTTCTGTTCCCGTAAAGATTTACAGCATCGGAAACCCTGTTCAGGGTTGCTATGGGTCAGAACGGACTCGACGGCACTTAACAACAATAACAACAACAACATACAGTAGTTTAGAAAAAACCCCCACTGCATATCCATTAAAAAGAAATTAGTTAAATCAAGGATTATCCTCATAGGAGACTAATATGCAGTCAATGGAAATGATACATATATATTTTTTAAATTAGGAACTATGATGTAAATATTACACCATTACATTGTTAACATTAAATTCTACAACGATATATGTCAAAATTTAACTGGTGTGTATACTCATGCTGCTGATTTACATTCTTATATGATTTCAATCTTCACATTTCTTTTAAAATAAGCAAATATTATTTTTATAAGAAAAGTGGCAAGGAAGGTATTTCCATACTAGAAAAAAGGAGGAAAAAATAGAAAAGAATTTGGCCCACCACCATGGATTGAGGAAAAATGAAGATATTTGTATAAATGGTCATACTTCTTATTAGGTGAAATACTGATTCCATTTGCTGAATCAAATCCTTCTGCTACTACTTTAACTTCATTAGGACTGTAGTAAACAACATTTGCCCAGTGTAAGTTGAAGTATGTTTCCAAGTACTTTAAGAAGGTGTCAGAGAAATAGTGGTCATTGGTGGCATAGAAATGTGCAGGTCCAATAGCTACGACATCATTCACACTAAAAAAAAAGAGAGAAATGACATACGTGAAAAAAAAAAAAAAAAAGTCTTGTTGGTCTCTTATGAAAGATTAAGTATATCCATAAGGATTACACAGTATTTGCTTTAAATTTGTGAAAGATCAGCTTAAATCCTAAGGCTATAGACATATATGGAATCCTACTTTGGTGCTGCAGGGTAAGCATTGGACTTCTAACTACAAGTCAGTGGTTCAAACCCACCAGCTGCTCCTTGGAAACCCTATACAGGGTTCACTATGAGTAGGAATCAACTTGTGAACACTTAACAACAACACAGACATATGCACTATTATTGTTATTGTTAAGTGCCATTGACTCACAACAACAATAGTGCATATGACTATGTGCTGTTGTTATTAGGTGCCGTTGAGTTGGTTCTGAGTCATTATAACCCTGTATAGAGTTTGTGAGAAGAGGTTGGTGGGTCTGAACCACCAACCTTGCGGTTAGCAATTCAGTGCTTATCCTACGGCACCACACCAGGGCTCATATGCAATATGATTTTGTTGTTGTTAAGTGCCATGGAATTGATTCCAACTCACAGCATACTATTAATACAAGGGACTTCAAACATTTCGTGGAGAAATGGAATTACAAGATAATGGAATTTATCCATGAACTTTTTGAAGTCCCTCATATGGTTTGCCAGAGAACAATTTTATAGTATACTAGGTAAGTTGACCACTGGTCATTTAACAGGATTCTCAAGAAAGTAAAAAGGACTTGGTACTACCAGGGTATTTTTTTGATGGCAAGAAATGTAGGGTTCAAGAAAAATATGTAAGATCAGAGCTGTCCGTGGTATAAAGAAGGACAGAGCCTGGTTGACTTGTGAGTTGGTCAGGCAGTCAACATCATTGCCTAGCTTCCATTTACTCAGTTGCTGGATTTTCCTGCGTTCCATTGCTTAGTTATTAGTCAAACTAAGCTTGACTGTTCAATTTCTACCTGACTCACTAAGCTGACCTGCTGAGAATGAATAGGCACTCAATAAACACTTGCAGAGAGATGGATGATGAAATTGCCAGAGTACAATGCTTCAGGTGAGACATTTCTATACTAAAAACAATTACATCTTTAAAAGCAGTTACGCTAGGGTGTTATTAAATTTAAATTGCAATTACCCTATGCAGAAATTTCTGGGAGAGCTGCTTTATCCTTTGTTAAATGAAAAATAACAGAGCTACTGGGAAGATGGGTTGCCTCTTTCTGAAAGGACACCATGAAGCCTGAGTGGTATTTATGCTCCTATTTATTATGAAATGCATTTATGGAAGAATGATCAAAATTTACATACTTAAGCCCTAGATAGGGAAGAATAAATTAAAAATATTAATCAAGTTTAAAATAAAAGGAGCAATAAGCTAACGCAAGCTGAGCCCAGGAGATATATGATTGTCTTTCATCTATATTATCAATATCTTTCTGTTCTTGAAGTATGATATCCCACTTCCAACTCCATGCCCTCTATTTATGTAGGGCCATTAGCCATTGCCCCACTAACCCTATGAAAGCTAAAGTCCCATAGAAACCCTATATAAAGGAGACTACCTTTCTTCAGCTGGACAGGTATTATTATTATTTGAGTGACAGGGTAACAGAGCTAGCAGACATGAATGGTAAACTTTGTCTTCCAGCTCAAGGTGGATCCAAAGGGCACCTCCTCTGTAGCCTAGATTCATCATTTCTCAGTGAAATCCATATAGAACACTGATTATTAGAATGGCTAAAATCAACTTTCATGTTCTGCCTACTCTAAAAGGAAAAAAAAAATTGGGGGGCTCTTATAAAAGTTGAGCAGACCACCAATGGAGGATACTGAAAATACTAGACATAAATTGGAGAATGAACAAAAGGACTAAGTACCTTGGAAGAAGCTCATGTTTAATCGTTTTTATATGCAAAAGAGAATTTTCTTCTTCTTCATATTTAAAAATTTCCACTGTACTCTTGAATTCCGGGTGGTTTACAACAAAGAGATAAACTGTGCCATCTAAAAAATGGAAAGAACGGAGTTAATTTACAAGACATAACCATAGGACCTTTGGGCAGACACTGACATTTAAATACCACAGGCAAGGAAAGGTTGAATGTATACTCTGTTACACAAACTAACGAATCATTCTTCGCCCCGTCTTTCCTATCACTGTCTATCTGGTATTATTTCTGATCAGTGGTCCCCTGACCTTTAAGAAAGAGTGCTTCCAACGCCATCGACAGAATTCATGAATAATCTATTTATAGTTTAATTCAGAAATACAGCCCTTTTTACTGCTTTGATCATAGACGTATGGAAAGGTTATGAAATCAAAATCATCCTTCAGATACTGTTAGAAATTTTAAAATGCAGCCAACTTAATGCTAGCTGAAGAGGCAATCAACTTGTTTGTGAGAAGAAAAAAAAAAGGAATAATTCATGAAATAATTGTTCTTTTATTCCAATCAATATGATCTAAATATTTACCACAGCCATTTGTAGATTATAAATTTCCTCATGTTTATAGTTATATATTCTAGCTCTTACCGTCATCTATAAAAGTGCTGATGCCATGTGGATTAAATAAAGCCAAATTAAATCCACGGCTAATTCTTAATTCCAGTGCCCGGGGTTTCTTCTCGTTTAGATCCATCATTAGTATTCCTCCAGGCCTATCTGGCGCAAAGCTATGGAGTCCTGGATGTTTCAGACCCTTTTTCCAAAACAGAGGAAAAAAGTTAGATATAAATGGCTAAAATATTTTAATGAACTAATGTATATAAATGAGAAATAGGGACTTGAGTTAAAGATAGTGGCAGAAAGCTCCAAACAAAAAACAGAGAGGAGGCAATCGAAATAAATAATTGGAAGCTGGAAAATTGCAAGGTGAACAGTAACCAACTTTGCTGAGTTGGGACAGAAGATGGCATTTTCTTTAGAAAGTAAAACAGGTCAGTAGGCATGGAAAGCTTAGAGCTAACTGTGTGAGAAAGTGAAAGCTTACATACTGACTCTTGCATTCTTTAAGCCCTTGACCTGCAATTTGCTCCCCAAATGCCAGAAATGTTGGTCAGTGGAGTAAGTCTGGGCAACTCTCCTTGTCTCACAGCCCATAGCCTGTCTAGCAGAAACTCCTGTTGGCTACACTTGAAAATACACCATTCATAAGGATGTGAAGGTTTCTGATTACTTCCACCATGACTGCCCTAATCTAAACTGTTGTTGTTGTTAAGTGCTGTTGAGTCGGTTCTGACCCATAGCGACCCTGTACAGGGTTTCCGAGGGTGTACATCTTTACGGGAGTAGAAAGCCTCATCTTTCTCCCGCGGAATGGCTGGTTGTTTCGAACTGCTGACCTTAAGGTTCACAGACCGATTCGTAACCACTACGCTACCTACCAGAGCTCCTTAACAATAATACTACACTAATCCAAACTACCATCACTTAAATTGCATTATTCACCTCTTCACTGGCCTTTCTATTTCTGTCCTTAACCCTTTGTAGTCTAGTCTTCAATCAGCACCAAGATTACGTCAGATTCGATCACATCTCTACGCAAAATTCTCTAATGGCTTCCTAACTCACAAAGATGGAGAGAAAATTCTTAACAATTACCTCAAGGCCCTATATGATCTGCTCTTCTCACCCTCCACTACTCTTCCTACCCCAAACACTTCCTATTCTTGCCTCTACCATTCTCGTCCTTATTCCAGTTACTTTGGCCATTGTAGCTTCAACATTCTTCAAAACAACCCAATACATTCTCACTTGTACACACAGTTCCCTTTTTGTCCCATTTCCTCCAGAGATCTAGGGCCCACTTCCTCAGTTTCTTCAGGCTCATGTACAAAATTCATCTATGAGTGAATCCAGCTCCAACCCAAACACCCTCTGCCCCCATCCTCTGTCCTTATCATTATATGACATATATGAGAATGAATTAAATATTATCCACACTCTGGCTGTAGAATTAATTTTAATTAAGTTTTAGAAAAGATAAATACATCATTTTAAATATAATCTCCTTGCTTTTCAATACACTTTGCCCATATGTCAACAGGCTTTTCTATTCCCTTATTACAAAATGTTTTACTCTGAGCTGCGAGCTCCGAATGCACTGAGATCTTCACTTCTTCATCAGAGGTGAATCTTTGTCCTTGAAGGGCTGCTTTTAGGGGACCAAACAGTGAAAGTCTGATGGAGCAAGATCAGGACTATAGGAAGGCTGCAGTTTTTGCAGACTGTCAAGAGTGTGGGCAGAAGTTTGTTGTCATGCAACAATGTCTTTGGATAGCAGTCTTCTGCTTTAATCTGAAGCTTAGGATTCATCTCTTCAGTGAGCACCTCACTGTAAGGAGCACTGTTGATTGTTGAACTTTTTCCTGATAGTGCCCCAATACAGGCCCTTGAGAATTACAGAAAACTATAAGCATCGATTTTCTAGCTGATGGTTGACTTTTGAACTTTTTCTTGGTCAGCAATTGAGAATGTTTCCATTCCATACTTTGCCATTTACTCTCAGGTGCAATGTGATGAATCCATGTCTCGTCACCAGAAACAATTTTTTAAAATAAACTTTTATCTTAATTCGAGTATCAGTCAAAATTTTGTTTGCAAATATCCAAACACTTCTGTTTATGTTCTTTGTGAGTTGTTTTTGTACCCATCTTGCAAAAACTTTTTGAAACCAAAGTCTGTCATGGATTATTTCAGAGGCAGAGCCATGGCTGATTTGCAAATGATTTGCCACATAATCCACTGTCACTCATGTATTTGACAGAATCATTTCACATGCATGCTCAATGTTATCATCAGGGGTGGACGACGGTTTTAATATAACTGGAGTGCAGACAATTTTTGATTCATGCATGTGCATATGTGTGTGTATTTTATACATATATAAATGCGATAAGGAGTACTGATGTGGTGTTGTAGGATAAGCTTGATTGTAAGGTCGGCGGTTCAAACTCATCAGCCACTTCTCGGAAACCGTATACAAGGCCGCTATGGCTTGGAACCAACTCAATGGCACTTAGCAACAACAACAACAAATATTATAAGGAATCTTTGTGTGGCACTGCAGGATAAGCACTGGACTGCTAACCACAAGGCTGGTGATTCAAACCCACCAGCTGCTCCTCAGAAACCTTATACAGGGCCACTATGAGTCAGAACCAACTCTACGGCACTTAATGATAACAAATACTGTAAGCTTAGGTGCTTAAAGGCAGAAACAGAAAGACTAGTGAGGAAACTGCTGTTGTCCTTTGGACACAGTAAGTGGTGCTGCAGATTAATGCACTGGGCTGCAAGGTTGGTTTGAACCGCAAGGTCGGTGGTTCAAGCTCACCCGATGCTTCTTGGAAACCCTATACAGGGTCGCTATGAGTCAGAACTTAACATCAACAACAACTTCTGCCTGAGTCTCCCCTCCCAACTCTGCAAGGCTCCCTCCTTTACTTCCAGTTTGATCCTAGATCAAATGTCACTTTTCAAAGAGACATTTATCTAAAGTGGCAACATGACCCCACCCTTACCTGCAGCTCGCCCTGATTTTTCAAATAAAGCATTTGCACCATCTAATATTTGTTCACTGTCTGTCTCTCCCCAGTTAGACCCAAGTTCTATGAGAGTTGGAATTTTGTCTCATTTTTCTGGATCCTGGATCCTGGAACAGGATCTGGTATCAATCCATACTCTGTCCCTGTTCCACTAAATCCACCTTTATTTTGCACTAGACCTCCATTTACATATAGGTCTGTTTGGGGACTCTATTTAGTTTTGTTGACTTATCATAAGAGTTCTGTGCCAATATGTCTCTCTTCAAATGATTATGGCTTTTAGTTCCATTCTGATATATAGAATGAAAAGTCCCCATACTGTTGCTGTTTGACTTTCTCAAGATAGTCTTAACTAGTTCTGCTCATTTATTTTTATGTATAGATGTTAGAAATTAAGTTGATTTCTGAATGGATCTCACTGTTATTATTGTCTAGCTAATTTTTGCCAGTGCATGGCAAAGTCATTGAGTTTGATAACGTTTATTTCAAATCCATCCATTTCATTCAACTTTCCTATTTGTTCTCGTAGTCTGTGAAATTAGTCTGTTCGGTTGTTTACAAAAGAATTATTTGCTAGTCTAAAACTCATGGAATTTTAATCTTGTTTTCTACCTCACATTTATTTTTCTTGGTCTGATGGTTATGGAGTTATCAGTCTTCTGAGCATTTTCTTATTCTTTCTATTAACGGGAAGACATGTAATATTTCACCATTAAGGATGCTATTTGTAGTTGTTTTCTAGGAAATTTTCTTTTATTTCTAGTTTACTTGAAGTTTTTAATGAGAAATGAGTGTTGAATTTTATTTAGTGCTTTTTCAGCATTCACTGGAATGATCTACGTCTCTTTTCTTTTAAATCAGTTAATTAGTAAATTATATATTTTTTATGCCAACTCATTCTTGTAATCTTAAAGTAAATACTTTTAGGGACAATGTGTATGTGTTTAATATACACTGCCTTGCTCAATTAACTAATACGGGCAATTATATTTTTGCATAACTTTGGTGGTGGTGGTGGTGGTGGTGTGCCGTGGAGTCAGTTCCAACTCAGAGACCCTACAAAGGGTTTTTGAGGCTATAAATCTTTACAGGAGCAGAAAGCCTCATCTTTCTCTTGCAGAACCGCTGGTATTTTCAAACTGCTGACAGTGAGATTAGCAGCCCGACTCGTAACCACTATGCTATCAGAACTCCTTACATAACTTTAGAAGAGCAAAAATAAAATAAAATAAATAACAGTGAACATAACAGAAAGTCTCTTAACTTAAAAAAAAAAAAAAATCTATCTGTCAACAGATAGTTTCAAAGCTGGTAGGCCCAATAAAGAAAATAAAGTAGTAATGTGTTATTACCAAAAGCCCTGGTGGTGCAGTGGTTAAAGTCAATTAACCAAAAGGTTAGCAGTTTCAACCCACCACTAGTTCCATGGGAAAAACACGTAGAAATCTGTCTTCATATGAATGACAGCATCGGAAACCTCACGGGGCAGGAGTCCTGGTGTGGCATTGCAAGATAAAGCAAAGACCACAAGGTTGGCATTCAAAGTCACCAGCCAGAAACCCTCTACATGTGCTATGGGTTGGAACCAACTCGATGGCACTTAACAACAACAATATGGTCACCATAAATTGGAATTGACTAGATATCCATGGGGTTGCTTTGGTGTCATACTGCTGCCATATGACAGTGCTGCTTCTCGAAAAGTTTGTGCGAGGTGGGTACCCAAACAACTCACGTATCAGCAGCCTATAAATAACAGCATTGTTGACGTGTGTAAGAAGATTTACCAGCGTGGTGATAGCAATCCATGGGTATTTGAACATTCTCTGTTATATAAACCCTTTTCATATTCTATAGTATTATCATCCAATCCCTCATTCGGTATGATGTCAGTTCTGAGGTGACCCTCAATCCCATAACAGTGGAATAGGATGTGTTAGATCAGCTAAAATGCTAGGAAGAAGGCCAAATAACTGGCATGAGTAAATACTTTTTTCTTAGAGGGCAATGCATTTTGGGAAATACTAAAGACAGTGCTGAGCAAATTAAAAACAGTATTAAAATGGAAACAGTTTTAAATACATGCAAAAAAAAATCTCATAACCAAGGAAGGATAAGAGAAAAAAAGTGGAAAAAATTTTGTTGGCATGGCTACAAGATCATTGGCAATGTAACATGCCCCTTGGCTAAGATGGCTGAGACCAGAAGAACCCACTAATACTACTAGCTGTTCTGACAGAGAGGAGAAAAATATAGAACAGACCACAGAGTCCTGAAAAGTCCAGACTTACTAGGTCAGACAAGGTCAGAAGACTTCCTGAAACTACTGCCCTCATATACTATTTAAATAGCAATCTTTTAGAAAAATAACAGAGTGACACACAAAACAAATACTATTACTCATAAATATGGTTGTTGTTGTTGTTATGTGCCGTGGAGTCGGTGCTGACTCATAGAGACCCTGTACAGGGTTTCCGAGGCTATAAATCTTTACGGGAGCAGAAAGCCTCATCTTTCTCCCATGGAACAGCTGGTAGTTTCAAACTGCTGACGCTGAGGTTCGCAGCCCAATTCGTAACCACTACGCTACCAGAGCTCCTTCGTAAACATGGTACTCTACTAAAAAACCAACTACATGAGGCCAAACAATCAATATTTACTCTAAACCAAAATGAGAAGATAAGAAGTGAGGGAAACCAGAACACTGGAAAGGGAACCAACAAAAACCAAGGCTGCTGCTATACAGTGAGGCACCTAACCGTTGTCACTGCAGCAATCTGAACAGAACTCCTTAAATGGCAGCCCAATTTCCTGCGTCAATGCTCACCTAAAACACAATAAAATATTATTTGAAAATAAATATGTAAAATGGATGCAGAGTTGAGGGCTTGGAGATCACATTCTTCTTACTTCAGATTTATTTCTATGACAGAAAAATCTTGAAATAGTGAAGTCTGGGTTACACAAAAGTTAGAGAACACACTCTTTGTCAAACAAAACAAAACAAAACAAAACAGTCTTCTACTTTAATCAGGCCTTTTGCATCTTAATTCATGAGTAATTTTGACTTGCAGTCCCAGTGTATTTTTTAGACTCTAGACACAGGCGCTCTGGTAGCATAGTGGTCACAAATCGGGCTGTGAACCGCAAGGTCAGCAGTTTGAAACCACCAGCTGTTCCGTGGGAGAAAGATGAGGCTTTCTGCTCTCGTAAAGATTTACAGTCTCGGAAACCCTGTACAGGGTCGCTACAGGTCGGAACCGACTCCACAGCACTATAACCACCACCAGACACAGACAAAAGCACATGTAGCTAAAGAACCCCAGAGCCCACGCTATCACTTAATTCATTCTGTGTAGGCAATTAAACACAACTTTTCTCTTAAAGCTATTTTTTTTCCAGTAAGTATAAATTTTCATGTTTCTGTACAATTCATAGCATTTCCTTGGCTCCCTCCATGGTAACCACCAGCTGCTCACAGTCTTCCATATAACAACCATAGTAGACTGAAGAGTGTTCTAACCTCTCATTCTCTTCAAAGATGCATTCTCTCACTTTTCTCTTAAGTCTGACAACTGATTAGGGCTGCTACTCTCTTTCTAAAGTATATCCAACCTTTTCACATCCCTTTTGAGTAGCACAGTCTGAAAATAATGATGCTGCAAGAGAACAGAATAACAACAGGCTTCCTTCAGAGGTGGACAGTTGCTTTCTCAAGAAGAATTGGGCCCATGAAGATTCCCGGAAAGAAGGTGGTTAGAACCTTCTCATAGATCCACTTGTATGGATTTCCAATCAGCAGGACTATAGGGATGGCCACCATCACCAAAGCCAATCAATTATAAAGTCTTTTAATTGTATGCCCAAGCAGGGTATTATTTTTCAGCTTTTAAGAATGAAGGCAGCTGTGAAAGATTTAAATAAACTCAGTCAATGTCTCTTCACTTATGAAAGGCTATTCAGCAAGAGAAAGTAAATGGGAAAAATAAAACAACCAGTAAAGCAACCTCATATAGTGGTTTGAAGGTGCCCTGGTAGTAAAGTGCGTTACACGTTGGGCTGCTAACCACAAGTTAAGCAGTTCAAATCCACCAGTTGCTCCTCGGAATAAAGTGAAGGCTTTCTGCTCCTGTAAAGACTTACAGCCTCAGAAATCCTACACAGAGTGACTAGGAGTTGAAATCAACTCAATAGTAATGGAGTTTTTGAGGTGGGAGATCTTGGTTTGAGAGCACTGGTGTAGGTATCACCCACTTTTGGAAAGGTTGCTTTATACCACTTCGATTTTATGAAAGATCTATCTTTTAAATATTTAAATAATAAGTATTTTAAATAAAAGTATATGCTATATATGTATATAATATTTTATTGAAAATAAAAATACTTTTATTTAAAAATAGTACCGATTTTCACTGTAGTTGTTAAGTGCCATCTATTTGGTTCCAGTATAGGATTTTCAGGTTTTAATCTTTGCAAGAGCAGAAAGCCTCATCTTTTTCCTGCCAAGCAGCTGGCAGTCTCGAACCTCAGACCTTGTGGTTTACAGTCTAGTGCTTATTGTACGGAGCTACTGTGCTCCATATGCTCACTAATTACAAGAAATCCAAACTGGATTTTGCTTTTGTGAAAAAAGGCAAAAGTGTTCAGTTTGTTCTGCAGTGAGCCTTTAGAGGTAGCGCACAACTCTGTGCAGCAAAAGTGTTGTTTCCAAGTTCCTTCTCAGAAGCTACACTCAGCATCACAGCATCCAACATCATACCTTTGAACTGCATCTTTGAGCATTATATATTTATGTGCTATTTAATTTGATTTCATAGGTTATTTTGGGGCTCTAGGAACAGTCAAAACATTTTTCCATAAAAATTAATGGTAATTGTTCCTTTGCTTTATGCCATTTTGACTTGCCAAAGGTTTGACTGGAATTCTCTACTTTCTGATAGCTTGGGAGACCTGTGTATTGCTTAAAAATAAGTAAAATTGAATATCTACTAAGAGGAAGTATGAACGTTGTATCTAAAACTGTATAATAGTTGTTGTTAAGTGCCATTGAGTCAGTTTTGACTCATAGCAACTTTGTATAGGGTTTCTGAGGAGCAGTTGGTTGATTTGAACCATCGACCTTGCAGTTCAAATCAACCTTTTGGTCCAGTTGTATTATCCTGAAGCACCCACCAGGACATCTACAATAAGGAGCCTTGGTAGTATAGTGGGTTACAAACTGGGTTGCTAACTGCAAAGTCAGTAGTTCAAATCTACCAGCCTCTCCATAGGAGAAAGATCAAAGTTTTCCACTTCCATGAAGATTTACAGCCTCAGAAACTCCATACAGGGTCGCTATCAGTCGAAAACCAACACCAGGACACTTAACAACAACAATAATATCCACAATAATGCCAATATATCTTTTTCAATAGCATACTTTTAATGCATTGAAGGTGCTGGAATATTTTAGGCAATGAGAGGAAAGAATAATCAATCAAATAGTAAATACTTTTCAGCTCTCTATTTATACAAACTCAGAACTTTTCCGAGGTCCTATCAGACCTATCTTTTTACCAGGAAAGATTTCAGAAAATGGTGGAATTTTTCAAACAAGTTACTGCTCTATAAGCCTAATCAAACACTCTTGTACCTCCTCTACTGAGACTGGGAAAGGAAGAAGATACTCACCACACTAAAGAAAGCCAGGCCATTGGGAAGTATGTCAATATCTTCAGAGCCAGCTTCTGTAAGTTCAAGGAACAGATAAATGTCATGTTCAAATTACGCTATTTGCTAGATAGTACATAATTACAACTTTTGTTTACTTCATCAAACTGTCTATCTTTAGGGATGGTTCTGATTTTTTCCATGGAATCACTCTCTTTAATAAACGTCAGTCTAAATTCCTTCCTGCAGTGATCTTCTGACTTTAGATATTAGATATTGTATGTTTAGTCAGATCAAAGTCAAGTAATCACCACATTTACAGCTACAGCACGGAAAAAGTTGACATCTGTATGCTCTTATGATAAGCATCCAGATGTCTGTCTAAAAGTAATTGACATCAAGGGAATAATACTTTCAGAAGGGAGGACTCATAGTCATTTAACCATGCAAACACCCTTGTCCTTTCTCTCCTCATTCAAATTGAAGCAAACAGACATTTCACTCACTAACAGAGATGAAACACCTGGGATTACACATTCCCTCTTTACAAACAATGGCTGCTTGGTCTCATAAGCAGAAAGCTTTCTATTTAATCTTTAAATTTAGGCTTTAAATTACAGGAAAAATGAAAATTAATGAAAAACACCATGTACCTTCCAACTCCTGTCTCTAAGGCAGGCTACAATTACTATTGATTGTTTATTGATTGTCTTCAGCATCTCCACACAGCACAGAAAATAATTAGACATAAGGCCTCCCCAGTGGTCTTACTGTGTAAATTCCACAGACAGAAAATAGACCCAAACACAAGAAAAGAAGAATAAAAATGGCTTGTTGTTGTTAAGTGCCATGAACTATATATGCACTATATATGAATTAAATGTATAAACTATGTATGTATGCACACACACACACACACACATATATATATTGAAGGAACTGGAATATTTTAGGCAATGAGAGGAAATGAATAACAAATCAACTAATAAATACTGTTCAGCTCTATTTATAAATGTTGTTGTTGTTGTTGTTGTTATGTGCCGTGGAGTCAGTTCTGACTCATAGCGACCCTGTACAGGCTTTCCGAGGCTGTAAATCTTTACGGGAGCAGAAAGCCTCATCTTTCTCCCACAGAACAGCTGGTAGTTTCAAACTGCTGACCCTGAGGTTCGCAACCCAATTAGTAACCACTATGCTACCAGAGCTCCTTATATTTATAAATATCTATCTATTATCTATCTATCTATCTATCTATCTATCTATCTATCTATCTGTTTTTGTTGTTGTTAAATGCTACTGAGTTGGGTCTGACTCATAGTGGCTGTGTATATGGTTTCTGAGGAGTGACTGGTGGGTTGAAATCACCAACCTTGGGGTCAGCAGTGCAGTGCTTATCAGACAGCACCACACCAGGACTTAGCTTAAGCCAAATCATGACTTATTCTTTGAGTCCTCAAAATCCAATCTTCCCCTTTAAGACCTCGCCAAAGCATTTCTCCAAGATTCTTTCTAGGTTGGCAAAACCTAGCGATGCAGCCATTTTACTTTGATTCAAGAGTTTGTATTTAGCCTGTTTCTTCCAGTGTTATTGGCTCTGTCATTGTGGGAAGAGGAAAAACAGCCAAGAACTTCACTTGTAAAGATAACCAAACTACCGGTCCCTTGGGAGGATGATAGTTGTAAATGTAAACATGGGATAGTGGAGGGATTACAAATCTGGAGTCTGTGGATTCCCAAGAACCCAAAGGACTTCAAGGGTCTAGGAAACCTCTCAAATTCTTGACAAAAAAAAAAAAAAATTATTGTCTATGCACAACTGCAAAAAGGATCCATGGCTTTCAGCAGATTCAAATAAGAGTTTGTAATCCACCCAAATAGTTAAGTCCTATGCTATTGTCCATACAGAAACGGCTACAATCATACATTGACAGAGAACTTCCAGAGGTTCAAGCTGGATTCAGAAGAGGCCGGGGAACGAGAGATATCATTGCTGATGTCCGATGGATCTTGGCTGAAAGCAGAGAATACCAGAAGTATGTTTACCTGTGCTTTATTGACTACGCAAAGGCTTTCGATTGTGTGGATCATGACAAGCTATGGACAACATTGAGAAGTATGAGTATTCCAGAACACTTAATTGTACTTCTGAGAAATCTATACCTAGACCAAGAAACAGATGTTCGAACAGAACATGGGAACACAATTTTAAAATTGGTAAAGGTGTGAGACAGGGTTGTAGTCTTTCACCATACGTAATCAAGCTGTATGCTGAGCAAATAATACGAGAAGCTGGGTTCTATGAAGAAAAACGTGGCATCAGGATTGGAGGAAGACTCATTAACAACCTGCGATATGCAGATGATACAACCTTGCTTGCTGAAAGTGAAGAGGACTTGAAACATTTACTTATGAAGATCAAAGAACACAGCCTTCGATATGGATTACATCTCAATGTCAAGAAAACAAAAATCCTCACTACTGGACCAATAAACAACATTTTTATCAATGGAGAAAAGATTGAAGTTGTCAAGGACTTCATTCTTCTTGGATCAACTATCAACACTCACGGAAGCAGCAGTCAAGAGATCAGACGACGTATTGCATCGGGCAAATCTGCTGCACAGGAACTTTTTAAAGTATTGAAGAGCAGAGATGTCAGCTTGAGGACTAAGGTGTGCCTGACCTAGGCCATGGTGTTTTCAATAGCCTCATATGGATGCGAAAGCTGGACAGTGAATAAGGAAGATCATAGAAGAATTGATGACTTTGAGTTGTGGTGTTGGAAGAGAATACTGAAAGTGCCGTGGACTGCCAAAAGAACTAATAGATCTGTTTTGGAAGAAGTGCAGCCAGAGTGCTCCTTGGAGGCCAGGATGGCTAAGCTTCGTCTCTCCTACTTTGGACATATTGTCCGGAGGAAACAGTCGCTGGAGAAGGATGTCATGCTGGGTAAGGTGGAGGGTCAGAGAAAAAGAGGAAGACCCCTAACGAGATGGATTGGCCAGGTGGCATCATTGATGGCGTCAAGTGTGGCAGCGGTAGTGAGGTTGGCCCAGGATCGGACATTGTTTCATTCTGCTGTGCATGGGGTTGCTATGAGTCGGTTCCTACTCGATGGCACCTGACAACAACAACAATGCTATTGTCCACCACTCAAATGTCAGTTTGTTGTACTGTGGGGGCTTGTGTGTTGCTATAATTCTGGAAGATATGCCACTGCAGGATCACCGATAGTGGACAAACTTCAGCGGAGCTTCCAGATGAAGACAGACTCAGAAGAAGTAGAAATGGACTACTTCTGAATATGTAGTCACTGAAAACTTTATGATTAGTAGTGGAACACTGTCAGCACCATAATACTGAATACTGAAACATGATGAAGAGAACCAGGATATTGTCAGATATAGTGCTGGAAGACAAGCCCTTCAGGTTGAAAGGCACTTAAAATACAACTGGGGAAGAATTGCCTTCTCAAATGGAGTTGACCATGATGATGCAAATGGACTAAAGCTTTCAGGACCTTCATTTACCAATGAGGCACAACTCAAAACGAGAAAAAACAGCTGAAAACATTTTAAATAATTGCAACATGGAATTGATGAAACATAAATCTAGGAAAAGTTAGAAGTTGTCAAAAATGAAATGGAACACATAAACATCAATAAAGATATTAGTGGGTGAAAAGTTGGAAGTTGTCAAAAATGAAATGGAACACATAAACACCCAATAAAGATATTAGTGGGTGAAATTGACTGGTATTGGTCATTTTCAATCTGACAATTACACAGTTTACTATGCCTAGGATAAATAAATGATTGAAGGGGAATGGCAATGCATTCATCATCATAAAAAAAAAAAAAAAAAAATTCAAGTTATACCTGAAGTATAGTAATGCTGTCTGTGATAGGATAATATCCACATGCCTACAAAGAAGACCTCTGGTAGTGTAGTGGTTACGAATTTGGTTCCTAACCTCAAGGTCAGCAGTTCGAAACTACCAACTGATCCGCGGGAGAAAGTTGAGGCTCTCTGTTCCTGTAAAGATTTACAAGCCTCGGAAACCCTGTGCAGGGTTGCTATGAGTCAGAACCGACTCCACGACTTAACAACAACAACAAGGAAGACCAGTTAATACCACTATTATTCAAATTTATGCATCACGCACTGAAGTCAGAGATGATAAAATTGAAGAATTCTACCAAATTCTTCAGTCTAAAATTGATCAAACATGCTGTCGAGATGTACTGATAATTACTGGTGACTGGAATGCAAAGGTTGGAAATAAAAAGGAAGGATCAGTAGTTGGAAAATATGTCCCTAGTGATAGAAATGATGCTGGTGATCACATGATATATTTTGCAAGACCAACGACTTCTTCATTGCAGATACCTTTTTAAAACAGCATAAAATACAACTGTACACATGGACCACACCAGATGGAATACATAGAAGTCAAACTGATTACATGGAAAGAGATGGTGGTAAAGCTCCGTATCATCAGCGTAAACAAGGCCAGGGGCAGACTGTGGAACACACCATCTATTGCTCACATGCAAGATCAAGCTGAAGCTGAAGAAAATTAAAACAAGCCCACGAGAACTAAAATATGACCTTGTACATATCCCGTCTGCATTTAGAGATCATCTTAAGAACAGATTTGATACATTAGACATGAATGACCAAAAACCAGAAGAGTTGTGGGATGACATAAAAAACCTCATACTGAAAGAAAGCAAAAGGTCATTAAGATAAGGAAGAAAATACCAAAATAGATGTGAGGTGAGACTAAAACTTGTTATTTAGTGTAGACATGCTAAAACAAATGGAAAAAATTAGGAGGTAAAAGAGCTGAACAGAACATTTCAAAGGGCAGTTTGAGATGACAAAGTCAAATATTATAATGAAATGTGCAAAAATCTGGAGTCAGAAAACAAAAAGGAAAGAACATGCTCAGCATTTCTTAAATTGAAACACTTGAAGAAAAAATTCAAGCCTTGACTTCCAATACTGAAGGAATACCATAGAAGAACTGATGCATTTTTGTTATGGTTTTGGAGAGTATTAAAGGTGTCATGGACTGCAAGAAGAGCAAACAAACTGTATTGGAAGAAGTACAGTCAGAATGCTCCTTTGAAGCCAGGATGGCTAGACTTTGTCTCCTATACTTTTGACATATTATCAGGAGGGACCAGTCCTTGGGGAAGAACACCATGCTTGGTAACGTGAAGGGTCAGCGATAAAGAAGGAGACCTCCAATTAGATGGCTTGGCACAGTGGCAGCAGCAATGGGTTCAAGAGTGGCCCATTGTCAGGATGGTGCAGTACTGGGCGGTATTTCATTTTGTTGTTATAGGGCCACTATAGGTTGAAACCAACTCAATGGCACCTAACAACAATGCTGTTGTGTCCTGTGAGTCAACTCCAACTCATAGCAACCCTGCATACAGTTTCCAAGGAGCAGCTGGTGAGTTTGAACCACTGACCTTGTGATGAACAGTCCAGTGCTTATCTTGTAGCTCCACCCCAGTACTCCTAGTCCTACAGTGTTTCTCAACTAAAAATGAACAGGCATCTGGGAAACTCAGCAGACACACACAGAGTCAAATTCTAGTCACTTTACTTTCTAGATGCATTTATTAAGAACTCAACTAATTTAAAAAAATTCCATAAAAATCATCTAAGAAAATTGATTCAATGGGTATATGCTATGTATTTATATATAAAAAAAGACAGGATTAAAAAAACATTGACAAAGTTTCTTTGGGCAGTAGAATTATGAGTAAATTTAATTTCATTCTTTATCCCTTTCTTTAAATTTTTCTGAAAATGGTAGTGTGGTGGTTGTGTGCTGGGCATTTGGTTCCAACTCATGGTGACCCTGTATTGGGTTTCCGAGGCTATAAACATTTAGAGCAGCAGAAAGTCTCATCTTTTTCCTGTTGTGCAAACTGGTAGACTGAAACTGCTGACTTTACGGTTAGCAGCCAGATCAGAATCCATTAACACTACCAGGATTCCTTTTAATACAAATACCAGGTAATAATCAGGAGTCCTGGTGTGGCTCTGTAGGATAAGCACTGGACAGCAAGGTCCTTTTGAACCGCAAGATTAGTGGTTCAAACTCACAAAACACTCCTTGGAAACCCTATACAGGGTTGCTATGAGTTGGAACCAACTTGACAGCACATATCAACAATAACATTTTTATAATCAAGAAAAGGACAATATATATATTTTTAAAAAGATAGTGAAATTTTCATTTTAACCACATTGTAACGTCTTTTTCTTTAGTCCTGCGGCTTATTTCCAATGAACACGCTTAATCATACCTACCCATAATTTTCTTTGCAATATTTTCCAGGCTGACACTCTTCCTTTCTACAGTCACTGCCACAGTAGACTTGTAGCACATCTATTTTACTCACATTGTCTGATCACTGCCTGAGCAATCAATGGAGAAATGATTTCTTCGCTAATTTAGTGATAACGATGATGATGATGATAATGATAGTATTAATGGTAGCTACTAACATGTATTAAGGACCTCTGGTAGCGTAGTGGTTACGAATTGGGCTGCCAACCTCAACATCAACAGTCTGAAACTACCAGCTGCTCCGTGGGAGAAAGATGAGGCTTTCTGCTCCGGGAAAGATTTACAGCATCGGAAACCCTGTTTGGTGTTGCTATGGGTTGGAACCAACTTGATGGCACTTAACGACAACAACAACATGTATTAAATGCCTACTAAATACCAGGCTTGTTGTGAAATGCTTTACATACAGTGTCTCAAATTATTTTCAAAATCCTAATGATAATATTATTTTAGTTTGATTCGAGAATATGGGACCTTTGAAAGGTTAAGCAAATTGCTCATGGTCACAAACTACAAAGTGTGAATGCTGAGACCCAAGTCCTTTTAGTCTGACTTAAAAAATATATCAGGACATCCAACCTAACATTTAATAAAATTTCTGTCAAAAACATCTCTGTTAGAACCATCTCCCAATGATACTTTCTTTTGTAAATTTCATTTTAGATGCACTCATATGTTGGTTTTCCCTCCAAATTCTTGCTTCTATGCTTCTCACCAAGAATGATTTCCCTACTTCCCTTCACCAGCTCATATCCTCAACCACTTTTTAAACCCCTCCCAAGAACCATTTTCTCTAGAAAAATCTTCCTAGCTTAGCACACCTGATTTTGATTCCTTCCTGTTGTTTTAGAACATATGTTTCAGTGTAAGAGATGTCAAACTGTTCCCCAATATTCATACTCCCCTTCTTCCTCTTTAACAATAAGTCCAAGACAGCATTGTTGTTGTTGTTCTTAGGTGCCATCGAGTCGGTACCAATTCATAGCGACCCTATGCACAACAGAATGAAACGCTGCCCCATCCTGGGCCAACCTCACTATTGTTGCCACACTTGAGTCCATCGATGCATCCACTTTGCCAATCCATCTCGCTGGGGAGGTCTTCCTCTTTTTCTCTAACCCTTCACCTTACCAAACATGATATCCTTCTCCAGGGACTGGTCCCTCCTGACAGTATGTCCAAAGTATGAGAGACGAAGTTTGGCCATCCTGGCCTCGAAGGAGCATTCTAGCTGACTTCTTCCAACACAAATCTGTTGGTTCTTTTGGAAGCCCATGGCACTTTCAATATTCTCCTCCAACACCATAACTCAAAAGCATCAGTTCTTCTATGGTGTTCCTTATTCACTGTATAGCTTTTGCATGCATATGAGGTTACTGAAAATACCATGGCTTGAGTCAGGTGCATCTTAGTCTTCAAGCTGACATCTTTGCTCTTCAATACTTTAAAAAGGTCTTGTGCAGCAGATTTGCCTAATGCAGTACGTCCTTTGATTTCTTCACTGCTGCTTCCATAAGTGTTGATAGTTGACCCAAGAAGAATGATGTCCTAGACAACTTCAATCTTTTCTCTGTTGATAAGAATGTTGTTTATTGGTTAATGGTGAAGACTTTTGTTTTCTTTACATTGAGATGCAATACAAACTGAAGACTGTGCTCTTTGATCTTCATCAGTAAATGTTTCAAGTCCTCTTCACTTTCAGCAGGCAAGGTTGTATCATCTGCATATCGCAGGTTGTTAATCAACCTTCCTCTAATCCTGATGCCACATTTTTCTTCAAATAACCCAGCTTCTCGGATTACTTGCTCAGCCTACAGGTTGAATAATTATGGTGAAAGAATTCAACCCTGTCGCACACCTTTCTTAATTTTAAAACATTCAGTGTTCCCATGTTCTGTTCTAACAACTGCCTCTTGTTCCATGGACAGATTCCTCATGAGCACAATTAAGTGTTCCGGAATATTCATACTTCGCAATGTTGTCCATAGTTTGTTATGATTCACACAATCAAAAGCCTTTGTGTAGTCAATAAAGCACAGGTAAACATCTTTCTGATATTCTGTTTTCAGCCAAGATCCATCGGGCATCAGCAATGATATCCCTCATTCCACAGCCTCTTCCGAATCCGGCTTGAACCTTTGGAAGTTCTTTCAATGTATGCTTGCAGCCGTTTCTGCATTACCTTGAATAAAACTTTACTTGCATGGGATATCAAAAATACTGTCCGATGATTTCCGCATTCCATTGGGTCACCTCTCTTTGGAATGGGTACAAATATGGATCTCTTCCAATCAGTTGGCCAGACAGTTGTCTTCCAAATTTCTCGGCATAGATGAGTAAGTGCCTTCTGTGCTGCCTCACTTTCTTGAAAGATTTCAATTTTTATTCCATCAGTTCCTGGTGCCTTGTTCTTTTCCAATTCCTTCAATGCACCTTGGACTTCCTCCTTCAGTATCACTGGCTCTTGATCATATGCTACCTCTTGAAACGGATGAACATTAACCATTTCCTTTTGGTACGGTGATTCTGTGAATCCCTTCAATCTTCTTTTGATGCTTTCTGCATCATTCAATAATTTGCCCAGAGAATCCTTCAATAACGAAAGTCGAGACTTGATCTTTTTCTTCAGTTCCCCCAACTTGAGAAATGCTGAGCGTGTTCTTCCTTTTTGGTTTTCTGACTCCAGATCTTTGCACATTTTGTTGTATATTAGACTTTATATTCTCGAGCTGATCTTTGAAATTTTCTGTTCAGCTCATGGACCTCCTCATTTCTTCCATTTGCTTTAGCATCTCTATGCTGGAGAATAAGTTTCAGTGTGTCTTCTGACATCCATTTTGGCCTTTTCCTTCTTTCTTGTCTTCTCAATGACTTTTTGCTTTCTTCATGTATGATGTTCTTGATGTCATCCCACAAGTCTTCTGATCTTCGGTCTTAGTGTTTAATGTATCAAATCTATTCTTCAGATGATCTCTAAATTCAGGTGGGGTATATTCAAGGTCATATTTTGGCTCTCATGGACTTGTTTTCATTTTCTTTGACTTCAATTTGAATTTACATAGGAGTAATTGATGGTCTGTTCCACAGTCTGCCCCTGGCCTTGTTTTCACTGATGATATGGAGCTCTTCCATCATCTCTTTCCACATATGTAGTCAATTTTATTTCTATGTATTCCATCTGGTGATGTCCATGTGTATAATTTGCTCTTATGCAGTCTAAAGAAGGTATTTGAAATGAACAAATCATTGATTTTGCAGAATTTTATCATGCGATCTCCAAAATCATTTCTATCACCAAGGCCATATTTTCCAACTACTGATCCTTCCTCTTTGCTCCCAACCTTTGCATTCTAATCACCCCTAATGATCAATACACCTTGATTGCATGTTTGATCAATTTCAGATTGAAGAAGTTGGTAGAATTCTTCTATTTCATCCTCACTGGCTTTAGTGGTTGGTGTGTAAATTTGAATAACAGTGGCATTAACTGGTTTTCCTTGTGGTGGTGTTGGTGGTTATGTGCTGTGGAGTCGGTTCCAACTCATAGCGACCCTGTACAGGGTTTCTGAGGCTGTAAGTCTTTACGGGAGCAGAAAGCCTCATCTTTCGTCCAGCGGCACAGCTGGTAGTTTCAAATTGCTGACCTTGAGGTTCGCAGCCCATTTTGTAACCCCTACACTACCAGAGCTCCTTGGTCTTCCTTGTAGGTGCATTGACTGTAGATCATGACTGATCTAGATATGTTCTTTTTGACAATAAATGCAACACCATTCGTCTTCAATTTGTCATTCCTAGCACAGTAAAACATGTGGTTGTCAGACTCAAAATGACCAATACCAGTCCATTTTGGCTTACTAATGCCTAAGATATCGATGTTTATGTGTTCCATTTCATTTTTGACAATTTCTAATTTTCCTAGATTCATACTTCATACATTCCATGTTGTGATTATTAATGGATGTTTATAGTTTTTGTTTTCATTTTGAGTTGTGCCCCATCAGCAAATGAAGGTCCCCCGGGTTTTACGCTATTTGCATAATCACCGTCAACTCTACTTTCAGAAGGCAGCTCTTCCCTAGTTTCATTGAGTGCCTTCCAACCTGAGGGGCTCATTTTCCGGGACTATATCTGACAGTGTTTCTCTGCTATTTATAAGGCTTTCAGTGACTAAATATTCAGAAGTAGTTTGTCACTCCTTCTTCCTAGTCTGTCTTCGTCTGGAAGCTCATCTGAAACCTGTCTACCATGGGTGACTTTGCTGGTATTTAAAATACTGGTGGCATAGCTTCCAGAATCACAGCAACTCACAAGCCACCAGAGTATGACAAGGTGACAGATGAGTGGTGACAAGACAGCATAGCTACAGATATTTTCCATCCTTTCTTTTTGGTAGATGGGCATACATCTAAGTTTGGGTCAATGGGATGTGGGAGTACCTGACATATGCAACTACCAAGTCAACAAAAATTAAAATGTATATCCACATACTTTTTCTTTCTATCTTTATTCTTTCTGTCCTGGGGAATTGCAACAACTAGCGTTCTGTCCTTCGGGCAAGATGGAAGCAGGAGTTCCTCAATGGCCACATGGAGCACAGCCATCTAACCACCCGCTACCTCTTGTTTACTTTGGACTGTTCCGTAAGAGAAAACTAAATTTTTGGTTTCTCTAAGTTTCTATAATGTTTTAACTACAACTTAGCTGTTGCCATACCCAATAGAAAATCCAGTATGTGAACAATTACTTTCCACTTTTTTTTTGTTCACTAGTGTGGTGCTGTAAGATAAGCACTGGACTGTGAACCACAATGTTGGTGGTTCAAACCCACCAGCTGCTCCTTGGAAATCCTGTACAGGGTTGCTATAAGTCATAATAGACTCAACGGCACCTAACAGCAACAAAGTCACCTGGTGGTGCAGTGGTTAAGTGTTTGGCTGTTAACTGAAAGGTTAGTGGTAGGAACCTATCACCTGCTTAGGAGGCAGATGTGGCAATATGCTTCCATAAAGATTTATAACCTAGGAAACCCCATAGGGCAGTTCTTATCTGTCCGATCGGGTCATTATGAGTTGAAATCAACTCGACAGCAGTGGGTTCATGGGATTACGTTTGCATGTTAGCCCACAGTCCCACTGCCATTGAGTCAGTTCCAGGGCACAGTGATGCTACAGCACAAAGTAGAAACGCTCCTCAAGATTTCTGAGACAAAATCTTTATAGGAGCAGACAACCTCATCTTTCTCCCACAGTGACTGGTGGGTTTGAACCACTGACCCAACAGATAGTAAGCTAATGTTTAAACCATCAAAAAATGGATACTATGCTGGAAAAAGAATTTTCAAACCTTGCTGAACCTCAGTTCCTTATCTGGTAGCAAAAGAAAACAGAAAGAAAACAAACTATACCTATATCTCACCACGATTATTATTTTGTTTGTATTACTTTTTTCCATAGTAGATTGTAAATTACATGGCAACAAGGATCACAAATATTGCTATTTAAAAAAAAAAAAAAATCTCCTGATCAGCAATTACGGTTGAAGCTCTTGATTATGAAATGCATAAAACTGTTGTTTGACACAAGAGACAGTCCACTTAAAATTTTGTTTTCAGCATTCTGAATGCCAGTGTTTTCAGACGTGTTTAGAAAATAAGGTGTTTCTTTTTAAATGCTTTATTGTGAATTATGTGATAGTTTACATGGGAGGACATTAACTCCACATTGATCCCATTGTATATTGTTTCCTTGCCATGGTTACAATTCCCATGGGTATAAAATACTAAAGGGTATACCCTGCAAGCCTGCCCCCCGGTCGTCCGCACACAGCCCCTCTTCCTCTCCAGGTCCAAAGTCTCCAGCCGCTCCGTCTCCCCATGTCATCGTGTTTGCCTCCATCCCTGGCATCACTGCTTCTCTAGGTAGGGTTCCATTCTCCGCTCTTCTCCTTTGATGGTCCCAGGGACCTCAGCTCCTAGATTGCAAATTTAATCACTCTCCTCCTCTACCTTTACATTTCCAGGCCTTACAATCAGTACTGATAACAATTATTCGCTATTGTTTTGCAATAGACCTATCCGCATCTCCTTTCATCAGCCCCCACTAGACAGAATGCATACTACTCAGTGGAGAGTCTACCTTCCTCCGTGCCCTCTGGATCTAGGCTCCCTCTTGAAAGCTTGTAAGCCAGTCACTTCTTGCCTCTGTAGCACCCCCATGATGAGTAGCCAATGTCCAAGTTGCCCATCCCTGTCCTCTCCGTGTGCAGAGGGGTGGGAATGAGCCTCGCTGTGAAGATCTGTTCCCTCTTTTGAGCTACTGGTTCCATAGGTGTATGTCAAGTTCATCAAATTGTTTCAGATTATTCTTCTTTCCATCTTCTTTCTTCTTCTGGTTGAGTTCTGATCATCCAGTCATTGAAACCAGGTCAAGTGGGTATTATCTGCAAGTGTGGGTATACTTATTATGCATGTGGCCTCTCTTCTTATCAGCTGCTGGATGCCTCTCCACGCCACTCTAGTCCTCTGTGGCTATATCGCTGACTCTGGGTCTAAGAATCCCCTGGACTTGCCACACTGCTGGTTAACCAGGTCTCCATCCGGGTTCACAGGAGTCTATTGAGCGTTGTAGGGCACAGCTCGTAACTTCATTGCTGTTTTTTCCTCACTTCCCTTTATCAGTGAAGAACATGGTCACCAATCAGAGTGTATATTCCCACTGAGTCTTAGTCTTAGAAGGGGGTTTTCCCTGAGGGGGACCCGACCACTTGCCTTGATGTCTCCTGGGTGAGCCACTTGTTTGTTCTTGCAGTAATCAGTCAGTCTGCCTATACTGTTTGTATTATTGAGATCAAAAGGCAACATTTACCCAAGGACAAAGTTTAGAAGGATTAGGATAGAAGGAGGAATTGAAAAAAAACAGAGGGAAGGGGGGTGGGGAGGGGGGCAATACACAAGAAGGGGAAGAGAAATGGAAGAACAAGGTGTATGGGAGAACAGTTAGGCAGGTTCACAAGGGCTACATGGGTCAGAGGTAAATGATGATGTATGCACAACCTTGGAACAACAGGGCTCCAGGATACAGGGACTGAGGCATGGTTTGAATGGGTAAAGGACGGGAATAGTGTTAAGATGTTTGGCTGTCTTTTGAATCTTGGTTTCCCTTGCCTATCATTGTAAAATAGACACTTGAGGGGAGAAAAAGGAATAGCCAGAAACACCACAATAGAAAGCTTGCAAGTCTGTCTTCAGCCTATAATTGATTGAAATACCTTAAAGGGGGCCAGAACTTGCCCAGTGAGAGAGGCTTCCTGTGGAGCCTTTGCATTGCACTAGACCATAGGTGGAATCCTGAACCCCATCCAGAACCGTCTGAGGTGGAAAATTTCCACCAGAAAGGGCAAGCAGACCAGCCTGGAACAGCTAGAAGAACGGAAGATACTTCACGAAAGAAAGGCCAGCAGGAAAAATCAAAAACAATAACAGCAGTCCGACTGACTACTACAAGAACAAGCAAGCTGTTTGCCTGGGAGACATCAAGGCAAGTGGTCAGATCCCCTCAGAACAAATGCCCTTCCAAGACTAAGATTCAAGGGAAATACATGAGCAGGCATGTGGTCTGGCTGATGACCACGTTGGTCACACCGATAAGGGGAAGAGGGGGAAAAACAGCAATGAAGTTGGGAGCTAAGTATGACCATATTCAATAGACTCCTGTGAACCCTGGTGGAGACTTGGTTGGCCAGCAGTATGTCAAGACCTGGGGACTCCTGGGCCCAGAGGCAATGAGATGGCCACAGAAGACTAGAGTGGAGAGTGAAGCGTCCAGTTGATATGAAGTGAGGGGAGATGCACAAAAACACCCATACTTGCAGGCAGTACCTACTTGACCTGGCTTCAATGGCTGGATGATTAGAACTCAACTAGAAGAAGAAAGAAGAGGAAAAAAAGAGTAACCCACTACAATTTAATGAACTTTACCCATACTTATAGATATAGTAGCTCAAAAAAGGGAACAAATCTTTACAGCAAGGATCACTCCCAGGGTTGACAGAGATGGGCCACTTAGACATTGACTAATGCGGGGAGTGGGGAGTAGGGGGGTTCAAAAACAAGAAGTGACTGGCTTACAAGCTTTCTAGAGGGAGCCTAGTTTCAGACAGGGTGGGGGAAGGTAGAATCTCCACTGAATACGTTCTAACCTGTTGGGACGGGGCTAATGAAAGGAGATGGGGATAAGACTGGTGTGGTACAAAAAAACAAAAAAAAACACAGGGAGGAAGTGAGATACCTGTTGATTGTAATCAATGAGTTATTGTATATAAAATTGATGATCTGCTTTGTAAACCTTCACACAATTCACAATAAAATGGTTAAGAAAAAACTTTGCTTTTGCCTATATGGTAATGGGAACCTTCATGGATTAGCTGTAGGATAAACACTGGACTGCTAACTGCAAAGTTGCCAGTTGAAACCCACCAAGTGTTCTGTGGGAGAAAGATGACTTTTTTGCCCCTGTAAAGTTTACAGCGTTGGAAACACAATACAAGGCCACTGTGAGTCAGAATAGATTTGATGGCTGTCAGTTTGGGTTTAGGGAAATATGGGAGTGGGGAAAAGTTCATTGAATAAGTCAATGAAAAGATATGTGGACATATGTGGAGACTTCAAATGAACTTTTTGAAGCCCCCACGTATATCCAGCACAATTACATCTCTATAATCAAAAAGTAGCAAATGACCGACTGTTGCTAAAAATAAATACCCAGGTTATTATTAACCATTATGAATCACTAATATAGCATTCAACAAATGTTCATATGGTGTGTGCTAACCACAAAAAGAAAAAAGTAAAAAAGAAAGCACAATTCTAATTAGATCTAAAAATATATCCCAAATGTGCTTCTAATCACTCATCCTCTCTGCTCTGTTGCCTTTTGAAGTGCCTCAGAGGCATTAAACACTTCACAAGAGGGGCCATAGGTGACATGTTTCCTCTTTCTTTCCAGTTCCAGACAGCAGCTCGCACACATCACAACATAAAGGTCACAAACACAGACAGACGCCTGTTTGGAATACAAATGTTGCTAGGCTTGTTGTTCTCCAGAGAGTCCTCCATTCAGTGAGTTTTAAGTGGAATACTCTTGGCAGTTTGTCCTGTAATATGTCTGGCTGTGCCCTATTTTCTACTCTGAGACTTCAATTCACAGAAGGTGGGCTTCACAGGGCTAAGGGCTGTTTAATAATTTGGTAATTATTAACTCTGCAGCAAAAGCAACCTTAAAGATCACTGCTCGAATCTCCTAGGCTTATACCACACCCGTGACAGAGGCCATTTGGCCTCTGCTTAGTGACTGCTTCACAGGGGGTCTCTTCTTAGTTCCCGCCACAAGGTCAGATAGAGTGGTTGGGTTTCTTGGAACTTGAGAACAACCTTAATTCTAGAATTGTCTATATTATCCAGCACAGAACTAGTCAGTCTGTTATTGGATAATGAATCTGTATCCTCCTGCCAAGTGTTTGGGTAACTGAATAAAGAGGAGAAACCCAAGGAGAAAGAAGTCAAACAGCTGAGGTAAAGGGACATAGGACTGGGAAAACACAAAAGAAGCAGGAGGGGGAAAAAAGGAGATAAAAGACATGGGAAACAGATGTGCAAAGAATGAAAGACAACTACCAGAACTACAGAGACTTTGAAGCTGGAAAGGATGCTCATTGATGGTTTCATGAAAGCAAAGCCTTTGTGTGTGGTCCAGAAAAGGGCCACTATTTTGTTTTTGTGAAAAGTACACTGTGGATGGATGTTTCTAAGAGCTACAGATGCTATGATTCCAACTACGATATTCTGGCAAAGGTAAGTAGACAGTAAGGCTTCAGCAGGGAGGACAGTAGAGAGAGATGAGCACAGGACAGATGTGCATTAGGGGAGTGAAGCCATTCTGCATAATACTATAGTGGTGGACACATGACATAATGCATTTGCCAAATCCTATGAAATTGTACAACACAAAAAGTGAACCCTAAGTAAACTAAGAAGGAATACGGTATCAATATTGGCTCATCAACTGTAACAAAGAGCAAACCCTAATGTAAACTATGTAGGAAAAATGTGTCAATACTGACTCATCAGTTTTAACAAATGCACCACTCTAAAGCTAAGACTTGCAGGGGGAGGCAGGGAGATAAGGCTCTTTGTGCCCCCAAATATTTAAGGCCTCTGAAACCCTTTACAAGGTCAATATGAGCTAGAACTTACTTGCTGACACTTAACAACAACAGCAATGCAAGACTTCAGACGAAACTGCGCAGATATAGAAGAGGCATATGGGAAATCCGTACTTTCTGTGCAATTTTTCTGTAAACCTAAAACTGCTCTAAAAATGAAATCTATTAAAAAAAAAAAAAAAAAGCATTGTAAACTGATGTGAATATGATTACAAATATAAGGTATTAGTGTTGTCAATTAAAAGGTAATTTAAATGTAAACATGTGCCAACTGAGCAATATTTCACAGCTGGCACTGTGGGTTATGTGCTGATGCTGTAGGATAAACACTGGACTGTTAACCACAAGGTTAGTGGTTGAAACCCACTAGTCCTTCTTCAGAAACCCCATACAGGGTTGCTATGAGTCAGAACTGACTCACCAGCACTTAACAGCAACAAATATTTTGTATATCACTGAAAATTTCTAGAAACTGTATTCCTTGGGTTATTTTTTAGGAGGGTGGGTCGGGAAGATTTTTATTTTTCAATTTATATCTTTTTATACTGCTTCATGCCACTCATTAGTTTGTGATACTGCAGTGGTTTACATGTTGCTGTGATGCTGGAAGTTATGGAACTGTTGCTCCAAATACCAGCAGTCACTCATAATGGATAGTTTTCCGTGGAATTTATCGATTAAGAAGACTAGGAAGAAGGAATAGGTGGTCCACTTTTGAGGAATTAACTACTAAAAACCTTATGAATACCAGAGCAACATTGTCTGATATAACACCAGAAGATGAGCTCCTCAGGTTGGAAGGCGCTCAAAATTTGACTGGGTAAGAACTTCCTCCTCTCTAAGTAGAGTTGTCTTTAATGACATGTATGGAGCAAAGTTTGGGGGACCTTCAATTGCTGACGGGCATGACTCAAAATGAAAGAAACAGCTGCAATTATCCATTAATAATCAGAACACAGAATATATAAAATATGAATCCAGAAAAACTGGAAGTCATCAAAAATGAAAAGGAACACATAAAGATCAATATCCCAGGCTAACCACAAGGTTAAACTGAACTGGGCAGGTATTCGCTATTTTGAATTAGACAATCATGTGGTTTGCTATGCTGAGATTGACAAATTCAAGAGAAATGATGCTTTATTCATCAACAAGAAGACTATTTCAAGTTGCACCTTGAAGTACAATGCTGTCTGTGATAGGACAATATTTACACACACACAATGAGTATGATGATTATTCAACTTTATCCAAGTTCAGGTTGAAGCTGAAGAAAATAAAAAATTTCCATGAGACCCAAAATACAAAATGTCCCACCTAAATTTAGAGACCATCTCCAGAACAGATTAGATGCATTGAACACTAATGATCAAAGACCAGACAAGTTGTTGTTGTTAAGTGCCGTTGATTCGGTTCTGACCCATAGCGATCCTGTATAGGGTTTCTGAGGAGTGACTGATGAGCTTCAACCACCAACCTTGCAGCTCAAACCAACTTTGCAGTCCAGTGCATTAACCCATAGTGCAACACCAGGACTCCAGACAAGTTGTAGATGACATGAAAACACCATGCATGAAGAAAACAGAAGATCATTAAAAAGAAAGAAAAGACTTAAGTGGATGTCAGAAGGGACTTTAAAACTTGTTACAGTGAAAGGAAAAAAATAATGAAATAAAGGAGCTGAAGAGAAAACGTCAAAGGGTAGTTCGAGAAGATGAAGAGAAGTATGAAATGTGCAGAGACCTGGAAATAGAAACTCAAAAGGCAAAAAACATGCTCAGCGTGTCTCAAACTGAAAGAACTGAGTAAGAAAAATTCAGTCCTCCACTTGGAATATTGAAGGATTCTATGGACAAAATACTGAATGATACACAGTAAGCATCAAAAGAAAATGGAAGAAACACACACAGTTCAAGAAGCTCAAGAGGTAGTATATGATCATGAACCAATGGTATCTTAGACTGGGTTCTCTAGAGAAGCTAAACCAGTGAAGCTTACATATGAGAGAGATTTATATCAAGAAAATGGCTCATAGAGTTAGCCATTGGCTTCTGACTCATGTAGCTGCAGGGCTGATGAACCAAGATCGGCAAGTCCAATGGAAGGCAGCCAGGCCGGTCCAACAGGTAAGATGGCAGGCTGCTGAAAACTACCAGGATTGGTGGGTAATAGAGAAAGCCCTTGGCTCAAGTCCAAAGAACCAGAGGTCAGAGGACAAGCCAGATGCATGATACAGACCCAGCAGAGAGCAGGCAAGCCTTTCCTGAATGTCCAACATACTGGAAAGCAGGCCACACCACCAAAGAAGCTTCCCTTCAGTTGATTGGTTGCTCATAGCAGGCCTCATTCTACAGTTGATTGCATTATATTAGATCTTATCATGGAGGATAACTACATCTCAACTGCCAAACCACTAAACTCTGGCCCAGTAAATTTGAAACAAAAGTTTAACTATCACAAATGGAAGTAAAGAAAGATGTCAAAGCTACACTGGAAGCACTGGCAAATAACAAGTCTCCTAGAATTGATGGAGTAACAATAGAAATGCTTCAAAAAACTGATACAGCACTGAAAACACTCACTAGTCTATGACTAGATAGCTGGAAGATAACTACCTAGCCAATCAACCAGAAGAAATTAATATATGTGTCCATTGTAAAGAAAGCTAACACTACAGAATGAGGACATTATCGAACAATATTATTAATATCACACACATGATAATTCAAAAAGGTTGCAGCACTACATCAAGCCTGATTTAGAAGATGACTTGGAATGAGAGAGCTCATTGTGAAGTCAGAAGGAATTTGGCTCAAAGTAGAGAAAACCAGAAAAATGTTTGTTGTTGTTAAGTGCCTTTTGAGTTGTTTCCCTATACAGGATTTCTAAGGAATGGCTAGTGGGTTTGAACTGTCACCTTGCAGTTCACACTGACCAATGCTTATCCTTCAGTGCCACACCAGGACTCCAAACACATGTTTACTTGTGTTTTATTGACTGTGAAAAGGCATGAATCATAACAAACTATGGCTATTATTGTAAACAGTGGGAATTGAGGAACACTCAATTGAGCTCATACGGAACCTGGACACAGACAAAGAGGCAGACATTAGAACAGAACAAGGGGATATTGTTTCTTGTTGCTAAGTGCTGTTGAGTCAGGATCTGACTCATAGCAACCCTGTACAGTTGGTGAGTTGGAACTGCCAGTCTTTACGGCCCAAACCAAATTTGCAGTTTACCGCATTAACTGGCAGCGCCACACCAGACACAGACAAAGAGGCAGACATTCGAACAGAGCAAGTGGATATTGAATGGTTTGAAATCAGGAAAGATGTATGTTAGAGTTACATCCTTTCACATACTTATTCAATCTGTATGCTGAGCAAATAATCCAAGAAGGTAGACTGTATGTAGAATGTGGCATCAGGACTGGAGGAAGACTCACTGACAACCTGCCTTACGCAGATGACACAATCTTTCTTGCTGAAAGCAAAGAGTACTTAAAGCATTTACTAATGAAAATCAAAGACAGGGATTAGCTATTTTGAATTAAGGCAATCATATGGTTTCAATATGGGTTGCAGCTCAGTGTAAAGAAAACAAAATTGCTCATAACTGGACCAATAAATAACATCATAATAAATGGAGAAAAGATTGAAGTTATCAAGGATTTCATGTTACCTGAATCCACAATCAACACCCATGGAAGCAGCCCTCATGAAATCAAACAACATATTTCACTGAGCAAATCTGCTGCAAAGAGACATCTTTAAGGATACCACTTTGAAGACTAAGGTTTACCTGACCCAAGCTATGGTATTTTCTATTCCCTCACATGCACGTGAAAGCTGGAAAATGAATAAGAAAAAACAAAGAATTGATGCATATGAATTATGATATTAGAAAAGAATATTGAAAGTCTGGAATAACAGAAAACCAAACAAATCTGTCTTTCAAGAAATGCAACCCAACAGAAGAACGATAAAGACAAAGATACAAGGAGGTAAGCAAGGGCTAAAGGGGATATAGGTAAATCGTGATATATACATAACCTTGAAACAATGCGGTTTTGTGTGTAGATACAGGGACAGAGACAACCCACAAATATATAAGAGCTTGAAAGGGTATATTTGGACATGGGTATTTACCTTTGCTGCAAACACACCTATGAATGTAATAGAGCAGACAACGGGCAAAATGACGAAAACTGCTTAGATATTATCAAACATCTTAAGGCAATGAGTTCCTGGGCCTGGGGCTTCAGGACCAAAGTCTCAGAGGACACCATGGTCAGTTGGCATCACATAGTCCACAAAGATAATGTTCTACATCCTACTTTGGGAGTAGCATCTGGAATCTTAAATGCTCAGGAGTAGCCATCTATGGTGCAAGAATTGATCTCTCCAGGTACAGAAGAAAGAAGAGTGATGAGAAAGACTGATGTTGCTTGAAATCAATTAATCCAATGGACCGATGGGACATGTAAACATCAGTCTCCATGACTCTGAGACCAGAAGAACTAGATCGTGCCTGATGACCACTACCAACTGCTTTGCCCAGCAGGGATCACATTAGACAGCCCCAGATAGAGTGGGAGAAAAATGTGGGGGAAAAAATTCAAAATTACTTTTTAAAAAGTAAGACTGGATTTACTGGTCAGAAAGAGACTAAAGGAACCTGAGACTCTGGGCCTTGAACACCCTTCAGATCTGGAAAGGTGTGGCCCGATTTTCAGTCAGCAGTGGTGGTGGTGGTGGTGGTTATAGTAGAAAGGTAATAGGTGACAACACTAGTAATGTCTGCTCACCATGGAACGGCCAATCATTCAAAATCAAAAAGGCAGCATTTACCTAAGGACAAAGTTAAAAAGGAATGGGAAGGTAGGTGGACTGGAAAGAGAAGGCACAGGGAGGAGGCATGGTGTTGCATGGAGCGTATTTCAATCATTGAGATGAAACTAAGTATAAGATTTGATGAATATAGAACTGAAGCTCTTGTTTAAAAATTGCATTAAAAACCAGGTTTAAAAAAACAATAATGAAAGACAGCCCAAATGCCTCTTAAAGGTGAGGGTAGTGAGACTTCCTTTCACAAACTTTGGACATGTTATCAGGAGGGACCACAGTCTGGCAAAGAACTTTATCCTTGAAGAGTTGTTGTTGTTAAGTGCTATCGAGTCAATTCCGGCCCATAGCAACCCTGTGTAGGATTTCCGAGGAGAAGCTGGTGTCAGCAAACAACAAGGACGACACAGACTGAGATGGGTTAACACAGTAGCTATAATCATGGGTTTAAACATAACAATGGTGAGGATGCCACCGACTGGACAGCATTTCAGTCTGTTATACAGAGTCTCTAGGAGTCTGAGTCAAATCAACAGCACTTAACAACAACATACTGTATTTGCATACATGTTTACATGAGTGTGCAGGCACGTGTAAAAGGGGCTTCAAAAAGTTTGTGGAAATGGAATTGAAAGATAATTGTGGTTTTGCAGCTCCTTCATATAGGCGTCTATACTATTGTTATTAAATGCTGTTGCGTCAGTTCTGACTCACAGTGACCCTCCTCTACAAAAGAGCTTCATCTTTTTCCCATGTAGCAGCTAGCAGACTCAAACTTCTGACCTTGTGGTTTGCAGTCCAGTGCTTTTCATATGGAACCACCATGCTCCTACATATATTTATCAGTTGCTCATACATGGAGTCCTGGTGTGGCGCTGTAGAATAAAGCACTGGACTGCAAGGTCAGTTTGAAATACAAGGTTAATGGTTCAAACTCACCAGCCACTCCGTGGAAATCCTGTGTAGAGTTGCTATGAGTTGGAACTTAACAACACTTAACAACAACAACAAGTGTATATATGGAATCCTGGTGTGGCACAACAGGAGAACGCACTGGACCAAAAGGTCAGTTTGAGCCATAAAGGCGGTGGTTCAAGCTCACCATCCACTCCTCAGAAACCCTATCCAGGTCACTATATGTTGTTGTTGAGTGCTGTCAATTGGTTCCGACCCATCGAGACCCCAGACAGGTTTTCCGAGGAGTAGCTGGTGAACTTGAACAGCGGACCCTGTGTTCAATCCGATTTTGCAGCCCAGCATATTAATCCACAGCACCATGCCAAGACTCCATATGTATGTATACACATATACATATATGTTGCTGTTGTTAAGTGCCGTGGAGTCACTTGGACTCATAGCCATCCTGTCTAGGGTTTATGCATGTATGTAGGAGCAAGATAAACATTACTACCACTTACATGAAACGTACCTTCTTCTTTACTTAGCTTCACTAGCTGATCACTAAGCTAAAAGAATTTAGACTTCAGTGGCCACACATGACAAAGATTGCAGACTTTATAAAAACAATTAAGAAGAGTCACTTTAAAAAAGTGAAAAATCAAACAATAACATAGCATTACATTGTTGTTGTTGTTAAGTGCCGTTGAGTCGGTTCCGACCCATAGCGACCCTGTACAGGGTTTCCGAGGGTGTAAATCTTTACGGGAGTAGAAAGCCTCATCTTTCTCCCGCGGAGCAGCTGGTAATTTCGAACTGCTGACCTTAAGGTTCGCAGCCCGATTCGTAACCACTACGCTACCAGAACTCCTGTAGCATTACATTAATAATGAATAAATTACAAGGGGGGTAAGAGAGACTAAATACAAGGTACAAGAGATCAAATGAGATTCAACATTGACCATTTTTATTCTGCTAATCTGATTTATAAGGCGCTCTGGTAGCATAGTGGTTATGAATTGGGCTGCGAACTGCAAGGTCAGCAGTTCGAAACTACCAGCTGTGCTGTAGTTTTACCACCCACATCCACATAAAGATGAGGCTTTCTGCTCCCGTAAAGATTTACAGCCTCGGAAACCCTGTACAGGGTCGTTATGAGTCGGAACTGACTCCACGGCACATAACAACAATCTGATTTATAAACCTGAATTTATAATTTAAAATTATAAAATTTATAATTGCAAGCCAAACTCCTGATAAAGATTTTTTTTTAACAACTGATGGCCAAATAACGTAAAGTGTACTACAAGCATTTTTTACTACGTACCAATTCCTTTAATCAGGTGGCAATTTGGAAGGTCTATAGATTCTATCTCTCTGGAGGCATTAAGTCGATTCCTGTTGAAAAAACAAACAACAACAAAAAAAGAATCATCTATTTGTTTATGTATTCCCAACCTTGTTTCAGAAAGGACATAAAGAGCCTTATAGCAATACATAAAATACAGCATAAATCTAAAGCAGACGAAAGAAACTAGGAAAACAAGGGTAGGAATGTAAAATAGCACATAAAATCAAGTTAAAACAAAAATGCATATCACACACTTCTATAAGTGGATGTGGGTGGTAAAAGAAAGCCAATAATTCAGCAAATAAAACTTGCAATGCAAATTCCTCTGCAAATATAAACATGACACTAGGTCATAATTCTCACAGCTCTAGTTGTTTGGGAAGAAAGCTTCCCTGTAGAATCAGAAGGCCTGTTTTCCTTCTGAGGCCACAGAGGAGTGAAATATACTCTGATCCTCTTAACCCATCTGAGCATCACACAGTGACGGAAAGGGAACCAAAAGGAAATGGCCTTACATGGAGGCGGACACAAAGAAACCCCAAAAGCAATTATTAAGACAGAAGAGGAGGAGATATCATTCCCATGGCAAGGAATAAGTGCACAAGAGTAAGTCACAAAGTATTGCTACAAAATCATAAAAACCCCAAAATATCTAAATGTGAAGCTTCTTCTCAACATAGCCTCCATTTAGGTCTACACTCTTCTGACGGCGGTGTTTCCATCTCTCTAGCCATTTTCTGAAGAAGTCTGTGTTCTTCGACTGACACCATGTCAAAAGCCGTTTTTACATTCCTTGAGGGACTCAAATTGTGTTCCTAAGTATTGGAAACAAAAAGAAGTCTCAAGAGGCAAGATCAGTATTGCAGGCTAGATGGGTGGGGTATGATTACCTAACAAAATTCTCATTGAACAGCCTTGGTCTCCTCAAAGAATAAACCCACTGTTGTAGGGCACAGGAGAACGGCTCCTTAGAGTTTCTGCAAACATAAACCTTTACAGGAGCAGACACTCTCATCTTTCTCCTGCAGAGTAGCAGGTAGGATTCAAGCGCTGATCTTCGGGTTAGCAGTCCAATGCTTAACCCACTGAGTTATCAGGGTTTCTTCCTCAAAGAATTAGAAGGGCACTGTGACTATGGAAAAAAAAAAAGAAATTTCTTGGCACAACTTTCCTAGCCCTTTTCTCACCAATGCAGTTTCCCACCTTCTTAAAACTACCTAAGTCCCCATTACTGCCCTGTGTCCATTATGAAACTCAATCAAGATGACCCCTTTGGAATTCTAAAACACAGTTGCCATAATGTTTTGAATTTAAATGGCCCAGCAGATTCCCTTGGAAGTCACTGTTTTGAGTGGACCTTGTTCTCTGGTTACGTTCATAAACCCAAGACTTGTCCTGGGTTATGATTATTCCACAAGATCATGTTCATTCATGGAAAGATCAGCTCTTTGAGCTAAGATGTTCACTTAAAGTTAAAAACGTCCAACCACATGAGATCTTAATTCAGTAGCTATTTTGTCAATGGTAATTCTACAATCTTCTACCAGTTTCTAGACTTCAGCCAGAATTTCTTTCTTTGTCGAGGTAAACAGTCTTCCCTCTTATGGCTCATCTTTGTAGTCCTCCTGATATTCCTAGATCCATCTAAAAACTGTTGTTTTATGTGAGGCAGCATTTCTGTAAACTTGTTGAAAAGCTTCAATGATTTGGGAAGATGTATATTTGAGTTTTTATTAGCCCTGGCCTCAAAGTTATTTTGTTTTAGGGCACTCTAACATGAGTAACAAGGAGCTCTGGTAGTGTAGTGGTCACGAATCGGGCTGTGAACCTTAGGGGCAGCAGTTCGAAATTACCAGCTGTTCCATGGTAGAAAGATGAGGCTTTCTGCTCCTGTAAAGATTTACAGCCTCGGAAACCCTGTACAGGGTCGCTATGACTCAGAACTGACTCCACAGCACATAACAACAACAACAACAACAACAAGAGTAAAAGGAGCTCTGGTAGCGTAGTGGATATGAATCAGGCTGCGAACCTCAAGGTCAGCAGTTCGATACTACCAGCTGTTCCGTGGGAGAACGATGAGGCTTTCTGCTCCCATAAAGATTTACAGCCTCAGAAACCCTGTATAGGGTCGCTATGAGTCAGAATTGACTCCATGGCACATAACAACAACAAAAGTAAGGAGTCCTGGTGTGGCACTCTGGATTAATGTGCCAGACTACAAAGCCATTTGAACTGCAAGGTCGGTGGTTCAGGCTCACCAGCAGCTCCTCAGAAACCCTATACAGGGCCGCTATGGGTAGAACCGACTCAACGGCATTTCACAACGGCATTTCACAACGGCATTTCACAACGACAAGAAGACTAAGACATGTATTACTGAGAGAACCTGTCTGCAGCCATCCACTGATCATCAATCACACAATGTTTAAGCACATTTTGGGGGCAGAATACTCATGCATCTATGCATTGGAGTTCTAGTAGCAATACTTTTGTGTCTCACCTCTTTTATTTAGTGGGATAGAAAGGCTGATGAACACCAACTACTCTAATACAATGCTGTATCCTTACATTCTAGAATGTTGAGTTTTGCTGTTGTGTCAAGAAAACACAAATCAAGACATAATGAGAGACTGTTGAACACTAAGAGGACATCTTCCTCCTTCCTCTCATGAAGGAGTTTGGGCAAACATGTGGGTTCTAGTTCTGAAGGACACACATAGGCTTTCCTACCTTCTCCTGTTTGCTACTTCCAAGTGTGATAACAATAATACTCACTTGTGGAGTACCCCACCCAACATGGGCAAAGGGACCCTGTGAATATCTAGGTCAGAGATGGCACAGTTACTGCTATGCACAGGTCACTATCTGTCACAGTGGTCATTCCCTTTAACCCAGAGCCAGCGTCAGAGAGTGTGCCCCCGGGAAACACTACCAACCTATTACAATGGACATTCAAATGAAACCTATTTACCCTTTCTGTTGTCTTTTCTCTCTCTCTTTCCCATTACAATTCAGTTCTTTTCCATTTAGTTACAATGATACAATAGGTATAAGACAAGGAAGAATCCCTGGAGGCACAGTGATTCAGTTGCTAAACAAAAGGTTGGTGGTTGGAATGCACTGACCACTCCACAGGAGAACAGGAGACAGCCTGCTTCTGTAAAGACTGTTGTTAAGTGCCACTGAGTCAGTTCTGACTCATAGGGACCCTGTATAGAGTTGCTGAGGAGCAGCTGGTGAGCTTGAATTGCCAACCTTGAGGTTCAAACTGACTTTGCAGTCCAGTGCATTAATCCACACCACTTGGAAACTGTATGGGACTCTTCTACTCTGTTGTATAGGGTCGCTATGGATCAAAATTGATTTGTCAGCAATGAATTTATATGACACGAGGGAGTTGTGGAAAATGGAATTTTTCCATGAACTTTTTGAGGTCCCCTTGCACAGGAGGAAGACCAGAAGGTGCAGTGCTCAAGCACTTGGCTGCTAACCAAAAGGTTGGTGGTTTCAACGCGTTCAATGGTATGGTGCCATAGGATCAGCACTCAAACTCACCAGCCGCTCCTTAAAAACTCTATACAGTCGTTATCAGTCGGAACTGACTCTATGACACTTAACAAGAAGTGACTCTGTGGGGGAAAAGACCTGGCCATCTGCTTCCATAAAGACCCCAGGCTAGGAAACCCTACGGACCAGGTCTACTTTGTCCTATAGGATCATTGTGAGTTGAAATTGACTCAACAGTACACACGACAACATAATCAAGAAAAAGTATATGCAGTACTGGATTCCTTCAACCGTGCCAGCAACCATTTCCTCAAATGACTCTCACGGGAAACATGTACATCAGGGTTCTTCACTTGGGGTTCCTTGACCTTCAAGGCATCCATGGACAGAATTCACAGAACTTAGGTGGTAAAAATACACATCTTTATTTTCATCTCTGAATGAAACTGAATTACTAAAACTACATTACTAGTAGAGGCACCTGTAACTTGGTCATGATGAAAATTACAGATATTTTTTATAGTTCACTTGTAGATATCTCAAGGACTCCTGGGGTAGCATTGTGGATCAGCACTGGACTGCAAACTGCAAGGTCGGCAGTTCAAAACCCACCAATTGTTCTTTGGAAGCCCTATAGCAGGGTCGCTATGAATCAAAACTGACTCGTCGACACTTAACAATAGCTACAACAGACATCTCAAATACCATTTATACCAACTTCTTCAAAATATCTATTGCTACATATCAACCAATCTCAATCTATTTAATATTTTAACATTAAATACTACATGGATAGTTTACTAAAAAATATTATCATGTCATAAATTAGATTTTACAAAAAGAGCTTGATAATAATATTTAAATATGATTGGCTTCTGTGGCAATCCTATGTATTTTGTTTTATGCATCTCAAAGCATTTTGTTGAGAAGGACTCATCAATGCTTCACCAGGTTGCCAAAGGAGCCCATGGCACAAACAGTTTAGGGACACCTGCTTAGACATCACTGTTATCATAAAACCGGAAACCCCATGTATGTTAGAGTACAAGTACACTTCACAGGGTTCTTAATAGCTACTATTTTGGAAATAGATCACTAGGCCTTTCTTCCAAGGTACTCTAAGTAGACCTAAAGGTGCAACCTTTAGATTAGTAGTTGAGTTGCAAGTTAACTATTTCTGCCACCCATGGACGCCTATTGAATGCTTACTATCGGTGTGTGGCATTCTAAGTAGCAAATACTTGGTATATATACAATCATTTATTTTGCGCAATTCTACCATGTGGTCCGTGGTACTGTTATCCCCATCCTACAGATTAAGGAGTTCAACAGTTGAAATCCATCATTAAAGCAGGTGTTCAAGCCCACCAGTGGATCCTCAGGAGGAAGCAGTGATAGTCTGCTTCCATAAGGATTTACAGCCTCAGGAACTCTAAGACACAGTTCTACTCTGTCCTATGTTGCTGCTGTTGTTTAGTGTCGTCGAGTCAATTCTGACCCATAGCGACCCTGTATAGGGTTTCCAAGGAGCAGCTGCTGAGCTTGAACTGCCGACTCTGTCCTATAGGGTCACTATAATTTGTGATCAATTTGAGGTCAATGGGATGGGTTGGGTTTGGGTTAGTGGAGCTAGACAATTATTTCAGAATATCTGGCCACACAGCATAAATTCTGAACCAACAGTCATTAACATGAAATCAAATCTCTATTTCTTTCACTCAGGAAACAGCATTATCCATAAAGAATGGAATTAAACTACATAGTATTCTCTGAGACTGTTAGTTATCATCTGCACCATTATGCATTTTCTGTACAGCAAAGGTAGCTGTGCTGTGGACCCAGTATGTCTAAGCAAACTGGGAACACAGTGTTACCATTAGCCATTACTTTGTTCCACCTCTCACTGCCTTTGGGCTCTGGAACACTGATGGTTTACAATCTCTAGATTATGAAATCCTTACAAACAGAAGCTTTATCTCTTATGTACAGACTTAATTACACTTTATCTTTTTATATGCAGACTTTGTGAGGCCTTTTGAGCCCCTAAACCACCTGCACTATAAAGTAACTAAGAATTGGGGATCAAGCATGTTAAGCTGGGGAAAAACTTGCTCCAATGACAGAAAATTGTGCCACAGGACTGTGGAGGAACTGGGCAAACTGTATTTGGAATCCAAAATGGGGTTTAGAATATGGGTTCCAGCACTAATTACCTGTTGGAATAATTACTTAAGCCTGTAATGAAGTCTATAATATAAAAAGGATGACATCTCTGACTACTAAATGAAGCATAAATAGAAAAGGTTTTTTTTCCCATATGTCAGTAAACACACACTTTGGTCTGATATAAAAACAACTTTTTATACTTAGAGAGTTTTTGCACAGTGAGCAGTATATAGTAGCTACACAATCAATGTTAATGATGGAGACATAATTTTTTTTTTTTTTTTTTTTAAAGACTGCCCCTTCAGAGATACTCAAATGCAGACTGGATAGCTTTTTGGCAGAGTTATATTCAATGGTCTCTCTCACACATCAAGTGGAATGTTCAGCCAGTTAGTGTGGGCATTCCTGCCCTTAGGAGTCTGATGCCCCCAAGTATCTTGATTCTTTCAAGACCATGTTCTGTGTAATAGCGGACCACTGACCTGGAAATTTGTGTAATTCTGTTTCCTCTTTTAGTGCTTAACTTGGGAGGGGAAGAAAAGGTGGATGTGCCATTCTCCCCTGGGAACCTGAGTCACTTATTGTCCAGAAGGAAAAAGATCGCTTTGATTATATTTATCTATCTGGGACCTTATCACAACAACATAAAGTTATTATTGAGTTAGTTCCAACTCATGGTCACCTCATGTGTTTCATACCATATATTGCCAGGCCTTTCTTCTGAGGTGCCACTGGGTGGATTCTGAGTAGATTTAAACCACCAACTTTTTGGTTAGTAGCCAAATGCTTAGTTGTTTGTGCTACCAGGGACTCTTATCTGGGACAAACTGTAATTCAGTGTTGGTCTGAAATTCAAGAGTAAATATATGTGTCTCACAAAACTCAAAATAATAATAAAAACACTCATAAAAATAAAGACCAGGCTTGCGGGTCTGATAGAGAGAGGTAGAACTCCTAAGACTATGGTCTTCAGACACCTTTCAAGCATAGAACTAATAATTCACGCCCATGGCTCAACTTTCAGTTGAAGAACAGATAGACTTATCAGGTAAACAGTAACAGCAGGGAGGACTGTACTCCTTTGGACAGCCAACCAGATGCGATGAAAAGGGCAGCATTTATTCAGGGATAAAGCAGGAAGGGATAGGAAAGAAGAATGAATGGGAATAGTAAACACATGGAGGAAGTGGAATACATGGGGGGGGGGGTTGCAATCAATGTCACAAATCAACATATGTATGAATTGTTGAATGGAAAACAAAACTGATCTTTATGCACAAATCATAATGAAATTTAAAAGACAAAAGAATGGTCTTCAGAAAGGCCTATTTCCATAAAATCTGTCATAAAACCATATGAAGCACAGTCTTTCTCTGTGCAAACATGAAGTCACTCTGAGTTGGCATAGACTTTAGGACAGCTGGTATACCGTCTTTATTCTAGCGTTTGACTGGTGTTGTTAAGTGCCTTTCAGTGGGTTCCAACTCAGAGAGACCCTATATAGGTTTCCACGACTGTTTATCTTTGTGGACGCAGATAGTCTCATCTTTCTCCTGCAAAATCGCTGGTTGGTTTGTGGTTCACAGTCCAGTGCTCATCTTACAGAGCCACCCAGCTCCAATACTTGGCTAAACATTAGAATTATCAGAAGAGTCTTTAAAAATAAAACTACCAACACCCTTGTGGATCAATTTACAGCAGAACAGTAGACAGGTCTATAAGGTGAAAAACAGTGCTCTGGAGCTATTCACTCAGAACAATTATCCATTAGAGATTAAAAGGGCAATGTTTGTCCAAGGACCAAGTTCAGAAGTCAGGAAGGTGGAAAGAAGGAGGAATGGAAATAGGAAACAATAGTGTAGACCTGGGAGGAGAGATGTTACATTGTGAGGATTGCAATCTATAATATGAAACAAAATGTGTATGAAGTGCTAAATGGAAAACCGATTTGCTCTGTAAACCTTCACCCAATTCACAATAAAAAGTTACAAACAAAAACTACCAACACCTGGATCCTACCATGACCAAATGAATCAGAATCTCCGGGAGTGAGACCCATACACCAGTGCTCCTGCAGATCCAAATGAGTCACGAGAATGAAGAAGCACTGCTCTACTCCAACCCATCCTTCCAGATTTCTTTCTAGAAAGCATAACTGGTTGCATAGGATCTTGTTGTCAAAAATGTCAGTATTTCACCTTTGCCCACCTTTCAACCTGTATTTACCTGCCTTAACTTACCTTATTCTCAACTCTACCCTTCCACAGGTGTACTGTCTAGGCTTCGAACTTTCCTTTCTTGTTGATTTGGCTCTCAAATGCCCTTTCCATCCAAGATAGCCTCCTTCATCCCCAGAGTGGTTCTCCCATCCTCCAAGGCCAATTCAATGTCTCTTCCTCCCTCAACTCCACCTTCTGTGGAGGGAATCTCTCCTTGTCCTGAATATGTTGTTGTTAAGTGCTGTCCAGCCGGTTCTGACTCATAAGCAACCGTATATAGAGTTTCCAAAGGAGCTCTGGTAGCTTAGTGGTTACGAATCGGGCTGCGAACATTAAGGTCAGCAGTTCGAGACTACCAGCTGCTCCGCGGGAGAAAGATGAGGCTTTCTGCTCCTGTAAAGATTTACAGCCTCGGAAACCCCGTACAGGGTCGCTATGGGTTGGAACCGACTCGAAGGCACCTAACAACAACACAGAGTTTCCAAGGAGCAATCGGAGAGCTTGAACCACTGACCTTCAGGTTCAAACCAACCCTGCAGTCCCGCACATTAACCTACAGCATCACGCCATGTCCTGAATAGGTATTTGTTTTATTTCTCCGCCCCCCGTTGTTGTTAAGTACCATCGAGTGGGTTCCCACTCATAGTGATCCTTCATAGGGTTTCCTAGGGCATAAATCTTTGCGAGAGCAAAAAGCCTCATGTTTCTCCCAAGGAAAGGCTGGTGGGTTCGAACCGCTGATGTTATGGTTCAGAGTTCAGTGCTTACCCTACAGAGCCACCTCATTCTCTTCCACCCTGTTGTTAAGTGTCATGGAGTCAGTTCCAACTCATATCGACCCTTTCCAAAGTTTCTTAGGGACAGATGGTGGGTTTGAACCGCCAACCTTACGGTCAGCAGTTCATTGCTTACCCTACCTTGTTTGTTGTTGTTGTTGTTAAGTGCCGTGGAGTCGGTTCCCACTCATAATGACCCTGTACAGGGTTTCCGAGGCTGTAAATCTTTACCGGAGCAGAAAGCCTCATCTTTCTCCTGCGGAACAGCTGGTAGTTTCGAACTGCTGACTTTGCCTTACAATCCAGTAAAAACCCCAGGACTCTATTACAAGCACCAAGGGGAGCACATTATACATAGTTGCTCTAGTTTTCTTGAATTCTTTTTCATGAGCCTTATGAAATTTGAATTGATAACTTAAAAAAAAAAAAAAAGTCTACCCAACAGCGCTTTTTTCCCTTATAACCAAAATGTAAGCCATCATAGTAGGTACTTGTACTGTTTGGCATTCTGGCTTCAGGACTCCCGGGTGAACAGATAAATACGGAAGTGATGTAAGAACAGGAGCTGAGTTATCTCAGATGTCTTTGATCTACAGCGCGAGAATTAGAGCAGAAGAGTTTCTCAAACTATGCGGAGGAGGACGGAGAACAATTTTATTAAGAACGCGGTTTGCTAGAGCCAACAGAAGAGAAGCAATGCCAACGACTTGAAATAAATCTTTATAATGGAAGTTTCAATACATGACTAATGCTTTTGTTTTCAAGTTAAAACACTAGGTTTGCACAGGAATCACTGCAAAGCACTCGCTGCCAACCTAGGCAGAAAATAACTTTTTAAGTCGCAAAGGCTTAGAAACTTTCAAGGTCTAGAGACTCAACCCAAACTTGGTTGGTTTTACCAAAGCCTGGGCGTGGGGGTGGGGATATTCAAGTAGCTGGTGAACCGAGATAATCAACGTTCTTCCACCCCAGCCGTCGTCATCCTCCTTTCCCCCCACCCTAGAATCGCTCCCCTGGGGTTCTGACCTGCGCCCGATACTGGCAACTGCCCCACGGGTTCCCACGACTGAACCTGGGGATCCGCGGGTTGGGGGAAGTTCCCGGAGAGGGGAGTCCTGGAGCACAGCGGAGCTGTGCGCATGAGGGATCCCAACGACAGGCTCTCACCTACCTGAGCGCCAGAAACCTCTCGCCCAGGAGCGCCAGCGAGATTCCCACCAGGCTCATAGCCACCAGCCGCCCCATGGCGCCGGAGCCCGGTGCGCAGCCTGGTCGGGCCTGGCCCGGGAACACGAAGGGCGGTGCCGGCTTCCCAGTTCAGCCGGCGCGGGGTCGGGCTCCGCCCCATCCCCAACCCCTGTGGGCCCTCGTCCCAGACCGCCGAGGCTCCGCCCCCGACAGGCCCTCGGTCTTTGTCAGCCCAAACTTACTCGCCCAGATACCTTCCATGGCACTGGGAATTGTACCCCACACTCTAGACTAGGCTGAAGACTGGAAACTGAATTCCATCACCTCCTTTCCCAAACAACGAACCCACAGAAAACCCTAAGGCAGCACGCGTATCTTTCTCACTTCCCTATTCTTCCAAAAGTTTCCTTACTTGCTATTCCGATAAGAAACTATTAAAGTTTAAAGTCTATTTTGTTTTCAATTATTAGCGGGGAAACAGGATCATGTAAGTATCTCAAATTAAAGTGACAACTTTTTAATAACAGGATGTAAATGGGAGGAAACGAATATTCTGTTGTTAGTATTACTCCATCTAGACTGGAGACCTAAGGATTTACATACACATTTCTTTTTGATCCAAACCCAAATTATGGGAGTAAAAATCGTTTTTGGTTTTCCTTTGTTTTCAGCTTTAACAACATAAGGAAATAAGGAAAAATAAATGTGTATAAAAGAGAAACTTACCCATTAAGATTGATGTAGCTATAGTCAGAAATAATCTAATAATTTCCAGTGTTCAATCACCACCCCACTGTATGTACCATGTCTGATTCGATAACGTTCATTGGGTAGTGCAGAACCAAGCACTTCTGGGACACCGGTTCCTTCGGTTGATTATCTGTGTTAACCTGAGGGGAGGAGACTGCAGCTAATAACAGAACCGCCAGAGTATGTAGACAGTCTCACAGGCAATTGCAATTCTTAATAAACAATAGTTTCGCAAACAACCAGTAAATAAAAGCAGATGCCATTTCTTACCACTCCCTAAGTCCTGCCACCACTCCACCCCTCTCAATGCTCTCTCTGTTATATGTGCTGTGTCTAATTCAGCAATATTGAGCTAAACTGGATTGTAGATGTAATTGTCTTTTGAAGACCCAGCGGATTTTACCTTTTTGTGTGATGCACTGTTCTGATAATTTGGTGAGCCTACAGATAGCTCTGGAGTCCTGGTGTGGCTCTGTGGGCTAATGCGTCAGACTGTAAAGTCGTTTGAACTGCAAGGTCGATGGTTTGAGCTCATCAGCTGCTCCTTGGAAACCCTATACAACAGGGTACGTATGGGTCTGAATTGATTTGACAGCACTCAACAACAACAACAGATAATTCTAAGAATAATCTTTATAAGTGTATACAATAAAGTACATAGGATTTCAAAGGAAACCAATGAAACTGAGAAGCAGCTATCAAAATATTAAAAAAAAAAATTGGCTATATATAAGTGTCTGCAAATATTGCATAAGACCATTATTGGAAAAGCCTAAGAAAAGATACCCATACTTTGTTGTTGTTGTCAGGTGCCATCGAGTTGGAGACCCCATGCACAGCAGAATGAAACAATGTCCGATCCTGGGCTAACCTCACTACCGCTGCCACACTTGACGCCATCAATGATGCCACCTGGCTGATCCATCTCGCTAGAGGTCTTCCT
>NW_006408528.1:12035576-12036304 GCF_000296735.1 Chrysochloris asiatica | reverse complement strand
GATCTGATATAATCTGATGAACTTGACCTATACCTATGGAGCAGCAACTCAAAAGAAGGAACAAATCCTTACAGCAAGAGTCATTCCCACCCCCTCCACACACAGAGTGGACGGAGATGGGCAGCTTGGACATTGGATACTCAAATGGGGAGGGGGGAGACTACAAAGGCAAGAAGTGACTGGCTTACAAGCTTTCAAGGGGGAACCTAGTGATAGGGAGCATGGAGGAAGGCAGACTCTCCAGTGGGTACTATTCAATCTGTCTGGGTGGAGCGGATGAAAGGAAATACAGAGGGGTAACTCGTGATACTGTAGTGAATAATGCTTATCAGGACGGATTATGAGGGTTGGAAAGGCAAAGGTAGACATTTTGCTACAAGGAGGGGAATGATTAATTCTACAGGCTAGGAGCGGAGATATCTGGGACCATTAAAGGAGAAGAGTTGAAAGCGGGACCCTACCCAGAGAAACAGAGATGCCTGAGATGGAGACAGAGATGATGACGTGGAGTAATGAAGCGGCTGGGGACTATGGATCCAGAGAGGGAAAGGGACTGTGGGCGGAAAACTGGGGGGAGGAGGGGGAAGTGTAGGGATTGGGTTTCTGGGATATACCCTTTGGGTGGTTGATGATGCATGGAGGGGATTGGAACCATGGCAATGAGATGATATACAATGGAATGATTGTAAAACTAAAGTTCTCTCATGTAAACTACCATATAATTAAGT
>NW_006408528.1:12027481-12035476 GCF_000296735.1 Chrysochloris asiatica | reverse complement strand
CTGTGCTCTTTGATCTTCATAAGTAAATGTTTCAAGTCCTCTTCACTCTATGAATAGCAGAGAAACATTGTCAGATACCCATACTAAAAGGAAAAAAAAAATTCTTTGTTGATTACCAGGGGTGGGAGGGAAGGGGACAGTAGAGCACAGGGTAGGGGATAGATAGATATATCATAGTTCCAGTGTTGAGGAGGATAATACACAAGAAGGGGGAGTGGGATGGAAGAACAAGGTAGGTAGGGGAACACTTAGGCAGGTTTGCATGGGTTAAAAGGAACAGAGGTAAATAGTGATATATGCTCAACCTTGGAAAAACAGGGCTCTGTGAATGGGTGAAAGAGGGAAACTAATGTTAAGATGCTTGATTGTCTTATGAATATTGGTTTCCCTTGTCTGCTATTGTAAAATAGACACTTGAGTGGGATAGAAAGGAGTATCGGGAAACACGATTATAGAAAGCTTGTAAGCCCATCTTTTGCCTGTAACTCATTAGAATACTTGAAAGGGGTTCTAGAACTTGCTCAGTGAAATAGGCTTCTTGCAGAGGCTTTGTAGTGTATAGGACCTTAGGTGAAATCCTGAGCCCCATCCATAACCTTCTGAGTTGTGACATTCCCACTAGAAAGGACAAGCAGACCAGCCTGGAACTACTACAGGAACAGCAGATATTTCTTGAAAAAAATACCAGTGGAATGTGGGACTCTATCCAGAGAAGCAGGGACACCAGAGACGGAGGCAAAGATGACATGGAGAGATAAAACAGCCTAGACTCATGGGAAAAGACAGGCTGTGTGCTGGCAGCCAGGAGGCAGGCTTGCAGAATGTGCCTTTGGCTGTTTAAATAATTATATATTCCTGAGTGTTTTTGTGTACGTCCTCCCCCAAAAAAGCAAAGAAAACCAAAACAAAACAGGGGATATAGAAGCAAATACTGTTGAATAATGATACGTGGAGGGAATTGTAATCATTGCAGTGAAATGATGAATGTAAAACCAATGTGCTCCCATGTAAACTATTACTCAATTCACAATAAAAAAACTTTTTTTTTAAGTGCCTGCTGTATTATTAACACATTAAATAGCAAGACTGAGCATCATTCTTTCAAATAGGTGAACCTAAATGTTATTTCAAAATAACTGCTATAGCTGTCATGTAATAAAGATGTCGTATAAAAACTGCCATTTTCATTACTACCAAGGTTGTTTTCTACTTTCATAATTGACCACTACCAGCTGCCATCTAGTTGATTCTCATTCATGGTGACTCCATGTGCATCAAAGTAGGACTTTGCTCTATGGGTTTCCCATGGCAGGTTTCTGGAAGTAGATCATCAGAGTTTGCTTCTGATGTGCCTTTAGATGGACTTGAACCTCCAATCTTTTGGTTAGCAGCCAAGCATATTAATCATCTGCACCATTTGACACCTCCTTAATTCTATCTATTCTTCACTTAGGTTCACAATTCTTCCATAATCAAATTGATAACAGAAATTCAAAAAGATTCCCTATGAACCTTAGGGGGCAGTGAACCGGGGGAGGAACAACTCAGAGAGGGTGGGTAAGAATGATTGCACAGCTGGATGAATGTAATCAACGTCACTAAATGGTACATGTAAACATTATTGAATTAATGTATATTTTGGTATATTCTCAATAATAACAATAATCCTTCCATCTGCTAAGGCTATGTTTATATAGGTAGAGGTAGAAGCTTCTCTGTAGGAACATTTTTAGTGTCAATCATTGGGAAAGAGAAGAGTTTCACATGTTACATCAAACTTTAGAATGAAAACCTAAAACAGAGTGCCTGGTGCAGTTGCCTGGGTTTTTCCCTGGGCCAAGTCTGCAAGTCTTGTTCTGAAGGATTCCAGGTTAGAGGAAATATTAAAAAGCATGCTTCATAAGCACTAAATCAGACTTAGAACTCTCTCAACATGTGTCACAGTGTGATACTGTGGATTAATGCACTGGACTGAAAAGTCAGTTTGAACTGCAAAGTCGGCAGTTCAAACTCATCAGGTGCTCCTCGGAAGCCCTATACAGGGTCACTATGGGTAGGAACTGACTCGACAGCACTTAACAGCAACAACATGTGTCACAAAATGAGGAAGATTCTTTGATATAAAAATGCATTGAAGAAATGATATAAAATATAGCTATTATTAGCACAATATTTTCCCTCTTTTGCTCCACTCTTGAGCTTCTCGGAGACTAATATAGACACAACACCCCCATCAAGCCATTTTCACAAAAGTCCAATTTATTAAAAATACCATAGCCGATCAAGGATGATGGTTACATATTTTCAATATTTATACTTAATGAATTAACATTCTTCAATTTTAGGTTACATAATACAAAATTGTTGTCTGTAGAGGCAAAAAAAACCCCACACATATACAAAATGGGATAAAATGTGCTAGTCACAAAATGCTTATACAGTTTATGAAAAATATTGATTCCTGGTTCACTATAGGAGGAGTTGTCTAATAATAGAACTCATGTTTAAAATGAATGAGACCCTCTGTTTCCTCCACCATAAGCCTGCCAATATACCTCTATGATGCAAGGATTAACACATTCTGAGATCATGTTGAAAGTTAATATTTAAGGCTCTTGGTGAATTTGAAATGTAGGCCAGATGGTCTGCCTGTTCCCACCAGACTCAACCTTACTTCTCTGAGGGTCATGGTAATTTGCAGCCCCTATCCTCGAAGCAGTGGGACTCTGTGGGGAGAAGACAGACTAATAAAAACTGACAGAACTCCCTAGCTTCCGTTAAGACCGACTCAGTATGACCTGAATTCAATGGGTAAAGTAAAGACATGTGTTATGGGTTGAATTGTGTCCCTACAGAAGTTATATTGCAGTCCTAGGCCCTGTAACTGCCAATATGACCCTGTTGGGTATAAAGGTTTTCTTTCATTATCTTAATATGGTCATATGACAATAGTAGGGTGTGTCCTAAGCCTAAACCACTTATGAGAGGCAGCTTATAAAAAGACAGCAGTGCCAAGACACATCAAGGAATGCCAAGGAACTGGCACATGGAGGGACCCCCCCCCCCTACAGTTGATGGATTTTTGCCTCCAAAACTGAACAATATACTTGGTATCTTGTGTTATAGCCACACTAGGTAACTAAGACAACACTTTTCTCCATGTTCTACTAAATCTATGCTTGCTTCGCATATGTAATAGCAAAATTGTGTTTAGTTTTCTATTCGTGTTCTATATGTGCAAATCCCTTCACAAACCACAGTGATTAGGGTCAACTGAAGCAACAACTACAGCTCCTATTTATTGAGCAATTCCTATTTGGCACACTTTACATACACTTTTTCATTGACCATATTTTTACACAAGTAACAAGGGCAACCCCCTCATGCATTAGTTTCTTAGTGCACTATGCACATCATATGAATGTGGAGGCACATTGTTTGTGAAAAATATGGTAATCCCTACAACAACCATTTGAATTAGGTAATAAAATGAAACCTGTAAAAATATCTCTTGACAAAACTTCCTTGCTTTTCCAGGTTTCTCACGTTTTCCACTTTTGACAGGGTTCAATCTTACCACATTTCAATCACTCAGTTTAGTGGAAAGAATTTGTATTTTCCTTCTTTGACAGATTTCTACCTTATATAGGTTCTGGTTTTCACAGGCTTTACTGTTTTTTTATCCCTATATTACAGAACCATGGTGGAGCTAGGAGCCAATATAAAAAAATTTTACTCTGATCCCATCCCATATTTGACATATCTTTTATTAATTGTCAAATGAACAGATATCTGTTCCTTTGCTATTCATAGTAAGAGCAGAGAAGAATGTACTGGTAACAGTTGTGAAATAGACATATAAATTCTCAAACGAGAGTTCAAAACTCAGGGCTTTTTTTTTCAAATGCTTTTCCTTTGCCTGTGGTTGCTGTTGTCTTTAAGTGTTGTTGAGTTGGTTCTGACTCACAGTCACCCTCTATAGGGTTTCTGAGAAGCAGCTGGTGGGTTTGAATCACTGACCTCATTGTTAGTAGTCCAGTACTTATCTTGCATTAAATCACTTAACATTTGCTTTAGTCTGCATCCCCAAGTAATTACTGGGAATTCAAAGATAAAAGAGGTACACATTACCTGCCTTGATAGCGATCATAGTCTAATGAGACACAGTAGACACTGAATCCAGACACATTCAATGTTAAGTATCAGCAACCAGGAACTGTGAACTTTGATCTTTATCCTGTATGTCATGCAAAGTCACTAAACGCTTTGAAGGAATGGAGAAACATTCATGTATTACAAAGGTCACCCTGTTGGCTGTGTGGAAGGTAGGTTGGCATGTACTACCCAAACCTACTTGAGATCCCAGATGCGATCAAGGGAGAAGCTTTGGAGAAGGAGAAAAGGGAGTGGCTTTTAAAGAATCGCAGAGGTTGGAGGGATAGATATGAGTGAGGATGTGGAAGGAAAAGAGGTATTGTAGATGACTTGGATCATTTAAATGGGTGAATAGGGGTACACTACTTAAATGGAGAACCAGATTGGGGGTGTCAGGATTTGGGAGCTGCTGATGAGTACAGTTTGGGACACATCATATTTGATGTGTTTTGAGCTCAGAACGCAATTACAGACAAGTCTTTGGTGTTCAGGAATAAGATCCTTCCTGGAGGTGAAGACTTGGAGTCGTTATCTGAAAGCCCAGGGAGCTGAGTAGGTGATTTTCTAGAAAATGTGAGGTTGTAACCAGAAGTGAGGTGGTAAATATAAATGTCTTAGAAACTTTATGGATGTGTAAATGGCTAGGAGACAGGTCAAAGGAAGGAAGTGGGATAGAGAATTAAGAATTGAATTGAGCTTCGTGGTTCACCATAAATTAGGGAAATCAGATTCTGGCATAAATGTAGTCATTTCCTCCTTACCGTGAATCTAGATATGAGGGCTTGAAATTCTTTACAATGTAGTGCTCTAGGTAGTCATGACTTGTTAACAGAGAATGAAATCTATTTGGCATCTCACCACAGAGCTTGGAAGCAAAGTGGAAGATAGGATGGGAGGAGAGGCTGGAAAGAATTCTCCCGAATTACTTGTGTGTGACATGAGACATCCTGTTTCCTGGTTTTTATTTAACTCCATTGGTAGGAGTGACAAGGAGAATATTTCTGGCTCTAACAAAACCTCTATCTTCTCCATTCCTTCAACATCTATTGCCTTACCTCCAATATCTGCAAAAATCTCATTAGATTTTTTATCTTTAATTTCTGTGGTCAAGAGGAGACACCCAAGATCCCTTGTCAACCATCATTCTCAGACGACTCTTACCTCTGTATGACTAAGTATTTTGCTCCATCTCTAACTTCTCCAGCTCCCTAAACTCTTTCTTGTGTCCTCTGGACCTCAGTCTTTTACAAACTTGCTTATATCCTCAACTTCGTCTGTAAGTGTTCTGTTCAACTTGAGGTGTTATCTACTGACTCCCATTCCTGGTCACTGTCCCCTCTGTTCTTAAAGATTCTAGGCCCTGGCTTATGATCATTTCCTCTTGGTCTTCACTGTCAAAAATGTTAGCAGCTTTAATATACATAAAACCATTCCATATCCTAACTTTTCAGTCTATAACCTCCTTTTCTCCAATGACTTTGTCTCCACCCCTCTCTGCCACCTATTCCTGTGGTTAAACTCTTAGGCTTTGCCATGACAGTAATTTTAACAGTTTTAAAATCTCAATTTCAGAAGCTCATTTTCTAGTCACAATCTATATTTTTAGCTCATTCTTTCTAGTACTCTCATCTTTGAAAATTCTTTGACCTACAATCCACTAATTATCACCTTTTCACTGCCCCTCATTTCTGTCATGCTTTGTATTTCTACCTTATAGAGTTCAGATTCCATGATACCTCGTATTGGCTCTTATTTATGTCTCAATTCCCTTCTTCTCTTTCTCCTTTCTGTGTACTTTCTTGGTAAACCTCCAAACCTGATTAAATCTGACTTTCTGTACTAAACTTGCTCTTGTAGAGTTGAATTTGCCTGGAGAAGAACATTGACTGTTTTACTTTAAATTTACGACCACTCATTTTGTTGGAGTCCTAGTAAGGCACTGTAGGATAAGCACTTGACTGCTAACACCAAGGTGGGTGGTTCAAACTCACCAGCTGCTCTATACCATGAATAACCATGATTGGAACTGACTCAACAGCATTTAACAACCTTGGAATTGAGTTGAAGGCAACCAACAACAACAAAGCCACCTCAAATATGTCCTTAGTGCAGCCCAGCAATTCTAATACATCTCACCGGTCCACTCATTCTCCCACTCTTGTATCTCTATCCTCATTCAAAGCTACTATGAGCTGATAACCTTGCTCCTCAATTTATCAAAGTTACGTCGTTGTTGTGCACATGGAACATTCTCCAGAATAGACCATGTTTTAGGCCACAAAACAAGTCTCCATAAATTCACAAATATCAAAATACTACAAAACATCTTCTCAGACCACAAGGCTATTAAATTGGAAATCAGCAATAGAAAAACCAAGGAAATCAAGACAAATACATGGAAACTGAACAACACCCTGCTGAAAAGTGACTGGGTAGTAGAAGAAATCAAATGAATTCGCAAAATTTCTCGAAATCAATGAGAATGAAAACACAACATACCAAAATCTTTGGGACACGGTGAAAGCTGTGCTGAGAGGACAATTTATTGCAATAAACGCACACATCCAAAAAGAAGAAAGAACTAAAATTAACATATTAGCACGGCATCTACAATGATTAGAAACAGACCAACAGAGGGAACCCACAGTCACCAAAAGAAAAGAAATAATAAAGAGCAGAGCAGAAATAAATGAGACAGAAAACAGAAAAACTATAGAAACAAACAACAAGACAAGAAGCTGGTTCTTTAAAAGAATTAACAAAATCGACAGACCATTGGCAAATCTAACAAAAGAAAAGAGAGAGAAGACACAAATAACACACATTAGAAACCACATGGATGATGTCACAATGGAACCAAAGGAAATTAAAAGGATAACAACAGAACACTATGAAGAATTGTACGTCAACAAATTTGAAAACTTAGAAGAGATGGATACATTTTTGGATAAACACGACCTACCAAAACTTACACACAGTGAAGTAGAAAACCTGAACAGACCCATAACAAAAGAAGAAATCGACCAAGTCAACAAAAGACTCCCAACCAAAAAAAGTCCAGGCCCAGATGGCTTCACAGGTGAATTCTACCAAACATTCAGGGAAAAGCTGTCACCAATCCTACTCAAATTAATCCAGAATATAGAGGAGGATGGAAAACTTCCTAATACATTTTATGAAGCAAGTATAACCTTCATACCAAAGCCAGGGAAGGACGTTACTAAGAAAGAAAACTATAGACCAATATTCCTCATGAACATAGATGCAAAAATTCTCAACAAAATCCTAGCCAACAGAATTCAGCAACACATCAAAAAGAGAATACATCATGATCAAATGGGAGTCATATCAGGGATGCAAGGATGATTCAACATTAGGAAAACGATCAACGTTATCCACCATATAAATAAGAAAAAAGAAAAGAACCACATGATCATATCGATTGATGCAGAAAAAGCATTTGACAAAATCCAACATCCGTTCCTGATAAAAACACTCAACAAAATATGAATTGAAGGAAAATTCCTCAACATAATAAAGATCATATATACAAAGCCAACAGCCTATATTATTCTCAATGGAGAGAAATTGAAAGCCTTCCCTCGCAAACAGGAACCAGAAAAGGATGTCCTCTGTCACCACTTCTATTCAATATTGTGCTGGAAGTCTTAGCAAGAGCTATACAGCAAGACAGGGAAATTAAAGGCATCCAAAGTGGCAAAGAGGAAGTAAAACTCTCCCTATTTGCAGACGATATGTATAAGAAGATATGTATGTATGTATGTATGTACGATATGTATGTATGTAGAAGACCCCAAAGACTCAGTAAAAAAGCTACTA
>NW_006408528.1:12020092-12023961 GCF_000296735.1 Chrysochloris asiatica | reverse complement strand
CCAGAGAGGGAAAGGGACTGTGGGCGGAAAACTGGGGGGAGGAGGGGGAAGTGTAGGGGGTGGGTTTCTAGGATATACTCTTTGGTTGGTGGATGACGCATGGAGGGGATTGGAACCATGGCAATGAGATGATATACAATGGAATGATTGTAAAACTAAAGTTCTCTCATGTAAACTACCATATAATTAAGTGCCGTCAAGTCGATTCTGACCATAGCGACCCTGTATAGGGTTTCCGAGGAGCAGCTGGTGAGCTTGAACCGCCAAGCTTGTAATTCAAATGGCTTTGCAGTCTGACACATTAACACAAAGCGCCACAGAGTTATAGATACCTACAGAAGACTTTCTATTGTTTCTGTTGCCACTTCAACCCATCTGCTTGCATTTGGTCCTATATGTTTATCTTCACTCCTGATTGTTATGCTACTGAGGCCATTTCCCCATTTGAGCATCTGATGCAATGCTTCCTTGTATACCCAGGGACATCATGCGAATGACTGCCCCCATGTTCTCTTGCGTCATCAATTTTTTCCTTCTGATTGCATTATTCCCAACAACACATAAACATATGGTAATTTCTGTGTTTTGGGAAGAAAAATCCTCTGGGTCTTACTTTTCCCTTTAGATATCATCTTAGTTATCTTCTCTCCTTTATAGAAACAGTCCTTGAAACCTTTATTTGTACCTAACTCTCTCCAATTGCTCCCTCCTATTTTCTCTTCATAGCCAAACACTTTTGGACCCTTTTTCTGATCCATCTTTTCCAGTGTATATATATTTTTAGACAGGATGAGGACTAGTTTTTCAAACTACCCCAATTATTTTTTTCAAATTATTTCAATTGCTCCTCTTCAACCCACTGTTACTTAGTGAGTCTCATTTGATGTAGAGGGTAAGCCAGAACTGGAATTGGCTTATGATTCCTGATATGGTAGTTGAGATGGTCATGCTAATCCCTGATTTGGGCTCCAGGCCCTCTCCAAAGCTTCCTACTTTGATTTAAAACCATAAAATGGGGAGAAGTCATCTGAAGTGAAGTGTTTGAAGCAGTTTTCCATCTTCCTCAGGCAGAATGTCACCTGGACCATTGCAAGGACTTCTGTCCTGGGCCTGTCGCCCCTAGTCTTCTTGGTCTACCAAACTACACACCACTGTCAAGTTATAATCTATTTATAAACTCATTGTCTTGTCTTTTAAATCAACAGTCTTAACTCTTGAGGCCCTCAGTTACTGATTCTGTTCCCATCAATGTAGTCAAATGACAGCCTTCATAAATTTTCATTTTGCCTGACTTATCAACATCATTTTTCATAGTTGGTCATTCCTTTGTAGATAAACTTAGTTCATTTGGCTTCCAGTATACCATACAGTAACCACCAATAATTGTAATCAAGTCAAATTTGACTCATGGTGACCCATCTGTGTCACATTAGAACTGTGCTCCATAGACTGCTTGTTGTTGTTGAGAACATACACTAATTCAATGGCTTTTGCATATACGATATAGTGACATTGATTGTGTACCTTTAGTAGTGTAACTACTCTTACCCTCCTCCTCTGAACTCTTCCTTATCCATCAACATAAACTCTCAGCCCCTAAGCTTCCTAGCTAATCTTTCAAGTTGCTGTTGCTAATATGATCCCATATAAATATGACAGTATGTAAAAAAATAGTGTTTGAAAATCATAGAACCCTTTATTAAAATCATCATATTGTGAAGCTATTGCTTTTCAGCATATTTTCCATCTAGGTCTATATACTTCTGAAGGAGGTGTTCTCATAGTTTAACTCTTCCCCAAAGAATTCTATGCTCTCTGATTTATACCACATCAAAACAGCATTCTTGTGGTTGTTATTAGATGCTGTCAAGCCAATTTCAATTCATAGTGACCCTATGCCTAACAAAAACAAAACACCACCCAGTCCTGAGTCATCCTCACAATTGCTTGAGTCCATTGCTGCTGTCACTGTGTGAATCCATCCTGTGAATTATTGTCATAATTCACGCAGTAGAAGACTTTGCATAGTAAATATAGCACAAGTAAACATCTCCATTTCTGCTATTCTCTGCTTTCACCAAAGATCCATCTGACATTTCTCTTTTTTGTTGACCCACCACCTAACTAAGCATGATGTCCTTCTCCAAAGGATGGCCCCTCCTGATAATATGTCTGAAGTATGAGATATGAAATCTCACTATCCTGGCTTCTAAAGAGCATTCTGAATATACTTCTTCCAACACAGATTTGTTTGTTCTTCTAGCAGTACCATGGTACTTTTAATATACGTCTCCAACATCAAATGCATCAAGTCTTCTATGATCTTCCTTATTCATTGTCCAACTTTCACATGCATATAAGGCTGTTGTAAATACTATGGTTTGAGTCAGGTTCATCTTAGTTTGCAAAATGACATGTTTTCTATTGAACATTTTAAGGAGGTTTTGTGCAGCAGACTTGCCTAAAGTAATGTGTCTCTTGATTTTTTTACTGCTGCTTCATGAGTGTAAATGGTGGATCCAAGCAAAATGAACTCTTTGACAACTTCAACCTTTTCCCCAATTATGTTATTTATTGGTCCAGAGGTGAGGATTTTCCTTTTTTTTCCACTGAGGTGTAATCCATATCTTAGTCAGTAAGTGTTTTAAGTTTTCTTTGCTTTCAGCAAGTAAGGTTGTGCTATCTGTATATCCCAGTCTTCCTCCAATCCTGATGGCGTGTTCTCCTTCATATAATCCACCTTCTCAGATTCTTTGCTAATACTGATTGAATAAGTATGGTGAATGAATATATTATGTTAGGTGGTGAGAAGTGCTGTGTACAAAACCACACCAAGAAAGAAGAAGAGAACTGTTATGGGTGGAAGTCTGGTTGTTATTATAATAAGAATATTTCTGGAAGTCTTCGTTATCAAAGTATCACTACATAGTTTTTTGAAGGGAGGATGGGAGCAAGTATGTGGCTTTCAGGAAAAAGAACATTCCAGGTAAAGGGTACAGCAGGTGCAAAGCCCTGAGAAGAACAACAAGTATGCCTGGTACTTTCCAAAAAAAAACAAAGGATGCCTTCAGCAAGGTAGAGAGTAGTAGGAGATCATCAACTATGATGATTCTTGTTGTGAATTAGATGAAGTTTAACTCTTCCTCTGAGTAAGATAGAAAGGCACAGGGTGAGGGTACAGGGTTGTGCAGACCAGAGACTGATTTGCCTCATGTTTGAACAGAATCACTCTGGCTGTTGTGTTGTCAATAAACTGTAGAAGGGCAAGGCTGGAAGCAGGGCCACAAGTTAGGAGACTGATGATGGTATACTGACAAGGGTGATGACACAGGGGGTAGTGAAATATATTGGGATTCTAGGTAGTTGTTGAAGATAGAAGAGACAGGATTCACCGATGGAGTGAACGTAAGAAATAAGAAAAGGAGAAGAGTCAAAGATAAATGAAAGATTTTTGCCCTGCAGTTGGAATCATGAAGATGCTATTAACTGAGATGGGAAAGACTCACACCATGGAACTCATTACATGTTTATTACATGAATGAATAAATGGGGCCAATGCAGTAAACTTTTACAATGACTGGGGAAAAATGGGAAAAGCTGACCTGTGTTTGATTATTTTCAATGGAAGGAAAGTGATACTACTTTGATGTCTGTGTTCTTTCTAAAAATGGTAGCCTCGCACTTCACACATACTCCATTTAATTTATCTTTGCATAGTGTTGATTTTTAAAATGCTTATTTTTTTTAAGGTTTTTATTGTGGATTGAGTGAAAGTTTACAGGGCATATCATCAGTTTTACATTCCACAAATCATACACCATCAGTTAACAATATTTCTCTCTATCCACTTTGTTGTTGTTGTTGTTGTT
>NW_006408528.1:12004619-12019482 GCF_000296735.1 Chrysochloris asiatica | reverse complement strand
TGTTTGTGTATTCCCTTTGAGTTTCAGTCTTAGATAGGAGTTTGTCCTGAAGGCACTTGATTGCTAGCCTTGATGTCTTCCTGGCGAACAGCTTGCTTATTCTTGTAGTAGCCAGTCATGCTGACATTTTTGTTTGGGGTTTTTCCTGATGATCTTTCTTTGAAGATGTATCTTCTGTTACTGTAGCTGTTCCAGTCTGCTTGTCCTTTCTAATGGGAATGTACCATCTCATAAGGTTCTGGATGGGGCTCAGAATTCCACGTAAGGTCCTATACTCTGTAAAGGCTTTGCACGAGGCCTATTTCACTGGGCAAGTTGTAGAACCCCTTTTAGGTATTCAAGATGCCTTTTTTTTATTAAATAATTTTCTCTCACATACATGCATACCAAACGTCTAACATTGTACACTAGTAAGTATCTTTTTCTGGAACCCCCAGGGCTACCATCTACTTTTATCTAATAAGAATTAGTACAAAAACTATCTGGTAATTCCTTCTAGTAGGTGTGCTACCCTAAAGGAAGTTTTCTGAAATGTGTATTGTTTTCTCTTTTGAGGATCTTTGTCTGCAATTTGATCTTTGTTCTGGTGCACAGTATTGACACATACATGTTGACAAAAGGAGTGCAAGTGATAGAACTGGATCTACCAAAAGAAAACAAAGAATACCATGACAGATACCATTTTTAGATGAGACACTAAAGCACTTCTAAATAAACGTCTGAGAAACAGGGGGAAGCGTAGCAGACCATCAGATACTGGAAGTAGTTCCTGACATTGAGAAGTCATGACATTACGGTCATGACCCTAAGTGTAGCCTAGGAGGTCAGGCAGCATTTTAGTGAATGGGAGATGGAAGAAGTGATGGCCTGAAACAGGAGTGCCAGAAACCATCTCTCTATTGGAAATGCCTTAAAAGTCCTGAGATGAATCGTTCTTTTAATGCTCCCATTCCTAAGAACCCATCCCCTTTAAGTGAGGCATTATTGTACAGCACAGAGAAGTAGGAGGAGCTTAGATTTTATTTTTACTATATTATTAAGGAGCTCTGGTAGCGTAGTGGTTACGAATCGGGCTGTGAACCCTAAGGTCAGCAGTTCGAAACTACCAGCTGTGCCGTGAGAGAAAGATGAGGCATTCTGCTCCCGTAAAGATTTATAGCCTCGGAAACCCCGTACAGGGTCACTATGGGTCGGAATCGACTCGATGGCACTTAACAACAACAACATATTATAAGTCTAGACAAGAAATTCTAGGATAAGCATTAGACTACTAATGGGAAGTTTGGTGGTTCAAGCCCACCAACCACTCCTTGGAAGCCTTTTATAGGGTCACTATGAGTGGAAACCAAATTGCTAATATTTAACAACAACAGCAGGTATAAAAGTAATAAAGAATTGATTTTGGAGACCAACTTCATTTCCTACTTTTCATTTTTTCTGCTGCAAGCTGTACGTTTCTAAAGAAAGAAAGAAAAAAATATTATGATTTCTTTTTAAGCCTGCACATTTTCTTTTCATTCTTTTCTGTTTAACAAAGATTGTGAAGCTTAAATTTGCCTGGGAGTTTAGAGAGCAGGTGAGCGCACTTTTGGCAAGGAAGTTAGCTGCATTTCTAGCTCCTTCCCAAACAGAGATAGTGCTTATCATATACGTGGAATTAATGTAAGCAAACATAATAGCTGCTTACATGGAATATGATTAGTTGGAGAAAAGGTGTTAAATTAAGTCCTCATATCCTTTGTAGCTTTATTGCTCATTTCCAATTATTTCCTTTTATATAGCTTAAAAGTTAACCACCTTTACTTGCCATCTCAGTGATGTATATTAGAAAAAAATCTTAAAAAGGAAGTCTGTGGCTCATCTGTGTGACGAGACAGCAGTTACTTCATCTCACATAATCTACCTCATTAAATTTCTCAAAATACTCTTCTGGTGAAGTTTGTTCTCTATCTTATTTGATGTGTTTCTTCTCTTTTCTTCACTTTATGATACACAGTTTATTTTCTTCTAGTTATTCATAAGACAATGTTGGCATAATCAATGTATATGACACTGAACATGAGGAATGGGGGAGAGTTATACTCCAGTGCTTCTCCTGTAGTATGACACCAGGATACCAGGATTCCTATGACAACATATATCCCCATTGTTGTTGTTGTTGTTAGGTGCATTGAGTTGGAACTGACTTGGTGGTGAAAGCAGTGCTGAGAGGTCCATTCATTGTGATAAATACACATATCAAAAAAGAAGAAAGAACGAAAATTAACACATTGACACAGCATCTCCAGATTAGAAACAGATCAACAAAGAGAACATACAGTCACCAAAAGAAAAGAAATAATAAAGATTAGAGCAGAAATAAATGAGATGGAAAACAGAAAAACTATAGAAAGAATCAACAGGACAAGAAGCTGGTTCTTTGAAAGGATTAATAAAATTGACACATCACTGGCAAACCTAACAAAAGAAAAGAGGGAGAAGACACAAATAACACGCATAAGAAATCACATGGGCGATGTCACAATGGAACCAAAAGAAATCAAAAGGATAATAACAGAATACTATGAAAAGTTGTACTCAAACAAATTTGAAAACTTAGAAGAGATGGATACATTTTTAGAAAAAACACAACTTACCTAAACTTATACAGAGTGAAGTAGAAAACCTGAACAGACCCATAACAAAAGAAGAAATTGATCAGGTCATCAAAACTGATGATGTCCTGTTTTCCCAACCGAAAGAAGTCCAGGCCCAGATGGCTTCTCGGGTGAGTTCTATCAAACACTCAAGGAAAAGCTGTCACCAATTCTACTCAAATTATTCCAGAATATAGAAGAGAATGGAAAATGCCCTAATACTTTTTATTAGTATAACCCTCATACCAAAACCAGGGAAGGACGTCACTAAGAAAGAAAATTACAGGTCAATATCCCTCATGAACAAAAATTCTCAACAAAATCCTAGCCAACAGAATCCAGTGGCACATTGAAAAAATAATACATCATGGCCAAGTGGGTGTTATAACAGGGATGCAAGGATGGTTCAACATTAGAAAAACAATCAATGTAATTCACCATATAAATAAGAAAAAGAAAAAGAACCACATGATCATATCAATCGATGCAGAAAATGCATTTGACAAAATCCAATGTCCATTCCTGATAAAAACACTCAACAAAGTAGGAATTGAAGGGAAATTCCTCAACATAATTAAAGCTTATATATACAACCAACAGATTATATTACTCTCAATGGAGAGAAACCGAAAGCATCCCCTCTGTGAACAGGAACCAGATAAGAATGCCTTTTGTCACCACTCCTATTCAGTATTGTTTTGGAAGCCTTACCCAGAACTATACAGCAAGATAAGGAAATTAAAGGTACCCAAATTGGCAAAGAGGAAGTAAAACTCTCTCTGTTTGCAGACGATATGATCCTATACGTAGAAAACCCTAAAGACTCAGTAAAAAGCTGCTAGACCTCATTGGAAGATTAAGCAAAGTGGCAGGGTATAAGACCAACATAAAATTCAGTTGGATTCCTTTACAGTAACAATGGCAACACTGAAAAAGACATTAGGAAAGCAATACCATTTACAATAGCTGCCCAAAGGATGAACTATCTAGGAATAATGTAACCAGACAAAGAACCTATACAAAGAAAACTACAAAACACTACTACAAGAAACCAAAAGAGACCTACAAAAGTGAAAGACTATACCATGCTCCTGGATAGGAAGGCTTAACATTGTAAAAATGTCAATAGTGCCCAAAGCAATTTACACATGTAATGCAATCTCAATCCAGATTCCAATGACATTCTTCAAAGACATGGAAAAAAACAATTATAAATTTTATATGGAAAGGAAAGAGGCCCAGGATAAGCAATGCACTGCTTAAGAAAAAGAACAAGGTTGGAAACTTCTCCCTCCTTGATTTTAAATTTTACTGCACGGTTACAGTGGTCAAAACAGCCTGGTACTAGTACAGTGAAAGCTGCACTGATCAATGAAACAGAATCAAGAATCCAGAAATTAACCCATCCACATGAAGCCAATTGATTTTCGACAAAGTGCCTAGGTATATTGCATGGGGAGGAGAGAGTCTCTTTAACAGATGGTGCTGGCAGAACTGGAAAGAGATATGCAAAAGATTGAAACAAGACATTTACCTTAGACCCTGTACAAAAACTAACTCAGCATGGATTAAAGACCTAAATGTGAATCCCCAAATTATGAAGGCCATCATTGAAAAAACAGGGACAAATGTGAGGGCTCTAATTCAGGGAATACACAGACTACCAAACATTTTGAAATTACACAAACAAAAGTGGACAAAATAAATGATTAGGATATACTAAAAATTAAAATTTATGAACATCAAAAGACTTCAGCAAAAGAGTAAAAAAAGAACCCACAGAATGGGAAAAAATCTTTTGCAATGACACATCAGACAAGGGACTCTTTTCTAAAATATATAGGAAAATACAATATCTCTACAAGAAAAGACAAATAACCCAATTTAAAAATGGGCACAGGACATGAATAGACACTTCACCAAGGAGGAGATCCAGGCAGCCAACAAACATATGAAGAAATGTTCACTATCACTAGCTATTAGAGAGATGCAAATCAAAACAACAATGAGATATCATCTCACACCAGCAATAACAGCAAAGATCAAAAAAGTAGAGGATAATAAATGCTGGCAAGGATACGGAGAAACTGGGACCCTCCTACATTGTTGGTGGGATTGCAAAATGGTGCAACCACTCTGGAAAGGAATATGGCACTTTCTCAGAAGGTTGGAAATAGAAATACCTTATGATCCAGCAATTCCTCTAATTGATATTAACCCACAAGAAATACATGCCATAACACGAGTGGATATATGCACACCAATGTTCATAGCAGCACTATTTACAATAGCAAAAAGATGGAGACAGCCTAAGTGCCCATCAAGTGAAGAATGGATAAACAAACTGTGGTACATACACACAATGGAATACTATGCTACCTTGAAGAATAACAAGGAAGCTGCAAGCCACCGAACAACACTGATAAACCTTGAGTGAAATTAGTCAGTCACAAAATGAGAAATACTGCATAGGACCATTATTGTATAAGATTAAGAAAAATAACCCACCCTAAAACTGGGGGAAAAAAATTACATATATATTTGCTAATCCCCGAGATGTATGGGATGAGGTGAGGGGAGGGAGGGAGAGAGGGGAAGATAGAGCACAAGTTAGGAAACAGACACAGGATAGCTTGGATGTGGAGGGGGGGCGGGAGCGGCAATGCACAAGAAAGGGGAGGGGAATGGAAGAACAAGGCGGATGGGAGAACAGTTAGGCAGGTTTGCATGGGCTAACTGGGTCAGAGGTAAATGATGATGTATGCACAACCTGGGAACAACAAGGCTCCAGGATACAGGGATTGAGGCATGGTTTGGCTGTCTTTTGTATCTTTGTTTCCTTTGCTAACCATTTTAAAATAGACACTTGATGGGGAGAGAAAGGAATAGCCAGAAATATCACAGAAAGCTTGTAAATCCATCTTCAGCCTATAATTGATTGGAATACCTTAAAGGGGGCTAGAAGTTGCCCAGTGAAAGAGGCTTCCTGTGGAGCCTTTACATTGCATAAGACCATAGGTGGAATCCTGAGCCTCATCCAGAATTGTCTGAGGTGGAAAATTTCCACTTGAAAGGAAAGTAGACCAGCCTGGAGTGGCTAGAAGAACAGAAGATACTTTGTGAAAGAAATTCCGGCAGGAAAAATAAAAAACAATAACAAAGTCTGATTGACAACTACAAGAACAAACAAGTTGTTGGCCTGGAAGCCATCAACGCAAGTGGTCAGGTCCCTTCAGGACAAACCCCCTACTAAAACTAAGACTCAAGGGGAATATATGAGCAGGCATGTGGTCTGACATTGTTCACCAATAAGGAGAAGAGGGGGAAAAACACCAATGAATTTGGGAGCTAAGTCTGACCACTTTCAATAGACTCCTGTGAACCCTGGTGAATACCTTGTTGACCAGCAGTATGGCAAGACCCTGGGACTCCTGGACCCAGAAGCAGTGACATGGCCACAAAAGACCAGAGCCGAGAGTGAAGCGTCCAGTTGATATGAAGTGAGGAGAGATGAACAAGAACACCCATACTTGCAGATAGTACCCACTTGACCAAGCTTCAATGGCTGGATGATCAGAACTCGACTAGAAGAAGAAAGAAGAGTTAAAAAAAGAATAGCCCGCTGCAATTTGATGAACTTTACCCATACTTATGGATATAGTAGCTCATAAAAGGAAACAAATCTTTACAGTGAGAATCAGTTCTACCCCATCGGTGCACAGGGTTGACAGGGATGGGCAACTTAGACATTGGCTACCCAAAATGGCTGGGGGTGGGGGTGGGGGGGTGCGGCGCTACAAAGGCTGGCTTACAAGCTTTCAAGAGGGAGCCTAGTTTCAGATGGGGCCGGGAAAAGTAGAATCTCTACTGAATGGTTTTCAATCTATTGGGAGCGGCTGGCGAAAGGAAATGGGGATAAGACTTTTGTGGTATGATAGCAAATAATTGCTATCAGGATTGACTGTGAGGCTCAGAAATGTAAAGGTAGATGTTTTGTAACTAAAGGAGGGGAGTGACTGATTGTGCAGTCTAGGAGCGGAGGTCCCTGGACCATCAAGGGAGGAGAGTGCGGGACCCAACCCAGAGAAGCTGTGACGCCAGAAATTGAGGAAGATACAATGACGGGGACAGATGGAGCAGCTGGGGACACTGGACTCAGGAAGGTAGAGGGGCTGTGTGCTGACGCCCGGGGGGGTCAGGCCTTTGGGGTGTTTGATAATGCATGGAGGGGATTGTAATCATTGCAATGAAATGGGATGCGATAGGATGGATATAAAATTAATGTTCTCCCATGTAAACCCACATAATTCACAATAAAAGCTTTAAAAAAAAAAAAAATGGAAGGAATATAATCACTGTACCAAAAATAAATGGTTGCTGGTCAGCCATTTCAAGAGGTAGGATATGATCAAGAAATTATGATATTGAAGGAAGATGTCCAAGTTACACTAAAGTATTGGCGAAAACAAGGCTCTAATGATTGAGTGAAACCAATTGAAATGTTTCTACAACTGATGCAGCAATGAAGGTGCTCATTTGTCTACGACAGGAAATTTGGAAGACAGCTTCCTTGCCAACCGATTGTACTTAGGCTAAGAGGCAATCATTTGAACAGAACAAGGGGACCTTGAATGGTTTAATAGCAGGAAAAGTGTATACCAGAGTTGGATCCTTTCATTTTTCTTAATCAATCTTCATGCTAAGCAAATAATTTGAGAAGCTAAATTATATAAAGAAAAATGTAGCATCAGTGTTGGAGGAAGACTCATTAACAACCTTTGATATGCAGATGACACAATGTTGCTTGTTGCAAGTGAAGAAGAGGACTTAAAACAGTTACTGATGAAGAGCAAAAACTAAAGTCTTCAGTATGGATTGCACCTGAACGCAAAGAAAACAATAAATGACTTCGTGATAATTGAAGAACAGGATGAATTTGTCAAAGACTTCAATTTTTGGTTCCACAATCAACAGTAATGTAAACAGTAGTCAAGAAAGTGTTCAAGAACATAGATGTTAGTTTGAGGATTAAGGTGTTCCTGACCTAAGCCCTAGTATTTTCAGTTGCCTCATATGCATGTGAAAGTTGAACATTGAGTAAGAAAGACCACAGAAGACTTGCTGCATTTCAATTATGATTGTTGGTGAAGAATATTGAAAGCAGCAGACTGCCAGAGGAAGAAATAAATCTGTCTTGGAAGAAGTGCAGCTAGAATGCTTTATAGAACCTAGGATGGCGAGATTTAGTCTCTCGTTCTTTGGATATATTCTGAGAAGGGATCAATCACTGGAGAAGGACAACATGCATGTTAAAGTGGAGGGTCAGTGACAAGAGGAAGACCCCCAAAGAGATGATTGACACAGTGACACAACAATGGGCTCAAACATGCCGTCCTTGTAAGTGCAGGACTGTGCTGTGTCTTGTTCTGTTAGGCACAGGCTTGCTTTGAGTCAGAATTGATGTGACAGCACCTATCAACAGCCCTGATGGAACTATCTGATAAGTACTGATCTGCTAACTACAAAGTCTCCAGTTCAAACCAATCAGCTGCTCTGCGCAAGAAAGATGTGGCTTTCTGTTCCTATGAAAAAACCTATACAAGCTTGCTATGTGCTGGAATCGACTTTATTGTAGTGGGCTTTTAGTTCCAACAGCATGACTAGGTAGGAACAGAAATGATATTTATTGTTGCCATCCCTAGACATTGTCATCTTGTGGGTCTTAAGGGAGGAAAGCCCTTGCTCAATGGGGAAAGGCAGACAAGGGGTCCTGTAGATACAATTGTACCTAAGGACTTGGCTTGCACAATCTGGGACTATCACTGGTCTAAGTCACAATTGTTGTTTTAAGTGCCACTGGTTCATATCTGACTCAGTGATCCTGTGTAGGGTTTCCAAGAAGCAGCTGGTGTATTTGAACTGCCGACCTTGTGATTGGCAGTCCAGTGTTTATTCTATAGTGCTATGTTAGAACTCATCTAAGCCACAATACAGAAGAGCAAATGAAGTTTGGATCAGTTCTCTCAACTCCTTGCTCTAGTTTCCAGGTGAGGGTGGAACTGTGACTGACTAATTTTAGCATGGAGTTTCCTGATCTTATCAGATGTTACTAAAGCCTATCTGGGACAACAACATACTCTAGTGACCTATTTCTTGTTGTTCTGTTAAGTGCTGTGGAGTCAGTTCTGATTCATAGTGACCCTGTATAGGGTGGAAAAGGAGCAGGTGGATTTGAACCAATGGCTTTGTGGCTAGCAGTCCAGTGCTTATCCTACAATGCCACACCAGGACACTCTATTTAAATATTGGCATCCTACCAGTTCTAGGATGAAATCTTCATGCTAGGAATTTCTACCTTCCTTCTGTTCAACCTTTTCTTCCAGATCATGTACAGTTGTTGTTATTGTTAAGTACTGTGGAGTAGGTTCCGACTCATAGTGACCCTGCACAGGGTTTCTGAGGCTGTAAATCTTTATGGGAGCAGAACGCCTCATCTTTCTCCCACAGAACTGCTGGTAGTTTCGAACTGCTGAACTTGAGGTTGGCAGCCTGATTCGTAACCACTATGCTACCAGAGCTCCTTAGACCATGTCCTAAAGACTATCATTTCACAGCCAACTGCAGATTCTTTTGCCTACAAACAAGTGTCTCATCTTCCTAAAAGGAATTTTGTCTTTAGTTTTTTGAAGCAAATGTGTGCTTTCTCCTGGCTATGCTTGGGAGTCTTAGTGTGGCTTTGTAGAATCTAGGATGGCGAGATTTAGTCTCTCGTTCTTTGGACAGGTTAATGCTCTGGACTGCAAGGTCAGTGGTTCAAGCTCACTAGGTGCTTCTTGGAAACCCTTTACAAGGTCACTATGAGTGGGAACCGACTCAACAGCTCCTAACACAACAGCAACAACATACTTAGGGATACTGGTGGCACATTGGTGAGTGGCTGCTAACTGACAGGTTGGTGATTCCAACCCATCCAGGAGCTTTGTGGGGTGGGGTAGGGAGGGACCTGGTAATCTGCTCCCACAAAGACTGCAGTTTAAAATACCCTGTGAAGGAGTTCTGTCATATGTGGTTGCTATGAATGAGAATTGACTTGACAATTATTCTCTGATCTGGTGCTCCTTTTCAATCATGTTTTCTACTTGTTTCATTGCTGTTGTTGCTAACTGCTATCCAATAGGTTTATACCCATATAAGGTTTCCAAGGAGCAGCTGGTGTGTTTGAACTGCTGACCTTGGGTTCCATAGTCCAGTGCTGATCCTACAGCACCACACCAGGCGTTCTCTTTTTTCATTATTATTTCTTAAACCATTATACTGCCTTTTATTCCTATTATGGAAATGTTGACAAATATAACTAAGCTCTCAACATTAGCACCAAAATTACATCTGGAGGCTTGTTTGCATTTTTTAGTTTTACTTGTTCACATAAAGCCCTTCAAGCAGGAAGATGAATAAAAATGGTGGTGCTAGGAGAATGGATTTGTGTTCATAATCAAAGGAGCAAGGTTCATTCAGTCTGAAAGAGATTCATGTTGAAGCAGCACAGTCAGATGTATGTAGACCCAGACTATTGAATCCAATATGGCTACACATTATCTGCCAAAGAATTTCTTTGATTTATTTTTATTTACACAAGCAATACATGAATTCCTTCTCACTGTAAAATAATCAAAGATATTGATAAAATTACATTTTCTTTGACCTTTCTCCTGAGGAAAACATTGTTCTCAACTCCTTATGCATTCTATTTTTTTTTATTAATATCATATTTGTGAGTATGTGCCAACAGAAACATATGGTATATTATGTGTATTTATCAAACAACAGTGGTACCTTTTTTTTTTTTTTTAGTCTTTTATTGTGAATTGGGTGATAGTTTACAATGGAGAAAATCAGCTTTACATTCATCCTTTCATATTTTATTTCATTGCAATGATTACAATACTCTCCATGCATCATCATTCAACAGCAATTGCTTCGATTCCCTCTGTTTTTTTGGTGTGTGTGTGTTTTTTTTTTACTTACACGGAAGCACTCAGGAATATACAACCATTTAAACAACCAAAGGGCACACTCCACAAGCCCACCCCCAGCCATCAACACACAGTCCCTCTCCCTCCCTGAGTCCAGGGTCCCCAGCCACTCCAACTCTCCACGTCATCATCTCTGCCTCCATCTCTGGTGTCACTGCTTCTCTGGATAGGGTCCCGTACTCAGTCTTCTCCTTTGAAGGTCCCAGGGTCCTCTGCTCCTGGACTGCAAGATCAACCACTCACCTCCTTTTGTTACAAAATGTCTACCTTTACATTTGCAACACTCACAATCAGTCCTAATAGCAATTATTCACTATTGAACCACAAGATTCTTGTCCCTATCTCCTTTTACCAGCCCCATCCAGACAGGCTGGAAACCACTCAGTAAATATTCTACCTTCCCCCACACCTTCTGAAACCAGGCTCCCTCTTGAAAGCTTGTAAGCTGGTCACTTAGTGCCTTTGTTGTACCCCCATTTTGGGTAACCAATTTCTAAATTGCCAATCCCTGTCAACCCTGTGTATTGAGGGGGTGGAATGATCCTTGCTATAAAGATTTGTTTCCTCTTTTAAGTTACTACAACCATAAGTGTAGGTCAAGTTCATTAAATTATAGTGGATTACTCTTTTTCTCCTCTTCTTTCTTCCTCTAGTTAAATTCTGATCATCCAGCCATTGAAGCCAGGTCAAATGGGTGTTATCTGCAAGTATGGGTGTTCTTGTGCATCTCCCCTCACTTCATATCAGTTGGACATTTCACTCTCTGCTCTAGTCTTCTGTGGCTATGGCCCTATCCCTGGGTTCAGGAGTCCCCATTCTCGCCATGCTGCTGGCCAACCAAGCCTCAATCCCTGTACAGGAGTCTGTTGAATGTGGCCGGACTTAGCTCATAACTTCATTGCTGTTTTCCCATTTCCCCTTATTGGTAGACCAACGTGGTCATCAGCAAGACCATATGTGAGCTTGTGTATTCCCCATAAGTCTCAGTCTTGTAAGGGCATTTGCCCTGAGGGGATCCGATAGCTTGCCCTGATGGCTCCCCAGAGAACAACTTGCTTGTTCTTATAGCAGCCAATCCAATCAGACTGCCATTATTGTTTTTAATTTTTCCTGCTTGTCTTTCTTTCAAGAAGTATCTTCTGTTCTTCTAGAAGCTCAAGGCTGGTGTGCTTCTCTTTTCAAGTGGAAATTTCCCACCTCAGGTAATTATTCTGGATGGGGATCAGGATTCCACCTATGGTCTTATGCAATGCAAAGGCTCCACAGGAATCCTTCCCTAGGCAAGTTCTAGCCCCATTTTAGGTATTCCAATCAGTTATAGGCTGAAGATGGACTTCCAAGCTTTCTATGGTGATGTTTCTAGCTATTCCTTTCTCTCTCCATCAAGTGTCTATTTCATAGTAGTAGGCAAGAAAACCAAGATTCAAAAGACAGCCAAGCATCTTAACATTATCTCCCCTCTTTTACCCATTCAAACCATGCCTCAAACCCTGGATCCCAGAGCCCTGTTGTTCCAAGGTTGAGCATGCATCACTATTTACCTCTGTCTCACTTAGGCCATGCAAAACTGCCTATATGTTCTCCCATCTGCCTTGTTCTTCCATTCCCCTCCCTAAAAGTTGTATTGTCCCAGCACCCAAACTATCTTGTGTCTATTCCCTACCTTGCATTCCACCTTGCCCTCCCTCCCCTTGCCCCACCCTCTACACCCTGGTAATCAACAAAGATTATTTTTCTGTTTTTTTTTTTTTTCCTTTTAGAGTGGGTACTTTTTCTTAAGCTTTTACAATAATGATCCTATGCAGTATTTCTCCTTTTGTGACTTACTAATTTCACTCAGCATAATGTCCTCAAGGTTCATCCATAGTATGTGGTGGCTTGCAGCTTCCTTGTTATTCTTCAAGGTAGCATAATATTCCATTGTGTGTATGTATCACAGTTTGTTCATCCATTCTTCCATTGATGGGTGCTTAGGCTGTATTCATCTTTTGTTATTGTAAATAGTGCTGCTATGAACATTGGTATTTCTTGTGGATAAATACCAATTAGAGGAATTGCTGGATCATAAGGTATTTCTATTTCTAACTTTCACTAACTCATTTTTTGATGCCTTGAATATGGTGTCTTTTTTATGTTGCAAAAAGATTCTTCAGAAATTATCTTTGGTTTTAAAGATTAATAGTTTATTAAAGTTACAGATTATGGAACCTAGTTCTAGCATTTCAGGTAGGCATTACAAATCTTAGTATTCTCTTTAGAAGTCTAGCAACTTTTAACAAAAACTTGTGAGAAGTCTTTGATTAACATTAAGCACTTTTTATAAACTTTGTTAATTAGAATTTTTACAATTTCAAGCTATATTCATATATATTCATAACACTGATATATTCTACTTTTTAAATTCTGAATTGTCTGATTTAATAAACAAAACTTCCCAAGTACTTAAATAACTCATATGTAGAATAGAATATATTTACAAAACATGTTCCAATACTGTTTATGATGTATACTTGTTAAATTAAAACCACAGGTCCTAATATTTTACCTAATAATGCAGTTTAGGAGTCCTGGTGTGGCTCTGTAGGATAAGCACTGGACTGCTAACCATGAGATCAGTAGTTCAAACCCACCAGCCACTCCTCAGAAACCTGATACTGGGTTGTTGAGTCAGAATTAACTCCATGGCACTTATCAAAGATGCAGTTTAAATTAGAATTACAAAACTGCTCTTCTAAAAAGTATATCATTCTATTAGACCAAAAGGAAGAACATCTTAACATTATTTCCCCTCTTTTACCAAGTTGAGGAAACTGAAGAAAACATTCAAACCTTGACTTGCAAGATTGTGGGATTCTATTTGCAAAATATTGCATGAAGAAATGGTCAATGTTCAACCATTTGAAGAGGTAGCCTATGATTAAAAACCAATGATAATGAAGGAAGAAGTCCAAGGTGCACTGAAAGCATGGGTAAAGAACAAGGTTCTTATAATTGGTGGAATAAAAAATTGAAATGTTTCAACAAACTGATGAAACACTGGAGTACTCACTCCAAGAAATTTAGAAGACAGCTACCTGGTCAAAGAGACTCATATCTGTGCCCATTCCAAAGAGAGGTGACCCAATGGAATGCAGATATTATTGGACAATATCATTAATATCCCATGCATGCAAAATTTTTCTAAAGGTAATTCAAAACCAGCTGCAACCAAGTTTTCTGGAAGAGAACTTTCAGAGGTTCAAGCTGGATTCAAAAGAGGACATGGAATGAGGGATATCACTGTTGATGTCAGATGGATCTTGGCTTAAAGCAGAGAATACCAGACGATGTTTACCTGTGTTTTATTGATTATGCAGAAGCTTTTGATTGTGTGGATCATGACAAGCTATGGACAGCATTGCGGAGAATGAGTATTCCGGAACACTTAATTGTTCACGAGGAACCTGTACATAGACCAAGAGGCAGTTGTTTGAACAGAACAAGGGAACACGGATTGGTTTAAAATCAGGAAAGCTGTGCGCCAGTGTTGCTTTCTTTCACCATACTTATTCACGCTATATGCTGAGCAAATCATCTGAGAAACTGGATTAAATGAAGAAAAACATGGCATCAGGATTGGAGGAAGACTCATTAACAACCTGTGATATGCAAATGATACAACCTTGTTTGCTGAAAGTGAAGAGGACTTAAAATACTTACTTCATGAAGATCAAAGACGACAGCCTTCAGTATGGGTTGCACTTAAACATCAAGAAAACAAAAATCCTGACCACTGGACCAATAAAGAACAACAACAACATTAATCTAGAAGCAGTCACTAGTGGAGGTGTGTCCTGGGAACATCCAGCAATGTCTTGCAAGACATCTACCTTAGGCAATGCACGACAATATCTCAGGCATCATCTCAGCAGGCACAGTTGTGTTCATCTCAGTGAGTGTGGACAGTGGGGATTATGGTTTTATGGATAATCTATCAGTCAACAAAGATGGAATAATCTCTGTTGCAGACTGTGTAGGCCTGGTCAGAAGTTCGAGGCCCTATAGGCCTGAGTGTTACAGGTCGCAGGCTCTGAGGAACAGATCTAGCCACTTGGCAGTTAATAGCAAATTGTTTTTCATCTTAGTGTTCAGCTATGTTTTTTTATTTAATTCCAAACATGAGCCCTTAATGTCCACAGATAAATGTGATATTTT
>NW_006408528.1:12002877-12004389 GCF_000296735.1 Chrysochloris asiatica | reverse complement strand
ACAGCAGGACTCTGCCCAAGCCTTTTGTCCTTCCCTTTCACCTTGCCCCAACTGAGCTCATGGGCTATAGATATGTTAATTGAGCCTGAGAAACCAAGTTGCGGGCCTGGGATTCGAACCAGTGACATACGATGTAAAGTTACCTGAATGTCTGGAAAATTACTGATGCTAGCTGTACCTTGTCTTAGTCCCTCCCAGCTTGGTGTGAAGCTCCTTCCCTAAATAAAACAGAGGCCCAGGCCGGCCCAGGTGTGCATTACAAGTTGGAGGGCATGCAGTAAAGATTGCAGGGCAGTGAATTGCTGCCTACAGAGGCCACAATACCTGTAGTCCCAAGTCTACCCACCAGTGATGCATCCACCCTGGTTTCAGGGTGCCTCATTGTCCCCCTCCTTCTGTCTGTCTGTGTATTCTTTTGCTATCCCTATCGCTGCTGGATCTCCCCTCCTTGTGAACCACACACTCGTGAACAACACAACTATGTCGAGGACAGTCCCCAACAAATCTCTTCATGTAGGAGGGATGGTGCTGTTGACAAGAGTGAAACTAAGAGTCAAAGTATCTCCTACTTCCTGATTATCTACCCTACCCCAAGTTTCAGGATTCCATTTCTTCCCAGTCAATGTCCTAACTTTAACACCCAACACCATTCAAGATTGGGAATTGAGTTGACATTGTAATTCAGCCACTCTTACGATAAGACTCTAGGTTTGATTTTCAGCAACATCATCTCTCTTACTACAAGATATAAGGCTTTCTTTCTGGGTATAAATAGAAACTTTGAGGTCTTTTATGTATTTCTTTAGCTGTAACTCTGAAGCCCTGAGCTGGTCTCTTTCCTTTATCATTTTGTCTTGTGTCATTAGGATTAAACAACCAGCTTTTCTATATTTCTTATCCTGAAAAAATTGCTGAAAAGTATCAAACATACAACTACCCGGAATCTCTCTTGTTACCAGTACTTGATCTACATGTGGGGGTATTATTCATATTAACATTGCCACCTCATTCCATGGATTAGCAGCATCCTCTTTACTAACAGAAACATAGTTATCAGGGACATTAGGGGTAGTCAGATTTAAGAACCAATGTAGGAAACCCATTCTTACAATTTTGTTTCTCCAGTACCACTCTTATGGAGTCCTGTTGTGGTGCTGTGGGTTAATGCACTAGACTGCAAAGTCAGTTTGAACAGCAAGGTCAGAGGTTCAAGCTCACCAGCTTTTCCTTGGAAACCCTATGCAGGGTCGTTATGGGTTGGAACCGACTTGATGACACTAAACATGGAAAACAAAGTACCACTCTTAGTACCAAATGTCTTTGACTGGGTTCTCTAAAGAAGAAAAATGGAATATCTGTATGTGTGTGTATGTTGCTGTTTGCTATTGAGTTAGTTCTGACTCATATTGACCCTGTATAGGGTTTCCAAGGAGTGACCTTGTGGTTAACAGTTGTAGTATAACAGTAGTTATCCTACAGTGCCACAGCAGGACTTCAGGTGTATATATATAT
>NW_006408528.1:11992339-12002747 GCF_000296735.1 Chrysochloris asiatica | reverse complement strand
ATTTGTAAAGTGAAATAGTTCCAAGTCTGGGTTAGATGAACCAAGATCAGCAGTCAGATGTCAGGCAGATCTAGCAGGTGAGCAAGTCCAGCAGAGGGCCAGGCAGTCTGCTGATGGCTGCTAGTATCAGCATATAATAGATCAGGCCAGTGGCTCAAGTCCAAAGAATTTGAGGTCAGAGAATGAGCCAGATACAAGATCCAGACCTAACAGAAATCAAGTAAACGCTGTCTGAGTGTATAATATACTGGAAGGAGGCCATACCCATGAGAAAACATCTTTTCAATGGGTTTGCTGCTCAAAGCAGACGTCATCATAGAGTTAATACACTTTACCAGATCTCATTATGAAGACAGCTACATCTCAATTGCCAAACCACTGAGAATCCTGGCTCAGTCAAGTTGGCACAAAAACTTAACTATTACAACGTCCAAAGTACAGAGACAGTCTGACCACCCTCACTTCTAAGGAGCATTCTGGTTGTACTTCTTCCTAAGCAGACTTGTTTTGTTCTTCTGCCAGTCCATGGTATTTTAAATATTATTTATCAACATCATAATTCAAATGAATTGATTTTCCTACTGTCTTCCTTATTAGTTGTCTAGCTTTTTCATGTATGTGAGATGATTGAAAATACCACAAGTTGGGTCTGAAATACCTTAGTCCTCAAACTAACATCTTTGCTCTTTAAAAATTTAAAGAGAACTTTGCAGTAAATTTGCCAATGCAATATGTCATTTGATTTCTTGACTACTACTTCCATGGGTGTTGATTGTGGATCAAAGCAAAATAAAGTTTTTGACACATTCAAACATTTCTCCGTATATCATGATGCTATTTATTGATTCAGTTGTGAGAAATTTTGTTTTCTTTGCATAGTGGTACAATCCATACTGAAGGTGATGTTTATCAGTATTTTAAATCCTCTTCGCTTTCAGCAAGCAAGGTTGCATCATCTGCATATTGCAGGTTGTTAATGAGTCTGACTCCAATCCTGATGAAATGTTCTCCTTCGTATAATCCAACTTCTTGGATTATTTACTCAGCATACAGATTGAGTATGTTGAAAGGTTACAATGCTGTTACGCACCTTTCCTGATTTTAAACCATTCGGTAACCCCTTGTTCTGTTTGAACAACTGTCTCTTGGTCTATATACAATGTACAGGTTCCACATAAGCACAATTACATGTTCTGGAATAGCCATTCTTCACAATGTTATTCATAGTTTGTTATGATCCACACAGATGAATGAATACTTTTGTACAGTCAATAAATCTCGGTACTTCACCATCCTCACAAGTGTTGTTATGCTTGAGCACTTTGCTGCTGTCACTGTATGGATTCATCTCCTTTGGGGTCTTCCTTTGACACGGATACTCCACTTTCCCAAACATGATGTCATTCTCCAGGGACTGGTCTCACCTGGTAATATTTCCAAAGAATGAGAGACAAAATCTGGCCATCCTGACTTCTAAGAAGCATTCTGGTTGTACTTCTTCCAACATGTATTTGTTTGTTCTTTTGACAGTCCTTGGTACTTGTAATATTGTTCTCCAACACCATAAGTCAAATGCATCAATTCTTCTGTGGCCTTCCTTATTTATTGTCCAACTTTCACATATGAGACTATTGAAAATACCATGGCGTGGGTCAGGTACACCTTAGTATTCAAACTGACATATTACATATCTGTTTTTGAGCAGAGTGGCTGGTGGGCTTAAACCATTAATCTTGTGGTTCACAGTCCAGTGCTTATGTTATAGAGTCACTGAGCTCCATCAAAGTATATGAGTGTCAAGCAATCAAGTTCCTTCAGGACAAACCTCCCTCTAAGAATGAAACTCAAAAGGATCCCATGAGCAGGAATGTAAACTTGCTTACAACCACATTCGTCTACCAGTGAGTGGAAGAGAGGGAAAGGCAACAATGAAGAAATGGGCTGAGTTCAATCACGTTCCACAGGCTTCCATTAATCTGGAGATGAGAATGAGAAAAGGAAGGGCTGGTTGGTCCAAAGTGTGGTGAGACCTGGGGACACCTGAACCTATGGACAAGGACATAGCCACAGAGGGCTAGAGCTGAGAGTGAAGCATCCAGCTGATATGAAGTGAGGGGAGACGTACAAGAACACCCAAAGTTGCAGATAGTACCCATTTGACTTAGCCTCAAAGGCTTAATAATCAGAACTTGACTAATGGAAGATTAAAAAAAAAAAGAACAAAACAATTTTTGATAAAGAAAACGAGGGTAAATTGCTACAATTTGATGAACTTGGCCTGTACTCACGGAAGTGGTGGTGGTGGTGGTGGTGGTGTGCCGTGGAGTCGATTCCAACTTATAGCAACCCTACATAGGGTTTAAATCTTTATGGGAGCAGAAAGCCTCATCTTTCTCCTGAGGAACCACTAGTAGTATCAAACTACTGACCTTGATGTTAGCAGCCCGACTCATAACCACTATGCTTCCAGAGTCCCTTACTCATGGAGGTAGTAGCTCTAAATACCAACAGAGAGGGAAGGAGTCTTCACATCAAGTATCAGTGTTATCCCCTGTGTACACAGGGTGGATAGGGATGGACAACTTAGACAGGGGCTACCTAAGCAATAAATACACAGAAGTGACTGGCTTACAAAGTTTCAATGGAGAGTTTAGTTTAACAGTGTATGGGGAAATAAGAGTCCCCACTGAATAGTATTCATCTTGTCTAGATGGATCTGGCTAGAAGAGATGGGGATAAGGTTCTTATGATTCAATAGTATGTAATTGTTAGCATGACTAATTGCGACTGTCACAATTGTAAAGGTAGAGATTTTGTAACAAAAATAGGGGAGTGGTTAATCTTACAGTCCAGAAACAAAGGACTCTAGGAGCATCAAGGGAGAAGAGCACAGGTGGAATGCGAAACCTATTTAGAGAAGAAGCGACACCAGAGATGGAGGCAGAGATGGGGACATGGAGAGTGGGAGCAGCTGAGGACTCTAGATTCATGGGAAGACAGGGACCAAGAAATGGTGGCCAGCCGTGGTCCAGGATTGCTGCTTTCGGGTGCAATTCCTTTCTCTTCTCTCAGGGGTCTGGCAATAGAGACACTCCTCTTGTTTACCCTTCTCCTCGGAGGCTTCCTGATTCTCACCCTAACTCTCCAGCCCGCAATTATCATGGGAACCTCACCGTCTAAACCGCCTCACTCCACACCCTTGGACTGAGAAATCTTAATGAGCTAGGGCTACAACCTGATTTCAAGCCACGATGCTTGCTCTTTTTCTCTAATCAAGAGTGATCTCAATATGAACTTGATAATGGTTCCAAATGGCTGGAGAATGGCACCTTCAATTTCAACATCCTTCACGACCTTGATAACTTCTGTTGTCGCAGCGGCAAGTGGCCTGAGGTTCCCTACATACAGGCTTTCTTTTCTCTCTGTACTCATCCTTCTCTCTGTCTGACTTGTGCCCCTTCTCAAATCCTGCTTGCCCATGAGAAACCACTCCCCACCCAGGACCCAAGCTCCCTCCCAGACACTTCCTCTTTTGACCCATCAGACCACGCCCATCCCCCACTTCCACTCCTACCTCCATACAACCCTTCCTCCTCCTCTCCTTCTTCCCTCTCCAGGCCATCCACCTCCTCTTCCCTCTCTCCTTTTCCGACATCTGGCCTCACCTACTCCGTAGCACGCACCTCCCCTCTCCACCACATACTCTGTCCCAAGACTGCTCTCATGGATCCCAATACCCGCCACTGTCTGCACCCCTGATGCTGTTGTGCAAGGTAGCTGGGGCAGAGGGCATTGTCTGTGTTCATGTTCCCTTTTCCCTATCTGACCTCTCACAAATCGAAAAGAGTCTAGGAAATTTCTCCTCTGATCCAGACACCTACATCAAAGAATTTAAATACCTCACTCAATCCTATTACCTCATCAGACAAAATCTCTCTGCTGACAGTCTCTCTTCTGCTGACTAGCCCTAACCCTACCTCCACACACTCCCTTAGACATACCTCCATGTCAGCTTGCCACCTGGCCTTCCTCACTCCCTTTGGGGCACTATCTATTGTCCTTGCAGTAGGCTTCTTGGCTGTCTCACTCCCTGAGTGGCCTCGCCATTCTTGAATAATCTTTGCCTTAGTCTTTCTCCTCATAGTGGGACTTATCGTCATCCCAGTATGCTCTCCATACTCTTGATCTCAACCTTGATGATCAGATCGTGCCTCAGTCAAAATGGCAAAACATGCTCAACCCCTCATACAGCCACGGATTGCTCCGGTGTCCTGACCTTTATGCACTCTGCTTGCTATCTGGGACAAACACCTATCACCAAGCAGTTTTCCGAAATTAGTACAGTACCTATCCAAACTCTCTAACTGCATGGCTTCCCAATCCACAGCTTGCAAAAGGTGGTGCAACAAGCCTGTCTGCTGGACATATCAAACCCAAATAGGGATGTCAGATGGAGGTTGAGGGGGTGGCTGATGCAGCGAGGAAAAAGATCAGTGTAGAAGCCGCAAAGAACTCACACAATGGCTGGACCCAGGATATAAAGGGCTACGAACGTGGCTAGATCTTGAAAGCATCTGCCAACCCCATCACACGCTAATCACTGATATAGGAACCATATTCAATAAAACCTCATGCTGGGTTTGTTTGCCTATAGGGATCTGGGGTACTCAGCTGTTCCCACCACCCAGTCCCTAAATCATATCCTAATACAACCACCATACAGTACACAGGACCTCTTCTCACAGAGACTGGCCTCAGTAATTCCACCAACCTTACCTGCATTCATAACCACAACATCACTAACCTTTCCTCCCTCTCCCTTCCAAACTCCTGGTGCACTGACATAACAAAGGTAAGTAACCCAACATGTGGGCTGAAAACAATATTTTTCTTATGTGGAAAAGAAATTTTCAAATGCCTACCCACACAACCTCTGTGTGTGGTCACATATTTAATCCCTGCAACCCGAATCTTAACCCCTTTTGATTAGGAACATCCATACATCTATTACAAAAAAAATTATCAGAGGTTCTGAACGGGAACATGGAGATGGTAGCAGATACCCTCCTTGATTTACAAAATCAAGTTAAACTCTGGTTGGACCCTAATGTCCTGGTGGCCTTGGCTCTTCCCTTTCCTAGGGCCATTAACTATAATCCTCCTGATACTGTTATTTGGCCCCTGCCTGTTACACTGTCTTTAAAATTTTCTTCAGGAATGCATGAGGGCCTTCACAAACCAGATGGTTGGCGAATTCCTCATGGCTGGATACCAACCACTGTCAAGCAACAGGACCAACCAGCCAGAAAAACACATCAAATACATAGTTCCCTCCTCTTCATCCCCTTCCAGCAGGAAGCAGCTCCAGAAGAAATGAACTCTGTATCCATAACAACAAAAGGCTGGAATGATAGAATCCCTCATCCACATGTATAATAAAATGGCTGCTTGCCGTGCTTTCTCTCTCCCTACGTCATGTCATCCCTAGTCAACCTATCACCTACCTCCACTAATCTCAACCCCTCCTTCCTCTTTGACCAGTATAAAAATCCTTCCCCTGGCAATCTCTCTCTCTCTTTCCTTCCGACCTCCAATAAAGCCTTACATGTGGGGGAAAAAAAAAGAAATGATGGCCAGGAAGCTGACTTGCAGAATGTTCCCTTTGGTGGTGTAAATTATTATATATGCCTTAGTGTTTTAAAAAAAGAGAGAGCTAAAGTGAATAGAAAGAAATACTATTAACTGATGGTACATGGAGGGGATTATAATCATTGTAATGAAACAAAGTACATGATATGTTGCATGTAAAATGGATGATCTGCCCTGTAAACTTTCACTCAATCCACAATAAAAACCTTTAAAAAACAACAACAACAACAAGTCTATGAGTGTCCACTTTATCCTCTACATTTACTAATACTTGATACTGTCTTTTCTCATCTCCCAGTCTTGGGGGAATAAAATGCCATCTGATTTAGTTAATACACAAACTATTTAAAATATATTTTTTTAAAATTTATAAACCTATGGGGTTATTAAAAGCTGTAATTTCATCACTTGATTTTAATTTTATTAAAATTAAGGGAGTCCTAGTGTAGCATTGTGGGTTAATGTGCTCGACTGCAAAGTTGGTTTGAACTGAAAGGTCAGTGATTCAAGTTCACCTATACAGGGTCGCTATTAGTTGGAACTGACTTGACAGCACTTAACAACAACATAGTAAGAGATAGTTAGAGATACAGTTATATCTTTGCTTACATCAGATGGATCTTGGCCGAAAGCAGAGAATGCCAGAAAGATGTTTATCTCTGCTTTATTGACTATGCAAACACTTTTGACTGTGTAGATCATGACAAATTATGGACAACATTTCAGAGAATGAGTATTCCAGAACACTTGATCGTGCTCATGAGAAACCCTCACATGGACAATGAAGGATTCGTTTGAACAGGACAATGGGACACTGAGTGGTTTAAAATCAGGAAATGTGTGCACCAGGGTTGTATTTTTCACCATATTCATTCAATCTGTATGCTGACCAAATAATCTGAAAAACTGGATTATATGAAGAAGAATGTGGCATCAGGATTAGAAGAAGACTCATTAACAACCTGCGATATGTGGATGATACAACATTACTTGCTAAAAACAAAGATGATTTAAAATACTTACTGATGAAGATCAAAGACCACAGCTTTCAGAGTGGGTTGCACCTTAATGTAAAGAAAACAAAAATCTTCACAACTGGATCAATAGATAATGTCATGATAAATGGAGAAAAGATTGAAGTTGTCTAAGACTTCATTTTGCTTGGCTCCACCATCAACACTCAGGGAAGCAGCAATCAAGAAATCAAATGACACATTACATTAGGCAAATCTGCTGCACAAGATCTGTTTAAAGTGTTCAAGAGTAAGGATGTCAGTTTGAGGATTAAAATGCATCTGACCCCAAGCCATGGTATTTTCAATAGCCTCATATGGATGTGAAAGTTGGCAATTAATAAGGAAGACCATAGAAGAATTGATGCATTTGAGTTACAGTCTTGGAGAAGAATATTAAAGGTACCATGGACTACCAGAACAAATAAATCTGTGTTGGAAGAAGTGCAGCCAGAATGCACCTTAGAAGCCAGGATGACCACTTTTGTCTCTCGTAATTTGGACATATTTTCAAGATCAACTGGTCCCTGGAGAAAGACATCATACTTCGTAAAGTGGAGGAAGAGTGAAAAAGAGGGACATCCCCAACAAGATGGATTGGCACAGTAGAAGCAACAATGGGCTCAAGTATCGCAACAATGGTGAAGATGGTGCAGGATAGGGCAGTGTTTTGTTCTGTTGTACACAGAGTTGCTATGGGTCAGAACTGATTCGGTGGCACCTAACAACAACAACAACAACATAGAGCTCATTCTCTACATCATGACTATTTGAAATTCTTGAGACTTCTTTTGTGGTGTAGCATGTCGCCAAATTTTGTGAAGTTCTATGTTAAGTATGTAAGTTTTAATTAGGTGCAGATTTTATTATATTTCTTATAAATTGGAGGATTTTTAAATAGAATTATTTTGATATACATATATATTTACATTTATGCTGTTTTGAATATTGTTGTTGTCTTTGTTTTTTGAAGGCTTTTTCTAATAGTCTCTTTCAACTCTTCTGTTAGATACAATTTGGATCTTCTGGGTGTATTGTTTAGGTATCTTCCTACCTTTTCATCTTTTTTATTGTGTGTGTCTTGTATTTGGTAACAATTGTTTGGTGTTTTCTTCTAGCTCTTTTATTGGCTCTCTTTTGTGTGTTTGACCTGCCATTTTACCCATTTATTGAATATTTTATTTCAATGTCAAAATCTTTAATTTACACAATCCTTCAGTGGTTCTTTTGAGAGAATTAGTGGCGGAAAGAATGTCTTGCATCGCTTGATATATAATAAATTAAATAACTGAATGAATTTAAAAAATGACCTACAATATCTTTGATGATCAAAACCTCTGTGTGCTTTCTGAACTTTTGCCCATTGCCCACATGCTTCAAACATTTTGGCTTTCTTGCGGTGTGCCAATCATTCCTAACACACACACTTGCCCCACACTTTGCTTGCCCTATTTGGCTTTGGAAGTTGTAAAGTTTCCTCCAGTACATCTCTGTTTAAAGGTCATCTCCTCAGAATTGTACTCCTCGACTACTTTGTCTAAAGCAACACCTAACACCCACAACCCATTCCATACTTTCTTTGTGTCTCTTCCCTTACCTTGTCTTCTTAATTACTTTACTCTATTTCTGCCCCCCAACATTTTTTTGCTATTTCATTTTGCTAAATTTTTCATAATTTCTCTCCATCAATAAATTGTAATGTCCATGATTGTGAGCACCTTGCTGTCTTTGTTTATCACAGTATTGCCAGAAATAGAAGTGCTTGGCATATATTTTTGTTTGTTGTTAAGTGCTGTTGAGTCAGTTCCAACCCATAGCAACCCTATATAGGGTTTCTGAGGAGTGGTTGGTGAACTTGAACTGCAGGCCTTGCAGTTAAAACCAACTTTGCAATCCAGAGCATTAGCCCACAGTGCCACACCAGGACTGCTGGCATATATTAAAGGGGTTCAGTAGATATGAATATGTGTTAAATGAATTGATGATGGTGTTTCTAAAGTCCTGTTCTGCCTACTTTCTTTCTTTCTTTTTTATTAATTAAAAAAAATATTTTTTTAATTGTGAATTGAGTGAAGGTAAACAGACAAGATCATCAGCCTTACTTTCAATCCTGCTTCTACTCTGTGGTTTCCCTTTTACGTCTCATTTATTTCACAAATGAACAAAGCAAAAATATTTGATCTAGAGTTACAAAACAAAAAATATATGCATTTAAATGTCCAAAGGACACATTTTGCAAGTCAGTTTACTGCCTGTAGGCACACAGCCTGTCTCAGTCCATGGGTAGAGAGTCCTCAGCTGCTCTCCCTCTCTCTCTCTCTCTCTCTCTCTCTCTCTCTCTTTTTTTTTTTTTTTTTTTTTTTAATTTTTATTGTGAATTGAGTGATAGTTTACATGTGATCTGCCTTCTCTTTTGACTATTCATGTGTACATATACCACGTTGCTTGCCTCTTTCTCATGATGCTGATTTAATTCAACTGACAATCAGTCATAGGTTCATCTCTTTGTTTGTGATGCCCTATTGGGCCTTGTAAAAGTTCTACTTATCCTTGTCTCCTTATGGAGAAGAATTCATAAGTGATACTGAAAATGAGGGAGAGGCAGAATAGGCTGCTATTTGGGTGAGCCTTTAGTTAGTCTGTAGACTTGGGAGCTTCTCATTCTTGTGGAAACTGCCATTGTTCTAAAGCCCTCATCCTTCCTTTCTGAGGAGGCCCCGAACATATTGCTTCTGCTTGAATGCAGGCACTACTCTTTATTGTTGTTTTACATGGACAGGGGTGTGTGATGTGGTTGACCAACTTGCTGGTGGTGGTTATGTGCTGTGGAGTCAGTTCTGACTCATAGCGACCCTGTACAGGTTTCCAAAGCTATAAATCTTTACCGGAGCAGAAAGCCTCATCTTTCTCCAGCGGAAAGACCATGAGGTTCGCAGCCCGATTTGGAACCACTACGCTACGAGAGCTCCTTTGACCAGCTTAACTATCTGTTCCTACTAGTACTTGGCTTTGTTTGTTGGTTGCCCGAGGATTCCAACCAACTTTAAATGTCTTCTGTCCTTGTGCATGTGAATGGAGTAACACATATTAAAAATAACTTTTTTATTTTGAAATAGTTAAAGATTCTTAAAAAGTTGAAAAATAGTACAGAAAATTTCCATATACTCTTCTCTCAGCTTCCTCTGCTGATCGTATCTTATGCAATCCAATGTACATAGTTCATTGTAAAAGTCAATAAACACATGTGGATATAATGTCAACCCACATGGAAATCACATTTGAATTTCACCAGTTTTTACAGGCACTCCTGTAGCGTAATGGTTACAAATCAGGCTGCAAACTGGAAGGTCAGCAGTTCGAAACTACCAGCTGCTCCACGGGAGAAAGATGAGGCGATCTGCTCCCGTAAAGATTTACAGCCTCGGGAACCCTATTCAAGGTCGCTATGGGTCGAAACCGACTCACGGCACTTAACAACAACAAGAAAGTAACTTTATTGAAAAATTCCATACACTATAAAATCCATATACCTTAAAATTAACCCAAATATGTACAGTTCACTGGTTTTTAATATTTTCACAGAGTTGTGCATGTGTCACAATATTCTTATTTTAGAATATTTTATCACTCACCACCCTCTTTGAAAGATAGATTTCTGCAAGACAAATGATTTGTTTATTTCAAATACCTTCTTTAGACAGCATAACAGACGACTATACACATGGACCTCACCAGATGGAACACAT
>NW_006408528.1:11934140-11990288 GCF_000296735.1 Chrysochloris asiatica | reverse complement strand
GCCAGGTGGCATCATTGATGGCATCAAGTGTGGCAGTGGTAGTGAGGTTGGCCCAGGATCGGACATTATTTCGTTCTGCTGTGCATGGGGTTGCTATGAGTCGGTTCCGCTCGATGGCACCTGACAACAACACCCTCTTCCTCCCAGCCTTAGGAAATAACTCATTTACCTGTGTCTTTTTATTTTTTTATTTTTAAGGTTTTTATTGTGGATTGAGTGAAAGTTTACAGGGCAGATCATCAGTTTTACATGCAACGTATCATGCACCTTGTTTTGTTACAATGATTTTAATCCCCTCCATGTACCATCAGTTAACAGTATTTCTCTCTATTTCCTTTAGCTTATTTCTTTTTAAATGTTTATTGTGAGTTATGTGATAGTTTACATGGGAGAACATTAGGTTTACATTCATCCTATTGTATATCATTTCATTGCCATGGTTACAATCCCCTCCATGTATTTCTGCAATGGTTAACCAGCTTTCTGTTGTTACCGTAACAAATTAGAGCTTCTCCAGTGATTATAGCACAAATGCATTAGCTTCAATTCTGTAGGCCAGAAGTCCAGTACAGATCTCTGTGAGCTGAAATCAAGTTGTAGAGAGGACTGCAGTTCCTTCTTGAGGTTCCAGGCCACAGTCAATTCATTTGCCTTTTCCATTTTTCAGATTCAATCTACATTTCTCGACTAATGAACCCCTTCTTCCATCGTCACAACAGCACTGACGAAAAAGGTCTCCCTGACCTTTTTCTTTGTCAAATTTGTATATTACTGGGGTCCAGAAAAATGCCCCCCTTTTAAGGGCTCATATGACTACATTGTGCTCGCCTGAATAATCAAACATAATCTTCTCATGTCAATATCTTAATCACAAAGAGACCGGGTCGCAATATAGGATAAGCACTGGACTGCTAACCTCAAAGTGAGCAGCTCAAACCTATTGGCTGCTCTGCGAAAGAAAGATGCGGCTTTCTGCTTCCACAAAGACTGTGGCACTGTAGGATAAGTACTCAACCACAAGTTTGGTTTGAACTGCAAGGTCAGCAGTTCAAACTCAGCAGCTGCTCCTAGAAAACCCTATACAGGGTTGCTATGAGTGCCAACTCAATGGCACTTAACAACAACAAACTTTATACAGGTACTATAAGACAGAATCCACTGTTGGTTTTAACCTTAATCACATCTGCAAAATTCTTTTTTGTCAAATCTAGAAAGTGAGAGAGGAACAGGAAGGGGATCATTATTCTGCCGACCATACTAATGTCTTCTTATGTGCTAATTTGCCATCCATATATCTTTTATATTTGGTAAAGTGTCTGGTAAGTCATTTGTACATTCTTATTTTATTATTTATAATCAATTATATTATTCATTTTTTTACTTAAGTTTAGAGACTCCTTTACGCATTCTGTATACAAGTGCTTCATTGGACGTGTGGCATGCAAATGTTTTCTCCTAGCCTTTGGCTTATATTTCCATACTGCTAACAGAATATATGGTTTCCAATATATTGTGTATATGGCACTGTGGGTTAATGCACCAGACTGCAAAGCTGTTTGAACTGCAAGATTGGCAGTTCAAGCTCACCAGCAGCTCCTTGGAAACCCTATACAGGGTTGCTATGGGTTGGAACCGACTCAACGGCACACAACAACAACAATAATATGTGTGTGTGTATATATATATATAAATATATGTAAAACAAAACTTTTGCCATTTTAATAATTTAAAAACCATTTAAAATATTCAGTTCAGGAACACTAATTACATTAACCATGTCGTCCTAACATCCTCACTATCCATTTCCAAGATGTTTTCAGCACATCAAACAGATACTTTTAATAGGGTATTTAAAAGAGCAAAAGTTTTGTATATTTTGAACTCCAATGTATTGATTATTTCTTTTTAGGAATCAGGCCTTTGATGTCATGTATAAAAACTGATCCAAAGTCAAGAAGATTTTCTCCCAAATGTCTTAGAACTTTACATTTAAATATGAGATTGATTTGTTAGGAAACAATTATAATTTTCTTGTTTTTGCACCATCAAGGTTTTTACACAAAAATTACTGGCAACTTGGGCAGAAGGATAAACATTAAGTGTCTAGGTTTCCCTCACAGCATGGTTAGCTAAGTCTCACAGATCTTTGGAACTGAGGTTCTTATAGAGATCATTGTAGGGCCACATGTAGTTTTACGCTTGACCCAGTTTCAATCAATGATAATATTTTGCAAAATTATAGTATAATATAAATGCAGGGTATTGATTTCTATTTTATTCAGATTTCCCCCATTTTAGCACTTGTGTATGTATGTGTGTCTGTATATTAAGTAGTGTACAAGTTTACCAGCTCTGTAGGTCTGCATATTCATCACCACAGTCAAGACCTTCCCTATAAAGGCCATGTTGACTGTTTACAACCACACCCATCACCTTTAGAGCTCCTCCCTTCTTTCTTTCAAACCTGAGGCAAGTCAGGGTTTTTTAACTATTCACCTGCTGAAGAGCATTTTTGATGATTCCAGTTTTGGGCTGTTACAAAGAAGCTGCTATAAAAATTCATCTGTAAGTTTTTGTGTCAACATATTTTTCACTTTTTCTAGTATAAATGCTCTGGAGTACCATCACCGGGGCAATTGTAAATGAAGATTTTAAAGAAGCAGCCAAATTGTTTTTCCAGAATAGCTGTAGTGTTTTACAGCAATGTATGGGATCCACTTTCCTCACAGTCTTGCCAGAATTTAGTGCTATCACTATTTTTTATTTTAGCCAATTTGCTAGGGCTATAGTGATATCATGCAGTAGTTTTCTACCGATTTTGGTAAGTTGTATTTTCTTTGGTTCAACTGTTTGAAAAAATGTCTTTGGTTATTTATTTATTTATTTTTTATCATGGACTATTTAGAAATAAGTTATTGAATTTCAAGTACTTGAAGATTTTAATCTTTCTGTTGCTGAATTCTAGTTTGATTCTTTTATGGTCACAGAGTATACTTTGTATGATATCAATTATTTTAAATATGTCAAGTTTTATTTTATGGTCCAATATATGGTCTCTTGTAAATGCCCCATGCACACTTAAAAAATATGTATAGTATTTGTTGTGGTTGGGTGGAGTGTTTTTAATGAATAATCATTAGATTTCAATAGTTGCTGATATTTTTCAATTGTTTTAAAACTCGTTGACTTTTTTGTCTAATGCTTCTATCAATTAGTAAGTGAGGGATATTGAAATTTCAAGCTATTTTTTCCTTTCATTTCTGTCAGTTTGCCTCATTGATTTAGATTGCTGTGTTTTTGTGGTCATGGGATCCTGCTCTCTTTATGGTCTGCCCTGTGTTTGTCCCCGGCAGTTTTCTTTACTTGGTTGTCTGTTTCATCTGATAGTAACAGAGCTACTGCAACTTTCTTTTGATTAGGGTTTGCATGTTATATCACTTGCCATATTTTTTTTACTTTTAACCTACTCTACAAAGAGGTGTTGAAGGTGATGCCATCTGACCTCCTTTGGCTTCACCAGGGGAAAGGAGATTCAAACTACACACCGGGCCAAGGCCAATTATTATGTGGCTGAGGTCAGACATGCCTCCATCCTCCATACTTCCTCAATAATTCTGACACTAACTGTCCATCCCAAGGCACTGTTGTTTCTGCTGGGGCTTGATGATTCACTGCAATGCCCACACTTAGACTATACTCATGATTCCAGGGTTTATTATGGAAGTTAACAGATTACAATTCAGCACCAGAAAGGTTCAGGACATAGTTCTTTGGTCAGGACAGACTCTTCTCTGTTTTGCTTGTGGGCAGAAACCCTTCTGACTCTTAGTCCCTTGGCCAGCTCTCAGTTCTGCTTGTACAATGTTACAAAACTCCTTCAGGGCTGCTAATAAGTGCTCAAAGGGCATAGCAGTCCACAATAATACTCTCCCAGAAACTACTCAGCTCGGGCTCCAATTAAATACCTGGCGGTATCCCACTCTGTAAGCAAGCCAGCTGCATAAAGGCCTTCAGCTTTCTCATTCCACAGGCAGATAAGCCCACCACTCTATCTAGTACTTTGGCTTTTGGTTCTGCTGCTCCTCTGTCGCTTCTCTGCTGCTTTTCTGGTGTCACAGTTCTGTCAGCTGGTTTGAGGAGGTTCAACATGCAAGAATCTCAGGGTCTAAAGACTGAGCTCCGCTCCTGGTTCTTCTTTCTTACTGGTACTGAGATTTCCCTGCTCCTGCGTCTGAGGTAGCTCCTTTTATGCCCATACTAAAGTTCCAAGTTTTTATGATCACAATTAACTTTGTTCACAAGCACTCACAAGTGAACCAGCATCTTCCCTCTCCTTCTCTTACCCAGACCCATTAAGACAAAAAATTGTTTCGTGAGAATTACAATGGCAATGGATAAAAGAGCCATATGAAATAATCCACAGCACTGTACCTATCTGCATTTGAAATGAATTTGATTGCAAGTAAACAGTTGGCCATTAAAAAACAAAACAAAAAAAACCCTTTCTGCCAATTTTTGTCTTTAATAGATGTGTTTAGACTATTTAGATTTCAGTTAATTATTGAGTATTTATAATTAATGCCTGATATTTTATTAATTGTTAACTTTGTTCCCTGTGTCTTTTCATTCATTTGTTTGTTGAGTTACTTGAACATTTTTTAGCAATTTATTTTACTTTTTTGCTTTTTGTATATTTATAGGCTTTTGCTATTGTTTACAGGGATTACAATAAGGATATGTAGTTTATTAGTGCCAATATTTGATTCAGTATTGTATGAAATATGTGAAATATGGATACATTATAACAATTTAGGCTACTTTACTCTCCCTGTGAATAATGTTGTTATTATTTGTATGTGACCTTGAATCAGTTCTGACCCGTAGCAACCCTATATAGGGTTTTCAAAGAGCAGCTGGTGACCTTGAACCAAGGACCTTCTGGTTCAAACCGACTTTACAATCCAGTGCATTAACCCACAACACCACACCAGGACTCCATTGTTGTTATTGTCAGTTGTGTTAATATATTATCTCTATACACATTGAGAACTATATCAGATATTGTTATAATTTTTACTTTTGTCTGCCAAATATAATTTTTAAAAGTAACACGGAAAAGAATACTCTATTATACTTACTTACATATTCACATTTACTCTTTAAGTTCGTCTGTCTTCATTTCTGATGTCTCAGGACTCCTTCTGTTATGATTTCCTTTCTTAATGAAAATTTCTTTTAGTCATTCCTTTGCAAGAGATCTGTTGGTGACAGATTATTTTAACTTTTCTGTTTCTGAGCATGTATTCTTTCTTCTTATCCTTGAAGGCTGTGGTTGCTGGATATAGAATTCTGGGTTGACAAGTTTTGTTAAATACTTGAACATTTTTTGGTACAACTTCTTTTTCCAGGACTTCTGATGCATTACTCACTGTCAGCTCTGGTAGCCTAGTGATTACAAATCGGGCTGCTAACAAGGTCAGCGGTTTGAAACTAGTAGCAGTTCCTCAGGAGAAAGATGAGGCTTTCTGCTCCAGTGAAGATTTACAGCCTTGGAAAACTATACGAGGTCACTAAGAGTCCGACTCCACAGCACACCACCACCACTACCAACAACAACACTCCTGTTGTGTCCCTCTGCTTTTTCCTAGAGGCTTTGTTATTCAAACTGACCTTGCAGTCCAAGGCTTGTCCTACAGGGTCACCCCTATCATTGTTATTAATGAGTCTTCCTTTAATCTTGATGAAACTTTCTTCTTCATAGAATCCAATATCTTGGATTATTTGTTTAGCATGAAGATTGAATCAGTATGGTGAAAGATTACAGTCTGGTGCACTCCTTTCTTGATTTTAAACCATTCAAAGCATGCCTGTATGGTAGTTTTTCTGAAAATAAGCAGATGTAGTAAGCAGGTTTCTACCCTATTGGGACACCCTTTGCTTTATCCTTTGAATACATTAAGTTTGCTTTCCTTAAGGTTGATTTTGTCTGTGACTGTTGGTCTTCCCAGATTTTGAGATCCTCTAGCACCCACTTGAGATATTTAGGAGGCAAGAAAAAATTCAGAGAAGCACTGTCAGATTGTTTAAGTCCTGAACTCTCTAGCCATTCCACTTTCTTTTCTCTTCAATCCAGCGCTTTCTGGCATTTTTCAGACTTTTCACATTTTTGTTGTTGCAATTAGACGTAGAAGTAGAATAGAATACATTTACTCCATCTTGTTCAGATTCAGAGTCTTCAGCGCATACTTTGCAGGAGTTCATTTTAACTTATATTTTAAACAATTTTTCTCATTGATATTTGAAGCCTGGTGTGGTGCTGTAGGATAAGTGCTGGACTGCAAACTGCAAGATTAGTGACTCAAACCACCAACTCCTCCTGGAAATCCTATCCAGGGTTGCTATGAGTCGGAAATGACTTGACAACATTTAACAACAATACATTTAGATCCATTTAAAAAGCAACCAACCAACCAAAAAAAACCTTTCTATATTTTTCTTTTCTCTATGGTAATTGATTTTAAAATGATACATCTTTTCTGTTATCTCTAGATATTCAATTCAATATTCAATAAACTTCCACATGGGCTCAGTCTATCAAATACTACCAGAAAATAAAGAATCTTAATTTTTGTGAATTTATTTATATATGGAAGGCCTGCAAAAACATAAAATTTACTTCCTAAATCATATTTATTGGGAATAACACAGCAAGCATATGCAAAGAAATACTAATTAAAGTGGAATTGTGTGCACCAATTAATATAGTGTTTGAATACTTAAAACTGGAATTATTCTAATTTTCCATATATGAAAAATACCACAGAAGCAAATTGGGCTATTGTATTGAGTTGCTTGTGATAAATCAGTAAGTTTTTTATTTGGGAATCTGCTATGGTTGAATCTGCAGCAGTTGAAATATAGAAAAGACAAATGATGGGAGGGAAAAGAAAAAGTTTAAGTGAGAATTCCAAGGAAAATCCTGGTATACCTAGAGCACATCAGGAAATTAAATGATACCTTAGATTAATTAGGAAAAGATTATTACAAGGAAAAGAAGGTAGAAGGAGGGTCACAGGGAATCGTTTAATGCTTGTTTTAAGAGGAAAACTGGGAGATCAGTGAGTTCTCTGTAACTATTAAGACAGGAGTAGAATCATTTTGAAAGGCAATTCTTGGTTGACATAAGTTGTCCTCAACCTAATCATCCATTATAATTGCCATTACTTACTATCTTACCACTGGAAATTGACATGGACAGTTACAGAAATAAGATTAATTATGACAACTGTTTTCATGTAAGGATTTTAATTAAAGTAGAAAGGATGCCCTATTGCATTAGATGTTGTTGTTAAGCACCATTGAGTAGGTTGGACAAACTATTTTATCTGATGAGTGTAAGTTTAAGACAGCTGGGTAACATTTTATAGCATAGTAAAAAATTTATTCTGAGATATTTTTCAACATGTTTTGTAAGAAAGTTTTATTTATTCAGTTTCTTCATAGAAGTTGATCTTTCAATAGTTGGTTGTGTTTAAGGTGGTCTGTAAAGTATTTTGAGTAAATTAAAAGCTAACACAAAATTTATATGAATAGATGAGGTTTAATTACCTTAAATTTCTGAATTATATTATTTTAAACCTAAATACATTTATATAATTTTGTGTAATTAGAATAACATTAGTGCGGACTAGTAAAACATTACAACAGATTCTATTAGTCCTGATGAATAAATGAATTAAAATTATAATTAGCAGCTTGTGAGCAAATGGTACTCAAAGGCATGAATGCAAATAGTACTTGGAAACAACGCTTTAAACAGACTTCCTATATTTTGCCATTATAATCAGCAAACTACTCTTTCAAAGATTGCATCAAGATAAGCTTCAATGTAGGCTAATGAAATTATCATACACTTAAAAGTCTGTCTTGAGTTGTATTCTATTCTAAAGACAAAAACTTCAGAGTAGAAAGCTTTTCAAATATTTGTAGAACAAAAAGTATTTTAAAATCTCAACAGTTTTAATTTTCTTCTCCTTAAACCATACCTCAACTCTTATAATTTTTTTAGTAGTCAACCATTCTTTCTATGAAACACATCAATAGTAAATGGAACAAATTCAGGATTGTTTTATAGCTCTTTGAAAACACTTTTAAATGATTGATAGAGGAGTTCTGTGCACCAGCTTTGAAGACATTTAATGTTACCAGCTTTGACTCACAAAGATCTTAATATGTACAACATAGGGAAACGTTGTTGCTGTTAAATGCCATCAATAGGTTCTGACTCATAGTGACCCTGTATAGAGTTTCCAAGGAACAAGTAGTGACTTTGAATTGCCATCCTTGTGGTTAGCTGTCCAGTGTGGTATAAAGTCCTGGACTGCAAGTTCAGTTTGAACCATAAAATAGGTGGTTCAAACTCACCAACTGCTCCTTGGAAACCCTATACAGTTTCGCTGTAAATTGGAACCCACCCGACAGCACTTAATAACAATAATGTAGACGTATAGAGGGGATTTGAATTGGCATCTATACTCATCAGTGTACAAAAATGTCACTATTTGTAGTTGTTGCTGTATGCTGATGATTCCATTTCAACTCATACCAACACTGTAAGACTGAGTAGAGCTTCCCCATAAAATTTCCTGCTGTTGTTGCTATGTGCTGTGGAGTTGGTTCTGACTCATAGCAACCCTGTACAGTGTTTCCGAGGTTGTAAATCTTTATGGGAGCAAAAAGCCTCCTCTTTCTCCCGCGGAACAGCTGGTGGTTTCGAACTGCTGACCGTGAGATTAACAGTCCTCATAACCATTACTGCTACCAGAGCTCCTAGGATGTAATAATTTCTGGACTCCTGGAGTGGAGCTGTGGGTTACTGCTCTGGACTACAAAGTTGGTTTGAACCACAAGGTTGTCAGTTCAAGCTCACCAGCTCCTCCTTGGAAACTATACAGGGCTATTGTGGGTCAAAAGGGCATTTAACAGCAACAAATGTCTATGGGAGCACATTGCCATGTCTATCCTACTGAGGAGCTCCTGGTGGGTTAAAACCATCTACCTTGTGGTTAGCATCTGAGTGCTTAACCCTTGCTCACCCAGGGCTCTTTTCACATTATTTGATAAATTTTAAATCAGCTTAAACTTGATCTAGAGCCCCCATTCTGCCTCAAGTGATAGGAAATCCAATCTTAATCATTACTGATAGATATATTCTCAACCTCTACCTTGGATGTACAAAGGTTCCTTCCCAGGGTCTCATGAGAGCAAAGTTTCTGGGAGGCCCCCTGTGAATGTAAGGGCAGGTTATGCTCTGCAAACCTTAGAGACACCATTCACATTTCAAGAGGCTTGACCACATTCCTGGACCAAAAGAGAGGAAAAATAGAGGGAGAAATAATTTAGCAATTAACATTTCAATAAATAATCCAGCCACATGCATTTTTCCTTTATTTTTTTTCTTATTCCTTCCTTTTTTTTTTAAGAAGGAAAAGAGTCTATATCTTTCATTAGACTCTCAAAGCAAAGAGAGAGACTGATTTGATCCAGCAAAGAGATGGGTGTCAAACCCCTGTGCTCCACAAGGCAGGAAAACATCACATTTGCATTGATTATAGACCCTTTTCACAGTGCTGACACATCTATGAGCTTTGAGTGGCCTCATTATTTTTTTATTAAATTGGGTCAGGGTGGGGCCACCCATTCAACCTAAATGCAGATGAGGTGATTGTGAATGAGCTGTAACATACACAATAGGTAATCAATTCTGGGAAATGAAATCTTTCATTAGACCACTCTTTCAGACAACAAAACATGAGATGGAGTATAATATTGGAACTTGAGGGAGAAAAAGAGTCTCAAAGATAAAGAGGCAGAATTGCATTCATTGAGTTATAAAGCTTTTGGGGGCCTCTTCTAAGGACAGAATACAACCACTATTGATTCCGTCAGATGTATATGAAACTACAGAACAGAAGACCATGTATGTAAAGAAGGCAGCTTGTGAAATACATGATGGCTTAACAAATAAATGTAGACACCTGGCTGTAACATTATTATAAGCCTCATCTTTAAATACAGGGCGAGAGAAAGAGCTTTCAGAAGAATAGCAAGAAAAACACTCAGGTTAATGAAGAAAGCCTGCACTATGTCATATCTGTCATTTTAAGTGCTCATTACAATGATTATTTTTACCAGCATTTAATTTTTTACAAAATTCAATTGATCAGACCTAGAGCCATGATTAATCACTTGAGCATGACTAGACATAAGTGGGCTTTAATGAGCAGTGAGTGAATGTCCAAGCATCGGTGTTAGCATTGTTCTTATGCGAAGTAGCAATCACTTTCTACAACCCATTGCCTTTGGGTGAATCTGGAAGCCCCTATTTCATGATGGATCCATTTAGTCTTTTGTCACTTTGATTTCCGAGTTATTTAATACATCTCAAAGATAATTATTTTTAAAATAACCAATATTTTTTAACTCTTAGAGTTTTTGACATGTCCTATAACCATACTCTTCATGTCTTTATCCTGATGGTTTATATCATCTGTACATGTAACACTAATGTGTGGGCAAATATAATGGAAGGTACTTTATATCTGGAGTTGGAAAGATTCTAATATGTAACTTGTTGGAGAGTGATTTTCTTGATTTGTTACATGGGAAAACTGCACCTAACCTACAGTACCGTAGATAATTTCCGAAAATGTTCAGCACAGTGCGAAGATATCAATGGCGATGGTAGCATAGTGAGTGACAAGTTGGGCTTGTAACTGTATGGTCAATGGTTCGAATCCACCAGTGTTGAGGGAGAAAGATGAGGCTTTCTGCTCCCATAAAAACTTGTTGTTGTTGTTTTTAAGTGCCACTGGAAACCCTAAAAAGGAGCCAAGTTGATGGCGCACAAACCAAACAACATAATTCCCTTGCTTCGGAGGGAAAGAACAACATAACTGATACACAGTGAATTTTATCTTATTTTACATAGACAAAATTTATATAACTTTCTCTGAACTTCATTTTACGACGGTCGTCAGTACAAACTTTTATTTTACAAATCAGGAAACTGAAGGTCTGAGGAGGCAAAAAGTCTTGTCCAAGATCAAATATCTAGTTGATCCTTCAATAACTATTATTAAATGAAGGGAGAACCATATATTATCAACAGAAACAAATTTCTTGTGTGTCAATTAGTAACTTATTTCCTACAAGCATGACCTTTGACCTACATATGGTAATGCAATATGTTAAAAGTGAAAAAAATGAGAAAAATTTGTATTGATTCCTCCGTTTACATATATTTTTATTGAAAACTATGTCTGGATGGCACTTTATGCTTAACCAATTTAACTTACTTATTTAGTTAAAACTGACATTGATTTATTGTTCTAATCAATTACCTACTTAGACTTTTGCAATATATGTAATAATTTAACAAAAAAAGGAGTAAGTCACACATGGCTTATTATGAAAAATAGTAAACCTTTACTATTTAATTACTGGTCCTTTGCTCATTCATAAAAGAAATAGAATTGTTGCACATTAATCCCGTAGTATATAAAGCAATTCATTTGGCATACTCCTGTTCTACTGCTCAGAATTTAGTAAATTTTATTTTCCATTATATCCATCTTATCAGATTTATATACAAATAAAATTAAACTGGTAAATTTCCATATAAAAGAAGAGGGCATTATGATGTATGAATTCTAAAGTAGTGGGTTCTGAAACATTACACTGTGGCAGTTCTGTCTTCCTGGGGTTAAACAGCACTTCAGTTTATATAATTACCACACATGCCTCCCTTACAGAGACCACGAGGTGCCCAGGTTGGTAACCATGGCAACAGATTCTGAATCTGAGTAGCCCTGTCCTAATACTGAATAGAGATCCTCTTGGAAAAGTTTTCTTTTCTTCTCTTTTCTTTTTTAAAAACACATTTCCCAAATGACAGATATACAGTTGGGAATATTTTTTTCTAGTTTTTATATAGTTTAATCTGACCACTGAATGCCTAGGTGCACACAACTTCTTCAATAGCAAAGGAAACACAATGTAAACACTTAATTACAGTTTGTGTTTGTGTTCTAGACGAAGTAAATAGCCTTTCAGAATAAATGAAACAAAAACACCTGAAGGAATAGGTAACAAAGGAAATTAATTCAATTTGATCTTTTATGTTTGTTTTAAAAGACTTAAAATGCATAGATATAAGTACATGAAATGTGTTTTCTTTTAAAATTAAAAAAAAGAATAAACACGCTTGTTGCATAAAGTCATTGTTTTTGTTGTTTTTATCAATAAAGTAGAGATTTACTCAAGATCCCCTGTCTGTCCCCCACCCCCACCCCCCGGACCTCCAGGAAGCTGTGAAATCTTGCTGAGGCGGATGATGGTAGTTTCATTCTCATTTCCTGCTCGCTGTTTGGACAGGCTTTGCAGCTGTGACAATTGAATCGAAGAAGAAAGGCTGATAATGGTTAGCTATTACTTAATAGGACTTCTCAGGGCACTCTTCTCTCTGTTACTTCATTTGAAATGAAAGGCAGAGTTTTCTTTTTCCCCCATTAGGAAATTATCTTTTATGTGTATTATTTAAAATCCCTTTCTATTCTACTAACAAATAAGAGAAAGAAATTCACACAATGAATTCGCAGCATGGTTCTCTGTTAACACAGTAAGTTAAAACTTTTTGGTTTCTTTCAGACTTATATCCAACTATTTTATTCATTATTTCAATTTTCAGCTTGAAGTTGTATGTATTTACTTCTTAATGATTTCCTTGAATTTTTTCTATCTCCTTAACTCCTCTATTAGTGTGCTTTCATATAGAAATAAAACATATTAAGTACATATGTAAAATACATATAAACTATGAACTATAAGGAGCCCAGGAGCATAGTGGATTACGAGTTGGGTAACTAATCAAAAGGTCAGCAGTTGGAAACGACCAGCTATCTCTTGGGAGCAAGATGACGTTTTCTGCTCCCATAAAGATTTACAGCCTCAGAAACTCTATACAGACTTGGAACTGATTCTACGGCACTTAACAACAACAACATATATACATATATATGTGTGTGTGTGTATAATTTTTCCAAAACAGAGTTGTACTTTTTTTCTGGCAGTCCATGGTACCTTAAATATTCTTTGCCAACACTGATTCTTCGCCAGTCTTCCTCATTCATTGTCCAGTTTTCACATGCATTTAAGGTAACTGAGAATATCATGGCTTAGGTCAGGTGCATCTTAGTCCTCAAACTGACATCTCTGCTCTTTAACACTTTAGAGAGGTCTTTTACAGCAGCCTAATGCACTCCATAGTTTGATTTCTTGACTATTGCTTTCATGAGCCCTGATAGTGGATCCAAGCAAAATGAAATCTTTGACAGTTTTGATCTTTTATGCATTTATCATAATGTTATTTTTGGCTCAGTTGTAAGGATTTTTGTTTTCTTTGCATTGAGGTGCAATCCATACTGAAGGTTGTATTTTTGATCTTCATCAGCAAGTACTTCAAGTCCTTTTTGCTTTCAGCAAGTGAAATTGTGTCGTCCGCATATCTCAGGTTGTTAGTGAGTCTTCTTCCAATCTTAATGCCAAATTCTTCTTAACATAATCCAGTTTCTCAGGTTATTTGGTCAGCATACAGATTGAATAAATATGGGGAATAGATACAGCCTGATGCACACTTTTCCTGATTGTAAATCATAGAAACGTTGATCAAACAAAAATATTAAAATGTGAAGCTATTGTTTCTAAGCATATCCTCCATCTCGGTCTATATGCTTCGGAAAGCAGTGTTTCCATCTCTCTAAGGAGCTCTGCTAGCATAGTGGTTATGAATCGGGCTGCTAATCTCATGGTAAGCAGTTCAAAACCACCAGTCATTCTGCGGGAGAAAGATGAGGCTTTCTGCTCCCATAAAGATTTACAGCCTCCAAAACCCTACGCAGGGTCACTATGAGTCGGAACCGACTCCGTGGCACATAACAACAACAACAAAGCCACCATTCACTTCTCATAAACTCTATACAGGTTTGCTATGAGTGGGAACTGACTCATCTGCACATAACCTGACATCTTCCTGAGGAGTCAGAGCCCGCACATTCAACAACAACAAAAACAACTGTTCCTAGAGTAATTCTGTGCTCTTCAATTTGCATCATGCCAAAACGACAGTTTGGGCATTGCCAAGTGATTCATATCATGTTCCTTTTCAATGTTCCTTGTATTTGGGGAAATAAAAGCAAGTCTGAAGAGGTAATATCAGGGCTGCAGGGTGAATGGGAGAAGGTTTCCCAATGGAATTCTCTTAGGACAACTATTGCTACCAGTGATGAAACAGAAGGAACATTGCTGTGATGGAAAAAACTTCTATGGCACAAATTTCCATAGCCTTGTTCTTACTAGTGTAGTTTTCAATTTTCTGAAGGCATTTTCATAATAAGTCCCTGTAATCGCCTGTTTTTTGAGAAAATCTATCAAAATGACTTCTTTGGAATTCCAAAATAAAACAGTTGCCCTAACCTGATGAGATGACCTTTGTGCCTTGAAGGTACTGGTCAGCACATCCCTGAGAAACAACTGTTTAGACTGGACCTTTTTTTTCAGGAAGGCACCCTGAGGACATTAAGACAAGTATATTATCTCACCCATCCACTGACCACAGAGATGTAATTACACATGTTTTGTTTAGAATAAATCCATGCATGTGTGAAATAGAATCCTAGTAGCAATATTGTTTTGTTTTTTAACTTGCCTTCATATGTATGCTCATTTGTAGACAAAAACTCATGTCTAAGTCTTTATCCCTTAGTGAATTTGATGTCCAGATTCAATGCCCAATGCTCAGTAGAGGTCTTCTTGCCCCAACATGAGACTACGTTGCTTAGAAGGCAGGCACTATTACTTTGCTTGGATTAGCAGTCAGTGCCCCCAAAACAGCAAGAAATCAAGAAATCAAGTGATATATTGAATTAGACAAATCTGCTGCTGCTGATGCAAAAAAAAGAAAACAATTTAGATGTTAGTTGTCAGTTTGAGGACAGATGTATCACCTGACCCTAACCATGGTATTTTCAGTCACCTTATGTTGTTGTTAAGTACTGTCCAGCGGGGTCCTGCTTACAGCGACCCTGTATAGGGTTTCCTAAGAATACATGGTGAGTTTTAACTGCCCACCTTGAGGGTCAAACCAACCTTGCTGTTGAGTGCTTATTTTACAGCACCACGCCAGGAATCCTCATAAGCATGCAAAAATTGGACAATGAATAAGGAGAACTGGAGAAGAATCAACACATTTGAATTAAGGTGTTGATGAAGAATATTGAAAGTACCATGGACAGTCAGAAGAACAAACAAATCTGTGTTGGAAGAAGTACAGCCAGAATGTTCCTTAGAAGTGAGGGTGGTGAGATTTTATCTCTTGTACCTTAGACATGTTGTCAGGAAGGACCAGTCTCTGGAGAAGGACATCATATTTGGTAAAGTGGAGGGTCATTGAAAAAGAGGAAGACCCTCAACAAGATTGGTTGACACATTGGCAGCATAACAATTATGAGATGGGGCAGGGCTGGGCAATTCTATTGGACGTAAGTATGCTGTGAATCAGAACTGACACCATGGTACCTAACAACAATGTGATTAGGCCCATTTTTACAGAGGGAGAAAGTGTGGTACAGAAAGATTAAAGAACTTGCCCAGGGTTACACAAGTAGCAGTGATATTGAGTTCCTGCTCTGAACCACTGTGCCTTCTGATCTCTTACATGATACAAGATGGAAAGCATAAGAATGTAAGAGGAATGTGAATATCTTCAGGTTTATGCCAAAGGTGGTGTGTGAATGATTTACAAAATGAGGCATATAATTAGATGAGAACTCAGCAATACGTTTTGATTCTTATTTGATCCTGTGGTTATCTTCAGCAGGGCTGGAGGACTTAGGCAAACAAAGTTTATGTCTGTGTCCACATTCTCTCCTCCTGGACCATATGCTGTTTCCACATCAAAATGGGAAAGAATATTCTTCACTGACGTGGAATCATGTGTGTCTTCATGGCCCAGGGACAGAAAGACCTCCCTCTTCCTTATATTAATGCCCTGTTGTCACCATCTTGAAAGTCAATAAAATTTCAGCAAGGGGTTCTGCAAATTAGGTCTCTGGTCCTGTGTATAATCCTGAGCAATCTGCACAAGCTTGTAGCTCCAGTTGAACAGAGGAGACAAGATTGTAGTTCCCTGTGACCTCTTTGGAACTGCAGTGCTACAAATCTTCAGTTGCCTGCTAGAGGATTTGCTTTTTACTGCCCTGAAATACTTTGCCCACACAAGGGAAATGCTTTGCTGCAGTCTACGTGCATAGTCTCCAGCAGAAAGGCCCAGGAAAGACTTACGATTCAGCAGCTTGGTGAACTATGAGGGAGCCTCCTTGCAAAATGGTAAAACACCATTCACCTCAGCTAACTTTGTAGCATAGTCACAAAGGCTGTGGATGCAATTATACTCTGATCCCATTTCATTCTCCATTCCACAGTGTGTGTGTGTAATGTAGGCATGCAATAGTGAAGTCAGGATTTGCCAAAACTTGGGAAGAAAATCAACCAGCCACCGTACAAGCAAATAAATATGGTGAGCCCTCTACTTTCTGTCTCAATGATTGAGGAGGGTGGCACTAGAATTACCCATTGCTTACCAGTGGTGAGTTTCCATGGGATCGGCTGCTCCTCTTGTCTTTTCTGAAGTGAAGGGTGGTGAGTTGATTTGTTCCAACAAGATAGTAATGACATCATGAGCTAAGTGTAAGCTTTCACAGGAGGTGGAGGGTGCACAAGCCAGCTTCTCAAAAGACAAAAAGGGAATTTAGCGACTCCATCATTCCGAGGAAAGAACACTCATGGAGCTGTAGGTTGAACACTGGACTATTTACCACAGGGCAGAAAGTTCAAAGCCACCATTCACTTCTCAGAAACTCCATACAAGTTTGCTATAAGTGGGCACTAACTCATCTGCACCTAACCTGACATCTTTCTGAGGAGTCAGAGCCTGAACATTCAAAGAGATATGCCAGACTAGTCGAATGAATGCTAACATCTTGTAGCATTTACTATGCCACAGACACCCTTGTAAAGGCTTTACATATGGCTACTTAGTTAATCCTCACAACAACTCAATGAGGTATGTACTCTTATTATCTTCCCTTTGAAGGCAAAAGACCAGAGGCACAGAGAGGAAAGCTGTTCAGTAAGGAGAGCAGCTGGCAGACTCCAGGAACTACAGGTTTATCCAGAACAAAAGCAAGCAGTGATGAGCTCTTGGTGGGGCCTAGCTGGGTGTGCAGCTGCTGAGCTACGTCCAGTTCCTCCTCACAATGAACCCCCATTAATGAGGGAAGTCCAATTGGTTGCCTTTCCTCTTGCAACCCGAAAGAGCCTATAGAATACAGATCCTATTGTGAAGGCTTTAGTAATTTGGAGATTCCTTTTTTTTTTTTTTTTTTTTAATCAATGGAATAATCAGCTTCTCTCGTATATCCATAGGGAATGCAGGAGAGGGATGAAGAAGGGGCTGCAGTTTTTGAGGCATTTGTAGCCATTGTTGGAGAGACAGAGCCAACAGATGGGGAACAATGGTGAGGGACTCAAGAGCTGGAGTAAGCAAATGCTGCACTGAGGCTGTAGCTTGAGTGGTGTGGGAAATCAGAAGAAAACTGTATTTACTCACTGACTACTGGGTTAGGTGGAACGGAGGGTGGAAAGAAGAAACCAAATGGCTTTGGCACATTTCTTGATCTTTAGGTTTCACGTTAGTCACCTCTAGACTTGAAGGCACTTATCAACAAGAAGAAGACTAACGCCATGGAACAAAATTAATTTAAAAACTCTTTTCCGTTTTAACCTTGTATGAATCTTGATCTTTTCTATAAAGTTATATTTTTATGTGTGGTGTTTGCTAAAAGTAGGAGCACACTCAAAACAATTAGGACCCCGGACTAAACATTACATGGTCAGACTGATATACTTTCCTGACCTCACATCAGATTCCAAGTGCACACGTGTTCTGAACTTTGGATCTTTAGCTTTTCTTAGCTGTTCCATGAAATTACTGCCTTGTCATTTCTATGTATTTGTTTTTCCCTTAGCTATTTGTATTTTCCACTTTTTTTTTGTTTATTTTTGTCAAAATCTAATATAGGATTTGTATGGAGAGTAGCACTTAATAATAACTAGTATGTTTTGATGCATTTAAATAAATACAATTTTCCAAATGGGATAATCAGTCATCTTGCTTGTTATTCTTCACATTTTTTCTATGTTTATGTATATTTACTTCAACACTTTAAGTTATTCTAACCATGACAGCTGGTTATGATTACTTAACACTAGGAGGTACAGACCCCACGAGGTAACACTGTCAGAGAGGGTGACACCAAAATGACTTTATAATATGCTTGTGCAGTGCTTCAGCAGAAGCTTAATATGTTTTATAAACAGAACCCTGTAGTTAGTTATAACAATAGAAGCATTTGTCATAGTTCGGCTTACATGTATCGGTATATGAAGGAGCTTTGAAAACTTCATGGAAAAATTCCACTATCTTTTCATTGCTTTTTCCACAAATTTTTTGAAGCCCTATCACATCCACAAGGCTAAAACTCTATATTAATGTACTTCTTGGACCTTTGAATGGTCTCCAGTCAGAGCTGTCCTTATTAACCAATTACAACAATGCTTAAGGAGCCCTGGTAGTATCGTGGGCTGCTCACTGTAAGGTCAACAGCTTGAATCTAGCAGCCACTCTGTGAGAGAAAGAAGAAGCTTTCTGATCCCTTAAAGATGAATGCATCAGAAACACTATATAGGATTGCTGTGAGTCGGACCTGACGCCCCCTCATACAACCACCAGCACCACAATGATGCTTGGTTTCCTCTGCTCGTGCTACAAGCTTGCTCTGTTGTTTTCTTTGCTTCTGGGATTTTTACCATCACTGATTTTGTCAGTTTTTCTGGTGTTTGTGCTACAATATTATGGTAATTAATATTTGTGAAACTATATACATTTTTTTTTAAATAAAGAAGCAACTAAAAGAAAATAAGGGGAAAAATAAAGACGTGTTCTTTCACTAATGTTGTAACTAATAATGTTGTAATTCATTGTAGAAAGATTTTACAAAACAATTTTGTTGTTAATATTCATATAATATAAGAAACACTACATTTAAGCAAATCACAACTTCTTTTTATCACATACTAGTCTATGATTGGTGTCCCAGTGTGGTGCTGTGTGATAATGCACTGGGTATCACAAAGTTCGTTTGAACCGCAAGGCTGGCGATTCAAATTCACCAGCCGCTCCATGGAAACCCTCAACATGGTCGCTCTGAGTTGAAATCAACTTGACTACACTTATCAACAACAGTGACTCTAGGATTGGACGCCTGACATGGTGTTGTAGGATCAGTATCCGTCTTGGAATCACCAGGTAGGTAGTTCAATCTTACTAGCTGCTACTGGGAAACCTATACAGGCTCACTATAAGTTGGAACTGACTCAATGGCACTTAACAACAACAAAAGTCTCTGCTTCAGTGTGTGGTTGTTCTGCAGGATAATCCCTGGACTGCAAACTAGTCATTCAACCCAGCTAGCAGCTCCATAAGAGAAAGATGAGGATTTCTGCTCCCACAAAGATTTGCAATCTTGGAAACTCTATACAGGGTCACTATGAATTGTAACTAACTTGATGGTACTTTACAACAACACAACAAGGTCTACGATTAAAATTCATCGTAAACATTACTAAGGGTTCTGTATGGTCTGGTTTGGGAGGAGGTCCATGGGGGGTGGAGGAGTGATACCAGGAGTTACAGAACTGCGTGACACCAGCTCCAGAGATGCCATTGTTGCTGCTGTTGTGAAGTGCCTTTGAGTCGGTTCCAACCCTGTATAGGGTTTCCAAGGAGTGGCTGGTGAGCTTGAACAGCTGACCTCGTGCTTAAAACTGACCTTGCAGTCCAGCGTATTAGCTCACAGCGCCACACCAGGACTCCATCAATGGGATAGAATAGTTCATAAATTATATTCAGTTAATATTTTTCATTACTCAATTCCTCTACACGCCCAGGGATACAGCATGTGGAAGCAAAATCAATAACATAGGGTATTGGCATTCTCCAGTGACTGTCTCATTGCAAGTGGAATTTAACATGAACCACTCCATTTACACCGAAGACTTTCCATATGTACAGACCCAGACCATTTTCCATGTTATTGTCTATTACTTTTGTTGATATCATTTTAATTTTTGTGCAATTGGATTACCACTCTCTTCCCTGCCCGCTCTCCCCCCACCCCCCAAGTCCCTTCTATGAAGGACATGTAACGTATGGGAAGTGGCGATTCAGGGGTGCATTCCTGGCAGATGCTACAGTGTAAATAAGGACATCAAGTTACTTGGGCTTCTCAGTCTCTATTAACAGAATTCTGTGTCGAATACCACTGTCTCTATAAAATCTCTCTTGATTCTTTAAGCCAGAAGATGTGATTTCTTCTTAAAACTCTCTAGTTTCTATGTTGTATTTCTCTTCACAATGTATTATAATCTGTGTTGTAGTCAGGGTTGTCTAATGCCTTACATCAGAGTGGAAGTTCTTAGGATCAGAGGCCAAGTTCTACACATCTTTCTGCCCCCGCCATGCTTATCATGGTGTCAGAGACATAACAATAACAACAATCACCTTTGAATTGTGGTCTGACGTGGTAGAGCCCAAAGAGTGGAAGAATCTGTATGCTGTACATCCCTGTCCTCTTTGTTCCCTGTAGGTGACTGACATTCATTCTTTTAAGTGTTTAAACTACAAAATCCATGAAGTGGGGATCAAGAAATGGAGGGAAGATCTAGAGGACAAGCCTAGTACTTTCACCCCCTGGAGTGATTAAGGGGCAATATGGAAGCGCTAAAAGGGAAACTAGAAAACAGGAACAAATCTTTGATTTCACAGTCTTGCCTGAGGCCTTAACTGACAGTAGCTATAACTTTAACCTCCATCTGTAGCTTCACGCCTTCTTAGAAAGGACTCGGGAAATCTCATTCAGGTCTTATAGGGAATAGTTTCAGCCTAAGAGGAAAATTGTGAGCTTGAGAAGCAAGCTTGTCTTGTTTTCCCACACCCAAAAAACAGAGACTCATAAGACAATAACGATCTGGAAGGAATCTGAAGACACACGCACAAAACATATTTAGTTTATTCTTTTAAGTGCTCTTCTTCAAACATTGTAGTGTGTGGGCAAATAATACATGCGCAGTTCCCTTCCCCCTCCAAACAATGTTTAATTTATATGTATTTGTTAGCCACTCACATCTTGAAATACCGTAAATCCATGGTAAACCCTGAACTGAGAAATTCACTGGAGGAAAATATGATCAGGAAAGATATGGTTTACGAAGATTAGAACAGAATTTTTTTTTAAATCCATATTCGTGATTTTATCTACATCACGTTTTATCTGCATTGGCTCAGATTCCTACCTCCTCTCCAACCCCCCACAGGGATACTGCAGCTGTTCTTCCGGCTTATTTCTCGAGGAATACTGCCATCATGTGGCCGCTTCTATAAACGACAGCTCATGGAAGGAAACTCAGCAGTATGGCTTTAAATATTTTCTCTAGAAAAATATTTGTGGTTTTAAAACGTGCTTCCTTGTTTGAGGCTGTATTTATTGATTTATTCCTGAAATGGCATCTTCGAAATATTTGATAAGGGATGAATTCTACGTCAGCTTTTGAATCTCCCAAGTACATAGCTCATGAAGAGTATTGCATATGCAAATAATAATTGATCATTGCTGATTTTGTAAATTTTCAAAGTTTCCATAAATTTCTCCATTTTAAAGAGCGCAGAATATCTTTCACCTGCACGTTAATGTGACTTCCTGTGCTTCCAGAGCTCCTTGAGAAGCAACATTAGACAGTTCTAAAGGAGCTCTGGTAGCGTAGTGGTTACGAATCGGGTTGTGAACCGTAAGGTCAGCAGTTCGAAACTACCAGCGGTTCCGCGGGAGAAAGATGAGGCGTTCTGCTCCAGTAAAGATTTACAGCCTCGGAAACCCTTTACAGGGCCGCTATGAGTCGGAACCGACTCCACGGCACTTAACAACAACAACAAAAGCTAGGGCATAAAGCTTGACATTAGACTGAAATCTCCACTTTGCCACTCATTAGCAATGCAGTCTTGAGCAAGTCACCAGCTGGTCTTAGTGTTTTCTTTTTTAAATGAGACATACATATTCGAAGCTACTTTCCAACTTTATCATTCTGCGATTGTAAGTAAGCAAGTTCTAAAAACTCGAGAATACCGTTCCTCTTTACGGAGATTATTTCCCTGTGGTTTTTCTGAAAATACGTTTCCCCTTCCTTTCTACTCTCTCCCCAATCCCCAATTGTGACTTTGCCTGAATGACTCATCCTGCAGAGTTTTCTGTATAAGAACCGGGAGATGATGTGTTGTGCTTGGCAGCACACCAGCGCACGCAGCTTTCATGCATTTTATAGACATTCACAGTTTAGGTATTTCCACACATATACAATAAAGTTGGTGAAACTTCGCAATTGGAAAATAGGCTCCTGGCTTCTAAGAACAGTGGGTTTTAGAAAATATTTGAGAATATTAGATAAGACAATTCAGAGCAAGGTCAGGTTTCTTTAACATTTGAAAGGGAAGGGCAATTTTCTGCACTTGCTACACCAACAACTTTACAAATTTGTCAAAAGTAATAAGAGAATATAAATGCTTTCTGGGATAGAATTGTGAGGTTAATGTTCTCATTAGGCAAAATTATGGTAAATGATTCCCTTGTGTTTATTTGGGGAACTGTTAACTGGGTAAGGGATGGAAATATAAGTTGGTGTTGATGTTAAAACTGGGCTGGAAGGGCAGGGACATGAAGGTCAGTTGCTAGGCAAAGAAGAGCATAGATACCATACCTCCCCCCCACCCCTCCATGCACAGGGATGCTTTATCTAAAAAAATAAAACCACATTGTCTTTCACACTCAAAGGTGACAGCAAATGTATAGTCCATCAAGATTCAGATGGATATTGCTTGTGTCAATCTAGTCATTCTGTCATCCACCACCCAGAAAGGGAACAAAATAGCATAGGGTCCGTGGCCAAGATGGGCCAGAAACTCTCAGGGCAATTAACTACACATTCCATTTAAATACTCTTACAAGAAAGGCAGCTGGGTTGATCACTGATATTGGTTCCAAGAAGTGTGCCTCAACCAGTAGTGAATAAATAATCACGTTATATTACAAAGAAAAGGATGCCAGGTCACTAACAAAGTTCTGGCTGAAGATGTGTTTGAGTCACACTTTGGATTCTGACATTTACAAAGCAATTACTAAAACCATTTGAGGGGTTTTAAAGACAGATTTTATGTTAAATACATGCTCTTCTAGTTTGTGATGATGTTCGTGTTGTTAAGTGCCATCAAATCTGTTCTGACTCATAGCGACCCTGAATAATATTCCTGAGGAATGACTGGTGGGTGTGAGCTGCTGACCTTGCTGTTAGTAGTTCAGTGCTTATCCTACAACACTACATAAGTGTATTTTTGCATAGGATTCTAGAGTTGGAAGAGCCAAACTTGAGAGTTACTCTATCACCCCTAATTGGTTGAAGGCAGACTCCGATCCAGTCTTCCATTTCTCAGGGAAGTGTCTCAGGAAACCAGGACAAAGATTTCTGCCCTTGAAAAATACTGTCAAGCTTTGCCAATACCCAGGATAGGGCATTCCATCCCAGAAAAACCTAAGGCTGAGGAATGGCTTTGTTAAGTACCGTGGAGTGGGTTCCGACTCATAGTGACCCTGCACAGGGTGTCCAAAGCTGCAAATCTTTACGGAGCAGAAAGCCTCATCTGTCTCCCACGTAACAGCTGGTACTTTCGAACTTCTGACCTTGAGGTTAGCAGCCTGATTCGTAACCACTATGCTACCAGAGCTCCTTGAGGAATGGCTTTAGTGGGTCTCATTTTACTTAGAGGAAACTGAGTCACTGAGAGATTTTTAAATTACTGAATCACACAACTAATTATCCTAGAGTTGGGAATATGATCCAGATACATCAAGCCTAAGACTTTTACAGTAACATGATTTTGTCTTTCTCAGGAGGGTGGCTAGGTTCTATTAGTCTACTGATAATAAGCGACAACAATAATCATCCATCTGTAATGTTTTGCAACATGCAAACATTATATATAGTGATTCCTTCTATCAGTTAGTATTATTCTGTGAATTATAATTATGAAACAGTATACTTAGCACACAATATTATATAAGTATAATTCTAATTTTGCCAGTTTGCTAAATATTATTGGTAATGAATAGGGCTGCGAACCTTAAAGTCAGCAGTTCGAAACTACCAGCCGCTCCGCAGGAGAAAGAAGAAGCTTTCTGCTCTCGCAAAGATTTACGGTCTCGGAAACCCTGTACAGGGTCCCTATAGGTCGGAACCGACTTGAAGGCATTTAACAACAATATTCCCAAGATAAAAGGGCCATCAAATGGTCTTTGGAAAAAAATCATCAAAAATCTCAAGTGGTTCAGAGACTCTCGGTTTTGGGCTCCACTTAAATATTGAATATCCACAAACAAACTACGCGTTTTATTGCTTATCTATAGATAAGGAGCTCTGGTAGCGTAGTGGTTCCGAGTAGGGTTGCCAACCTCAAGGTCAGCAGTTCGAAACTACCAGCCGTTCCGCGGGAGAAAGATGAAGCGTTCTGCTCCCGTAAAGATTTATAGCCTCGGAAATCCTGTGCAGGGTCGCTATGACGGTACTTACCAACCAACAACATAATAAAGATAAAATCACTATCAACTACGAGCCGTCTTTAAGAACCTACGATGTATCCTACACCCAACAGATAAAAAAATGCTGTGCCTCGTATTGAGAAGATTGGACTTGTGTCAAGAGTTTGTTGTTGTTGCCAGGTGCCGTCGAGTCGATTCCGACCCATAGCGACCCTGTATAGGGTTTGCAAGAAGCAGCTGGTGAGCTTGAACCGCCGACCTTGCAGTTCAAACGGCTTTGCAGTCTGGCGCATTAACCCACAGCGCCACACCAGGACACCGTGTCAAGAGGTAGACGTAATTAAATGAATGGTTATCCGTTAGTTCTTCTTCTAAGCTGTATAGAGCTTCAAAAATATCTGAAAAGAGATGGAGACCATCTGAGTGCGAATAGTTCCCTAATGTCTTTTCCCGTTTCTTATTGGATGGTCTTAACAGCTGCTGCTCCTTGACATAGAAAGCTCTTCTTCTAGATAACCAGTATGACTCGCTTCCACGATGCAAGTTCAAATGCCACCGTGACAGTGAGGATGTCTCTATTCATTGATTTGAAATTGCAGTGATTCCCAGGGTCATAATTTCTCCCCAGGACCAGTCAGGAGGTGTAGGAGTTTTTCTTTTAGTCTGCCCAGAGAAGCACACCTTTTTCTGATCTATGCTCAGACTTATGGGCTAGCTGAAACTCTAGGTCTTACCTGGTTGATTTTTTTTTTTTTTTCCTTCTGTAGCACGGATACAACCTAACAATCTATATATCACACTGACTGACTATTTGTTTGTTGTCTATTTCTTCTTATTGTTGTTGTTGTTAAGTGCCATCGAGTCGGGTCCGACCCATAGCGACCCAGTACAGGGTTTCCGAGGGTGTAAATCTTTACGGGAGTAGAAAGCCTCATCTTTCTCCCGTGGAGCAGCTGGTAGTTTCGAACCGCTGACCTTAAGGTTCGCAGCCCGATTCGTAACCACTACGCTACCAGAGCTCCTTATAGTAGTCTATAAACTCTGAGAGGGTAAGGAAATTTGCTTGTTTTCTTCATGTATGTGCAGTGCTGCAGTAGCTAGTCTTTCAGATGAACCCATTAACCCTCACGTCCTGACATTCATGTTCTTGCTTTGCCATCTTTCATATTGAATCAAATCTAATCAGTGTGACCAATAGAATAAATGCCATAAAAGGCATTCCTGTTTACATTTTGATGGCTTGGATTGTTCATTCTGGGGAAGTCAGTTACCACGTTGTGAGAACACAGCTTCATGGAGGACTGCAAAGAAAAGGATGAAATTGCCTGTACCTACTTGTCAGCCAAATGACTGATTCACTTTGAAAGGGAAGGTTTGAATCCCAGCCTTTAAGTCTTCCAACTGAATCCTTGAACATCACAGAAGAGAGACAAATTTGTTCTTCTGTGGTCCGTGTAACTTTCTGGCTTACAGAGACTATAGAGGATAGTAAATGATTATTGTTTTAAATCAGTGGGTTTGGGGAATATTTGTTATGCAGCACTAATATGGTGCCTAGCCAAGAGTAAGTTCCTGATATATATTCATTGGATGAAGGAATACTGACATGTGAATTATTTTCCTCTGGGTTGGTTAATAAGGAGCTCTGGGAGCGTAGTGGTTACGAATCGGGCTGCGAACCTTAAGGCCAGCAGTTCGAAACTACCAGCCGCTCCATGGGAGAAAGATGAGGCGTTCTGCTCCCATAAAGATTTAGAAACCCTGTACAGGGTCGCTATGGGTCAGAACCGACTCGACGGCACTTAACAACAACAACAGATTGGTTAATGATCATAATATAATGTCTGTAACTAACTTAAGCAAAAATAAATCAAAAGTCATTTGATCAGCAGAAACATTGGTTTAGAGCCTCAAGATCTGGGTTTGAGTCTTGGACCTGCTATATATTTGTTGTATGATTTTGTATAATTCAATTATTGTCTTTGGTTCTTAGTTGTATGTTAAGCTAGGAATAATGATCACAATTAGAATGATATTATTAATGGTATTATCTACCTGGCAGATCCCTGGTGACATTGTAAACTTCCGTATCAGTCCTCTCCTTAAACTCACACTACAACTGGAGTTTTTGGTCGCATTCATCAATAAAGCTTTTGACTGCTCAGATCAATTCTAGTTGTTTCTGTTACCTGCAACATCTTTAGAGAAAATATTAAAACTAGCGTATAAGAAAAATAGCCAGCATAACAATATTGTATGTAATGCGATAAAATTATAATATCATAAAAGTATAACAACAAAAGAGAAAGGGATATCAGATCACCTTATCACCAATTTCTGTGCTCTGATAACAGGAGCATTCTAATTCACCTGATAGAGAAGTTCGAAGGATTCTGTTTTCATACACATTCAGGTTTCTATAGGTATACTATAGAAGCCCTGGCTTCTCATTTCTTCCCTAGGGCTGCATTTGGTAAGTAATTGTGACTTAGTAGCATCAAATTCATGTTTACATGCCATGAGGGACCAAAGAGCTATTTGTTTTCTAGAGAAGACACTCCAAGTGGGCACATAGTTTGTACACAGACAGTCTGAAAACAACCAGACTTTGGTGTCTGCTGCCTTAGCCATAGGTCTCCAGAGGGTACAAGAGAGGCTTACAGGCCACTTGCCACAACATCATTGGCTTGTCAGAGGCTCTTCATATTGTTTCAAGAGCAGTGACACTGTATTGGGCATGTCACAAAGCACTAATAAAAACCCCACTTTACGGGATGGAGAGTTTTCATTTCTAGGAACTAAGGAGGCAGTGTGAAATATGACCACTGTATAATTTGGTCTCCTGAAGACTCGAAAGATGGTAAATTGAGTCAGTGGGGTCTGTGTAATTTAGGTAGGTATCAAACATTTTAGAAAGACTTTGATGGGCAATTTAATTAAACTGTGGTTTCCTTGTTTTGTGAGTGCAAATAATAATCTGTAACTTTTGGCTTCTGTTGCTTGGATAAATCAATTTTTAGCAGAATATGCAGATAATATTCTCAATTTGATACATTTGTTCATGGAAATTTGCTTTATTCTCTCAAATTGTTCTATAAAATTTAGGTTGGTGCATTTGTAGTTAGGGGACAGGTCTGATATAACACCTGAGGAAAAAGTTTAAGCTGTTTCTTCAGGTTAAATTTTAGACTGTAAATACTGTTTTCTAAACATTGAACCACTGCTTTAAACTTTAACTTTTAAAATCATGTCCCTTATAGCCTTCAACCTTTAGGGCTAACTCTTGAGGTTTTCCAATCCAAGGAAGGAAAAAGTGGGAGCAGGCTGGGATAATTCGGCTATTGATGAAGGTTGAGTCTCAAAAATGACTTTTGAGAGACAGAATGGTTGTGAAAATCAGGCATTAAGAAAATGAAGATTTTTCTAAATTACATTGTCTCCTTTTTTTAAACATCAAGGGCCAAGCCAGAAGGAGTTGGATCATGAAGTTTCTTCAACAGTGAAGATATGACACCCCTTGGACTTACAAAGAGAGATCAGCAGGTTTGCTGACCCAGGGAGAAAGCGGAAATATAACTGAAAGAGAATTAGAAGTAAAAAGTGAATTACCAACTTTGTAGAGACGATGGGAATGATACTGGGATTTCTGTCACTACTTAAACCTCGTATATAATGCTAGTTTCTACATGGGCAGGGATTGTAGTCCGTTTTGTTCACGGCTGCATCTCCAGTGCCCTGGATAGTGTCCAACACATGAGAAGAACATGATAGGCTCAAGGACAGATTCAAGGAACCACAACTATCACATGAAGAAGCCTTGTAGAGTGCCTCCTAAGAATTCCAATGCAATAAAAAAACCCATCAGTGTGGCTCTCTCTTGTCCGTCGTAATTTGTAGTAGTCAGCTTTCTCTAGGAATATTATAATCCACAACTTAAGTCAATAAATTGGAAAGGGATCCAGAAAGAACAGTTAAGACAAGGAAATTCAGAAAAACACCCCAAACAAAGAACAGCAAAAGCTACTTGAAAAAAAAGATGATTGATAACAGACTGAAGCTATTTTCAAATGTTAGAAAGAGATTCATTAAAGACAAATCTAGACTAAATGCATAACTGCATGTGTGTAATTAGACCAAATGGAAAGAAATTATGGATAGACAAATTTTGGCTCAACATAACAAAGGAACTTTCAATTCTCCTATAATGAAGTGGATTGCTATATGAACTAAAATGTAAGATTTAATTATGCATTGTCTTGCATTTTTATCTCAGTATTCATGTATATTAGTTTTCCCCAACTATACTCACTTGTATGTTCCTGGAAGCATAAAACATAAAGTTTAGATTGGTAGGGTTAAGTTTAGGACGTTAGTGTTGTGAAGAGTCATAGGCCCTTACTTTGTAAGGTTACAAGGTGACATACTCAAATATAAGAAGTTATCTCTGACTATGAATCAACATATCAGCAGTGACTCTGATCAGCTCATGTCTATTGTAAAGTGAAATTGCAGGCACTGCAAATGAGGCAAGATTTCATGAAGTTGCCAACTTTTGTGGGTGTAATACATATAATTATAAAATTGTATAAGCAAGGCTCCATGAATTGACAGAATATGAATTAAGATATTTCAACAAATGGATGCAATGCTGGAAGCACTTACCACTTCACGGCAAGAAATTTGGAAGACACCTACTTGGCTAGTCAACTAAAGACATGCATATTTGTACCCACGGAAAAAAATGCAGAAATTATGGAACAATATCCTTAATATCACACACAGGCAAAATTCTAGTGATGATTATTTTAAAAATGGTTGTAGCAGTACATTGACAGTGAACTGCCAGCAATTCAAGCCATATGTGGAAGAGTGAGGGACATCATTGCTGATGTCAGATGGATTTTGGTTGAAAGCAGAGCATACCAGAAAGATGTTTACCTATATTTTATTGACTATGCAGAGATATTCAACTGTGTGGATTGTCATGAATTATAGATACCATTGCAAAGAATGGCATTCCAGATATTTTCATTGTGCTCATGTGGAACCTCTACATAGCTCAAGGGACAGCTGTTCTAACCGAACAAGGGGATATTGCATGGTTTACATTCAGGAAAAATGTGTGTCAAGGTTGTGTTCTTTCACCATACTTATTCATTTGTATACTGAGCAAATAATCTAAGAAACTGGACTAAAATGCAGCATCAGGATTGGAGAAAGATTCATTAGCAAACTGTGATATGCAGATGACACAACCTTGCTTGCTGAAAGTGTGAGGACTTGAAGCATTTCCTGATGAAGATCAAAGACTAGAGCTTTCAGTATGGATTACGCTTCAACATAAAGAAAACAAAAATAATTTTAACTGGACTAATAAACAACATCATGCATGTTAAATGGAGAAAAGATTGAACTTATCAAGAATTTCATTTTACTTGGATCCACAAGCAACACCCATGGAAGCAGCAGTTAAGAGATCAAATGGTGTATTGCATTGAGCACATCTGCTCTAAGAGACCAGGCCATGGTAGTTTCAGTCCCCTCAGACCTGTAAAAGCTGGACAATGAATTGGTGAAGATTATTGAATATACAACGAACTTCCAGAAGACCAAATAAATCTGTCTTGGAAAAAGTACAATCATAACACTTCTTAGAAAAGAGGATAGCAAGACTTTGCCTCATATACTTTGGACATGTCATCAGGAGGAACATGTCCCTGGAGAAAGCCATCATGCTTGGTAAAGTAGAGGGCCGGTGAAAAAGGGGCAGAGCCTCAAGAAGTTGGATTGACACCGTAGCTGCTTCAGAGGCCTCAAACAGTAACAATGTGAAGATGGTGTAGGATTGGGCAGTATTTGCTTCTATTGTACATGGGGTTACTATGAGTCAGAACCAACTCTATGGCAACTAACAGCAACATTTAATATAATTTTAACCCATATTATTATATGGAAATTGTATATTAATAAACACAAGTAATTACAGATATTCATACTATCAGAAAGGGTTTTAAAAGTTCAAGGAAAAATTCCATTATCATTTAATTACACTTTTTAAATAAACTTTTTGAAACCCCTGATATGTACTACTTTATAACCTGCTTACCTTATTTATTCATGTAGCAGACATGGTTCTTTCATTTCATTGTGGATCTTCCTAATCAGAATGACTAAAGGGTATTGTATTATCTAAATATGTATTTATCCAGTTTCCTACCGATGACCATTTAGATTACTTATAAATTTTAACTGTTATTAACAATATAATCATCTCACATACATTTTTAATTGTTTATCCTTTTTTTTCAGGATAGGCATTTTATATATTTTTAATTTTTATTATCTTGAATATTTACATCTTGCTAGTCTATGGGTATCTGATACTTTTATTCAAAAGTTGCCTGAGTTACCCTAGGCATTCTGCTAAGGACTGCTCTGTCACAGAAGAGGCAGTTGCAGAATAAATCTTTGGCTGGTAAAGACATTTCCAAGTATGCTGTGGGTTACTATCCCCACCTGCTGTTGAAAAAATATTTTATAATTTAACAATGCAAAAAAATTACCCACAAATTAAAAGCATTAAAAAAAAACTTAGTTAAGACAGAAAGCAAGCAAATCTAACATATTAGATGTCAAAATCATGGTTATTATTGGGAGGCAGATGGATATAAAGATTGGAAGGGGGACTGAAATTTATAATCCATTACTTGTATTTGTTATGTTGTTGTTGTTGTTGTTAAGTGCCACCCAGTCAATTCTGACTCATAAAAGCCCTGTATAGGGTTTCTGAAGAGTGGCTGAAGGGTGTTAACTCCTGACCTGATGGTTAGTAGTCCAATGCCTATCCTACAGCAGCATACTAGGACTCCTATTTATGATACACATCAATAAAGTAAGTTTAAAGACTTATGTTGTGATTTGCATACATGTTTAAATACTTAAGCAAAGTCTAAGGATCAAATGATACTTTCACTACAAGTTTTTAAAATCCATATTGCTATCATTCTGCAGAAAGTTTGCATAAGTTTTGAATCCAACCACCAATATATACAAATGCCAGGTCCTTGCATTTTAGTCATTACATGATTCTATCAGGTTTCTGAGTATTTTATTATGAACATTTTCAAACTTACATAAAAGCTGGAAGAATAGTAAAATTAACACCCATACATTCTGAAAAGAAGTTTTAGACAATTTACCCGTTAATGAATCACTTAAGAGTAAGACTGTTTTTTTCTACATAATCTCAATATCTTTATCATGCCTTAAAAATGAACACTACTTCCATAATATCAACTATCATATATAGTCCATATTCAAACTTCCACAATTACTCCAGTAGAGTCTTAACTGTGTGTGTGTGTGTTTTCTTAAATCATTTACTTTGACTTTGGCTGTTTTGTTTATTTTATCTATTTTCCCCTAAAACAGTCCCTTGCCTCTCACCTTCCCAAGCTTTCTTTCTGGGCCAGTTAAAAATATTGTTTGTTTCAAAATCTGTGTGACCATGCTTGATTTGGAAGACTCATGTTGCAAAATTATTATAGGTTTTCAAAAGTACATGTATCAGCAGTCCTAACAAATTTTCATTTTTGACTGTTGGTTAATCAGAGCAAGACACTGAATCTCCAGTTGGACACCAGATGTTTTCACTGAGGGAAAAAAAAAAAAAAAGCAAGCATTAAGAGCTTTTAAATCTAACGTTATTGCTTTCTTTGATCGTGTGAGAAATAATAGCGACATTTGGTTCTCTGAAATGTATCATAAGGTTTCCCTTCATATTGACACTATTTATCACTGAATGGATCGGTTAATCTATAACCAGTTTTAAAGACCTTAAAATGCAGTGACAGACAAGAAGGATATTTTGAAGTTTGAAATGATCCCTATATAAATAGAACGAATCAGCATAACTTTGGGATAAAATTAGCCGACAGTTTGTGGACTCTGAAGCATGTGTCTGTTTGCCTGGGCTGCTCTCCTGATAAATCACAAGAAAGCTCCGAGAGATAGAGGAAGAATGGACAGCAGTGCCGCCTCTAGCACCAATTCTGCGGCTGCCAAGTTAGTTAAGAAAAATTTCCTGGAGGCTCTAAAGTCAAATGACTTCGGAAAACTGAAGGCTATTTTAATCCAAAGGCAAATAGATGTGGACACAGTATTTGAAGTTGAAGATGAGAATATGATTTTGGCATCTTATAAACAAGGTAACAAAAAGATACAGGCATAATTGTAAAATCAATAGAAAACTGGATTTTTGTTTAAAATGCACGGTGTCAGTCACTCACTCAAAATCAGTAGCTCTTATTGTTTAAGTATTTAATATGAAATATTTCTAATTGAATCCTGTTTTTTTTTTTTTTTAAATAGACAGCATCATGGACTTGTATATGGATTTTTTTTCCTTTTCTTTCTTTTTTCCATTTCTAAGCCCAGAATTTGATATCCTGGACAATGCTAGTAATGCTCTGTCCATTCCTAACTTTTCTTTCCACTATAATGGCATAGGATAAGGAAAACATCTCTAAATTTTGGCTACACAGGTTGTGCATAATCCAGACAATGTGGTTGGCTTGAGGACAGGCTGCTAATTCTCTGTTAATAGCCACTTAACGATAAACCATCTCTATCACCATCTGGATGAAAAGGAGGATTCCTCCACCCACCCCCACCCCCAGATTTGGAGGGTTCATGAATGAGCGAGGCTATGCCACAGGCATCTTGATGGTCCTGACCACTTTTAATGAATTTTCAGTGCAGGCACAAAAGCTGAAACCAGAAAAAAAAAAAAAATTTAAGTTTTTGTTTCCTTGAAAATTTAATAGATCCAACTCTAGCTGTTTTTACAACAAAATATCTGCCTTATAAAAAAAATGAAAGAAAGCAAAAATTAGAACAGTTTTTTTTTTTTTTTAATTGAGGGATTTTCTGGGACATAGGCTTAACAAATCAGAAATACATTGGAAGCGCACTGATTCTGATTTTCCAAATCAGCTAGTTAATGGGGAACTTGAGTAGCTAGGCCATCTGGTGAGCCGATTGCAAACAAACACTGTTTAACATCACTTCTGCTTAAACAAATGAGAATGTCTTGTGTGTAGCATTCAGAAAGAGATGGTAATGATTTTTCGTGTTCAAAAATATTTTCTGTTCATATATAAATCATCAGCACCATCAATTTTCTAATGCAAATGCTATTGGTGCATATTTCTATATTCAGTCAATACTCTCTGGTTGTCAGTTTTGAAAGAAGTATAGAGTAGTTGAGACCAGTTTCTGCCATTTACGATATTCCTTGACAGCCTTGCATTGATATTTCATCTAAAAGATGGAGGAGTCTATTTTTAAAAGCAGTTGATAGTAACACTGTTAAAAAGAAAAAGTATATCTGATATAATTTTCATCCTACTGGCTTTGTTAAGTGAAAGAAGGTCTGAGTGCTTTAAAAAAAAAAAAAAAAGAAGATTTATATTTTACTTATATTTTTGCCCAATGCAAATGATTTAGGTATAAGTCAGTGGATAATTTATTTGACTCTGGGTTGTGAGGACTGCCTTTTTTCAACTCCTGAGCATGCCGAGTTTCACAGATGACACATGGGAGAGCACCGAGATTATGAGAAAGGAAGTTTTATGAGCAAGGGGAAGTAGAGTTGGTTTCCGTGTTTCCAATCGTGTCTTCAACCCCTGGATGAGAAGACACTGCATTTTCAGTTCTTGTCAATATGAGCTGGCTCCTATGTTCCTCACAATTCTAAGTCTTCATTCATGCTAATGGGTGTTTTCTTAGTATTAAGACCGTGGGATGGGGCTTTCAATTAGGGAGACAGCAAATTACACCCTCTGGGAAAGAAAAAGAACAGTTTCTTTCTTAAGCATGCTGTGTGGATGTATGCACACAAATAATAGAATGTGTGGTCAGATCTTCAGTTTATGCAGGAAATCATTTGTGTTTGTGTGTATAGAAAGAAATACATATGCTTGCTATTTAACATGAATATGAATATGAATGTGGCTTCTTTCATATTAAACCATACATTAAATCTTCATCTTTCTTCTAAGTTGTTTCATGTGCCTTCCAGGCTACTTATCAATCCTTCTACTATTTCAGTTAGGAATGGAAGTGATAAATAGAATCCTTGTTTCTAACCAAGCAAAATTGACTTAAGTAATTCTATAAAATGTTCAAAACCCACAAAGGAGTGCTCAGTGAACTAGGTAGAGCTGATCAGACTAATGGGCTAGCTAGTGTGTTCTTGAAAAGAATGTGTTTGGATTAGATTATGTGAAACTTTGTAAAATCAAAACAGACCTCTTAGGTATTGAATGTTGTTGACCGGCTCTACGGCACTGAACGACATTGCATTTTTAATTCACTTTAAAAAAAAACAAACTATAGACAGAAGAATGTACAAATTCTTAATGTGCAGCTTGATTACTTTTTATAAAATAAACAAACCTGTTTAGCTAGAATCCAGATAAGGAAACAGCATTACTTGTTTACTTTTAAAGTGTGGGGGTTTTCCGGTTTTATTTATGTTTGGTTTAATAAGCAAGGTAATGTGTAAAACCTATAAAGACTATCATGTAAATATCAGGTTACTACTACATTTGCTTGTATAATTAATAATAGAAGTCTATATATAACATGTGATTGGCCTGTTGGAGATAAACAGTAATTATGAATGGTTAACACAATTAATTCTAAATCATTTAAATTTTAATTTTAGATCATAACATTTTTCACAAAATGTGACCAGATTTTACCCCTAATTATAGTATGTCTAAACCATGGGGTTACTATTAGTTGAAACTGATGTGATATCACCTAGCAACAAGTCAATATAACACGCTTTTATAATTTTGGAAAGCTAACTTCGAATTGTTTTGGTGAAGAAATCAACTTAGGGTCTAAATATTGCTTCCCCAAATCTATAATCTAGTTTGTGCACTAATAATCAAAAGTTGACTACATAAACAAATATACAGTGTGGATGTTTTTGAGGTTACAAAGAGGCTGGAATTCACTTTTCCTTTCTCTCTGTAGCACTGGGTGTCACTTCATTGACTAACATCTTACTATCCTACAGATTCAGAAGCCAGCTTGCAGATCTCACATGAAAATTTTGGGTCTTGTGCTGAATAATGATTCTTAATGTTGGAATTTTCCGTTCGAAGTCAAATCGTTGTAAACACTCATGGTTTATTAATTGAAAAGTGTGCTTTATATCACATAAAATGAACACGAAAAATGTGATGGTTGTCATGTGAAACAACTACCAAAGGGAATTAGTGATAGAAGGCTGAAAAAGGAAAAGCAAGTAAGCAAATCTGCATCTACTAGACATCCACTTCAATGTAGGGATGATGTGACGAAAACTTAAATACATTTGAAAAATGTTAACTGTCAAATGCAGTAAGTAGTTGAATAGTGAAGAGATATAGTTTACTATGCTCCCTCATGTAACACTGTAGGATAAGCACTGGACTGGTAACCAGTTATGTTGGCAGTTCAAACCTACCATTAGCTTTTGGAAACCCTGTACAGGGTCATTAGGGTCAGAAGCGATTATATGGCAAATATCAAGTATTTAAAGTGAAAGCTGTCTCTTTTAGTGAGCTCAGAACGATTCATATTGGTTCTCATTGGTAACTTCCACGTTGAAAACACGAGTGTTTTCAAAGGTTTTTCCAACTATGCATTTCAATTCTCCTACAGATGGATAAGCTTTGGCTCGTTAATGACAAAGGCAGAACATCATACTTATCTCTTTGGTGTGAAATTCCCTAGTCAGCAAAGTTAATCAGAGTCATTTTATTAATCAGTATAATGCACTTTAAGTACTCCGTTTATAGCCCACAGCCACAGGTTCCTTGGTTGGTAGGCACATTTTTAATTAAAATCACCAATGACTGATTTCACTTGAAAACTTTTTGGCAGGTACTCTATCTACTAAGTAGCAACTGCTGTCCAAATATCTTAAAAGCTCTTATTTCCACTCTCTTAATGAATAATCTCTTTATCACCTAATTTTCATCTTTGCCTGATTTTTACTCTCCTGCTTTCCTATTACTATCTTTGGGTTTGTTTTTTTTTTTTTTTTCTTTCAAGACGTTTAAACTTCTTTTAAACTTTAGATTTCAAGCTTGCTTGTTTTCCCTCCCTAGAGAATCTCTGAGTGTTATCCTGAAAATATTAGCTATTAAAAAAGAGCCGCGTATTGGGCTTCAGTCTATAATCCATCAGGACTGTGTAAATACGTGGACACAGGCAGAGCAAATGTCTACTAATCCAGAGCCTATAACCTTTGGCTGTAAAAACAATGGCATCTTGCGTGTGGGGTTCTTTTGACTCAGATAACATTGTAGCTGGTAACTGTTGCAGAATCAGGATTTATAGGAAGATTTACCAGAGATGTGTACATCCACCCCAAATGATGGAGCAGAACCAATCCCCTCTTAGGAAAGAGGACCCAAATGCCTCACTCCCTACCATGTTTTTTCAGCTAGGGGGCTATTTAGTTAGCCACTGAGGCATAACTCCTTGGTTTCAGATTTAAATTAGAAAAAAAGGCAGGTCAGATGAGTCTAAATATTTTTGTAGGGGTAAAACTTCTAAAATTCTTTTACAATTTTCAACAAGTTATATCAATTTGATGGTGAACTGCTTGCAGGCTTCGGATAAATCATAGATAATTAAAGATTCTAAGTGACCAGAGCTTTGGTTGACACTACATGGTTCTGGTGTTGTTAGTGCCATTGAGCAGGTGCTGACTCACAGCGACCTTGTATAGGGTTTCCAATGAGAGGTTGGCTGGTTTGAACCCACCAACCTTTTGGATAGCAGTCCAGTGTTTATCATACAGTGCCATTAGGGATTCTTGCTAATAATATTGATGCTGTTATTGTTGTTAAGTGCCGTAGAATCGAGTCCAACTCATCGCGACCCTGTATAGGATTTCCAAGAGCAGCTGGTGGGCTGGAACTGCCAGACTTGCAGTTTGTTGTCCACTGTTGATTCTACACTGGAAATCCACTCATAATGTTAAGAAAGTGAAGTTATTTAGACAGGCAGCATTTATACATCATAGTCTATGGAAGGTGAAACCCAAAAAGCAAAACCAAACCAAGAACTCAGACTTGTTGAGGGTATTCCAACTCATGTATGAAGAGGCTTCAAAAAGGTCATGGGAAAGTGAAATAAACAAAATGGAATGTTTCCATGAACTTTTGAAACTCCCTCATATTACTGAGTAGAATTGCTCTATAGGGTTTTCTTGACTGTCATTTTTTGGGAGCAGATCGAAACAGCCAGTCATTTCTTCTACAGAGCCACTGAGTAGGTTTGAAAGTCAACCTTGAGGTTACATACCAATGTCGGGTTTCAGTAAGCAAGGTAAAAACAGGCTGACTTGTGTTTATTTACTAATCTGCAGGGAACAATTTCACATTTTTCATCTCATCAAATATTCTGCTTCTAGTGATGGCTGGCATCTGTCTCTCTCCCAACCCTATATAGTTTCCTTCTAAATTACATTTCTGACAGGGATAAAGTACACAGTAAGTAAGGTAAGCATGGGCTTACTTGTGCTAACTAACTAGTTAATATGGAACAGTTTCACATGTTTTTATCACATTCACTACTGATTAAGTAAGCAAAAGTATACTGTGCTTACCTTGCTTGTTAAGTAACCTACCCCTGAGTTAGTCATCCAGTGCAAACTATTTGCTTTCACCCAGGCACCTTAAAAGAATAAAAGGTAAGTGAAACTTTAAGTCCCAACGGGGGGTTGTTAGGTGCTGTTGAGTAGTTTCTAACTTATGGCGACCCTATGCGCAAGTGAATGAAATGCTGTTCATTTGTTGTTAAGATTGTTGCTAAGCTTGAATCCATTGTTGTGTACTCTGAGTGCCTTCCAACATGATGGGCTCAGCCTCCGGCACTATATCTGACAATACGTTGGTGGTATTCATAATGTTTTCATCTTTTGGTGCTAGATCTGACAAGTGGTTAAACATTCAGAAGTAGCCTGTCTCTCCTTCTTCCTAGTCTGTCTTTGTCTGGAAAGTCTGGCAAAACCTGTCTACCATGAGTAACTCTACTGGTGGTACAGCTTCCAGCATTGCAGTAACACACAAGCCATCACAGTATGACACACTGAAAGAGGACTGGTAGGTCCCCTTGAGTAGAGCCAGTATTTGGCAGTCCTCTGTGGGATATTTGCAAAAGAGAATCTGTCTTTGTCTCCATCGTCAGTCAAGAACTTGCTCAATCAAAGCTATATCACAGGGAGTTGTGTTGGATTTGATACAACAGGCTTGGGCTTTTTTTTTTTTTTTTTTCCAGTTATCATGAACCAAATCCACAGCACATAACCACCACCATAGCCCAAGACTGTGGACCTGGAGAGAGAGTGCAGGTAGTTTACATTAGAGGAGGCATCAGCTCCTTCACTTGCTAGAGATCTGTCCCACCCTTGTCCTTGGTGTTGTCTGAGCACACAGCAAAAGGGCAGCATAGCATCTGCAGAGGTGAGCAGACGGAGGCCCCTTTGAAAGACAAATGTTAAGAATCAATCACATTCTAGTTTCTGAAGCCCTGGGAACAAGGCAGAGTGTGAAAAATGAATCTGTCTTACAGGTTACCTGTGTTTGGTTCATGCTGTGACTATTGATTTCTATATTTGAGGGGACACATTCTGTTCTCTTAACATATCAGTATCTACACCAATGCATTACAACCTGTGGCTTTGAAGATGGATTTACCTCTGGTTTAGTTCTCAGTGAAGATAGGTGTCGGGGCAAGGACTCTTTTACTCATTTCCATACTTGGCACTCTTGGGGGTTGTCCAGGAGCTTGTGACTGCAGTCTCATTTTAAAGTGTGTGATTGGACATGTGTGGCCACGTTGCTGTAAAGCTGCCAGTGGCAGCTCAAAGTGGCAGACAAGTTATTCAGAATTCTCTCCACCCCAAAACAAGCAAGCAAGCAAACAAACAAACATAAAACAGTTGAACATTCCCTACCAGAAATAAACAAGAAATTTCTATTAAATGAACTCTTGGCTACCGAGGCCTCATGTGTTGCAGAGTAGACTTGTGCTCCACAGGGCTTTCATGGCTGTGGCCTTTCCAAAGCAGATCACTAGGCGTTTCTTCTAAGGCACTGCTGAGTGGTTTTATAACACCTTTCGGTTAGTAACTAAGAGTTTAACTGTTTGTACCACCCAGGGACGACTCCTCCTCAGTCCAAAAGTTCTGTAGAATAGTTTCAGTATATACTTCAGCATATTCTAATCTATAGTCTACAATCTATTCTATTCCTATTTCTTCATTTTCTTCTTCAGGGGCAGCAGCTAGGGTGGCCTATTGCCACCCCCCTGCACACATTTTCATTTAGGGGAGATGAATTGTAGGCCCACTTCTACCCTTGGGAAGTCAACCAGATTCCATTACCCTGTGGGTGGGCTGGAAACCTGGTTTACCAGTTAATGATTATAGGAGATGCAGATGAAATTGACTGAGAAGCCAAGGATGACTGTCTCACATAATAAATGGGCAAGATATATTCTCTATGTGCCATTGGGAATTTGAGAGGAAGAAGAAAAAAAAAAATCAACAAGTGAATGTATTTCTGTATCAGAGATGTGACACATTATAGATGAGTTCAGGATATTTTTCCTTGCCTTGTGATTTGTGAAGCAGGATTGGAGTTAAACCGATTTCGCTTCCACAAAGACAAAGACAGATGAAAACCCTGTATTGTAGACATCCTGAGTCCATTAGCTTGAACTGAGGTAGGTGACTTATGGCTCTAGCAGGCTGAAAAACTGGCAGTTTTTTCATCTGTTAAATGACAGACTCGGACTGGATAATCGTCCTTCCAGCACTAACCTTCCATGTTTCTTTGATTTTACATCAAAATGGTGTTTTTAAAATCAGTTCACTGCTGCTTTCTTTCCCACATCATTTTTCTCTCCATTGCTGATGCAGGCACGAGTTTCCAAGCAATTGCTGCTCAGAACTCTCTAATCTGTGCTACTAATCAGCAGGCAAAACACACCCAGAAACAGCTTCTTTCTGAGGCGGAGAGAAAAGACCATCTTCATGAATTGCCAGTTGAGGAAATTTGAGAATTCAGAGTTGGAATTGATGTAATTCAATCAGTATCAAAAACAGATTGTTTAGCTTGAAAACTCTTCTTGGATCACAACATGGATTCCGTGTACTAAGGAGCTCTGGTAGTGGAGGTATTACGAGTCAGGCTGCAAACGTCAAGGTCAGCAGTTTGAAACTACCAGCTGTTCTGCAGGAGAAAGATGAAGCTTTCTGCTCTGTAAAGATTTACAGCCTCAGAAACCCTATACAGGGTCACTATGAGTCACTACCAACTCCACAGCATGTAACCACCAACCACCACCAAGCTTGATAGAAATGAAAAATAGGTATGAATATAATGTGTGCATATCTGTCCGTACACAAACACACACATCGTGGAGACATGAGGTTGATATTCTTTAGCCCAGGTTGTTTTAGCTGTGCCATAAAGTTCATATCAAACATAGATGCAAAAATTCTCAACAAAATCCTAGCCAACAGAATCCAGCAGTACATCAAAAAGACAATACATCATGATCAAGTGGGATTCATATCAGAGATGCAAGGATGGTTCAATATTAGAAAAATGATCAGTATAATCCACCATATAAATAACAAAAAAGAAAAGAACCACATAATCATATCGATTGATGCAGAAAATGCATTTGACAAAATCCAACATCCATTCCTGATAAAAACACTCAACAAAGTAGGAATGGAAGGGAGATTTCTCAACATAATTAAGAGCATATATACAAAACCAACAGCCTACATTACTTTCAATGGAGAGAAACTGAAAGCCTTCCCTCTGCGAACAGGAATCAGACAAGGATGCCCTTTGTCACCACCCCTATTCAATATTGTGCTGGAAGTCTTAGCCAGAGCTATATGGCAATACATGGAAATTAAAGGCATCTAAATTGGCAAAGAGGAAGTAAAACTCTATTAGCAGATGATATGATCCTATACATAGAAAACCCCAAAGACTCAATAAAAAAGCTACTAGACCTCATTGGAAGATTCAGCAAAGTGGCAAGATATAAGATCAACATACAAAAATCAGTTGGATTCCTCTATGCGATAGCACTGAAAAGGACATTAGGAAAGCAATACCATTTACAATAGCTGCCCAAAGGATGAAATATCTAGGAGTAAATTTAACCAGAGAAACAAAGGACTTATACAAAGAAAACTACAAAACACTACTACAAGAAACCAAAAGAGACTTACAAAAATGGAAGAATGTACCATGCTACTGGATAGGAAGACTTAACATTGTGACAATGTCAATATTGCCCAAAGCAATTTAAACATATAATGCAATCCCAATCCAGATTCCAACGACATTCTCCAAAGAGATGGAAAAAACAATTATAAACTTTATATGGAAAGGAAAGAGACCCAGGATAAGCAAAGCACTGCTTAAGAAGAAGAATAAGGTTGGAAACCTCTCATTCCTCGACTTCAAAATTTATTACATGATTACAGTGGTCAAAATGTATTGGTACTGGTACAATGAAAGATACATATCGATCAATGGAACAGAATCGAGAATCCCGAAATTAACCCATCCACATACCGCCAACTGATTTTTGACAAAACACCTAAATGTATTGCATGAGGAGGTGATGGTCTCTTCAACAGCTGGTGCTGGCAGAACTGGAAAGAGATATGCAAAAGATTGAAACAAGACCTTCACCTTCTACAAAAACCAACTCAGCATGGATTAAAGACCTAAATGTGAATCCCAGAATTATGAAGGTCATCAATGAAAAAATAGGGACGAATGTGAGGGAACTAATTCAGGGAATACACAGACTACCAAACATTTTGAAAATTATACAAACAAAAGTAGACAAAATAGATGATTGGGACATACTAAAAATTAAAAACTTCTGTGCATCAAAAGACCTCACCAAAAGAGTAAAAAGGGAACCCACAGTTTGGGAAAAAAATCTTTTGCAATGACACATCAGACAAGGGACTCTTTTCTAAAATATATAGGAAAATACAATACCTCTACAAGAAAAAGACAAATAACCCAATTAAAAAATGGGCATAGGACATGAACAGACACTTCACCAAGGAGGAGATCTAGGCAGCCAATAAACATAAGAAGAAATGTTCACGACCACTAGCCATTAGAGAGATGCAAATCAAAACAACAAGGAGATATCATCTCACACCAGCAATAACAGCAAAGATAAAAAAAGTAGAGGACAATAAATGCTGGTGAGGATGTGGAGAGCTTGGGGAGTTCCTGCATTGCTGGTAGGATTGCAAAATGGTCCAACCACTCTGAAAAGCAATATGGCACTTCCTCAGAAGGTTGGAAATAGTAATACCTTATGATCCAGCAATTCCTCTACTTGGTATTTACCAACAAGAAATATGAGCCATAATACGAGCCATATAGCACATATGCACAACAATATTCATAGCAGCACTATTTACAATAACAAAAAGATGGAGAGAGCCTAAGGGCCCATCAACTGAAGAATGGATAAACAAATTCTGGTACATACACACAATGGAATATTATGCTACCTTGAAGAATAACAAGGAAGCTGCAAGCTATCACATAACATGGATGAACCTTGAGAACATTATGCTGAGTGAAGTTAGTCAGTCACAAAAGGAGAAATACTGCATAGACCACTACTGTAAAAGACTAAGTAAAAGAACCCATACTAAAGTGTGGTGGGGATTCTTTGCTGGTTACCAGGTTGTGGGGAGTTGGGAGAGGGGAAGGAGGGGAAGGTGGAGCACAGAGCAGGGAATAGACACAGGATAGTTTGGGTACTAGGGAGGGGGCAATACACAAGAACAGGGAGGGTAATGGAAGAGCAAAGCAGACTGGAAAACAATTAGGCAGGTTTGCATGGGTTAAGTGGGACAGAGGTAAAGAATGATGTATGCACAACCTTGGAACAACAGGGCTCTGGGGTACAGGGATTGAGACATGGTTGGGATGGGGGAAAGAGGGGAAATAATGTTAAGATGCTTGGCTGTCTTTTGAATCTTGGTTTCCCTGGCATACCATGATAAAATAGACACTTGAGGGGGAGAGAAAGGCATAGCCAGAAATATCACCCTAGAAAGCTTGTAAGTCTGTCTTCTGCCTATAACTGATTGGAATACCTAAAATGGGGCTCCAGTATGCCCAGTGAAGGAGGCTTTCTGCGGAATCTCTGCAATACATAAGACCATGGGTGGAATCCTGAACTGCACCCAGAATCTTCTGAGGTGGGAAATTTCCACTTGAAAGGACAAGCAGACCAGTCTGGAGTGGCTAGAAGAACAGAAGTTACTTCTTGAAAGAAAAATGGACAGGAAAAATACAAAACAATATAAGCAGTCCGACTGATTACTACAAGAACAAGCAAGTTGCTCACCCAGGAGACATCAAGGCAAGTGGTTGGGTCCCCTCAGGGCAAACCCCCTTCCAAGACTAAGACTTAATGGGAATACACGCTCTGATTGGTGACCACGTTCATCACTGATAAGGGGAAGTGAGGGAAAAACAGCAATGAAGCTGTGAGCTAAGCCCTACTGCGTTCAATAGACTCTTGTGAACCCAGGTGGAGACCTGGTTGGCCAGCAGTGTGGCAAGACCTGGGGACTCTTGGGCCCAGAGTCAGTGACACAGCCACAGAGGACTAGAGCTGGATGCTGATAAGAAGAGAGGGCATATGCACAAGAACACCCACACTTGCAGATAATACCCACTTGACCTGGCTTCAGTGACTGGAAGATCAGAGCTCAACTAGAAGAAGAAAGAAGAGGGGGAAAAAGAATAATCTGATACAATTTGATGGACTTGACCTACACCTATGGATGCAGTAGCTTAAAAGAGGGAACAAATCTTTACACGAGGATCATTCCCAACCCCTCCATACACAGAGTAGAAAGGGATGGACAACTTGGACATTGATACCCAAAATGGGGGGTGGGAGTGGCTACAAAGGCAAGAAATGACTGGCTTACAAGCTTTCTAGAGGGAGCCTAGATCCAGAGGGCACGGAGGGAGGTAGAATCTCCACTAAGTAGTATCCAATTTATCTGGCTGGGGCTGATAAAAGATGTGGATAGGTCTCTTGTGATACAATAGTAAATAATTGTTATCAGGACTGATTGTGAGGGTTGGAAATGTAAAGGTAGATGTTTTGTAGCAAAAGGAGGGGAGTGATTGACTTTGCAGTCTGGGAATGGAGGTCCCTGAGAACATCAGGGGAAAAGAGCAGAAAGCAGGACCCTACCCAGAGAAGCAGTGACGCCATAAACGGAGGAAGAAATGATGACATGAAGAGATGGGGCAGCTGGGGACTTTAGACCCAGAGAGGGAGAAGGGCTGTGTGCTGATGACCGGGGATCATGCTTGCAGGGTATACCCTTTGGTTGGTTGATGATGCATGGAGGGGATTGTAACCATGGCAATGAAATGATATACAGTAGGTTGAATGTAAAGCTTATGTCCTCCCATGTAAAGTATCATATCATTCACAATAAAACATTAAAAAAAAAGTTCATATCACCAACTACTTTCCTTCTCAGGGTCAGGTTGATATCTTCAAAGTTAATGCTATTAAATACAGATTTCTATATAAATCCAAATAATCTTGAGAGAGATCACACTTTAAACAATCCCCAGTCTATTAAACCTTATTGTGAACTAACTTTGGATTTCTCTTTCAACAGAAGATTTGTATAAGTGGAGAGGTGGGAGGAAGAGAAACAAGATGGCCCTAGAATTCAGAATGAGAAAGAAAAAGTGATTGTGTGTGTGTTTGTGTGTGTGTGTGTGTGTGTGTGTAGAGGGAAAGCGTGTGAACAGTAGGCTGTAGAAACTCAAAGTTTAATTTGGATTAATCCATTCCCTTGAGACTACTCAGCATTGTGCGTGGTCCCAAGAATGGTTTCTTTAAATAAGATGATTTTACTCTGGACACAGTGATGATAGTTTATTTTAGTTTTATTGATTTTTATGGGTACAGACAATCCTGGGTTACCAACATCTGGCTTACATACAAACTGTAGTTACGAACCACAAAAAGTCTCATACTAAAGATTCAAAGTAATAACAAGTGGGTGCTACTTTGCAATGCATATCAAAACACTACTGTTATTATTACTATATTATTATATTAAAGATGTTTTTATTGCATCTGGAAATGTTTCATGAATCTTTCTGTAGTGCACTACAGAAAGATACACCATACTAAGGCAAACATTTGACTAACTTACATTACATAGGAACTGTACCTAACTTTTCCAATGTGCATAAAAATTCTACTTAAAGACAGAATTAGGAACAGGACTCATTCACAAACCTGGGACTGCCTGTGGTAATGCAAGCACAAGATTTAAAATTACAAAGCAGGTAACTAAAACATGGACAAGTAAAATTTTGACCTTAACCCCAGCCTCCTAGGCCTTCCTGGAGGTTGCTACGGTTCATTACTCCAGGGACTCCCATTCAAAAAGAGCATAATGCAAATTGTGTTCCCTGAAGTTGTGCAATAGAGTGACCCTGATAGTACAGTTCACTTGTGAATCATTAGACTGGTAGGATGAATACCCAAGAGTAGAATTGTTGGGTCAAAGAGTAAGCACATTGTGAGTTTTCATAGCTATTGGAAAACTAGAGGCTATATAAATTTAAAATCCTTCCATAAGTATAGGATAAAGCTTTCTTCCAAACCTAGGAAAGGCCCTGAAAGAAAGGATGCTTGCATGGGTGGAACAGCTAGGATATGTAGGAACAAGAAGCTTGTCTGGCAAGGGGAGAGCTGATTCTGTGCTGCTTGACAGGTAGGCAATTACATTCACTACAAACAAGCACTCCAAGTATTGTCAGAAGCCCAGGACTGAGAAGAGATAAGGAAGAAAACTGTGAAAGACACAAGAAATAGGGCAGTACTAAAGACAAGGAAAGCTTCTGGGCTGAAGTGAAGGTAGCTTAACTGGGACAGTGCAAGCCCTTGCTCTGAAGGATGACCTAGCATAAAAAACACAATAGATGGTTTCAAGTGTTTGTAAAATAACTAGGCGCATGAGGGCCTGGGTCACGTTTTATGGAAAATAAGACCGTTTTTATTTATTTGTTCATTTATGGTTCCCAGACTGCTTCTGTTGTCTCTTCTTTTCACTTGTCACTATCAGCTTCCTTTCCTGATCTTGAATGCAACCCAAGTCTTCCCCTAAAAGGCGTACTTACTGAGTGCTTACAATGTGTTAGGAATTGTCCAACACACTTTCCACATATTGCCTCATTTAATTCTCACAATGACCCTAGAAAGTAAGTACTTCCATATTCCTAATGTACAGCTATGGCAATTAAGACACAAAGTGGTTATGCAACTTGCTCAGGACTCATAACTAGGAACACCAGAGACAAGCTATGGAGATGGGCAGTCAAGGGCCTGAGCATTTCCTTAAATACTAGCTATATTGCCCCATTCTCAGCTCAAGATCAGAATAAATTAGTACATGAGGGCCATGGGGTATAGATGAGCAGTGTCTGTGGAGTGTTTTTCACTTACGCAGAGAATTTTAATATCTGACCTGATCACCAGGTCCATTTTCAAGCTGCACTCTAGAAGCTCAGCATTTTTTACAGAAGGCGATGCTCAGAAAGTGTTCACTATAATTTAGGTTTATTCTGACCTCATTGAATCAGTGAAGAATACAGCTTTTACTTCTCTTGTTCTGTGCATTTAATCTTTTAAATTGTAGCTAAAGATTGTATTAGCTTTTGGACAGCATCATTCCACTGTCTCATTTTGAGATTGCCATCAATTCATATCCCAAGGTCTTTCCTTAAACAAATTATCATTAGACTATATTCTACTTACCTTGTACAAATATGTTGTTGTTGTTATGCGCCATGGAGTCAGTTCTGACACAGCGACCCTGCACAGGGTTTCTGAGGCTGTAAATCTTTATGGGAGCAGAAAATCTCATCTTTCTCCCGTGGAACAGCTGGTAGTTTCGAACTGCTGACCTTAAAGTTCGCAGCCTGATTCAAGTATAGCATTTTTTTTTTTTAAATAAATAAAACAACCTTTTGACTTACCTATGTTAGAATTTGGTTTATGGTTTCATCCTCAGAGTCTCTCTGGACATATTTTTTTCTCTGCTACATCCTCATCTTGTCATCAATATTTCATCTTTCTGTACTTTTTGCTTTCCCATTAACAGTGAACCAAGCTTCCATGGTTATAGATACTGACATTGAAATAAGGTTTATAAAATCATCACTGTTATAGCTTACCAAATATGGCAGTCATTGGGAACTATCTCACTATAAAGAAGCCAGGGGTCAGAGTGAGAATGGAAAGAGGTGACAGAGAGAGAAAAAGAGCATGAATATTTCCAACAACTAAGGGGAAAGTTTATCTCAGATCTCAGTTCTAAAAACAGCTATACTTCTCGTGACCAATTAATTTGTGTTTAGCTTGTGGGTATGGTTAATTTTGCTACATATCATTGTTTCTTGTTTTTGCTGGCTGCTAGAAAACTTACAGGAATATTTGAAATCCAGTTTTAGTGGATATTTTGTGGAGCATGTTAACCTTGCTGTTTATTTCCCTATTTTTTTCTAGATCATTAAAAAAACAACAACTTTGCATTGTCTGAAATTTGTGAATTGCCTTACGTGCTTTTTTTAAAAAAGAAAATATTGCATAATCTAACAAGCAAATAAAATTTTAGCATGACATTTATAAAAAAAAAACATTAAATACACCACAGTTTAGATTGACAACAGCAATAGAAGGAAAGAACTGTGATGGAGCAAAAATTACAAGCTTGTAACCAACAGCTTGGGAAAAACAGGAGGCAAGCTTGCAATGTTTGGAAGATAAAACATGTTACTAAGACACAGGCTTATTGAAAGTGAAGAGGACTTGATGCTCTTACTGATGAAGATCAGCCTTCAGAATGTATTACAAACAAAAGAAAACAGAAATCCTCACAGCTGGACCCTTAAGCAACATCATGATAAACAGAGAAAAGATTGATGTGCCAAGGATTTCATTTTCCTTGGATCCACAGAAAATGCCCATGGAAGCAGCAATCAAGAACTCCATATTGCATTGTAACAATATCTCTTTAAAATATTGAAAAGTACAGATGTCACACTAAGGTGTGTTTGACCTAAGTCATGGTATTTTTTATTAGTCTCATATGCATGCAGAAGCTGGACAATGAATAAATAAGGAAGACTGAAGAAGAGTGGATACATTTGAATTGTGGTGTTGGCATTGAATATTAAATATATCATGGACTGCCTGAAGAATAAACAAATCTGTTCTGGAAAAAGTGCAGCCAGAATCATGCTTATAAGTGATGACGGCAATATTTTCTCTTACTTACTTTGGGCATGCTGTCAGGATTGACTAATCCCTGGAGAATATCATACTTGGTAATGTAGAGGGTCAGTGAAAAAGAGGAAGACCCTCAACAGGATGGATTGATACAGTGGATTCAACACTGGACTCAAATGTGCCTCCTGTTGTGAGGATGGAGCAGGACCAGGCAAATTTTCTGTCTATTGTGCATAATATCACTATGAGTCAGAGATAACTCAATGAGATCTAACAACATAACAAGGAATAATAGAGACAATGAGAACTGGAGAAAGCTTGTCACATTTAAGTATATCCAAATATGCTACTGAACAAAATATTTGCAGGCTCTTTAGCTACAAGTTTATTACCTCTCATTCATTTCCCCTCAATTTTATGAATGTGACCAAAGTAAACTACTTTGTAAAAATCCTTACCAAACAGGGAGTGATACTAGACAAAGAACTTAACATTTCTTTCCTTTTCTTTTTTAGGTTATTGGTTGCCTAGCTATAAGTTGAAGTCTTCTTGGGCCACAGGCCTACATCTCTCTGTCTTGTTTGGACACCTAGAATGTCTTATGGTGCTACTGGACCACAATGCTACAATCAACTGTAGACCCAACGGGAAAACTCCTCTCCATGTGGCTTGTGAAATGGCCAACGTGGATTGCGTTAAGATCCTCTGTGATCATGGAGCAAAGCTCAATTGCTATTCCTTAAGCGGGCACACAGCTTTGCACTTCTGTACAACTCCAAGCTCCATTCTCTGTGCCAAACAATTAGTTTGGCGAGGTAAGCCTTTTGGGGGTTGTTGACACTGTCATCTGCTTGAATACTTACCACAGGCAATGTAGCAAGTGTCTCCATGCACTAAAGCTGGTTCAGGGTTCCCTAAATTTAAAATGTATATGTCTTGGAGTTCCTGGGTGGTATCAATGGTAAATGTGCTTAGCTGCTAACTGAAAGGTTGGAGATTTGGATCTGCCCACAGGTACCTTATAAGAAAGGCTTAGAGAACTACTTTAGTAGATCAGTTATTGAAGTATAGTTCCACTCTGTCACATATGATGTTGCCATGAGTTGGAGCTAACTTACAACAACTACTAATTGGTATATGTTTCATTATTCATATTATGCAAAACATAAATAGATTAAAGTGTTTACTCTTTGTAAATATATAAGGTAAAATCATGTATTATATAAGTATATTGTTGTTGTTGTTTAGTGCTGTTGAGTCGGTTCCTACCCATAGTGACCCTGTATAGGGTTTTCTAGGAGCAGCTGGTGAGCTTAAACCCCAGACCTTGTAGTTCAAATGGCTTTGCAGTCTGGTGCATTAACCCACAGCGCCACACCAGGACTCCTATATAAGTATATTTGAGAATATTTTATACGAATTATTTAATTTATTTTATGTATAAAATATGGACAGTAACCTATCACAGACAGTGATTTGCTGTTGTTGCTAAGTTCCATTGAGTCAGTTCCTACCCAGAGGGACCCTGTATAGGGCTTCCAAGGAGTAGCTGGCGAGCCTTGCACTTCAAACTGACCTTGCAGTTCAAACTGACTTTGCAGTTGAGTGCCACACCGGGACTCCATACTTCAGGATAGATCTTGAAACAATCTTTTTGACTATGAATGTGATTTATTTGTCTTCAATTTGTCATTTTCAGCAAAATGGCCAATATCAATCCACTTCAGTTCACTATTTGATACCAATGACTGGATATCAATATTTATGTGTTCCATTTCATTTTTGATGATGTCTAATTTTCTTCAATTCATTTCTTTGTACATTCATGTTCCAATCATTAATGGATAGTTGCAGCTGCTTCTTCCCATTTAGAGTCATGTGACATCAATGAATGAAGGGTCTGAAAGCTTTGATCCATCCAATTATTAATGGATAGTTGCAGCAGCTTCTTCCCATTTAGAGTCATGTGACATCAATGAATGAAGGGTCTGAAAGCTTTGATCCATCCACATCATTAAGGTCAGCTCTACTTTATGGAGGCACTTCTTTTCAAGTCATATTTTGAGTGCCTTCCAATCTAAGGGGCTTATCTTCCAGCACTGCATTAGACAATGGTTCACTGTATATTAGGTTTCGAGCAGCTAATTTTTCAGAAGTGGACCACTTCTTCCTTTTTCCTAGTCGATGTTTGGAAGCTTCTCTGAAATCTGTGCACCATGAATGACCCTACTGGTGTTTGAAATACTTGTGATGTAACTTCCAGAATCACAGCAACATGTAAGACACCACAGTATGACAAACTGATAGACACCAAAAATTTAGAATACAGCTATGTGACCAATTGACTGGAAGAGACTCATGTTCATTGCAATGCCCGAGAAAGGTTATACAACAGATGAAGAAACAATGGAATAATATCATTAATATAACATACATGTAAAATTCTGCTGACAATTTAATTTAACGATTTAATTTTACTTGGATCAAAAATCAAAGCTCATGGAAGCAGCAGTAAGGAAATCAAATTACACATTGCATTCTGCAAATCTGCTGCAAGATACCTCTTTAAAGCACTGAAAAACAAAGATAGCATTCTGAAGACTGAGGTGCAGATAACCCAAGCCATGGTATTTCCAATGGTCTCATTGGCATGTAAAAGCTGGACAATGAAATAAGACTGAAGAAGAATTGATGCTATTGAATTCTGGTGTTGGCAAATTATAGTATCAGATGAATGAACAAATCTGTCTTAGAAGGTGTACTGCCAGAATGCTCCTTTAAAGAGCGAATGACAAGACATGTTAACTTACTCATTTAGTTAGCATATACTATGAGTCAAGTAAAGAGCTGAGGTGGCTCTGTGGGTTAGGTATTGGGCTCCTTACCACAAAGTTGACTGTTTAAGCTCACCAACCACTTGAGGGGAAAAGATGAGGCTGATAAGAGGCCATAGTGCTGCCGTTATTAAGCATTTGGCTGTTAACTGAAAGTTGGTGGTTTGAGTCCATAAGCCACTCCACAAATGAAAAATGAGGCAGTGTACTTCCATAATGATTACAATCTTGGACAATCTATGTGGCACTTCTACTCTGTCAGCGCCAATAGGAGTTGCAATTTACGTTGGATTTTTTTTTTTTATCTTTTATTGTGAACTATATGATGGTTTACATGGGAAAACATTAGTTTTACATTCATTCTATTGTATATCATTTCAATGCCATGGTTACAATCCCCTCCATGAATCATCAACAAACCAAAGGGTATACCTTGCAAGCCTGCCCCTTACACTAAGGCCCCCCCCCCCCCCAGTCTTCAGCACACTGTCCCTCTCCCTTTTTGTATCTAAAGTCCCCAGCTGCTCCATCGCTCCACATCATCATCTTTGCCTCCATCTCAGGCATCGCTCCTTCTCTGGGTAGGGTCCTGCTGTCGGCTCTTCTCTGTTGATGGTCCTAGGGACCTCCACTCCTAGAGTGGAAAGTTAATCACTCCCTTCCTTGCTATAAAACATCTACCTTTACACTTCCAACCCTCACAATCAGTCCTGATAACAATTATTCACTATGGTATCACAAAAGACATCTGCATTTCATTGTATCAGCTCCGCCTAGACAGATTGGATACTACTCACTGGAGATTCTGCCTTCCTTCAGGCCCCCTCGCTCTAGGTTCCCTCTTGAAAGCTTGTAAGACAGTCACTTCTTGCCTTTGTAGTCCCCTTCCCCCGCCCATCCCCATTTTAGGTAGTCGATGTCCAAGTTGCCCATCCCTGTCTACTCTGTTTGTGGAGGTGGTGGAAATGATTCTTGCTATAAGGATTTGTTCCCTCTTTTGGGTTACTGCATCCATAGGTGTAGGTTACGTTGGATTTTGGTATGGAGCTGAATTATATGTAGATAGAGGAGTGAATCTGGCAATCACGTGGTTTACTATGCTGTGAGTGACCAAATGAAGATGAATGGCATCCCATTCATCATCAGAAAGAATATCTCAACATTGATCTTGAAGTATAATGCTGTCTCTGATAGGATAATATCTATACTCCTACAAGGAAGACAAGTTAAAGTACCACTATTATTCAGATTTATACACTAACAACTAAAGCCAGTGAAGAATTCTACCAACTTCTTCAGTCTGAAATCGATCAAACATGTGATCAAGGTATATTGATAATTACTGGTGATTGGAATACAAAGGTTGGAAACAAAGAAGAAGCATCAGTAGTTGGAAAATATAGCTGTGGTGATAGAAATGATGCTGGATATCACATGATAGTTTTTGTTTGTTTTTTTAGAATTTATTTATTTTATTTTAGTCTGTTTTTAAAAAATGTTTTATTGTGAATTATGTGATAGTTTATATGGGAGAACATTAGCTTTACATTCATCCTATCATATATCTTTTCATTGCCATGGTTACAATCCCCTCCATGCATCATCAACCAACCAAAGGGTATACCCTGCAAGCTTTTCCCCTGGTCATCAGCACACAGCCTCTCTCCCTTTCTGAGTCTAGTCTGGAAATTCTAGAGAACTGTGGTCAGCTTGTACCCTTTCTTTTGCATTCGGTTTACATCCAGTAAACAACAAACCCCCAAAGGATTGGAAGCAAATGTTGTTGAATGATGATTCATGAAGGGTATTGTAATCATTGCAATGAAATGCTTCATGGTTAGCAATCCAGTGCTTGTCTTTCAGCACTACACCAGGACTCTTTACTCCTAGGATGATACAGGATTTTAACATGTGGTTCCAGGCATGTATATTAAGACCAAAACCAATTGTGACTCTAATAGCTGGGGGGGAAAGCGCCTACTTTATTGGTGAAGAAGCAGAAGGGAAAACATGGCCAGTGCTTGGAGGTACATTGTCTAGTCTGGAAATTCTAGAGAACTGTGGTCAGCTTGTATCCTTTCTTTTGCATTTTTATATCCTCAGGTTGGACAGTGCTTGGTATATGGGAAGCATTTAATGAATGGTTGCGGGAAGGTCTGAGAATGTCTCCAGGAGCCGTCCCTGGATGCATAGATAGGACTTGTTTCCATCTACTAAATGGAAACTATTATGTTCAAGGTTAATGAAATGCTACTATTGATCAGTTCTACCCTTTTTGTCTCTTGGGATATAGCTGAGGACTGAATGTTCTCCCTTTTGGATTAAGTCGAAGGCACTGTAGGGAGAAGTCACACATACCTCCTAGTTTCTGGACAGAGAGAATTGAGAAAACACATGGACAAGAAAAATAAGTCAGGCTCACATTAAACTCAGGACCAGAGAAGTCCATTAATGGGAAAACCAATGCCATGGCAACTGAAAACTGATGTAATTTCATTTGCTATTTAATGGGTTCCTTGTGGAAAAGTGCTTTTTGTGAAAAAGGCTAATTGAGGGTAAAAAATTGTGTGCAATTTTCTCTTAAAGGATTCCCCCTATTTTTCCAGTGTTGCAGAACCTGCTTTGTCCCCATGTTGGATTTTGTCTGCTATTTTTCTGTTTGCCTTTCTGCTTAATGTCCCCCATCTCCTGGCCTTTGTTTCCTTTGGTATTAATATAATAGTGTTCATCAGTTGAGAGGGCTTATTTACCTCAGTGAAAATGTTCTCTCTGTGAATCCTGCATTTCCGTATGAATAAAGAGAGTCAGGCCAGGGCTAGCTGGCTGAAAAGCAGTATATTATTTCTACCTATTTCCTTTTGTAAGAGGAAAATGAAAGCTGCTTGCTTTCCTCTGCAGGTAGCAAATCCTGACAGTAGGAGAAAAATTTGTTACTGCAGAAAAACCACAAAAATTTAAATGTTTCCTCACAGAATGTAGCATGTAAAGGAGATCCTGCCTTTTAAAAGACTGTCCCCTGCTCACTGGTGTGACAGGGACACAGTCTTCTGCTTGACAAGAAATTCCTTATTCAATGAAAAGGAACATGTTGTTGTTGTTGGGTGCAATCGAGTTGGTACCAACTCATAGCGACCTTATGCACAGCAGAACAAAACACTGCCTGATCCTGGGCCAGCCTCACTACTGTTGCCACGCTTGAGTCCATTGATGCTGCCACTTGGCCAATCCATCTTGTTGGGGGTCTTTCTTTTTTTCTCTGACCCTCCACCTTACCAAACATGATATTTTTCTCCAGCGACTGGTCTCGCTTGACAATATGTACATAGTATGAGAGACAAGTTTGGCCATCTTGGCCTCTAAGGAACACTTTGGCTGCACTTCTTCCAAAATGGATCTATTGGTTCTTTTGACAGTCCATGGCACTTTCAATATTCTCCTGCAACACCATAACTCAAAGGAACGTAGGTAGCCAAAATGTCATTGGTTTTGACTTTGTTCAGAGAAATTATATATACTTGACTAATGATACTCCCTCCTCTCATCAACCATCACCGTCACCTTCCTGTCTCTGTGTTATACATAATAATAATACAGGTCTTGGGATCTTGTTGTTTTTGTTGTTAAGTGCCCTCAAGTCAGTTCCAACCCTTAGCGAAGCTGTAGAGGGTTTCCAAGGAGTGGCTGATTAGCTTGAACTACCAACCTTGTTGTACAAACTGGCTTTGCAGTCCAGTGCATTAACCTACAGCACCACACCAGGACTTCAGTCAGTTGCAAACCACATTAAGGATTGTGCTACATCTGTCAGATTATTAGTACTACCTGAACAATATTAATTTGATATTTTCTTAAAATTGAGCTTAATTTTTAATTTAATCTTAAAAGCAATTTTACATCAGTATAAAACATTTGACAGGCAAACTCTCTTTTTTTTTTTCATATTTTATTGTGAATTATATGATAGTTTACATAAGAGAACTTTAGTTTTACATTCATTCTATCGTATATTGTTTCATCGCCATGGTTCCAATCCCCTCCATGCATCATCAACCGACCAAAGGGTATACCCTATAAAC
>NW_006408528.1:11917401-11933931 GCF_000296735.1 Chrysochloris asiatica | reverse complement strand
GTCTACCTTTATATTTCCAACCCTCACAATCAGTCCTGATAACAATAATTCACTATTGTATCACAAGTGACCCTTCTGCATTTCATTTTATCAGCTCCGCCTAGACAGATCGGACATTACTCGCTGGAGATTCTGCCTTCCTCCATGCCCCTTAGCTGTAGGTTCCCTCTTGAAAGCTTGTAAGCCAGTCACTTCTTGCCTTTGTAGTCTCGCTCCCCCGCCATTTGGGTATCCAATGTCCAAGTTGCCTATCTCTGTCTACTCTGTGTATGGAGGTGGTGGGAATGTTTCTTGCTGTAAGGATTTGTTCCCTCTTTTGGGTTACTGCATCCATAGGTGTAGGTCAAGTTCATCAAATTGTATCAGATCACTCTTTTTTTTCCCCTCTTCTTTCTTCTCCTGGTTGAGTTCTGATCATCCAGTCATCGGGGCCAGGTCACGTGGGTAGCATCTGCAAGTGTGGGTGTTCTTGTGCATATGCCCTTTCTTCCTATCAGCTGGTAGCTTCACTCTTCACTCTAGTCCTCTGTGGCCACGCCGCTGACTCTGGGCCCAGGAGTCCCCAGGTCTCCCCACACTGCTGGCCAACTAGGTCCCCATTTAGATCCACAGAAGCCCACCGAACATTGTAGAGCTTAACTTGCCGCTTCATTGCTGCTTTTACCCCACTTCCCCCTATCGGCGATGCATGTGGTCACCAAACAGAGCGCATATTTCCATTGAATCTTAGTCTTGGAAGGGGGTTTGCATTGAGGGGACCCGACCACTTGCCTTGATGTTTCCAGGGCAAGCAATTTGTTTGTTCTTTTAGTAACAGTCCATCTAACTCTATTGTTTTGTATTGCAAACTCTCTTGCCATCACTTGAAGGTCCCAGTGACTCTTGGTCTGGCACTGTTGGATCAGCACTGGACTGTGAACCATAAGATTGGCAGTTCAAACCCACACTGTTGCTCCTTGGAAAGCTTGTAGAGTACCTTCACTATGAGTCGGAGCCAACTTGATGGCATTTAAAAACAACAAGTAACAGTAAGAAATGGGCAATTGAATTCTTGACCTCCATATGCACTAGTCTTTTCTCAGATGGCAGAGAATGATTTAAAAGACTCTTCTGGTAACTGCTTGTCACTATTCCCTGACTCATTCTGCTATGAGTGAGCAAACTTGAAATTAGTTTTCAGTTTAACCTCATATCCAATTAGCTGCAGGTATCCACACCCTATAAAGAATGCTTCACTTGAAATTGTACCACACTCTGGGAAATGCTAACTCAAGCAATGCCTGGAAAAGTCAATGGTGAAATTTTAGAAACATCCCCTTTAGAATCAGGAATCTAACAGCTTTGTTGCCCTCAGCATTTCTTTTCAGCCCTTTTCTAGAGGTCTCAACCAACACACAGAGATAAAAGAAAAAGAAATAAAATATGTGAGGATTAGAAAGAAGTACAACTGCCATTCTATTATGCAATTTATTTGTTTACGTAGACAGCCCGAGAAAAGTTCCAGTCAAATGATTAGAATTATTCATTGATTTCAGCAGACACTACATTTAAGATCAATATAAGAAAATCAATAGTATTTCTGTATACCAGAGACAAGCAGTTATAAATTGTAATATAAGAAAAGATAAATTCAGAATATTACAAGAAATCCAAAGTACTTAGAAAACACATTCAACAAAAGGAGTGGAAGACACTTAAAAATTATTTAAAAGACAGAAGATACTGAATTTGACATTTATAATGAAAAATGTAGTTCTCAATGATTTTCTTAATGAGGCAACCACGTTTACTAGTTTGAAATTTTTCCATATTACTAAATAAATACAATTTATTTATATATAAATGGTAAATAAATACCATTCATGTATAAATGTATTTATGTTTAAATGCTAAATAAATACCACTTAAGTATAAATGGAGTCTTGGTGTGGCACTGTGGGTTAATGTGCTGGACTGCAAAGTCTGTTTCAATCACAAGGTTGGCAGCTCAAGCATACCATCTGCTGCTTGGAAACCCTATACAGGGTCATTATGAGTCAGAAACAACTCGATGGCACTTAACAACAACAATATTTTTGTATAAAACTGAAAATTAAGTAGCAATATAAGCCATTTTGGTAATGAATAACATTTTGGTAATGAATAACAACTGAATAACAGTAATGAAGGTGAACTCCTTTTACTCCCAACTACCCTCATATGGACAGCAGTTCGAAAGTACCAGCTGTTCCACGGGAGAAAGATGAGGCTTTCTGTTCCTGTTAAGATTTACAGCCTCGGAAACCCTGTACAGGGTCGCTATGAGTCAGAACCAACTCCACGGCATACAACAGCAACAGCAACCCTCCTACGAAATCCTGGTGTGGTGCTGTGAGTTAATGCGCTGGCCTGCAAAGCTCTCGAATCTCAAGGTCAGTGGTTCAGATTCACCAGCCCCTCCTCAGAAAGGTCGCTAAGGGTTAGAAACCACTCGATGGCACTAACAACAATTACCTTCCTACACACACTGAGACACACAGTCCCTTTCTCATCCTCAGTTCTTACTATGTAGTTATATTGTAGCCATGAAACTTGTAGTAAATTTGGATAACTGTTCATTTTTTTTTTGTATAGTGTTTTATTTTCCCTCGATTAAATGATCTTGTTTTATTCTATGTGTTCAACACAGAGACATGCTTTTCTGTATGTTTAAAACAATTTTAACCCCAAAACGTTTGCTAATAATTCTTATCTTTTCTCAAAATATCTAGATTCAAGGGACATTTTATCACTTTGATCTTATTGGGAAAATAAATAAAAACCCCTGACAAGACTTTCAATCCCATTTTAATCAGTACTAGCTTGATATGCATCTGGTATACCACTGCCATCCTGAGACCTCTGTTCTCCATCAGTCAGGATACTTCCTTTTCCTCTCCTCCGTGTTGTGTTTTCTATTTCCTATACCCTAAGTCTTAGTTTGCTGCATTTTGGATTGAGTACAGTTTAAAGTAGATCTCTGAGAAAGGGTGCATGGGACCATATATATCCCCAAATGTATTTATTTTATACTGACTTGCTATAGAATTTTAGATTGATTCTAATTTTCCTGAAGGTACTGCTCCATTGTTTTCTAGTTTCTGCTGCTGAAACATCTGAAGCCTTTTCATCGACTCATCCTTTATACATGACTGTTATTTTTCCCTCTGGAAGGGTTACATTTTTTTTTTTTTTTGTCTTTGATATTCAGAAATTTCAAGGTGATATACCTTGGTTGTTGTTGTTAAGTGCCGTCGTGTCGGTTCCGACCCATAGCGACCCTGTACAGGGTTTCCGAGGGTGTAAATCTTTACGGGAGTAGAAAGCCTCATCTTTCTCCCGCGGAGCGGCTGGTAGTTTCGAACCGCTGACCTTAAGGTTTGCAGCCCGATTCGTAACCACTACGCTACCAGATATACCTTGGTAGGCTTATTTTAATTCATTATACTGGTATATATATATAAACTGGGTTTTTTAAACTGAAAAACCACATGTTTATCAGTTTGACATATGTTCCTCAATAAGTTCCTTCATAATTTAAAATATATATTATTTTTACTGTGTTTTAAGTGAAAGTTTACAAAGTAAAAAAGACAGAAGATACTGAATTTGAAGTTTATTATGAAAAATGTAGTTCTCAATGATTTCCTCCATTATTTCCATATTTAACATTTTTTCCACACCTTGTTCCATGACATGGGTTAAATTCTCCCCAATGTGTCAATATTCTCATTAGTTCTGCCTCTACTCATCTAGCTTCCCTGCCACTCAGCATTTCATTTTTGGTTTATGGTGAATGTTGACCATATCATCTCGTAAAGTTGATTATTTAAAGAAGTACAATATTCATGGGTGATATTGTTTATTTTATAAACCAATCTATTTAGATGAAAGGTGACCACTGGGAGTGGCTTCAGCATTAAGTTCAAAGGGTATTTTAGGGTGATAATCTTGGGAATTCTTTTAATTTCTATAGGTCCAGAATTTCGATGCTGTTGTTTGTTAAGTGCCATTGAGTGGGTTCATAATTTCTATGTTGTTGTTGTTGTTAAGTGCCATCGAGTCGGTTTCGACCCACAGCGACCCTGAACAGGGTTTCTGAGGCTCGTAATTTCTCTTCTTTTGTAAATTTGAGTTTTATTCTACATTTTTCTCTCATTCTAACTGGGATCTACACTTCTATCTATGATCAGAATTGTGCTATCAAGTTGGTTCTGACTCATACAGACCCTTTGCACAATAGAACACAATACTGCCACGTCATGCAACAACCTCACAATCTTTGTTGTGCTTGATCCCATTGCTTTTGCCACTGTGCCAATCCATTTCCTTGGGATCTTTTTTGCTGACCCTCCACTTTACAAACCATGACGTCCTTTTCCAGAGACTGGACCCTCCTGATAATATGTCTGAAGTTTGAGAGACAAAGTCTGGCCATCCTGATTTCTAAGGGTCAATCTGACTGTACTTTTCCAACACATATTTGTTCTTATGTCAGTCCATGGTACTTTTAATATTCTTTTCCAACACCATTACTCAAATGTAACAATTCTTCTAATGTCTTCCTTATTCATTGTCCAACTTTCACATGGATATGACGCTATTGAAAATACCATGGCATGGGTCAGGCGCACCTTAGTTCTCAAACTGATATCTTTGTTCTTGAACATTTTAAAGAGGTCTTGTGCAGCAGATTTGGTTAATGCAATAGGTCGTTTGATTCTTGACTGCTGTTTTCATGAGTGTTGATAGTTGATCCAAGCAAAATGAAGTCTTTGACAATTTCAATCATTTCTCCATTTATCATGAAGTTATTCATTGGTCCAGAAGTAAGGATTTTTTTTTTTTTTCCTTCTCATTGAGGTGCAACCCAATGTGGTGTTTGATCTTCATCAATAAGTATTTTAAGTCTACTTTGCTTTCAGCAAGCAAGGTTGTATTATTTGCATATTGCAAGTTGTTAATGAGTCTTCCTCTTATCCTCTTATCCTGATGCCACATTCTTCTTCATATATTTCATCTTCTTGAATTACTTGCTCAGTATACAGATTGAATAAGTGTGGTGAAAGAATACAACCCTAGCACACACCTTTCCTGATTTTAAACAATTCAGTGTCTCCTTGTTCTGTTCGAATGACTGCCTCTATTTACAGGTCCCTCATGAGCACAATTAAGTATTCCAGAATATTCATTATCCACAATGTTGTATGTAGCTTGTCATGATCCACACAGTTGAAAGCCTTTGCATAGTTAATAAAGCACAGATAAACATTTCTGTAGTATTTTCTGCTTTCAGTCAAAAGCCATCTGATGTCAGGAATGATGACCCTCATTCTATGTCCTCATCAGAATCAGCTTGAATCTCTGGCAGTTCTCTGTCAGTGCACTGTTGCAATCAATTTTGAATTATCTTTACCAAATTTTACTTGCATGCGATGTTAATGATGTCCAATAATTTCTGTATGCCATTGCGTTACCTCTCTTTGGAATGAGCAATAACATGGATCTCTTTCAAGCAGTTGGCCAGGTACCAGTCTTCCAAATTTCTTGGCATAAATGTGTGGGTACCTTCATTATTGCATCGGTTTGTTGAAGATTTCAATTTGTATCACATCAGTTCTTAGAGCCTCTTTCTTTGCCAATGCCTTCAGTGCACCTTGGACTTGTTCCTTCAGTACCACTGGCTACTTCTTCCTTCAGTATCATTACCTCTTGATCATATGCTACCTCTTGAAATGGTTGAACATTTGACTTTGGAACAGTGACTCTGTGTATTCCTTCCATCTTCATTTGATGCTTTCTGCACCAGTCAATATTTTACTCATAGAATCCTTTCCTATAGCAAGTTGAGGCTTGAATTTTTTACTTAAGTTATTTCAGCTTGAGAAATGCTGAGTGTGTTTTTCCCTTTTGATTTTTAATTCCAGATATTTACATATTTCATTATAATACTTGACTTTGTCTTCTCAAGTTGCACTTTGAAAATTTCTGTTCAACTCTTTACCCTCCTCATTTCTTCAATTTGTTTTGGCATATCTATGTTGCAAAATAAGTTTCAAAGTCTCTTCTCACATCCATTTGGTCTTTTTGCTTCTTTCTTGTCTTCATAATGACCTTCTGCTTTCTTCCTGTGTGATGTTCTTGATATCATCCCACAACTCTTCTAGTCTTCAGTCATTAGTGTCTAATTCATCAAATTTGCTCTTCTGATGATCTCTAAATTCTGGTGGGATATGCTTAGGCAAAGTTTAGCTCATGTGGATTTGTTTTAATTTTCTTCAGTTTATGTCTGAACTTGCATATGAGTAATTGATGGTGTATCCCACAGTCTGCCCCTTTCTTTGTTTTGACTGATGGTATAAAGCTTCTGAATTATCTCTTTCAACAAATGTAGTCAGTGTGATTTCTGTGTATGACATCTGGTGAGGTCCTTGTGTGTAGTTCTCTTTTATGTTGTTTAAAAAGTATTTGCAATAAACAAGTCATTGGTCTTGCAAAATTCTATCATGTGATCTCCAGTATCATTTTTATCACCAAGACTATATTTTCCAACTACTTATTCTTCCTCTTTGTTTCCAACCTTTGGTTTCCAACCAGTAATTGCCAATATATATTGATTGTATGTTTGATCAATTTAAGACTGAAGAAGTTGGTTGTTGTTGTTGTTAGGTGCCATCGAGTCGGTACTGACCCATAGCGACCTTATGCACAGCAGAACGAAACACTGCCCAGTCCTGGGCCAACCTCACTACTGTTGCCATGCTTGAGTCCATCAATGCTGCCACTTGGCCAATCCATCTCATTGGAGGTCTTCCTCTTTTTTTCTGACCCTCCACCTTACCAAACATGAGAAGTTGGTAGAATTCTTTAATTTCATCATTACTGGTTTTAGTGGTTGGTGTGTAAATTTGAATAATAGTGGGATTAACTGGTCTTCCTTGTAGGTGTATAGATATTATCCTATCACAGAAAACATTGTACTTCAAGATACATCTTGAAATGTTCTTTTTCATGAAGAATGTCACACCATTCCTCTTCAGTTTGTCATTCTCAGCATAGTAAATCATAAAATTATCAGATTAAAAATGGTCAGTAGCTATCTATTTCAGTGCACTAATGACTAAGATATTGATCTTTGTGAGTTTTGTTACACTTTTTTTTATAAGTTCTTCTTGTGAATTGAGTGAAGGTTTACAGTGCAGATCATCAGTTTTACATTCAATAAATCATATACTTTGTTTCATTACAATGATTATAATCCCCTCCATGTAAAATCAGTTAACAGTATTTCTCTCTATTCATTTTAGCTCTTTTTTATTTTTTAAACACTCAAGGATATATAATTATGTAAACCACTTGGCTTCTAGCTCTCAGTCCCTCTCTTTCCATAAATTCAGCTATTCCCTCTCTCCATGTCTCATCTCTGCTCCATCCTTGGTGTCACTGTTTATCTGGATAGAGTGCCACATTCCGCTTATGCTCTTTTCCCTTGATGGTCTTAGGGTCCGTTACACTTTTTACAACTTCAAATTTTCCTAAATTCATACTTGGTAATTCCATGATCTGTTTATTAATGGATTCTTATGGCTGCTTTTCCTCATTTTGACTTGTGCCCCATGTCAAACAAAAGTCCTGAAAGCTTTGTTCCATTCACATCAGTTCTTCCCTAGCCTTAGTTTCAGTGTCTTCCAACCTGAGGGGCTTACCTTTTGGTGAGGTATCTGACAATATTCTGGTGTTATTCATTATGTTTCAAAAATTCAATATTCTCATGCTATCTGACAGTGTCCCACTGCTATTCATCAGGTTTTCAGTGGCTATACATTCAGAAGTAGTCTGCTTTTCCTTCTTCTTAGTTTGTCTTAGTCTGGAAGCTCAGCAGATACCTGTCTACAAGGGTGATGCTGCTGGTATTTAAAATACCAGTGGCTTAGCTTCCAGCATCGCAGCAATGCACAAGCTACCACAGTACAACAAACTGATAGACAAATGGTAGGTAGGTAGTCCTTCTTATTTTTCTCAGCCTAAAAGAGGCTGTGATTCTCCTGGGCCATTTGTCTTGTGGACTAATTTGTTCCTTGAGTGTTTGGGTTCATTCACTTTACTTTGCTCCAAATTTGAAGACATCAATAATTGTATTTTAGGGGATTGTTTGCAAACTCTTAAGATCCCAGAAAGTACTCACCAAACAAGGATGTTGAACACTATCTTTTTTTTTTTTTTTAATGTTTTATTGTGAATTATGTGATAGTTTACATGGGAGAACATTGGTTTTACATTCATTTTATCATATTTCGTCTCATTGTCATGGTTACAATCCCCTCCATGCAATCCTCCCCCACCGTGCCCCCCAGGGCTTCAGCACACACTCGCTCTCCCTCTCTGGATCTAAAGTCTCCATTGCTCCACGTCATCATCTCTGACTTCATTTCAGGCATCACTGCTTCTCTGGGTAGGGTCCCGGTCTCTGCTCTTCTCCCTTGATGGTCATAGGGACCTCCGTTCCTAGACTGAAAAGTTAATCACTCCCTCTCCTTGCTATAAAATGTCTACCTTTACATTTCCAACCCTCACAATCAGTCCTGATAACAATTATTCACTATTGTATCACAAGAGACCCGTCTGTATTTCACTGATCAGCCCCGGCTAGTCAGATTGAATACTACTCACTGGAGATGCTACCTTCCTCCAGGCCCTATGGATCTAGGTTCCCTCTTGAAAGCTTGTAAGCCAGTCACTTCTTGCCTTTGTAGCCCCCTACCTCCCATTTTGGGTAGCCAATGTCCAAGTTGCCCATCCGTGTCTATTCTGTTGAACACTATCTTTTTAAACTATGTTATGACTATTGACCAGTTTGTTCCAAGAGACTATGGTTCTAAGCCATTAAACCAATGGTTGCACATTAGGTGGCCACTTACAAACTTTTGAGATCCCAGTTTTACTCACCAAAGTAGGAAGTAAAAGATTGATGATCGTTGTTTTCTGTGTGTATACCTATTCTTGACTTTTTAGAAAAGTAAGACCATGTAATATTTTTCCTTTGGTGATTGACTTATTTCATTCAACATAATGTCCTCGATTCTTCCATGCTTCATGGACTCATTATTTTTTATTATTGTATAGCATTCCATTGTATTTATGCACTACAATTTGTTTATCCATTCATCTCTTGGTGGACACTTAGGCTGTTTCTCTCTTTATGCTAATGTACATAATGTTGCAATGAACATAGGTATGCATATATCTATTCGTGTCATTGCTCTTATGTCTCTAGGGTAGATACTTATGAATGGAATTGATACATCATAAGATTTTTCTGTTTTGAGCTTTTTTGAGGAAGTGCTAGACTGTTCCATAGTGATGCTATCATTTTACATTACCAACAACAATGTAAAAAAGTTGTAATCCTCCCATAATTTCACCAGCATATGTTGTTTTCTGATTTTTTATCATTGCTATATTAGCAGGGATGAGATGGTATTTCACTGTAGTTTTAGTTTGCATCCCTCTGATGGCTAATGATCATTAGCATCTTTACATGCATTTGTTAGCTGCCTGAATGTCTTCTTTGGTTGTTTGTCTGTTTATGTCCTCTGCTTATTTTTTGATTGGATAGTTTGTCTTTTATTGTTGAGTTTTTGAACTTTTCTATATATTTTAGAGATTAAATCCTTATCAGATAAATCATTGCTGATTTTTTTTTTTTTCCCAGTCTAGAAGTTCTCATTTTACTCTCTTGGTAAAATCTTTTGAAGAACTTAGGCATTTAATTTTTAGGATGTCCCAGATCCTTCCTAAATTATTTTGTTCTGCTTTCTGAATTCTTTCTTGAAATGTTATTATTTGGGTACTGTAGTGCCTGTATAGTCCTCTATTGGTTTTTATGTTGTCTTGTTTTACATTTCTTCTTGTATATTCTACTAAAAGTTTTATTTTGAATTTTTTTTTGTCTACATCAGCTCTATTTATCATATTTGCATTTTTCTTAGATGTGGTATAATTCTTGGTTGACTGTATTTAAGTGTGGGTTATTATAAATTGATTTGGAATTATGGGGGTCGGAAAGGACTTTTATTTCAGGAATCTCTGACATAATACATTTGGATCTTTTTCTTAGGTTTTTAAGATTCTCCATAAAAATACTTTACTGCTTTCTTCCTGGAGGCTCAAGACCTGATTTTCAGTGCCACATTGGGAAAGAGAATTGGGGATGCATGTGTTTATTTAATCCCTTTAGTGCCTTGTGCTCCTCAGCATAGAGACCCTCTCTTGAAAATACATGATAAGGTTTGCCATAGAGGGAGAAGGGCACTAGCCTTGTTGTGAAAATTGGGAGACAGATGTGGGAATATGACTCTTTCAACAGCCTTTCAACTAGTTCTCTTTATCTTAGCCCCATTTATAGTTATTAAGTGATGTTAACTTGGCCTTTTGGGAATTGTATGGGGATAATTGAGTTAGTTCTTGGTTTTCCCCAATGCTAACCTAAGATTAAGGAGCTCTGGTAGTGTAGTGGTTATGAGTCAGGCTGCCAACCTCAAGATCAGAAGTTCAAAACTACCAGTGGTTCTGCAGGAGAAAGATGAGGCGCTCTGCTCCTGTAAAGATTTACAGCCTTGGAAACCCTGTGCATGGTCACTATAAATCAGAACTGACTCCACAGTACTTAACAGCAACCTAAGATTGGAGCCCTGGTGTGGCGCTGTGTGCTAATGCGTCAGACTGCAAAGTTGTTTGAACTGCAACGTCGGTGGTTCAATCTCACTGGCTGCTCCTCAGAAACCCATACAGGGTCACTATGGGTTGGAATCTACTCGACGGCACTTAACAACAACAACAACAACAACAAACCTAAGATTGGACTTTTGGTTTGGCATGGCAAGATCAACACTGGACTGTGAACCTCAAGATCAGCTGTTCAAACTCACCAGCTGCTCCTTTGAAACCCTATACAAGGTTGCTATGAGTTAGAGCCGACTCGACAGCACTTAACAATAACAACCTATTGAGTTTTCTTGAGTCTCCTACTTATTCATATGTTCATCACCTTTCTAGAATGTATTGTAGATGTCTCTCCTATCTACCATGTCCTTGTGGATTCATTCCTTTTGAAAATCAGTTTACTGTCATTTTGGGAAGGTTTCTGAGGGAGTAAAAGTAGACGCAGATGTGTAATTTGCCATATTAACTTGGCAATTTGGCCCTTATGTTTTACATAATACCAAGGCTTACTAGATCATTCTTCCTGTTCTTCTTTGATTCTCTAACTCCAAGAGAATCAAAATGTGACCTTGAACAGATCTTACCTGAATTTTGAGACCATCTAAAGAATAGATTTGACGGATTAGACACTAATGATCAAAGATCAGATGATTTGTGGGATGACATCAAGAACATCATACAAGAAGAAAGCAAAAGGTCATTAAAAAGACAGGAATGAAAAAAAGAAAGACCAAAATGATGTCAGAAAGACTTTGAAACTTACTCTTGAGAATAGAGAAAACGTGAATGGGAGAAATGAGGAGGTAAAATAGATGAACACAAAATTGCAAAGGGCAGCTTAAGAAGACAAAGTAAAGCGTTATAATTAAATGTGAAACAACCTGAATCAAGAAAACCAAGAGGGAGAATATGCACGGTATTTCTCAAGCTAAAAGAACTGAAGGAAAAATTCATGCCTTCACTTGAAATATTAAAGGATTCTATGGAGTCTTGATGTGGCACTGTAGGATAAGCCCTACACTGCAAGGTCAGTTTGAACCTTAAGGTCAGCAGTTCAAATTTACCAGCAGGTCCTCAGAAAGCCCATACAAGGCCACTATAAGTCGGAACTGACTCAACAGCACTTAACAGCAAGAAAAATGGGCATACAACAGCAAAAGAAGATGGAAGGAATACACAGAGTCACTGCACCAAAAAGAAATTGTTGATGTGCAAACTTCTCAAGAAGTAGCATATGCCTTTAGAACAAATCCCCCTTATAAGACTGAAAATCAAAGGAAACACACAAGCCAGCATGTAAGACAAGTGGCAGCTGTGTTGGTCTATATATGAGTAGAACTGGGGCAAAGTCAGTAATGAAGATATGGGCTGAGTTCAACCCCATTCCATAGACTCCTGTCAATCTTGAGATGAAAGAGACAAGAGGAAGTGTTGGTTGGTCCTAAGATTGGGGGTACTTAGGAACCCCTGAGCCCATAGACATTGACCATTGTTACAGAGGTCTAGAGTTGAGAGTGAAGCATCCTGCTGATATGAAGTGGGGGCAGGGGGAGACACAGAAGAATGTCCAAACTTGCAGATAGTACCCATTTGACTTAGCTTTGATGGCTTGAAGACCAGAGCTCGACTAGAGGAAGATAAAGAAATCTGATAAAGGAACCAAGTGTAAATTGCTACAATTTGATGAGCTTGACATATACTTATAGATGTAGTAGTTCAAAATACCAACTGAGAAGGAAGGAGTCTTCACATCAAGGATCAAGCCTATCCCCTTAGTTGATATTGATGGGCAACTTAGACATTGGCTAAAATGGGGGTAGCTATAAAGGTTGGCCCAGGATAGGGCAGTGTTTTGTTCTGCTGTGTATAAAGTCACTATGAGTCGGTACTGACTCAATGGCACCTAAAAACAAAAACATAAAGACATGAAGTGGCTGGCTTACAAGTTTTCAAGAGGGATTTGAGTTTCAGAGTATTCAGAGGATGGTAGAATCCCCACTGAGTGGTTTTCATCTTGTCTAGATGGGTCTGGTGAAAGGAAATGGGGAGAGGATTCTTTTTACTCAATAGTGAATAATTGCATCATGATAATTGCAATTGTCACAACTGTAAAGTTAGAAGTTTTGTAACATAAAGGGGGGAATAGTTAATGTTAACATTCCAGGAACAGAGGACCCTAAGACCATCAAGGGAGAAGAGCATGAGCCGGACATGGGGCTCTAACCAGAGAAGCAGTGACATCAGAGATGGAGGCAGTGGTAATGGCATGCAAGATAGAGCAGCTGAGGACTCTAGACTCATGGAAAGAGAAAGAATATGTGCTGGCAGCCAGGAGACAGGTTTGCAGAAAGTACCCTTTGTTTGTTTAAATGATCGTATATTCCTGAGTGTTTTTGTGTACATTAAAAAACAGAGGGAAGAGAAGCAAATACTGTTAAATGATGATGACAGGAGGGGATTGTAATCATTGTAGTTAAACAAAACATGAGAGGATGTGTGCAAAATCAATGTTCTCCCATGTGATAGTTTATATCACTCAATTCACAATAAAAGTTTTATTAAAAAAAAGATATGATGAAGCAAACAATGAGAAAAATGTCATTTATGTTAGGAATAAACATCAGACAAACCTGGGGGGGGGAAGGAAGTAGCATATGATCAAGAGCCAATGGTACTGAAAGAAGAGTTCAAGGTGCACTGAAGGCATTGGCAAAGAACAAGTTTCCAGGAATTGATGGAATGCAATTTGAAATCTTCCAACAAACTGATGTAGCACTGGAGGCACTTACTCTTCTATGCCTAGGAACACAGCTACCTGGCCAACAAATATTGAAAGAGATTGTTATTTGTACCCATTCTAAAGAGAAGTGACCCAACAGAATGTGGAAATCATCAAACAATATAATTAATCATGTGCAAGTAAACTTTTGCCTAGGATAATTCAAAATCAGCTGCAACAGATATTCAAGCCAGATTCAGAAGAAGAATTGCAGGAACTAGGGTTATCACTACTGATATCAGATGGATCTTGGCTGAAAGCAGAGAATACCAGAAAAATAATTACTTGTGCTTTATTGAATGTGCAAAAGCTTTTGACAGTGTAGATCATGACAAACTATTGAAAATATTGTGAAGAACGGGTATTCCACAACACTTAATTGTGCCCATGTGGACCGTGTACCAAGTTCAGTTGTTCTCTTGTGCAAAGAGGCAGTTGTTAGACAGAAAAAGGGACTACTGAATGGTTTAAAATCAGGAAATGTGAGCATCAGGCTTGTATGCTTTCCCCACACTTATTCAGTCTCTAGCTGAGCACATAATTTGAGAAGCTGAACTGTACGAAGAAGAATGTAGCATCAGGATTGGAGGAAAACACATTAACATTCAGCTATATGCAAATGATACAGCTTTGCTTGCTGGAAGCAAAGAGGATTTAAAATACTTATTGGTGAAGATAAAAGACTACAGACTTCAGTATAGATTGAACCTCAATCTAAAGAAAACAAAATTCCTCACAACAGGACCAATAAATAACGTCATGATAAATGGAGCAATGATTGAAGTTGTCAAATAAGTCATTTTTCTTTGTATCTACATTCAAAACTCATGAAAGCAACCGTCATGAAATCAAATGGCGTATTGCATTAGGCAAATCTGCTGCACAAAAGGTCTTCAAGTGTTCAAGCCAAAGATCAGTTTGAGGACTAAGGCTGGCCTGACCCAAGAAATGGTACTTTTATTTGCCTTATATGCATCTGAAAATTGGCCAATGAATAAGGAAGACCGTAGAAGAATCAATGCATTTAAATTATGGTATTGGAGAAGAATATTAAAAGTACATTGGACTACCTGAAGAGCAAACAAATCTGTCCAGGAAGTACAGCCAGAATGTTCTTTAGATGGCAAGACTTCATCATTTATACTTTGGACATGTTATCAGGATGGACTGGTCCCTGGAGAAGGACATCATGCTTGGTAAAGTGGAAGTTCAGTGAAAAAGAGAAGACCCTTAAGGAGATGGATTTCCATGGTGGCACAATAATAGTCTAAAAAGTAGCAATAGCTTTGAGGATGACCCATGATGTTCTATTGTGCATAAGGTTACTATGAGTTGAAACCAAATTAACAGCACTTAACAGCAACTACAACAATGCTATATTCTATATCCCTGTATTGTGTTGGCTTTTTCTGTTATGGCCCTTAGTTTTATTAGTTTGTTTCTTTGATTAATGCTACCTCCCTCACTAAACCATAAAGTTTTATGACAGTAGAGAATGTGCAAACTGCACTGAAGGCATTAGTGAGAAACAAGGCTTCAGAGGTTGACGGAATGCAAATTGAAATCTTCCAGCACTGCAGCACTAAAGGAGCTCACTCATTTATGTCAGGAAAGTTGGAAGACAGCTACCTGACCAGCCTACTGTGAGAAATCCATATTTGTGCCCATTCCAAAGAGAGGTGACCCGAAAGAATGCAGAAATCATTGAACAATGTTATTAATCACATGCAAGCAAAATTTTGCTTCAGATAATTAAAAAATTGTGGCAACAGTGCATCCACAGAGATTAAGCCAGATTAAGAAAAGCCTGCTAAACTAGTGATATCTTTGTTGACATCAGATGGATCTTGACTGAAGGCAGAAAATACCAGAAAGATATTTATTTGTGCTCAATGACTATGCAGAGGCTTTTGACTATGTAGATCATGACAAGATATGGATAACATTGCAAAGCATGTGTATTCCAGAACACTTAATTGTGTTCATGAGGAACCGCTACATAACCCAAGAGACAGTCATTGGAAAACAACAAGAGGATACTTAATAGTTTAATATCAGGAAAGGTGTGTGTCAATTGTATGCTTTCACTATGCTTGTTAATCTATGTATTGAGCATATAATCAAAAAAACTGGATTATATGAGGAAGAATTTGGCATCAGGATTGGAGGAAGATTCATTAACAACCTATAATATACAAATGATACAATCTTGCTTGCTGGAAGTAAAGAGGACTTAAACTACTTACTGATGAAGATCAGAGACTACACCCTTCAGTGTAGATTGCACCTCAATGTAAAGAAAGCAAAAATCCTCACAAATGGACCAATAAATAACATCTTGATAAATGGAAAAAAGATTGAAGTTATCAAAGAGTTTTATTTTGCCTTGATCCACAATCAACAGTCACGGAAGTCACAGTCAAGAAGTCAAACAACATGTTGTAATAGGGTCATCTACTTCAAAAGACCTCTTTAATATATTCAAGAGAAAACATACCAGTTTGAGGACCAAAGTGGGCCTGACCCAAGGCAATTTTCAATAGTCTCATAAGCTTGTGAAAGGTAAACAATGAATAAGGAAGACCTTAGAAGAATTGATGCATTTGAATTATGGTGTTGGAAAAAATATTAAAAGTACCACGGACTGCCAGAAGAACAAACAAATATGTATTGGAAGAAGTACAGTTAGAATGCTCCTTAGAAGCTAGGCTGGTGGGGTTTCATCTGTCATACTTTAGACATGTTATCAGGAGGTACCAATCCTTAGAGAAGAACATCATGTTTGGTACAGTGCACAAAGAGGAAGACCCTCAAAGAGATGTATTGACACTGTGACAGCAGCAATGGGCTCAAATGTAGCAACAATTGTGAGGATGGCACAGGACAGGACAGTGCTTTGTTCCGTTGTGCGTAGAGTTGTCATGATTCAGGACAGTGCTTTGTTCCGTTGTGTGTAGGGTTGTCATGACTCAGGACAGTGCTTTGTTCTGTTGTGTGTAGGGTTGTCATGA
>NW_006408528.1:11898319-11917301 GCF_000296735.1 Chrysochloris asiatica | reverse complement strand
TCTGTTGTGTGTAGGGTTGTCATGATTCAGGACAGTGCTTTGTTCTGTTGTGTGTAGGGTTGTCATGACTCAGGACAGTGCTTTGTTCTGTTGTGCGTAGGGCTGTCATGATTCAGGACATTGCTTTGTTCTGTCGTGTGTAGGGTTGTCATGATTCAGGACCGTGTTTTGTTCCGTTGTGCGTAGAGTTGTCATGATTCAGGACAGTGCTTTGTTCCGTTGTGCGTAGGGTCACTATGAGTTGGAACCTGCTAGATGGCACCCAACAACAACAACAGCAGCAGAGACTGTCTTTTTCAGTCTGCTTGTATAGTTAATAGTACATATTGATTATTGATGTTTTAATATTTGTGAATGTTTATTTAAGGACAACTACTAGAACTAGGCAATAGAGCAAGAAACCCTGGTGTTGTCAGGGGTGAAGCGTTGTGTTGCTATGAAAATTTGGTAGTTTAAACGTTAACAGCTTTTCCATGGAAGACAGATAATGCTGTCTGCTCCTAAAGATTTCATCTTGGAGACTTAAAGAACACTTCTACTTTGTCCTATGAGGTCACCATGAGTCAGAATGGACTTGGTAACAGTGGGGGGGTTAGGCAAGAGAGTATGCTGCCCCTGTTACTAGCAAAAATTCTACCACCCTTATTGTTAAAATGACTTTTGGTTCATAATCTGCTTCAGTAGCTGTTTTTTTTTTTTTTTTTTCACCCATATATGAAGGGACTACGTCAAGTTTGACAAAGTGAAACGTGTCAAATAATATGGAGGATCAAGTAAGTTGATAGTTATAAAGTTCGTGTGAGAGTTAGTAACATTAAAGGAATTGGAGATTGAAGCAATCAAAATGAATTATAGGATTGATGACAGTGAGCAGAAGTTGTGAACAAGACATTTAAGGAGTACTTGTGAAGCGCAAACAAGAGAGTGAATGCAGAGGGAAATGGGGCTGAGAATTTTATTTTTTTTATATGACAGAAACCTGAGTATTTAAAAATTTGATGGTGATATCTACAAATGGGCCAGGGGTGAAAGGAGAGAGAATTGTTGGTGTGAAGAGTCTGACAATGGTGGCAAATAGGATCCAGAGCCCAGGTGGAAAGGTTGAATCTTGGAAGGAAAATATCTGAAAAGTTCATGGAAAAATGGAATAAAAAATAATGACATTTTCCCATGAACTTTTTGAAGTCCCTTCATATGTTCTATTATATCAGAGGTCAAAAATAAAGGGGATGGGAGAGGTTCCTTGTGGCAGTAAGGTTCCAAACAAACTTCCCTCTGGAGAGGTTTTTCAGTGTGGAGTAAGAGGTGAGGAGATCTTTAAAATTAAGGATAGAAGGGGAAAGATTAATAGGTTTGGTGGTGATGATGGTGGGTTGTGGAGTTGGTTCCGACTGATAGCGACCCTGTATAGGGTTTCCAAGGCTATACATCTTAATGGGAACAGAAAGCCTCATCTTTTGCCTGTGGAACGGCAGGTAGATTCGAACTGCTGATATTGTATTTAGCAAGCCAACTTGTAATCCACTACTGTACTGAGGTTTCTTTTATAGGTTCAGGAGAGATTAAAGTAATTATTATGTAGAGTGGAAGAATGACTTAGAGAAACATATTGGATTGCTGAGCAGTAGTGAAGATCCAGCTGAGCTTCCATATTTGACTTTATGGTAGAACCAATCTTCCCTGAAACATGATTTTGCCACACAGCCATTCACTGATGGATGCAGACACTGAAGCAGTAGATTTGTATTTCCTTGGCATTTGGTTCATTCCTAACACCAGTAGTTGGTGCTGTGAAGAGATGCAGGAATGTTAAGGTTTTGGAAAAAGAGTTAATGAAATGATGAAAATTGGACTCTATGCTGAATGGACAGTAAGGAACAAAGAAATAATAAAGTAAGGAACAAAGAGAACAGAGAGAGGGATTCTAATGAGTTCAAAGAATGGCTGTAGTGAACGTCGGTGGAACAGGCAAGATAGAAAGATAGGGGATTATTGTCAGAAAATCAGTGCATGGATTGGTGATGTCTGAAGATCCATCAGTAATGACTGGAAGGAACCCTGGTCGTGTGGTGCTTAAGTGTTCTACTGCTAATTACAAGGATGGCAGTTAGTCCACCAGTTACTTTAAAGAAGAAATGACCTGGCGATCCACTCTCAGAAGATTATAGCCTAGGAAGCCCAATGGGTGGTTCTACTTTGTACCATGGAGGCACTATGAGTCAGAATTGACTCATGGCTTTTTTTTTAGATACTGACTCAGTGTAAGGAATGAATGTGGACAATCACTAAGTCAAAGGGGAGGGAAATGTCACTGGAAACAATGAAAGCAAGGACCTTGGAGACCTGGTTATTGGGTGGGTCATCCAGGTGGTTGGTTCATTCACTCAGAATGATGGCAGGAATTTGAATGGAGAAAAATAATCTGAGTTAGTTGTCAATAGCTTCAGAGACTAGCAAGGAGATGATTATGTTCAGAAAAGAGGGTAGGTAGTTTTTTCTGAAAATCAAATGCCCCAAGGAGCAGGGATGTTCTTTTTCTTTTTATTTATTTTGTCAAGGGAGTTAGGGTGTAATTGGCAGAAGCAATGGGGAGCCAAATATATGAAAAAGAACCCCCAACTCTATACTGCAGGCCAGAGTTAACCATTCCACATCAGTTTCTTTGAGCTTCTAACAGGGTAAAGCTATTTTGGTTGCCATGGTGACCTAGGCCTTGTCTGGGGCTCATTAATCCTGTGTTCCAAACTAAGCATTTAGCTATGGAGTCTGAATAAGTGCAACAAAGCTCTGCATACTGAAAAGGGCACATTCATGTTAAGCAGGGGAGAAAGGTTTTCAATTTCATTCATTAAACTTGAGTAAATAATTTAATATCTTTGCGTGTCACTCCTCCTAACTAATGAATAAGGATAAATGCTTAATGGAAAAATCTAGCCTAATAGAGTTAACAGCATCAGCTTTACATATAAAGGCGATTGATGTTGTTGGTCTATATGCATATGAAGGGAAAAGTGGAAAGGAAAATAACATATATTAAGCATCTATGATGTGTCAGGTACTTTAAAATAAAATGTGTCATTTAATTCTTGCAGCAACCATGTCAAGTGCATATTATTCTCTTCTTTCATAGATGAGGAATTAGAAACTTAGAGAAGTTAAAGAAGGCTCTCATCGTTACAGCTGGAAGGATTCAAGCAGGCCAGATTCTGTTTGCTTTGGGAATTTAATAATCCCACTAAGCTGGACATTGTAAACTGTTCACCTGTCTGGGACATTTGACTAATTGAAAAGTTAGGGAAACAAGATGACACTACTACAAAAAAAAAAAAGGAATCTTAAATGCTCCTTTAGAATTTCACTAGCTTAGAAAACAAATCCACTACCATAAAGATGTTTTTAAAAGCTTTTGAAAAGAAAGAAAAGAAAAGGAGAAGATAGCTAGGTATATTAGAAGTGTGTTTAATTAAAAGATATGAAAAACCATCAATGCTCATACCAAAATGAGTTCCACTAAGTCAATCCTTTAGCCCTGATTTACTATTTCCTATTAGTTAGAATTTCATTTTACTTGGATCCACAATCAATACTCATAGAAGCAGCAATCAAGAAACCAAACTATGCATTGCATTAAATTAATCTGCCGCAAAAGAACTCTTCAAAGTGTCAAAGAGTAAAGATTGGAGAACTAAAGTTCACCTAACCCAAACTATGGTATTATCAATTGCCTCATATGTATGTGAAAGCTGGACAATGAATAAGGAAGACCTTAGAATAACTGATGTATCTGAGTTATGGTGTTGCTGTTGTTGTTGTTGTTAAGTGCCATTGAGTCAGTTCAGACCTATAGTGACCCTGTATAGGGTTTCTGCGGAGTGGCTGGTAAGCTTGAACCACCGACCTTGTGATTCAAACCAACTGCACTCTATAGCACATTAACCCACAGGGCCATTGAAAATACCATGGACTGCCAGAAGAACAAACAAATGGGTCTTAGAAGTTCAGCCAGAATGCTGCTTAGAAGCAACGCTGGTCAGATTTCATCTCATGTACTTTGGAAAAGTTATCAAGAAGGACCAGCTTTTGGAAAAGGACATCATGTTTGGTAAAGTCAGTGGAAAAAAAGGAAGACCCTTAATGAGCTGAACTGACAAAGTAGTTGCAACAATAGGCTCAAACACAGCAACAATTGTGAAGATAGCGCAGGACCAGGAATTGTTTCACTCAACTGTGAGTTGGAGCCAATGCAAGGATACCTAATAATTACAACAACAGCATCATATAAAAAGTTTGTCGTTTTGAGGCAGACCCTCAACCAGGATCTTTTCCTTTTATGTAAAATGCTTTCATTTGAACTTGCTGAATTTGCTCTAACTAATGTGTAGATAAATTATTGATGAAGATATATTAAAAATCCATTAATTCATTTTGTTTAACATTAACTCTTTAATTAAAAAGAGCACTTTGATCAATTTCTAATTTCTAATTTCTACCTACAAAAATGTGGTATAGTAAAGATGGAAATAATAGAAATTACTTGGTGCAAATTAAGAACCCTTGTCACTAAATTTAGCTGGAAGCAATTTTTCTTTTACCCAAACACTAATTGTTTTGGTCTCTCCTTTCCTTGTCCTATTTTCTCAAAATTTGGGCTGCTTGATGATCACTATATATGGGTTGGAATCGACTCAACGACACTTAACAACAACTGCTATCCCAAGGAGCCTCTGGGTAGTCTAAATGGTTAAGCACATGGCTACTCCCCAGAAGTTTGGCAGTTTGAACCCACCCAGGGATACCATTTAGAGTCCTGGTGTGGCTTTGTGGGTTAATGCGCCAGATTGCAAAGTCATTTGAATTGCAAGGTCAGTGGTTCAAGCTCACCAGTCACTCCTTGGAAACTCTATACAGGGTTGCTATGGGTTGGAATTGACTTGATGGCACTTACCAACAACAACAAGGTATACCTTTTAGCCATGTATTTCCATAGATAGTATTGTTGTTGTTAGGTTCCCCTAAGTCTATTTTCAATTCATAGTGACCTTGTGTGACCAAGTAAAACTGTCCCATAGGGTTTTCTAAACTGGAGTTCTGGTGTGTTGCTGTAAGATAATCACTGGACCACAAGGTCGCTGGCTCAAACTCACCAGCTGCTCCTGGGAAAACCTCTACAGGCTAACTGTGAGTCTGAACTGACTCCGTGACACTTAACAACAACAATCTTTACAGGAGCAGATCACCCGCCTCTCCCAGGCTTCTTTCCAAAAGAAAACAACCATGCAAATCTCTTCTAATCTGCAACACATGTGTCACCATGAGTTGTAATGATGTAATTAAAAACAACAACAACAAACAATTTGCTTCCTCAGAAAATTCCCAAGTGCATTTTCAGAGATAAAGTGATGATTACAGTCTTCATTCTCCCTGTTGGCATTATAGATTCCTTCTCAAGCTGAAGCCCTCTCAGTTCTCCTATTTAAGGCTGTATTTCTATGCTGAGTTTTCAGCCTGGGAGTGCAACCTTTGTTTTATAATTAGAAGTATCTAGAATTGGAAATCGAAAGGTAAAAGTTCCAACGGTCAGCACTACTTTGTCTTTTTGTTTTGTTTTCCATCAGCATTTCTTCTGTAATTTGTTTCTTTCGTAGCCGAGCCTGTATCTTATTATCCCTTGAACATTTTAAACTCTGTTAAGCAAATACCATCAGAATTAAAAACAGAAATGCAAGTGTTTTCTTTTCAGTCTCCATAAGGGATGACTTATAGAAGATACTCTAAATTTTAGAATGAGAATCAAGGACCCAGATTTGGGGGGAAAATAGTTAAATCAAACTATATAGCCTGAGGCTCCCATCTTCATTTTCCATTCAGCCTAGAAAACACAAAATAGGACTAAATGACCAGAACACTGGAATCAGAGGCTAAGAATCAAGCATGTGCTAGCTTTCTGAAGAAGTTTCTACTAATTAGAAAGCTAATGGGAACAGTATAAGAGTAGGTTCCTCGCAGAAATGAGACAAAACATTACCCTGGCAGTCAGAATTGGTATTAGCCAACCCCCAGTGAGAGCCACTGAAGCCTGAATGGTGCTTGGGAGGCCCAGTTAAGGGAGCCTGCTGGAAGCAAATCCCTCCAGCATCCTTTGCCTTTGTTTATGGTGGCCCTCAGAATACTCTTCAATTATGAGGGACAGCCAAAGTAACTGGGTTGTAAGAGCAGGAAGTAAATTCACTTCCTGCAAACAAAACTGAATTAACCTAGGGGGAAGGAGGAAGAGACTAGATAAGAGCTGCGAGAAAGGCCTGCTTTAACTTAATAATAACTAACTATGGCATTTTGGAGTCCTGGTGTGGTGCTGTAGACTAATGTGTTAGACTGCAAAGTCTTTTGAACTGCAAGGCTGGTTGTTCAAGCTCAGCAGCTACTGTTTGGAAACCCTATCCAGGTTAGCTATGGGTCGGAATCAACTCAACTCCAGGGCACTTAACAACATGGCATTTCTATTGCATGCCTACCACTGAGTTTTAGGCCACTTGCTTTTTCCACTAGGTGGTGCTGCCTCTCCTCGGCTACTTACAATTCTTATGGTAATGCAAATTAGTTTTAGGCCTGCTCTGGGTGGGAATCTCCTGTTGCCTTTTTCTGTGAACTTGGTCTTCCTATGGACTCAGCATATCATTCAGACAACCTGCCACTACTGCAACACCTTTCTAGAACTTTCCTGTTCATAGCCCCTGCTTAAGAAAAAAGCTTAAGTTCTTATGTTTTGCAATGCTTGCTCTCCTACCCCTGCCCCACCGCTGTCTGTTAGGAAGCCTGGGTTTGAATCTTGACTCCTTCAGCTCCCGCCCACGAATTCAGTACTGCTATGAGCGGACTCCTGGTGTGGCGCTGTGGGTTAATGCGCCAGACTGCAGAGCCTGTCGGCAGTTCAAGCTCACCAGCTGCTCCTCGGAAACCCTATACAGGGTCGCTATGGGTCGGAACCGACTCGATGGCACTTCACAACACAACAACAACAATGAGTGGGGGCAAGGTTTGACTTCTTTGGAACTCAGTTATCAACTGTTGAATGGTATATTGACAGTAATCAAAATTGGGACCTGAAGCAACGATTCATAAATGTTTTTCCCCATACATGAACCTGTACAGGCATCTTCGTATTGTCTATAGAAGCATTTCTCAAATCTTTTTGAAACACTGATTCTGAAGCTGTTCAGAAACCAAAATCAAGCCTGTCAGCACTGAGCTGATTCTAATTTATGGGAATATCATGTGTTACAGAGTAGAACGTGTTCATAGGGTTTTCGAGACTAATCTTCATGATTAGACCTTTCCTCCCATGTGCTGCTGGGTAGGTTTGAACCACTAACCTTTTTGTTAGTAGTTGAATGTGAATCATGTTTGCCACCCAGGGACCTTTTGGGACATCTAATAGAGCTTACAAAAAAGGAGTTCCATGGACAAACAAGCTCTAGAAAACCCATGTTCTATTAGACAGGCTTTCTTAGTACAGGAATTTTCAGAATCTCTGTCACTATGTGAATTGTAAATATACAGGGTTACACATAATTTACAGATTTATTTATCCACAGAGCCTTTGTTTTTAAAAACATCTTAAAGTATTAATATGCCACAAAACTGACTGGGAAATACTACTTTAAAAGAATGGAATTAGGGTTTATAGCAAAAGGGAAACTGGCATTTGGTGACAGCAAAAATGCATATGACTCGATGGCCATTTTATGAACTGAAGGAAAATTCTATTTCATGGTGGAGTAGGCAGAATAATGCCACTCCCAAAACATAGCTATATTATAATCTCTGGAAACTAGGTATATGTTATCACTTATGGCCAAAAGGTCTTTGAAGATGTAATTAAATTGAGAATGTTGAGATTGGGGATTCATCTGAATTATCTAGGTCATTCAATCTATTTACATGAGTCCTTGAGGAAAACTGAGCAGATGTTCCATTAAGAGTTAGAGAAAGATTCTTACTCACATACTCAGTGTCTGGCTTCATTCAGGTTGCACCATTCTGCCTTCTCTCATCTCCTTTCTCATTCATATGTATTGAGAATACAACTCCCAGTATGCAACCTGCCAAAAAGTAGGGAAGATCCTGCATTATTATGATTACATACAGTGATAAATAATCACTATCTATCTGACAGGATTCTCAGTTCTGAAGAAGGCAATGAAAATATACTGACCAAGCAGAGAGGAACATTGATGGCTCAAGAGGGAATCATTTTAAATTGTCTTTCTGCAAAAAATAAACAAGACATTTGGAGGATTTCTTAATTTTATCCAACATTTTAAGGGGATTATGACCTATGCAAACCCAACACAGATAATGGTATGAGATAAAGGCAGCAATGTAAAGGCAACTGGGGGAAATAATTTGTCTTCTGTTTTCCTTGACAACAGTTTAAAACTTTAGGTATACCATACTTGCAACATCACCAACTCGGGATGTAGACAATATATACTCATGTACTCTGGCTATAACAACTTTAATCCTTCACATACCTCATTAGCAGGAAATCTTTCTCTAAAATTCTTCTTCCAGATATGAATGCCCAGCCGTGACTTTACCTCTCTTCAAGTAATTGTTCTTTCAGTAAGTTACTGGATGTAACAAGATCACAGATGTTCCCTCTGGATTTAATAAATCAGTCATTGTAGAATCCCTGGATGGTACAAATGGCTAACACATTTGGCTGCTTATGAAAGGTAGAAGGCTTCATCCACCCAGAGAAACCTTGGAAGAAATTCCTGAAGATATTCTTCTGAAAAATCTGCTATTGAAAATGACATGGAGCACAGTTCTGCTCTGATACACACAGGGTCACCATCAATTACTATAAACTTGCTAAGAACCATCTCCTCCCCTCCACTAGTTTTCCCGATGCTGGCAGCTCCTTGAAATGGTCTTCCTTGCCATTGCTTTTGTTATTGCCGCTGTCACTGAGAAGGGAGGCCAATTGTTGCCTGACTGATTCCTTCCTATGCAGTTGGTTTCTGCTAACCTAATGCTTGTCTCTCTTCCATCTCATTCTGCTTTGAGAATTGGAGGACCACCCTCTTTCATATCACTTCATCTTCCTATTTCACCCCAGATTTGTCTCTGTGAGGAAGCCATTCACCTCCACCTCTGGATGTTATCCAAGCCTCTTCTTACTCTGAGTCCAGAATAAACTGAATGCTGGCATCTTATAGAGAAAAAAGTTCTTCTTAACTTTCTCCCAATTCATAGACATAAAAAACAAAAAAACAAACAACAACAAGAAAAAAACCTCACTTCCCCAGTATTAACCACTTGTTCAGTTGAATGAGAATTGCAACATTCATTTCCTTCAATGAAAATACCATCCCAGCCTTCAGATATGGTCTGACTCCAGGAGCTTAACAAGATTAAGGCAAAATGGTATGATGCTGGTACCTTTTCCAAAGTCTGAGTCATTCAGTCTTATCTATGGTTACTTTGTTAAGCTTTAATCAGTGTTTTTTGGGGGATTTAAAAGACAAATAACAAAATAAATATAAGGCAACTGAGTTCAGTGCATGAATCATGATTGCTCTCCAATGCCAGCTCTAGAAAGATATCTTTTCTTTAAAGTGAGTAAATTAAAAATAAATACAAGAATAAATAAACATGGGGTCTGTCAAAAATGTCTGCAGCCCAAGGGATGGGAAACAATATTCTGAGGAGTTGGCAGATAAGCTTTGATATGAAAAAGATTCGCTTCAGGAGACAGAAGGAAATGGTGCGTGATATTTGCTTCCTCCTTTCAATATTGTTAAGAAAAAACTTGTTATGAGAACAGACTACATGAAAAAATGTTTAATAAGCATTTATGGTTTCAAGCTGTTTTTCTAGTCATTCACTGGTCTTTCGTCAATGTCCTCGGCCGGATTCACTTTCCTGTTCTACCTTTAGATGTTGGTGTGCCCCAGCACTAAACATGTATCTTTTCCTTTAAACTAAAACCTGGATGATTCCATCTAGCCCATGACTTCAAATATCACCAAATGGTGATTGTTTTCAGATGACTAGCTCCAGGCTGACCCTCTTCTGAACTCCAGTTTCATTGTATCCAACTACATATAACTCATGTACAAAGGCCTGCTGCCGTTGACTCAATTCTGACCTGCGTATCAGAGTTTCAGAGTAGAACTGAGCTTCATAGGGTTTTTAGTGGCTGATTTGTGTGTACATGTATCAGAAAGGTTGCCTTTATTTCTCCCTTTTATAGATCTAGGATCTTTTAGCATGGTTTATTGACATTGGACAGAATGTAAGAAAACAAGGCAACTGTACATAAACACTGTGAAGAAAATTATACTTCAGTTCTATAAAACTATACTTAATAAGGTATCATATTGCTCTGAAAGCTTTTGTGATATATGTTTGTATACAGAAAAAGAAACACTATTTGGTAGTTCATGTTCCTTGAAGGTCCTTGTTATGAAAAGTTACGATGAAATTTTGGAGGGAGATCACTAGGTCTTTCTTCCAAGGCAAGTTTAGGTGGGCACAAACCTCCAACCTTTTGGTTAGCACTTGAGCCTCTTAACTATTTATTTGCACTACCCAGGATCCCCAGCTCATGTCCACTATATGTTGAATCAGTATCTCAAATTTACCTGTCCAGACTGAAATTGTGCTTGCTGCTGCTATTTCTATGTTCTCCATCTTCCCCATCTCAGTAAGTCTAGTTTTCCAGTTGTTCAAGCTTAAATCTAGTGGTGGTGGTGGTGGTGATGATGTGCCGTGGAGTCAATTCTGACCCATAGCGACCCTGTACAGGGTTTCCGAGGCTATAAATCTTTACAGGAGCAGAAAGCCTCATCTTTGTCCCGCGGAACAATTGGTAGTTTCGAACTGCTGACCCTGAGGTTAGCAGCACAATTCGTAACCACTACCAACCAGAGCTACTTAAATCTAGTAGGCATCTCCAATTACATACTTTCCTTTACATTTCATCCTCCATAACAACAAGACCTATTGGTGCCATCAAAACGTATCTCCAATATGACCACTTCAAACCACTTATAATACTAACACCATAATTCAAGCCACATAATTTTATATAACTCCACAAATCAATGTACAGTTGTCTCTCTGCTTTTGTACTTTTCTTTGACCACCCTGAATGCAGCCAGCCAGAGTGACCTTTCCAAAAGGTTAATTATATAATTTCACTTCCCAATGTCTCCTCTCACATTTAGAATCTAGTCTAAAGTCATTCACATGACCTTTAGTTTATTTCTTTATCATCTTTCCCTGCTTTCTTCACCAATGTTATTTTCTACCACTTCCTCTGCTATCCTCACCTGTCTGCCAGTTTGTCCCATTGTGGTGGCTTATGTGTTGTTACAGTACGGGAAATTATGCTGCTGCTATTTCAAATACCAGCAGGGTTACCCATGTTATTCAGAGGAGCTTCTCAACTAAGACTGACAAGAAAGAGAGATCTAGTGATTGACTTCTATAAGAATCGTTACATTGGCAAATGTTTTGTTATTTATAATTTGCCACAATAAAAAAGGGAAGAAGAAAAAAAGAAACATTATATCTCCTACCCATAATTTCTTAACTCTCTTTCCCTAGCCCTGGCCAACTTTCTGACTTTAGAGTTTTATCTATTTGTGACTTTTGACTGCTACTAACAATGCTACTGGGAACATTTGTGTACAAGTTTTTACATGGAATATACCTCTTAGGTATATACCTAGGAGTGGAATTGCTGGATTATATAGTAACTTTTGTTGAAAGATTTCAATTTGCATTCAGTTCCTGGAGCCTTGTTTTTTGTCAGTGCCTTCAATGCAGCATTGACTTCTTCCTTCACTTGCTTTGATTCTTGAGCATATGCTACTTCTTGAAATGGTTGAGCATTGACCAGTTCTTTTGGTATAGTGACTCTGTGTGTACCTTCCATCTTCTTCGATGTTTCCTGTGTCATTCTATATTTTACCCATGGAATTCTTCAGTATTGCTACATGAAGATTGAATTTTATCTTCAGTTCTTTCAGCTTGACAAATGCTGAGTGTGTTCCTTCCTTTTGGTTTCTAACTACAGGTCTTTGCATATCTCATTTTAATACTTGACTTTGTCTTCTTGAGCTGCCATTTAAAATTTTCTGTTTGACTTCTTTGCATCATCATTTCTCTCAGTAGTTTTAGCTTCTCTATACCAAAAAGCACGTTTCAGAGTCTCTTCTGACATCCATTTTGGTAGTTTCTTTTTTTCCTATATTTTTAATGACCTTTTTGCTTTCTTCATGTATGATATTCTTGTTATAATCCCACAACTTTTCTATTCTTCAGTCCTTAGTGTTCAGTACATCAATTCTATTCTTGAGATGGTCTCTTAATTCAGGTGGGATATACTCAAGATTGTATGTTGGGTCTCATAGACTTGTTTTTATTTTCTTCTGCTTCAACCTGAAATGTCATCTGAGCAGTTGAAGACTTGCCCTGCCTCTGACGCCTGGCCTTGTTTTGGCTGATGTTATTGAGCTTTTTCATCTTTTCTTTCCACACACGTTATCAATTTGATTCTTGTGTATTCCATCTAGCAACGTCCAAGTGTATAACACTGTGTATGTTATTGAAAAAGGCATTTGCAATGAAGAAGTAATTGGTCTTGCAGAATTCTAGCATGCGAACTCCAACATCATTTCTATCAGCAAGGTTCAACTAGCAAGCTTTCCTTTTTGTTTCCAGCTTTCACATTCCAATCACCATTAATGATCTATGCATCTTGATTTCATGTTTAATCAATTTCAGAATGAAGAAGCTGGTAGAATTCTTCTATTTCTTCTTCATTGGCTTTGCTGGTCAGGAGGTATTTTGAATAATTGTATTAACAGATCTTCCTTGTAGGTGTGTGGGTAGTATCCTATTGCGAACAGAATTCTTCAAGATAGACCTTGAAATGTTCTTTTTGATGATGAATGTGACACCATTCTTCTTTAGTTTGTCATTTCCAGCATAGGAAACCTTGGAATGCTTAAGAACACCCACACTCGCAGATAATACCCACTAATATACAGGTTCACTATGAGTTAGAACTGACTTGATGGCACTTAACAAAAACAACAAAATTGAGGACGCAACTCTCTTCTCCAGTCATATTTTGTTTGCCTTCCAACATAAGGGATCATCTTCCAGTATTATAACAATGTTTCACTGCTATTCATGGGGTTTTCAGTGGTTAATCCTGGTGTGGTATTGTAGGATAAACACTGGATGGCTAACGACAAGGTCGGCAGTGCAAACCTCCACTTGCTCCTTGGAAACCCTCTATAGGGTCGCTATGAATCTGATCTGGTACCACCACACTTAACAATAACAACAACAACAAATCTTTCAGAAGGGTCTGTCTCTTCTTTCTAGTCTGTCTTAGATGGGAAGATACACTGAAAACTTCTGAATGACCCTGTTGGTATTTAAAATACCAGTGGCATAGATTCCAGCATCACAGCAACACACAAACCACCACAGTCCAACAAACTGACAGACAACTGGTGGATTTAACGTCAATTGAAATGTTTCAGCAAACTGATGAAGTGCTGGAGGCACTCACTCCTACTGCACGATATCTATATTTGTATGTGTCATCCCAAAGGAAGGTGATCCAATAGAATGCCAAAATTATGGAACTGTAGCATTAATATTACTTGCAAATAAAAATATTTTGCTGAAGACAATTTAGAAAAAGATAATTCAAAGACAGCAGGCAATTCAAAATGGACAGGAAACTGACAGCAATTAAGGTCATATTCAAAGAGGACATGATATGAAATCATATGGATCTTGGCTGAAAAAAGAGATTACCAGAAAGATGTTTCTTCTTGTTTTTGTTAAGTGACATTCAGTCAGTTCTCACTCATAGTGAGTTTGCTTGTGTTGTTTTATTGACTATGCAAAGGCATTTGACTGTGTGAATCATAACAAACATTGCAAATAATGGGAATTCCAGCACACTTAATTGTGCTCACGAGAAACCTGTACATAGACTATGAGGCAGTTGTTAGAACAGAAAAAGTGGATACTAAACTATTTACAATCAGGAAATGTGTTCACCAGAGTTGTATCCTTTCACTATACTTATTCAGTCTCTATGCTAAACTAATAATCCAAGAAGCTGTCTGGGAGTTCTGTGTGGCTATTGCAACAAATGATCAAGCTCAGCAGAGAAGTAGAGAGTGTCGTGGGGGAGATGACTGCTGTCACAACTGGTAAAAAAGGACTGAAGGGTGGAGGCCTGTCTGACCTCCTCTTCCCAGGAATCAGCTTTAGACTGATGCTAATGATGATTTTTTTGAAGTTAGTGGAGGTTAGATGCCACTCCCACATAATTTTTGGACTTTTGGTGTGGCACTGTTGGATCAGCACTGGACTGCAAACCACAAGGTCAGTAGTTGAAACCCACTAACTGCACCTCAGGAACTCTATACAGGGATGCTGAGTTGGAACTAACTCCATGGCACTTAATGCCAACAATAACATTAACTATACAATTGATCTTTAGTCTATATTTTATGAGTTATTTGTTCATTGATAAAATCAAGAGAGTTATGATTGCTCAGGAAGGTATATACAGTAGTATGAAGTGTGGAGAACAAAAAATTATGCCCAAGGTGAGACACACCATGAAGGATTGCCCGTAGAGGAAGAAGGTACTCTTAGGGAATCTGAAAAAATATATATCTATTTTTTCAAGAAATGAATTATTAACAGCATTTAATATAGCAAAGAAATGCAGTAAGATAAAGACTGAACAATGTGGAGGGAAAAGTCCATTGGAATCCACTGGCTATCATTCAATGTCAGAGCAATTCCAGTGGTGTCAGAATGCAAGGCTTTGATGGACTAAGGGGGCATGGGTTATGAGGAAAAGTGTGCAGAAAGCAGAGATCACAAAATTTCAAGAAGTTTGACCAAAAAGAAATCAAGAGAAATTTGAGGGAAGCTAAAAGGATGCTTATAGAGTAAGAGCAGAGTCAATAGAAAGGGAGATGCTGGATGTATAATTAAGATAACTTATTTGAGGAGTAACATTTAACTGCAGGTTGTATTACTAATTACAAAGTTGAAGGTGCAGGTATTGAGTTGGATGTTAGATCCCTCTCCCTTTAAATGAAAGGAAGAAGGTAAAGGGAGGTATTGAGTTTTTTACAGTGAATCCTGTGAGACCATCAACTCAACAGAACTGGCTTGCTTTTCCATGTCTTGAAAGTTTTCCACCTTTGGCAGGGCATTGTGTTCTTACTTTTCTACTTTTCTACTTCTCTGAAAGGTTTCCACTTTACACAGGTTTTGGTTTTCATGGGTTTTACTCTGCTGCTTCGATCCTCAGAAATTTAATGTAATTCTATTGTGGTAGAAATAATTAGTGATCATCAATCTCTAGTTCTCTTCCCTTTCAGGCTCACAGAAAGACTAGACTTCCTTAGTATCCTTGTACTTTGGCAGGCTCATAGGAGTTTTCTGGCTAATGCAATGTGAACAGAAAAAGAAGAGTCACTTCACTTAGGTACTGAAGAGTCCATCTGGAAATTTTTTATTGTCAATTTCTCCCTATGGTGTCATGATAGTTGAAATGTCATATAGAAATGGTGAAGTCACAAGACCAAAGCAGCTTAGATTCCTGATCAAATACAGGGCATTTACTTTCAACTGTCACCTGGAAATGGAGTGGATTTTATTAGAATGAGAAATAAAGTTTCACTGTATTCAGTTTCTGGAAATTGAGCATTACTATAGTAATACTATAACACTCACTCATCTCTGCCAAGAAATTTGGAAGACAACTATCTGGCCGACTGATTAGAAGAGATCCGTATTTGTGCCCATTTTAAACAAAGGTGACCCAATGGAATGCGGAAATCAACGGACAATCTCTTTGATATCCCATGCAAGTAAAATTTTGTTAAAGGTAATACAGAAATGGTTACAATTATACATTGACAGAGAATTTCCAGAGGTTCAAGCCGGATTCAGAAGAGGCCATGGAACAAGGGATATCATTGCTGATGTCCGATGGATCTTGGCTGAAAGCAGAAAATACCAGAAAGATGTTTACCTGTGCATTATTGACTATGCAAAGCCTTTTGATTGTGTGGATCATTACAAGCTATGGACAACATTGTGAAATATGAGTATTCCGGAACACTTAATTGTGGTCATGAGGATTCTGTACCTGGACCAAGAGGCAGTTGTTTGAACAGAACATGGGAACACTGACTCGTTTAAAATTAAGAAAGGTGTGTGACAAGGTTGTATTCTTTCACCATACTTATTCAATTTGTATGCTGAGCAAATAATCTGAGAAACTGGGTTCTATGAAGAAAAATGTGGCATTAGGATTGGAGGATGACTCATTAACAACCTGTGATATGCAGATGATACAACCTTGCTTGCTGAAAGTGAAGAGGACTTAAAACATTTACTAATGAAGATCAAAGAGCACAACCTTTGATATGGATTACATCTCAATGTAAAGAAAACAAAAGCCCTCACCACTGGACCAATAAACCACATTCTTATCAATGGAGAAAAGATTGAAGTTGTCAAGGACCTCATTCTTCTTGTATCAACTATCAACACTCATGGAAGTAGCAGTCAAGAAATCAAACGACGTATTGCATTAGGCAAATCTGCTGAACAAGACCTTTTTTAAAGTGTTGAAGAGAAAAGATGTCAGCTTGAGGACTAAAGTGCGCCTGACCCAAGCCATGGTATTTTCAATAACCTCATATGCATGTGAAAGCTGGACAGTGAATAAGGAAGACCATAGAAGAATTGATGCTTTTGAGTTATGGTGTTGGAGGAAAATATTGAAAGTGCCTTGGGCTGCCAAACGAACCAATAGATCCATTTTGGAAGAAGTGCAGCCAGAGTGTTCCTTGGAGGGCAAGATGGGCAAACTTTGTCTCTCGTATTTTGGACATATTGTGAGGAGGGACCAGTCACTGGAGAAGGATATCATGTTTGGTGAGGTGGAGGGCGAGAAAAAAAGTGGTAGACTCCCAAAGAGATGGATTGGCCAAGTGGCAGTATCGATGGACTCAAGTGTGGCAACAGTACTGAGGCTGGCCCAGGATCAGGCAGTGTTTCGTTCTGCTGTGCATAAGGTCACTATGGGTCGGTACCGACTCGATGGCACCTAAACATAGTAATACTATTTAGTCTATCTGGACTGAATCCTAGCTTAAAGAAAATTTAGACTATACTGGCAAATAGAATCAAGGGAAAGTTGGACAACCTAACTAAGGAAAAGACAGATGAAATACAGCAACTAGAATCACTCAAGAATTCAGACTTAGTTCAGAAAGGTAGAGATGTATAAACTTCCCACAGGGAGGACACTTTAGGAAGACTGCTGGGATATTTTGTAATAGTAATACGATCTGCCACACAAAAAAAGTTAAGGAATTGTGAGTCCCAAAGTGTTGGATGGATCTCTACAAAGACATAATAGAATGATGTCAGAAAAGAGACAAGAAAAATTGAACCAGCTATCTATGTTACCAAGGAGCTCTGGTAGCATAGAGGTTATGAATCGGGCTGCTATTCTCAGGGTCAGCAGCTCGAATCTACTAGCTGTTCTGTGGGAGAAAGATGAGGCTTTCTGTTCCTGTAAAGATTTACAGCCTCAGAAAGCCTGTACAGTGTCACTATAAGTCAGAATCGACTCCATGGCACATAACAACTACAACATCTATGCTATCAGTGAAAATGGGAGTGACTATAGACATGAAGAGATAAAGGAAACCTTGTTGGGTAATAGAAAGGTGAAGGAGTAACCAGTGTTGATCTAGTAGGAAGTGAAGAGAGCAAAAAAGGTAGTTCTTAACTTCAGACTCCGGAGAAAGAATAGTAGAGGATAGGGGCTTTAGCAAAAATGTTATTATTTCATTCAAGATTTCAGTTAAAACAAGACTAGAAGATGTTGGAAAATATGCTTGTCATAGCTCGTACATTGAAAGGGCAAAATTGAAACCAGAACAAAGCAGCCAACTGAAAATATGCTTTGGTGATGTTAATAACAAACTTGACATTGCACAAAATTGCATCTGTGATAAAGAAGCCAACTCAGGGAACAATCCTGAAATGCAAAGAAAATGAGAAAGCCCTGAATGTAAGAAAAGAGAAGCTCTAGTATCTGAATAGTAGGTGTTTTAAAAAATACTTACTATTAATAGTAAATGGGATTGTGTATTAAAAACTTCTAGTGAGTGTTCCAATGATTGTTGTTGCTGTTGTTAGGTGCCAGCGAGTCAGTACTGACTCATAGAGACCTTATGCACAGCAGAATGAAACACTGCCCAGTCCTGGGCCAACCTCACTATTGTTCCAATGGTAACAGACATTATTGATATTTTTATTTAGGAACACTGAATCCATGTGATATCTTTCACCTGTACCAAAGCCTTCACCTACCCTGGCATAGTTTTAAATTGAGGCAGGTGCATGCACAACCACACACACACAATCCCAGTTGTACTTTTACAACACTGCTAGTCTTTGGTGCCAATAACTTAGTTAAACTGTCTTATTTCTCCACTGATTGTGATGCCTCATTTGTTATTGCTACGGGTGCTTTCTGTAAGTGGGCCTGTTTCTAGGCCCTAAACTACCTTTCATTGGATTCATTACCTCTTCGTATATCAATATCACATTGTTTTAATTATTGTTGTTGTTATTAAGTGCTGTCAAGTCGGTTCCGACTCATAGAGACCCTGTATAGGGTTTCCCAGGAGCAGCTGGTGAGTGTGAACTGCCAGCTTTGCCGTTAAAACTGACCTTATGGATAGTGTTTGTTTTTAATATGTGGCAGGGAATTTAATATCTGGCAGGGAAATGCTTCACCATTTCCTCTTCCCTTCAAATTCTTCTTCCTACTTTTCCCCCAAATTAACTTGCTACTTTTGCTATTTACTGTTTGCAAATTTGTAAAAAAAAA
>NW_006408528.1:11895863-11897534 GCF_000296735.1 Chrysochloris asiatica | reverse complement strand
TGGCACTGTGGGATAATGCACTGTACTACAAGGTTGGTTTGAACCACAAGGTCAGCTATTAAATTCGCCAGCTGCTCCTTAGAAACCCCATACATGGTTGCTTTGAGTTGGAACTGACTTGAAGGCACCTAACAACAACAACAACAACAAATTAACTAAAAATATCATCTAATTGCCAGACATTGAAAATCTCAGGTGCTGAGAATGATGTTGAATTCCCAAACTCTACTGATGGAAGAATAAATTGATATATTCACAACCCAAACTCACTGACATCGAGTCATTGTGACTCATTTGTTGTTGTTGCTGTTAGGTGACATCGAGTTGATTCAAGCTCATAGAAATCGTATGCACACTGAATAAAACGGTGCCGGATCCTGTGCCATTCTCACAATGCTGTTATGAATGAACTCATTGCAGTTGCCACTGTGCCAATCTTTTTTTTTTACAATAGAGGCAATTTATTACCCAGCATCATTCGTTCTAATGTTTCTTGTTGGCAACTGCCACGTGTTGGGCGATTCTGTCCAGATATCTCTGTCCCTGAGATGTCAGTTGTTGTTATTGTTAAGTGCTGTAGAGTCAGCTGCAACTCATAGTGGCCCTGCATAGGGTTTCCAAGGAGCAGCTGGTGAGCTTGAGCCACTGTCCTTGTAGTTCAAACGACTTTGCAGTCCAGCGCATTAACCCACAGAGCTACATCAGGACTCTTTTGCGTGTGAATATTGGACAATGAATAAGGAAGACCATAGAAAAATTAATGTATTTGTATTATGGTGTTGAAGAAGACTATTAAAAGTATCATGGATGACCAGAAGAACAAACAAGTCTGTGTTGAAGATGTATAGGCAGAATGGTCCTTAGAAGATAGGATGGCCAGACTTTGTCTCTCATACTTCGGACATATTATCAGGAGGAACCAGTCCCTGGAGAAGGACATCATGAAAAGTGGAGGGTTAGTGAAAATGAGGAAGACCCTCAACAAAATGGATTGACACACTGGTAGCAACAATAGACTCAAACATAACAATTGTGAGGATTGTGCACAGCCCGACAGTGTTTTGTTCTGTTGTGCAGAGGGTCACTATGAGTTGGAAGTGGCTCAACAGCACCTAACTACAGCAACAAAAACAAAACAATCTAGAAGAAAATGGCAAGCACCAACTTTAGTAGTTATCTTTATAGAAAAAGAAAGGGAAGGAAGAAAAAAGGAGAGAGGGAAAAATTGGATTTTTATGTTAGTTTTAATCTTAGACTAACTTAAGAAAACATAAAAAAGTTAATATATATTGCATATGCCGTTATGTGCCATCAAGTAAGTTCTGACTCATAGTGACCCTATATAGGGTTTCCAAGGAGTAACTGGTGGATTTGAACAACCAACCTTGTGATTAGCAGTTTAGTGCTGATCCTACAGTGCCACACCAGGACTTTACATATTACATATGTTGTTGTTAAGTGCCGTTGAGTCGATTCCGACCCATAGTGACCTGTATAGGATTTCCGAAGAACAGCTGGTGAGCTTGAACCACCGACTTTGTAGATCAAATGGCTTTTCAGTCTGGTGCATTAACCCACAGTGCCGCACCAGGACTCCACATCACATATAAGTAGTGTTAGATTAGAATCTTGGTGTGGTGCTGCAGGATAATATACTGGACCTCAAGGTCG
>NW_006408528.1:11888444-11890720 GCF_000296735.1 Chrysochloris asiatica | reverse complement strand
ACTATCAGACCAGTATGGAGCTTGGTAGCTCTGTAGTATAAGCACTGAACTGTGAACCATAAGGTCAGTGGTTGAAGCTAGTTCTTTTAGCTTGAGAAGTGCTGAATATGTGCTTTTGGTTTTCTAACTACATGTCTTCGTATACTTTATTTTGATACTTGACTTTGTCTTCTCGAGCTTCTTCCGGTCACTTTAGCTTCTCTTTCAGAGTCTCTTCTGAAATCCATTTTGGTGTTTTCTTACTTTCCTGTCTTTTTAATAACTTTTTGCTTTCTTCATGTGTGATGCTCTTGATGTCATTCCACAAATCCTCTGTGTCTAATTATGTCTGATGCATCAAATTTGTTCTTGAAATGGTCTCTAGATTCAGGTGGGATATACCCAAGGTCATATTATGGCTTACCTGGACTTATAATTTTTTCCAGTTTCAGTCTGAACTTGTATAGAAGCAACTGGTGGTCTCTCCCACAGTTGTCCCTGGCCTTGTTTGGCTGATAAAATTGAGTTTCTCCATCTCTTTTCCCATAAATGTAGTCAGTTTTATTCCTGTGTATTCCATCTGGTGAGGTCCATGTGTATTGCTTTGTTATTGTCATTAGGTGCTATCTAGTCACTTCTGACACATAGCAACCTTATAAGGGGTTTCTGAGGAGCTACTGGTGGGTTTGAACCCCAACCTTTTGTTGTCAGTCCAGTTCTTATCCTACAGTGCCACATCAGGATTTTGTAGTCACTGTTCACATTGTTAAAAAAAAAATTACTCGCAATGAAGAAGTCACTGGTCTTGCAAAATTTGATCATGTATTCTCTGGCATTATTTATATCACCAAGGCCTTATTTTCCACCTATGGATCTTTTCTCTTTGTTTCCAACTTTTTAATTCCAATCATCAATAATTATCAATGCTTCTTGATTACATGTTTGATCATTTTCAGACTGAGGAAGTTGGTACAATTCTTCAATTTCATCACTAGCTCTCATGATTCGTTCATAAATTTGAATAATAATGGTATTAATTGGTCTTCTTGTGTTGTTTTTGTTAAGTGCCATATAGTCAGTTCCAACTCATAGTGACTCTGTGTAGGGCTTCTGAGGAGAGGCTGGTGAGTCTGAAACACTGGCCTTGTAGTTCAAATCAACCTTATGGTTAAGTGCTTATCCTACAGAGCCACACCAGGACAACAGCCTTCCTTGTAAGCATATGGATATTATTCCTATCACAGATAGCATTATACTTAAAGATAAATCTTGAAATGCTGTTTTTGACATGAGTGTGATGCAATCCTTCTTCAGTTGTCATTCCTGGCATAGTAAGCCATAAGAGTGTCTGATTCAAAATGGTCAGCCCTAGTCCATTTCAACCCACTAACACCTAGGATATTGATTATGCATTCCATTTCACTTTTGATGACTTCCAGTGGCCTGGATTCATGCTTTCATACACTGCATGTTCTGATTATTAATGGATCTTTGCAGCTGTTTCTTCTAATTTTGAGTTGTGCCTCATTAGCAGATGAAGGTCCCCAAAGCTTTATTTCATTCACTTCATTAAGGTCAATTCTTCCCTATTTGTTATTCCCAAATTTGAGTGCCTTCCACCTGAGGGGCTCATGTTTAAGCACTTTTTCAATTTTCCATTGCTATTCATAAGTTTTCTGTGGATAACCATTCAGAATTGATCAGGCTCTCCTTCCTTAAGTCTGTCTCAGGTTGGAAGCGCCACTGAAACCTGCCCAATATGGATGATCCTGCTGGTATTTAAAACACCAGCACCATAACTTCCAGCATCACAGCAACACACAAGATCTCACAGTAAGACAATCTGAAAGGTAGATGGTTGTTCTCACTTGTAGCACCTCTTAGCACTTGTAGTACATCCTAGAACTCCTAGAATAAAAATATATCTCTTTGAGTATAGCTCATTTCTTAATGCATAAAGTTGACAAAGGCATGAAGATACCAGAGAGCACAATCTGCCACTTTATTTGTGAATAATTTGTCTTATTGTAAGGTTGGCTAAAAGAAGCTCTGGTAGCGTAGTGGTTACGAATCAGGCTGCGAACCTTAAGGTCAGCAGTTTGAAACTACCAGCTGCTCTGCAGGGGAAAGATGAGGCTTTCTGCTCCTGTAAAGATTTACAGCCTCAGAAACCCTGTACAGGGTCGCTATGGGTTGGAACTGACTTAACGGCACTTAACAACAACAACAACAAGGTTGGCTGAAATCATAGAATACCAAAGAGATGCTTACTTTTTCTCTATTGACTACCCAAAGAC
>NW_006408528.1:11880900-11888344 GCF_000296735.1 Chrysochloris asiatica | reverse complement strand
TTGGTAGCTGCAATGGGCTCGAACGTAAGACCCAATTGTTAGGATTGCACAGGACCAGGTAGTGCTTCATTCTATTGTGCATAGGGTCACTGTGAGTCACAACTGAATCAATGGCACCTAACAACAGCAACAACAACATATTTAAGAATTATGTGTGAAAGTAGATTGTGTTATCTATGAATTTCATTGCAGAATAGGAAATGATGTCTAAAATGTCAAGTCTGGGCTCTTCCTCCATCTTCTTACCAACTTCCCCACTCACAGAATATTCAACAAATGGAAGTCAATCAGTACAGGGGGTGGAGAGAAAGGCTACTTTAGGGACATAGATAGCGAGGGATGTGACTTTCTTACGCCTAGAAAGGTGGAAGAGAAGCAGTTTTTGTGGTGATAGACACCTGTTCCTGTTTCTACACCCTGTTACCACCTCTTGGAGGTGACAAAATTAGGTGGATTCGGATGCTTAGGAGAGGATGACCTTGAAGGACATGTTGAAGCGTGCAGGAGTAGCAAAGTCCAGTAGATGGAGCCACAAGAATACCTGATGATGGACGGTCATCCAAAGGTAACAAATGTAGGCTTGGATGCAGTTTCCACTTATTTGTTGTTGTTAGTCCTGGTGTGGCACAGTGGGTTAATGTGCCAGACTGTAGGATTTGTTAGAACCACTGGTGGGTTTGAACTGTCGACCTTGTGGTTGACAGTCCAGTGCTGATCTTACGGCACCACACCAGGAATCTCTCTCTCTCTATATATGTAAAAAGGAGCTCTGGTAGCATAGTGATTACAAATCATGCTGCTAACCTCAGGGTTAGCAGTTCGAAACTACCAACCATTCTGTGGGAGAAAGATGAGGCTTTCTGTTCCCATAAAGACTTACAGCCTCGGAAACCCTGTATGGGGTCATTATGTGTCCGAACCAACTCCACGGCACACAGCCACCACCACCATATATGTCAATGTGAGAGCTTACAAATAAGTCATGAAATCAATTCTATCTATTGAGGATAATCAAAGGAGAGTATCATACAATATGGCAGAAGAGGGAAAGCTTAATATTGACAGTACTTTGCGAAAGTCTCTTGGTAATTATTTTGGATTCAGTAATTTTTCAACAATTCTTTTCCTTGTGGCCAGGCCTGGTCCTTACCTGCTCGCTTCAGATTCTTAGCCTAGCTCAACTCTTCCTCCCATTCTCATTGTATACAAACATGTTTCCTTTGTTCACAGATGAAATCTGAAAATTTTTGTTCTTGATTATGCAGTGCTAACTTAAATTTTTATCTATTTCATTTTCTACCATTTTAGACTATTTCGAGAAACTGCCCTGGATAAATTAAAGGGGCCAAGAAAGGGCTTTCATCATTAAAAGTTACTGTACACAGAAATACTGTATAGCCTTTTTCTCTAGAATACAAATTTTAGGGGAGTGAGGGGTTTACAAATGTGTAGAGAAAATATTTTAGAGAAACAGACCATATTTCTGAATTGATAGACTTCATATTGCAAGGATGGCAAGTCCGCATCAACTCCCAGAATGGATTTTAGATGCGTGGGATGATAAACATTTAAACAATCTATGTAAAACCAGATAATGGCCAATTAAGGTAGCTAAGAACCCTGTAAAAGGAATTGTTATTGTTGTTAGTTGCTTTGGGGTTTACTCAGACTCATGTTGCCCTAAGGCTGTGACCTTTTGAAAGTATATCACTAGTTCTGTCTTCCCAGCATCTCTAGGTGATTTTGAACCGTCATCATTTCAACTAGCAGTAGAACATTGAACTGTTTGTGCCACTCAGGGACACTTAGCATATTAAGCATACTACCAAGGAAGGAGTCCTGGTGTGACACCGTAGGTTAATGTGCTGGACTGCAGCCGCTCCTCAGAAACCCTATACCGGGTCGCTATGGGTCAGAATTGACTCGATGGCACTTAACAACAACAATTACCAAAGAAGAAAATCTCTTACTCTTTTAGGAGTGAAAGAAAGGGGATTTTATAGGTGTCTTGGTGTGGCACTGTTGGCTAAGCACTGGATTGCTAACAATAACATTCCTGATTCAAATCCACTAGCCATTCCTCAGAAATCCTAAACAAGGTCTCTCTGAGTCCAAACTGACTAATCAGCACTTACCAATAACAACAGTACAGCTAGAGCTAAGCAGCACTAATTAAAAATGTAAAACACTGCCAATCAAGCAGAGAGAGAAGTCTATATACAGAGAGAACAGAGGAACGTGGGAGATAATGATGGATTATAGATAGGGTCAGCTTTAGCTTGAAGTCCTTTGAAATGTACAGATCATGTGGCTAGGAGGGCCTGAGTTACAACGTTGGTGACTGGCACCACCCGTTTCTGTTCTACCCCCCTAGGGAACAAAATGTTTACATTTCGACACATTCTTCCCATGAACAAATGGTCTACATCCTGACCTTTCACTTCGGGAATGCACATTTTATGTCTGACATAAACGAGTGGCTCTCGTTTTGAAACTTTTCTGTTTACAAAACTGTGCAGCATTTCTAGCAGTACCAAGAGGGCAGGAATCAATTGCAAATGTCCACACACATTTAACAACAAAAAAAAATGATGTTGTTTGCTCCTTGTTGGCCTGTAAAAATTTCATCCTGATCCTTTGACTCCCTTCCTTACTGGAAATTCTCCAGCGTGTGAAGCTACACTGCATCTGGCTTCTGGGAAGAAGTCCTTATTCATTCCATTGCAGGGTAGAACAAAGGAAGGCTAACCCAGAGCTTCTCCAGGGCAGAATACTGATGAACACAGATGGCGGCTTCATGACAAATGATCTTTGGTTATAATTCTGCTTTCTGCAATTTAGGAGTAGAGAGAGTCTTGGAGTTTACAGAGAAGTGAGTTCTTGGAAGCCTCACTGTATGTTGATTTTCAGTAAGATACTGAGCATGTTTGCAGGGTATTATCTTGCTCAAATATGTTCCATATGATGGGGGAAACTATAAATAAGGGCATAAAGTCATGAAGACAAGGAAAATAGATTTTTTAAATTAACAAAACTCATAGTGAGTTCTCATCTACTTTCAAGTTTTTGTATAATGAAAGAGAGAAACATCTAGGAAAAATTTCCTCCAAAAAAGTAGTGGTGGCTGTGTGCCGTGGAGTTAGTTCGGATTCATATCTTTACGGGGGGCAGAAAGCCTCATCTTTCTCCTGTGGAACAGCTGGTAGTTTCAAACTGCTAACCTTACGGTTCACAGCCCGATTTGTAACCACTATGCTACCAGAACTCCTTAAAAAAGTAGTAGTGAGGTAGAATAACATAGCGGTAGAGTTTTTGGAAGCCAGGCTATCTGCTTTCAAACCTAAGTTGCGCTACTTACTAGCTTGGTATATGTTTAGCAAGTTATTAGCCTTTGCAAGTATAAACTTCTTTTTCTATGAATTTGAGCATAAAAATTGCATTTACGGAAAAAGGAGTGCTTGGAAGATTCAATGAGGAAATGTATGGAAAGTATTTATCACACAATGTCCCACATGCTGAATGGTTACTAAATATTAGCTACTGAAATGGTAAGAATAATAATAAAGTTTCTTTCAGAAATATGTTTGACGTAGTTATAAAAATGCCAGTAAATTGATTATAGAGTTATTCCCGTATGGATCATTTGGTTCATCCCATTCATTTAAGCAGAAAGGGAAAATGTCAGCTTCTGATATTAACCATGGCACTACTTACCCTTCACTACCAGAAAAGCATAATTTGTTTCCATTTCCTAGTCTGTTAAGCAAATGGATGGAGCTAAATTCTCTTTTAGATGCTCTCCAAGCTCTAAAAATTTGTGGTTCTAACATCCATTTTCAACCTTAATCAAACCTGCTGCAATATCTAAATCCATTTCCTTCTTTGAGTTTCTATTATACTAGCTTCTTCCCCTTTCAATATAAAATATGGCTTTCAGGCTATTTTGGTGGTCAAGGTAGTTTTCTCCCTTTGTCTGTTAATTTTAAAAGCCTTATAAACATATACTACAGTCCCAAGAGAGTTGAAAATTATAATTTCCACCAGAGAGCTGGGCAGTTTCCAAACCATTAAGGTTTACTTTAGTCCCTGGGTGGTGCAAATGATTAGCTCATACTTTAAGGCAGAAGATTCAAGTCCACCAAGAAGTGTTTTGGAAGGCTGGAGATCAGCCTTTGAAAATCAGCCATTGAAAACCCTTTGGAGCACAGTTCTACTCTAGCACACAAGGATTTGCCAGGAATCAGAGCTGACTTGCCAGCAACTGATTAACATTTACTTGTATCAAACATTTAGATTTACCAGACTTGAAAGAGAAGAAAAACATCTTGTGAAACATTCAGAACAATTGATATCTTAAAGGCACTTGAGCCTTATTTTTAATGACTTTATATTTTATTGAAGAAAACTATTCAGATATAAGGAATCATTTCATGCTCAAATTCATCTGGGAGTCAAAACTGAAACTCAGCAGTACCCCAGTGTTCTGGTAGAAACCCTTTGTTCTTTCGGCTTGGGTCCATTTGATAATTATCCAGCAGATGGCAATATTGTCTAAAATGAATGATTTCCATGAGCCCCAGACACAGAGCTTGGAAAATGGATACTGTGGAGAAATGGAAAGCAGAGGTTGAAAGAAGGAGAGAGAAAAGTCATGTTTAATGAACCTTTAGAGTAACGGTTAAATATGTTTAAGTAACTGTCTTTCTCAATTTCCCTTTATAGGGGCGAATGTGAATATGAAGACCAACAACCAAGATGAGGAGACACCCTTGCACACAGCTGCCCACTTCGGCCTTTCAGAGCTGGTGGCCTTCTACGTGGAGCATGGGGCCATAGTGGACAGTGTCAATGCTCACATGGAGACCCCTCTTGCTATCGCATCCTATTGGGCCCTCCGCTTTAAAGAGCAGGAATACAGCAGGGAGCATCACCTCATCTGCCGCATGTTGCTCGACTACAAAGCCGAGGTTAATGCCCGGGATGACGACTTTAAATCACCCCTCCACAAGGCAGCCTGGAACTGTGACCATGTGCTTATGCACATGATGCTGGAAGCTGGCGCCGAAGCGAACCTCATGGATATCAACGGCTGCGCTGCCATCCAGTATGTGCTGAAGGTTACCTCCGTGCGCCCTGCTGCCCAGCCTGAGATCTGCTACCAGCTACTTTTAAACCACGGGGCTGCTCGAATATATCCTCCACAGTTCCATAAGGTGAGCTCTGTCCAAGGACAACGAGTGCAGAACCAGTTAGCTAGCAGGGTAGTAAACCTGCAACTTGGGTGATAAGCTTGAGTCCTCGGAATAATTTCCTCTGATGCTCTACCTGAGTTCGCATAATTCTATGCGTTCATCATTCAAGTTTGTTTGAAAGCTGAGAATAAGAGCTAGAATAGAAAGAAGAACAAGGGTGGACAATACTTTATCATGTCTTATGTAAACATCAGCGAGTAACTGTCTGAGGAAGTGAGTTTTGAAAGATGAGAAAACCATTAAAAGTCTGCAGTAGAGGTGAATGGTGCCAAATGGGTCACACCTTCCATCTCTTATGTAGAATTCTGATTTAAAGATGACTGAGACTGCTTTGAAATTAATTTGCAGACATAAAAGGAGGACCGATCTTCCAGTTTAATGAAAACTAATTTATTGTTGCTGTTGTTGGAGGCTGCCAAGTTGATTCTGACTCATATCGACACCGTGTCACAGAGTACAACTACTCCATAGATTTATTTTGGAGGGGATGTAACATATGCTGGGACGTCCTGTTGTGGTACTTTAAGATAAGCACTGGACTGCTAACCACAATATCGGCAGCTCAAACCCACCAGTTGCTCCTCAGAAACCCTGTACTGGGTCATTATGAGTTGGAACCTGCTTGACAGATTGATGTCATTTAGGAGTCGTGGTAGTGATTATCAGCTGGGCTACTAACTGAAAAGTCAGCATTTTGAATTTACCAGCCACTCCATGGGAGAAAGATGAGGCTTTCTACTCCCAAAAGGCTTACAACCTCCAAAACCCTGTACAGGTTCACTATGAGTCAAAACCAACTCGATGACACACAACCACCAACAACAACAACAACAATCTTGACTAGAGTAGATCCCAGGATGGGGAGCAGGTGGGTAGACCTGAATCACCAGTCTTTAAGTTTGCAACCTAATGTTTAACTGTTGGACCACCAGGACTGCTTGATGTATTTATTGGTGGTGGTGGTTGTGTGCCATTAACTTATAGCCACTCATAGTGAGCCTGTATAGTGTTTCCAAGGCTGTAAATCTTTATAGGAGCAGAAAGCCTCATCTTTCTCCCTTGAAGTGACTGGTATATTTGAACTACTGACCTTGAGGTTAACAACCCAGCTCATAATCCACTATGATCTCAGAGATTCTTAATGTATTTATTAAGCACTACTGAATACATAGGAGTCCTGGTATGGCACTGTGGGATAAAGCACTAGACTACAAGGTCAGCTTGAACCACAAGGTTGGCAATTTAAACTCACCAGTCACTCCTTGGAAACCTATACAGGGTTGCTATGTGTTGGAACTGACTTGACAGCAACTAAATATTTAAGGGAGTCCTGGTGTGGCTCTGTAGGATTAGCATTGAACTGCTAATTGAAAGTTCATTGGTTCAGACCCAGATGCTCTTTGGAAACCCTATACAGGATCACTGTAAACTGAAACCTATTCAATGGCACTTAACTATAACAACAACAACTAAATATAAAGTACAATATTATAAGAGTTTTCTATGTCTTTATTCAATCCACTTAATTCGTACAATCCTAGGAGCTAAAGTTAATTATCATCTCCATTATACAGAGGGGTAACTGAGGCACAGAAATATTCAGTAGTTTCCTAAGCTCCCCAGAGTTCAAATTTAGGTAATTTGGCTCCTGTGCCTATTCTTATAATATCACATTATAGAGCCTATCATTTGATAGTATTTATTGATCTGGTCTAATGAACTGGTGAGGACCAGATGCTAGGGGTACAGATATGACTAAGACATGCTGTCTACCCTCAAACTAGCTGTACTTAAGCCAGTTCTCCTTTTGTCTCTCTCTCTCTCTCTCTCTCTCTGTGTGTGTGTGTGTGTGTGAACGTTTTATTACGTCTTGGGTAAAAGTTTACAGAGCAAATTCATTTCCCGTTCAACAATTTATACACATTTTGTTTCATGACGTTAGTTGTAATCCTATCAGTGTAACGCATTCTTCCCACTTCCTCCCAGGTACTCTGTCGTCATTCACCCATCTTTCCTACTCCTTTCTGTCTTCTGATCTTTGTTTTTGAGCATATACTGCCCTTTTGATCTCCTATGGTTAATTGTCATGAGGAATACATTCCTTAAGGATATGATCGGTCGCTTTGTAGACCTACTGATTCGCTGAAAAGTGAACTTCATACTCTGGGATTTAACCAGAGTCTACTCTGGGA
>NW_006408528.1:11866685-11876090 GCF_000296735.1 Chrysochloris asiatica | reverse complement strand
TCAATTGTGTAGATCATGACAAACCATTTGTGGACAACATTGCCAAGAATGGGTATTGCAGAACACTTACTTGTGCTCATGAGGAACCTGGACATAGACAAATATGCAGTCATTAGAACAGATCAAGTGGATACTGAATGGTTTAAGATCATGAAAGGTGTGCACCAGTGTTGTATCCTTTTGCCATACTTATTCAATCTGTATGGTGAGCAAATAATCTCAGAAACTGACTTATATGAAGAAGGTGGTGCCAGGTTTGAAGGAAGACTCATTTAACAACCTGCGACATGCAGATGATACAGCCTTGCTTGCTGAAAGTGAAAAGAACTTCAAATATTGACTGATGAATATCAAAGACTACAGTCTTCAGTATGGATTGATCCTCAATGTAAAGAAAACAAAACCCTCACCACTGGACTAATAAACAACATCCATATAAATGGAGAAAAGATTGAAGTTGTCAATGACATCAACACTCATGGAAGCAGCAGTCAAGATACCAAAGATTTGCATTAAGCAAATCTGCTGCAAAAGACCTCTTTGAAGTGTTAAAGTGAAAAGATATCAGTTTGAGGAATAAGGTGCACTTGACATAAGCCATGATATTTTCAATAGCTTCATATGCATGCGAACATTGGACAACCAATATGGAAGAACAGAGAAGAATTGATGCATTTAAATTATGGTGCTGAAGAAGAATACTGAAAGGACCATGGACTGTCAGAAGAATCAATAAAACTGTCTTGGAAGAAGTGAAACCAGATAGGACAGAAACACCAACCTCCTCTGGTCATCTATTTCCCCCAAATAACCAGCCATTGAAAACCCTACAGTGCACGGTTCTACTCTGACATAAAATAAAGAAGCAGCAGCATAGTCAGAATACTTCTTAGAAGCAAGGATAGCAAGACTTTGTCTCTCATATGTCAGACATGCTATCAGGAAGGACCAGTCCTTACAGAAGGACATCATGCTTGGTGTAGTAGAGGATAAGCACAAAAGATGAGACCACCAATGAGATGGATTGACACAGTGGCAGCAGCAATGAGCTCAAACGTAACAATATTTGTGAGAATGGTGTGGGACCGGGCGGTGTTTCATTCTATTTACCATAGGCTCAGTGTAAGCCAGTTAATGCTCGAGTGTTAATGCTCGATGGCATTAACATAGGGTTGTTGTGAGGATTTAATGAAATAATATTTGAGACATTTAGCATGATAAACAAGAAATAACTAATGGCTATAACTATTGTTACTATGATGATTAAATGTTTATTAGACAGTAAAGTCAGTGCTCCTAGGCCGGGTTAATCATAGGGGTCTTCTCAGTCAGGAGGGATGATTTCCATGCCCTGAGGCTAAAAACTGAGTGCCATTCTTAAACTCAGCTGGATTACTGTGGATAAAATATGTCTTGGCCAAGAAACTCAGAAGGCCTTTCTTCATTTCCCTTTCAGAGACACATTAGGAAGAATGGGCTGTTGAATGGAATTTCTTTTCAACAAAAAAACATCTTGGGAATATAGGAATGGTCCCCAGGGTCCTGTTCACAAAGGCAGGTTTCTGAGAGGTACTAGAGAAGCATTCTGAGCAGAGGTTTAGTGACCAGCGATGTGAGTTCTGTGGACATTTATTTGCTCAATTTCTTAGATCCCAATATCTGTACCTGAAAAATGGAGGTGGGGAGTAATAATATGTCCTTCTCAAGACTATCTGAGAATTGAGTAAGATATGTATATGTATATATGTATATGTATATGTATATGTATATCTCTGTGCCCAGTAGTCATATTCAACAAGATTTTTCCCTTTCCTCCACAAATGTACTTCAAAGTAGGCCTTTTTCAGGGTCTGCATCAGCCTGCAAAAGTGATAAATCATTATGTGTTTTAAGAAACACTTCAGACCATTGTTGCCATTTTCTTTTTCTTTAGTTCTGTTTCGTTCGTCAGTGCTCCTTTAGTTTGGTTTTATGCTAAAGAGATTTAGGGCAGAGTTGCTACTTATAGATCTCTGGCATTGTAAACATTTGTGTTGTTCCTCAGCAGACTGTGGAAGAGAACTGGCCTCCTTCCAAAGGGAAACTAAAGAAAATATTCAATTTACTATGCAGATGCTTCAGAGTGATTTAGAACAACTACTACAGAGCACAACTTTCCAAAAAGAAAGCCATCTTTATGACAAGTAAATGATGGACTCATTTATCCAAAAGATAAAGTGATTTGTTCTTTGGAGGATGGGGAATTCAGTTTTCTTATTTACAAGGAACAAGGTCAGAGCGGAACATGCTGTCTTCCAAATATAAAGCAAATTTGTAGAGGGTGTATTTCACTGAAAGCCAATGTATAAATTACATAAGGGGAAAAAAAAAAGAATTATAGGGTTTGCAATTGCTTTCCATGGTACAAGAGGACATTTGATTTTTTTTCTCTCCCGGCATAATTCAGAAGGAAGTGACACTCCAGGGAGCCAAGATTGGGTTTTCTTGTAGGGCAAGAAAGACAATTTTCTAGGGGAGGGAAAGGTAGAATGAGGGTTTGGAGGAGGTAAGGATGATTTCTGCAGTTGAACAGTGCTGTGTCTGAAGCCAAGGGTACAAGCAGTTCCCTTTCTGCACATCCATATATCAGGATTTGAGAGGAGGAGAGCTATCTTTAGAATTTCTCAGCTGAAGTTGCTTCAGGGTGGCACTTGAACTGGGGGAGGGAAATTTATCTTGAATCTGGTTTTGAGTAACAGTCATACTGATTGCTGTGAAGTCTACTCCCACTCTTGGTAACACCCTGTGTGTCTGCTTTTTCAGAAGTAGATCACCAAGTTTTTCTTCACAGGTACCCCTAGGTGGACTCAAACCTTCAACCTTTCAAAAGAAGTCTAGAGAGCTAACAGTTTGTGCCACACAGGGACTTTGTTTTTGAATTGATTTTGCATTAACTTGCCAGTTATAGAGGGGAGTCTAAAGTTCTATTTCATTGCCATAACTCTGAGATAAGCTTTTTTTGTCCAACTGATCTTCCATGAGGAGAGAATAGAGACTTCAGAGATTCCCAGAAGATGAAGCTTCTTGAATATCTGCTGTTCTCAGGTTGACAAAGAAGAAGCTGAAGCTTCTCCCTTCAAAGTCTACACCATTGCTTTCTCATATGATGGTCAAGGTTCCTGGTGGTCAGAATAGTGAGGATTTAAAGTTTGCCATTTATTAAGAGTCTTTTCATGTTCAAATAATTGCTGAGGGCTGGAGAGAATATGCCCAACTGCTTTAACTCTAGAAGTCCAAGTGCTGGCGTGAAGAGCTGTGAGGCTTTCAGGCAAAAAGGTGCCTTTTATGCTGTGTAAATCAAATTTTCTGTCAGCTTAGTACTTAGAATGTCAACAAAAACTAATGACAGTAATGGACTTTGTGCATCTAAAGAGTGCAGAAGGTTGAAATGGAACCACCTAATTTTGTACCCAGAGTCCTGGTGTGGCGCTGTGCGCTAATGTGTCAGACTGCAAAGTTGTTTGAACTTCAAGGTCGGTGGTGCAAGCTCACCAGTTGCTCCTTGGAAACCCTATGCAGGCTTGCTATGGGTCGGAATTGACTCAACAACACTTAGCAACAACAACAACAACAATTTTGTACCCAAATGAAAGGTGAAAGGTATCTCCCTATGATATAAGGCATATGCAGGGTGCACATTGAAGTGCCAAATATGTAAAATTAGTCTCAATTGGACTGCAAACCACAAGGTCTGCGGTTCAAGGCTGCCAGCCGTTCTGTGGGAGAAAGCCTCAGAAACCCTATACTATGAGTCTGAGCGGATTCAATGGCACTTAACAACAACAAAACTATTAATGACGTTCTTGTAGTCAGAACTTTCTCTACATTATTTCTGAATAAGGATGAGACATTAGATAAAATACAGAATGCCCAGTTCAATTTGAATTTGAAATAGACAAAATGATACATTTCGTTGATGCATTATTTGGGACATACTTATATTAAACATCATTTTCTGTCTACCTGAAATTCAGAAGGAACTGGCCAGCCTGTAGCAACTGTGAAGTGTTGTGAGATGAGGGGAGCAGTTGGCGCATACTTTGGGTTTCAATTTCTCTATGTTTTCAGGGTTAGCAAGAAGGAAAGGAAAAGAATCCCTAAGGACAAATCACTTATATGAAGTATGTGGATATTGCATTTACTTCTTTAAACATAACCAGTTTGAGTTCCATGAAGATGAATTTGGCCTGGAAATCAATGTAAAGTCTGGAGGTCAGTCTTCTAAGTAGACAACTCAGTCATGTACAAAGTTTCATTATCAGCCTTCAGATCTATGGTATAATGAGTTTCTTTTATATGTAGCTTTGATATATATATATATATATATATGTAGCTTTTTTGATCCTAGATTTATAATCCTACCAAAAATAACTGGCTGGGCTACAATCTTACAAACTGTGCAAATCAGGTGACTAAAAATCTCCAAATAGGATTAAGTGACTTTGAGGAAATTGGTCAGCTCCTATGCAAACTAAGTCTACCAAGAGGATTGGTCAGGTTGTGGTCTTGATGGGAGGACCATGATTTGAAATTGACAAGAAGTTGACTTACATAAAGGCCAACTGCACACTGGTTCATGGGAGACCTCACTGCCATGAACCTCACTTCAGTGGAGTGTATCCTTTGGACTTGGGTTCCCTGTGCTGAGAACCACCTAGATCCAGGAGAGAGAGAATCATAATACTGAAGATGGTATAATATGAAAAGAAATAGCAGCAACCACAGCAAAACACAGCAACAGGGAAATGGCAGCAGCAGTACGAAGAGTGGGAACCAGGAGTCTGGACTGAAGGAACTTGTGAACCCACTGAGTGAGAAAGAGTTTCAAGCAAGGGACTTGCTGGCAGAGTGGAGTGTCTTTTGGAACTTGTTGGTGGAGTTAAACAGCTATAGCACATGCCTATATAGGGTACAGCCAAAAGAAGACCTGGCAGCAGACATGACAAGAAAAGACCTAGCAGAGGGGATGGTTAAAAGAAGACCCAGTGACAGGTACAGTCAAGAGAAGGGCTGGCTGTTGGCAAGCATTACTGAAAAGAAACTGAGAACCATCATGGTTGAAAGGTACCCTGGTTGAAAAACTGTCTCCTGAGTTGTATTCTATTACTTACAAGGTAACCCTGATCCAAAGTTGTAAACTATTTCTCTAAGAAACCACATAATCATGAGTATGACTTGTGAGTTCTGTGTGGTCATTGCAATAAATTCTCAAACTCAGGAGAGAAGTAGAGAGTGTCTTGGAGTGATTGAGTGGCATCAGAAATGGTGAAAAAGTTAGAGACTAGAGATATAGCTGATCTCCACCTCATAGGCATTAGATTTGTGCTGATGGTGGCCAAACTCTTCATTGTTGCATTTCTCCAGCTTCCACTTACAAGTTGACTAGGGAGTATCAACCTACTTTTAACGATATGTCAAAAGGCCTTTAAAAGACAGGTGAAATTTTCATATTAATTATTAACAACAACTTTGCATTTAAAAGATAATTGTTTTGAAATTTTAGCAAAAAACCCCCAGCCTGTCTAGTGCTGAGAGTGAAGTGTCCAGCTGATATGAAATGAGGGGAGATACACAAGAATTCCCAAACTTGCAGATAGTACCCACTTGACCTAGCTTCGAATGCTAGATGATTAAAACTCGACTAGAAGACAAAAAAATGTTTTTGATAAAGAAAACAAGTATAAATCACCACAATTTGATGAACTTGACTTATACTTTTGGATGTAGTAGCTTAAAATACCAACCAAGAGGAAAGGAGTCTTCACATCAAAGATCATTCCCATCCCTTCTGTACACAGGGTTGATAGGGATGGGCAACTTAAACATTGGCTTTCTAAAATGGGGTGTCTGTAAAGGTGCAAAGTGACTGGCTTACAAGTTTTCAAGAGATAGTTTAGTTTCAGAATGTTCAGGGGAGGGTAGAATTCCCACTAATAGTTTACATCTTGTCTAGGTGGGTCTGGTGACAGGAGATGAGGATAAGAGTCTTATGATTCAATAATAAGTAACTGTCATCATGACTAATCATGAGTGTCACAACTGTAAAGTTTTGTAGCAAAAAGGGGGGAAGTAGTTAGTCTTACATTCCAGGAACAGAGGACCCTAGGACCATCAAGGGAGAAGAGCATGAGCAGAATGTGGGACCCTATCTAAAGAAGCAGCAGTGCCCAGATATGGAGGCAGAGATTATGACATGGAGACATGGAACAGCTGAGGAGTCTAGACTCATGGAAGGCGAGGGACTCTGTGCTGGCATCCAGGGGGCAGGCTATCTTTGGTTGTTTGGTTGTTTGGATCAGTGTTTTGGTGAACATCCAAAAAAACCCCAAAAAACCCAGAGGGGATAGAGGCAGGTACTTTTGAATGATGATGCATGGAAGGGATTGCAATCACTGCAATGAAACAAAATATGATAGGATGAATGTAAAATTAATGTTCTCCTGTGTAAACGGTCACTCAATTCACAATAAAAACTTAAAAACAAAAAACAGCTTGAAATAATTATGGAAAAGAGCTTTTCTTGTTTAAAGTGTCTGGGCAATGGGATTTTTATTTGTAAATTAGTTGTTTCAAGTCCATTGACTAATATTATGATGTTTAGAGTTTCTGTTCTACTTCCGAGTTTGTTGTGTAATGCCTGGAGCCTAAAAAGCTTGTAAGTTATAATCCAAGATACAACAATTGGTCTCTATTTGTCTGGAACAATAGAGGTTGGAGAAGAGTCAGGAATTGGAGAAGGAAATAGAATGTGTGGGTAATTGCATCCGTGAACAACTATCCACTTTACCACGATACCAGAAGAAGTGAACGCCCAGCTACTGTTACTAAATGTTTTAACCAAGACCTTATAGAGAAATCCAGATTAAAGGAGGGAAACACAGAAGAGATTTTCAAAGTCTCATGTAATCAGACTTTCCAAAGCCATTGAGGTTGGATGAACTACTGGAGCTATTGTTCTGATGTAGCCTTTAAACCTTAAACCAAAAATAGTCCTCGAAGTCTTCCTTAAACTAAATAATAGTTTGTCTTGACAAGTGAAGAGTGTCTCCTTTGAGCATTGTTCTTTCTTAACAAACTATCTGTATGGGATCAAACTGACAACAGTGATTTAAAAGATTAAATAGGAAATTTATGGAGCAGTGAGTTTACGTTAATAGGGAACATTTCAGAAGCAGAGGGTGAGAATGATTGTATGACTTGAAGAATGTAAATGATGTCACTTTATTGTACATGGAAAAATGTTGTTGGTTGTGTTTGCTGTGGATATTTTCAACAAGAAGAACAAAATAAAATACATTTTTAAAATAAAATCAAAATAATAAGAAACAGTCACTTTGGAAGAATTAAAATAAAATCATAAGTACATATTTCAGAGAACACTAAACTCAGGTGAAGGACACCCAAGATTAAATTCTCATGCTTCCTCTTCCTGAATGCCTCTTGGAACTTCAGTTTCTTTACCTCCAGAGTAGGGAGTTTAGGAAATGTCTAGAGCCCCTTGTAATTTTAATTTGTCATATAGTGTATAAATCCTCACAACTGGACTAGTAAATAACATCAGAATAAATGAAGAAAAGATGACTTTTTCAAATACTTCATTTTGCTTGGATCCACACTCAACACTCATGGAAGCAGCAACCTAGAAAACAAACTGTGTGGTTTTTTTTTGACAAATCTGCTGCACAGACCTCTTCAAACTATTAATGAGCAAAGATGTCAGTTTGAGGACTAAGGTACACCTGACCTAAGCCATGGTATTTTCGATCACCTCATATGCATGTGAAAGCTGAACAATGAATAAGGAAGACCACAGAAGAACTGACACATTTGAGTAACGGTCCTGGAGAAGAATATTGAAGGCACCATGGACTGCCAGAAAAACAAATCTGTCTTGCAATGAGTACAGCTGGAGTGTTCCTTAAAGGCCAGGATGGACTTTGTCCCTTATACTTTGACATGTTATTAGGAGACACCAGTCCCTGGAGAAATACTTTATACTTGATACAGTGGAGGATCAAGGAGCTCTGGTAGCATAGTGGTTACGAATCGGGCTGCGAACCTTAAGGACAGCGGTTCGAAACTACCAGCCGCTCCGCGGGAGAAAGATGAGGCTTTCTACTCCCGTAAAGATTTACAGCCTCGGAAACCCTGTACAGGGTCGCTATAGGTCGAAACCGACTCAATGGCACTTAACAACAACAACACAGTGGAGGATCAGCAAAAAAGAGAAAGAACCCCAATGAGAAGGGTTGACACAGTGACAACAGCAATGGGCTCAAGTATAACAACAATTGTGAGGATGGTGTAGTATCAGGCAGTGTCATGTTCTGTTGTGTATAGGGTCGCAAGTCAGAACTGACTTGATGCCAGCTAACAACAACACCAAATAAGTCTACTGTTCATAGCATTTAGTTGGCTTCAGATTTCATCCATCCCTTTTGTATACTGCTAAATATCTGCTCTCCTCATCTTAGCTACAGAGAAATAGCAGTTGAATTTGCCTCAACTTTCTAAGCCCAAGGTACCAGAAAATTAGCTACCTATCTTGACAGCTGGGTACCCAGAAAAATGTCCTTTGAGGTACATTTTCTACAGACTCAGAAATGCTGACTCTTCAGAGATCCTGTATCAGTAGGTGTTTGACTCTAACTCTAACCCACCTGGCCACCCCTTATGGCTGAATGACATAGGATTGCTCTTTGTTTGTTTAGCCTTGTCTGAAAACTTCCTGGTCAGCAACACAACTGTGTGTACTATGCTTAGAGGATGCATGTGACTACATCCTTTCATTAAACAATTTGGGCCCAGGGACTGGACAGGATGACTGGGATATCGTCATTGACGAGGAACTTCAATATGCATAATTAGTCTGCTAGGACTGTGATGATGATGCTTAAATATAAGGACAATTCAAAACACTGGCATGGTGGCACTGGATCAATCACGCCTGAATAATCATGAGATACTTGCATTAAATATCAGAAATTCTTTGACCTTGTTGTTAAAGTCAACCATTATCAAAGACTAACTCATATAGTCTTATGAATCTTATTTTTAAGTGCCATTGAGACAATTCTGACTCAAAGCGGCCTTTTATAGGGTTTCCAAATAAGGCTGTGGGTTTGTGGTTAGCAGTCCAGTGCTTATCCTATAGTGCCACACCAGGATTCCATAGTCTTATGAATACATTACATACAAAAATAAGGTAAAAATATTCAAAGCACATTACATTGTAACTATTTTATTCTACATTCTCTATTTACTTTACTCTAAACACCTATTCTGTTGAAATTATTTACATCAATCATATCTCTAATGTTGTTGCTGTTGTTAGGTGCCATCGAGTCAGTACTAACTCACAGTGAC
>NW_006408528.1:11784158-11866310 GCF_000296735.1 Chrysochloris asiatica | reverse complement strand
TTGAGTCAGGCGCACCTTAGTCCTCATGCTGACATCTTTGCTCTTCAACACTTTAAAAAGGTCTTGTGCAGCAGATTTGCCAAATGCAATACATCATTTGATTTCTTGACTGCTGCTTCCATGAGTGTTGATAGTTGATCCAAGAAGAATGAAGTCCTTGAAAATAACTTTAATCTTTTCTCCGTTGATAAGAATGTTGTTTATTGGTGAGTTCTAAACTGAGGAGGGAAAAATGGTTGTTCTTAAACTTAAATCCTGCATACTGAAATAGTAAGGCACAATGGGTAGTGATCCCATTTTTCCATTTACACGTACCTTATATGCTAGAGATAAATCAGCCCTAGTTATAATTGTCCATCCATCCTCCATTTGTTCCCCACAATCTGCTCTTACTTGTTTCAATCTACCCATAGTCTACCCATGGGTAATGTGACCTTCCAAACAAATGTGGTTGCTTATAATCTGTCTTCATCTTTCCAATCCTCAAGGCTCTGGTGGTAACTCTTTTGAACACTTTCCTTATTTGGTGTCTTTCATTCTATGCTTTATTTTCTTTTGACTTTTGGAGTCACACAGCGTGTCTGAATAATAAAATGCAGGAGACTTTTCAAAGGCATTTCAGGGATCCAGGAACCACAAGGTGTCTGTAAATTCTTGATGTTTCTATAAGCAGAATAAATGAATCATGTGTTTATGCACTGAACAAAGGAAATGTTGTGCTTCCTTTGCAGGTGATACAAGCTTGCCATTCTTGTCCGAAAGCAATTGAAGTTGTAGTCAATGCCTATGAACACATCAAGTGGAACGTCAAATGGAAAAGAGCTATTCCTGATGATGACTTAGAGGTAAATAATGACTTCACTTCCTATGGTTGTACTATAAAACACTTACAGACTATATTTGAAGCCAAGGCAATGTTAATTTTTTTTCTTTTTAAAATTTTAGAATGCTTTTAAGATCTACTGAAATACATTGAGACAAAGGGGTACAAAGTGTAGGTATGAGAGCAAGTACATACAAAACATAGCATTTGAAAGTGTCTTGGAGATTTCTGCATTTACCAGAGACTTAAAGGGTATAAAGATGGCAGTTTTACTTTTTTCCCCATCGATTTAGGTGAATTAAATAATAATATTTGAGACTGATTATACAGCATTGTTACCAGAAGACTAAAGTGTAGATACTTCATTTAATTTTAAATATCTCAAAGCTGTTATTAAGCAGGAATCAGAGTATGTAAAATCTGGGTGGCAGAAATGGTTTGCAGTCCGATCCTGGGGTTGGCCCAGGATCAGACATTGTTTCGTTCTGCTGTGCATGGGGTCGCTATGAGTCGGTTCTGACTCGATGGCATCTGACAACAAACTAACCTAAAAGTTGGAAGCTAGAAACCATCCAGTGGCACCATGGATATTAAAGTCTGACAATCTGTTTTAATGAAGACTTCAGCCAAGCAATCTGTATGGAGCAATTCTACTCTGTAACACACGGTGTCACCATGTGTCAGAATGGACTCACTGGCAACAAGTTTGACAGAGTTGAGTCCACTGCTCACATGTGAACTTTGATATCCTTATAAAGCAGTGCTTCCCCAGAGTCTCCTGTACTTGTTTTTGGAAGTGAAAGACTGCCTCCAACATGTATAAAGCCAGCACAGAGTGCAAAGCTCAATGGTCTTGCAAGCCAGTTATCTTAGGTGCAGTCTTCTCTGCAACAGATTAGCCATCTAACCTTAAAAAGTGACTTAACTTGTCTGAACTTCTATACTACTGTTAGTAGTGGAGTAGCCTGAGGGTCCATCACTTGTCTGTCAGTTTGTTGTCCTGTGGTGGTTTGCTTATGGCTGTGATGCTGGAAATTATGCCTCCAGCATTTTTAATACCAGCAGGGTACACCCATGGTGGACAAGTTTCAGCTGAGCTTCCAGAATAAGACAGACTAGGAAGAAAGAAAGACAAACTATTTCTAAATGTTTAGCCAGTGAAAGCTGTTTGGCTAGCAGTGGAACAATGTCGGCACCACAATATTGAATATTTAAACAGGATAAAGAATACCAGAATATCATTAGATATAGTGCCTCTCAGATTCAAAGGCACTCAAAACATGACTCCTCAAAACAGAGTTGACCGTGATGGTGAGACTGGAGTAGGGGGTTGAGGACCTTCATTTGCTGATGGGGCACAATTCAAAAAGAGGAAAAATAGCTGTAAACATCCATTAACAATCAGAATGGGGAATGTACAAAGTATGGATCTAGAAAAATTAGAAGCTGTCAAAAAAGAAATGGAACTCATAAAATTCGATATCCTAGGCACTAATGAGATGAAACAGACTGGTATTGGCCATTATGAATCTAACATTCATATGATTTACTATATCAGGAATGACAAATTGAACAGGAATGGCATCACATTCATCATCAAAAAGACCATTTTAAGATTTTGTTGAAGTATAATGCTGTCTGTGATAGGATAATATCCATACAAGGATAATATCTACAAGGTAGACCAGCTGATATCACTATTATTCAAACGTATGCACCAACCGCTACAGCCACTGATGATGAAATTGAAGAAGTCTACCAATTTATTCAGTCTTAACTTGATCAAACATGCAATCAACATGTACTGATAATTAATGGCATTTGGAATGCAAAAGTTGGAAACAAAGAGGAAGGATCGGTCATTGGAAAATATGGCTTTGTTGATAAAATGATGCTGGTGTGATCCCAAGATAGAATTTTGCAAGACCAATGACGTCTTCATTACAAATGCCTTTTTTTTTTTTTTTAAACAGCATAAAAGATGACTATACACAAGGATCTTATTAGATAGACTATATAGAAATTAAATTGACTACATCTTTGGGAGGACTGGTGGGCTTCTTTTCAATTATAAGTGAAAACAAAGCCAAAGGAAGATTATAAAATAGACCATCAATTATATTCAAGTTCAAGAAAATTAAAATAAATTCACAAGAGTCAAAATGTAACCTTGAATATATTCCACCTGAATGTAGACAGAATCTAAAGAATAGTTTGATACATTAGACACTAATGACCGAAGACTGGAAGAGTCATGGGATGACATCAGAAACATACAGGAAGAAAGTTAAAGATCATTAAGAAGACAAGAAGGAAGGAAAAGACCAAAACAAATATCAGAAGAGATTCTGAAACTTATTTTCTGGTATAGAGATGCTAAAGCAAATGGAAGAAATGAAGACATCAAAATGCTGAACAGAAAATTTCAAAGGGCAGCTTGAGAAGACCAAGTCATGTATTATAATGAAATATGCAGAGAACTGGAATTAAAAAAGTAAAGAAAAAAACACACTCCGTATTTCTCAATCTGAAACAACTAAAGAAAAATTCAAGCCTAGACTTACAGTATTGAAAGACTCTTGGTGTAGCTGTGTGGGATCAGCATTGGTCTGGGAATCACAAGGTGGCTGCTCAAACCTACCAGCCACTCATCAGAAATTCTACACAGGGTTGCTATGAGTCAGAACTGACTCAGCAGTACTTAACAACTACAACAACAATAGGCAAGATATTGAATGATGCAGAAAGCATCAAAAGAAGATGGAAGGAATACACAGAATCACCTTACCAAACCATTTCAAGAGATGGCATATGATCAAGAGCTGGAGGTACGGAAAGAAGAATTCCAAGATCTACTGAGGGCGTTAGCAAAGGCTAAGGCTCTGGAAAGTGATAGAATACAAATTGAAATCTTTTAACAAATTGATGCAGCACTGGAGGATTCACTATGCCAAGAAATTTGGAAGACAGCTACCTGGCCAACTGATTGGAAGAGATCCATATTTGTTCCCATTCCAAAATGAAGTGACATACTGGGGTGTGGAATCATTGAACAATATTATTAATACATATGCAAGTAAAATTTTGCTAAAGTAATTTTTTAAATGGCTGCTATAGTGCATTGATGGGGGACTGCCAGAGGTTCAAGCCAGGTTTAGATGAAGATGTGGAACTAGGGATATCATTTCTGATGTCAGATGGATCTTGGTTAAAAGTAGAGAAGACCAGTGCTTTACTGACTGTGTGAAGGCTTTTCAGTGTGTGGATCACGACAAGCTTTGTATTATATTTCAGAGAACAAGTATTCCGGAACATTTAATTGTGTTTATGAGGAACCTGTATCTAGACCAAGAGGTAATCATTTGAATAGAACAAGAAGACGCTGAATGGTTTTAAATTAGAAAATGTGTGTGTGCCAGGATTATATTCTTTCACCATATTTATTCAATCTATGCACTGATCAAATAATCTGAGAAACTAGTTATTTGGAGAAGAACATGTCATCAGGATTGGAGGAAGACTCATCAGCAACCTGCGATATGCCGATGATGATGCAACCTTGCTTGCTGAAAGTGAAGAGGACTTAAAATACTTACTGATGAAGATCAAAGTCCACAACCTCCAGTATGAGTTGTACCTCAATGCAAAGAAAAGAAAATTCTTTACCACTGGAACAATAAATAATATCATGATAAATGGAGAATAGACAAGTTGTAAAGGACTTCATTTTGCTTGGATCCACTATCAACACTCCTGGAAGCAGCAGTCAAGAAATCAGATGATGTATTTTATTAGGCAATTCTGTTTAAGAAGACCTTTTTAAAGTATATACGAGTACAGATACCAATTTGTGACACTAAGGTGTCCCTGACCCAAGCTGCTATTTTCAATAACCTCATATGAATGTGAAAATTGGACAGTGAATAAGGAAGACCATTAAAGAATTAACGAACTTGAGTTATGGTTTTGGAGAAGAATATTAAAAGTATTATGAACTGCTAGAAAAACAAGCAAATCTGTGTTGGAAGAAGTACAGTGAGAATACTCCTTAGATACCAGGATGGCAAAACTTCATCTCTCATACTTCAGACATATTATCAGGAGTGACCAGTCCCTGGAGAAAGAAAGACATTATGCTAGGTAAAGTAGACCCCAATGAGATGGATAGACACAGCGGAAGGCCCCCAATGAGATGGATAGACACAGTGGCAGTAGCAATGGGCTCAAGCTTAGCAACAATTGTGAGGAAGGCACAGGACCAGGCAGTGTTTTGTTCTGTTGTGCATAAGGTCGTTATGAGTCAGAACCAATTCCATGGCATCTAATAATTACAACAACAATAGTCTGAGGGTTAAATATCTGAATATGTGGGTCACATCAGGCATATAATCGGTATACAATAACATTTAAAATTAATATTTAATTGTTTTGAACTTGAGAAGCTAGATAAGAAGCTGTTCAGGGGTGGTTGTTGTTGTTAAGCACCATCTAGTCGGTTCTGACTCATAGCCACACTATGCACATAAGGGTTTCCGAGGAAGGGCTCACTGGTTTGAACCACTGACATTACAGTTAGCAGTCCAGTGTTTATCCTACAGTGCCACACCAGGACTCTGTTCTAATGAGCTTATGTTAATGGAGGAAACACAATGAACTTATGTTAATGGGAGAAAGACAATTTAGAAAAGGAGTTCTAGGATTGTTGAATAAGTCAAATAAACACACAATTATACATGTGGAAATTGCTGAATTGCTGTATGTTTGCTGCATACATTTCCAACAGTAATACTAGAAAAAAGTTTTTAAAAAAGCAATAAAATTGCTTTTTTGGTTTATAACTGATCCAGGCAGTTCACATAAGTATATTTTATCTCACTTCCTGGATTCTGAGCTGTAGTAATATATTACTTCCCTTTCTGTTCTTCCATTCCACACCTAAATTAAAAATTTCATGTTTAATTTTGTGTCACCAGCAGAGACTAGAAAGCTGCCATATGCATAAAGTAGGAACTAAATGCATCATTATTGATTTGTCTTCATGTAAACTGTGGGAACCATTCTAACTGCAACATCTTCCTTGCCTTTTCAGAGATACTGGGATTTCTACCACTCTCTCTTCATGGTGTGCAGTAACTCTCCAAGGACTCTCATGCATTTATCAAGATGTGCCATTCGAAGAATGTTGCACACCAGATGCCACAGAGCAATTCCTTTGCTTTCCCTTCCATTGTCATTGAAAAAGTACTTGCTTTTAGAGCCCGAGGGAATCGTTTATTAAGCCTTATGAGACAGAAATTCCCAGTCCTAGATATTTAAGTGGACTCACTGGGTAGACACAGTTTGCATAAATAAAATGGTACTTAGGTTGATTATATCACTTCAGGGATTTCAAAACACTTTACAAATACTATCTCATTAATCCTGGGGCATTGTGGTGAGGAGATACAAAAAAGATGTAAAGTTAAGGAATTTTCAAAGACAAGAAAGGATCCAGAAGGTACAACAATCACAATAATAACTGATATTTATAGTGTTTGAAGTAGGTGCGGGAGAAAGTTAAGACTTTCTGTTCTCACAAAGATTTAGAGCTCCGGAAACCCTATACAGGGTTACTAGGAGTCTGAGCCTAATCGAAGGCACTTAACAACTAGGTGCCTGATAGATTTTTATAATATTTTCATATATTACCTTATTTGACATGGGACCCAGATTTTATTACAACCAATCTTAATCTCTACCTTTTCAGTAATAAGTTTACATTACCATTCAGTTTGCAAAATAGCAGGCTTTGTGATCGGTGATGGCACTAGGGTTGGTGTCACCCAGTGCACTAACTCATGGTAGCACCTTCTCTTGTACCAGACCATACAGAATCCTTAGTCATGTTAATTATCAATTTTAATCATAGAGCAATATGCAGTAAACATAGTTGAAAATTGCTTAAATGCAATATTTTTTAGATTATACGAATACTAAAAACAAGATTGTTTTGTAAAATCTTCCAACATTGAATTACAGTACTATTTGTTACAACATTACTAATAACTGAGTAGAAGCCTGTTTTGAGTTTTCTCTTTCTTTCCCTTTACGACTACTTCATTTTCAAAAAAAGTCATTTAACACGAAAACACGTAGCAAAATCAGCAACTATAAAAACACTGGAAGCACGAAAACAATAGTGCATGCTTGTAGTGTGTATAGATGAAACCACGTGATTTGAAGCAAGAAGTAAAGTCATTCTAAGGGAATAATAACGCCAACCCTAAAAAATAACAACAACAACAACCAGAGAGTATTAGAAATTTCAAAAGCAAATCAGCAATGAAGTTTAAGTCTTACAGGTATAGTGATACATGTAAACTAGGATTACAAAAAATGTTTTTGTTGGTACAACTAACTACAGGGATATTTTAATAAAAATTAATACATTTCTGCTGAATCAGAACACAAAAATTTTATAGATAGTCGTTTTGGTGTCCTGCCCCCTGGCAGTATTGCTTGATGCTGTCTAAACCTCCTGCACTCCTCTAGTGATGTACTGATTGTGACTTAAACTCGTAAATTCCCTGCCTTTCCCACTTACTAGTAAGCTTGCTAGTCACACAAACCCAAAGCTTGTTAACTTATTTTAGTGAACAGCGAGAGTCAAAAGAAGGAGATTTTCAGGTTAAATTTGAATTTAAAGAGAAAGACCAGTCCCCTGTATATCCAAAAATAGACATTTCAGTACACACTCATTGAGCCAGAGACTGGAGATGCAAAGAGGAGTCCTCTGTAACTCCTGCCCTCCAGGAACTCACCATATAGCAGAGGATCCAGACACACAAGCAGGTTACTTCAATGTTAAAGGACAGGGGCGAAAGTACAGGAGCAGACTCCTTAGCGCTTGGTTTTACAAAATCATGTTTGAGATGAAGTGCTATATATTTTTTCTTTTCAACATGAAAATGAAGGGTGAGGAGAATGTGTCAAGTAGAGGGGTCTACTGCCACTTTTACTGTAATTGTGTTGATGCTACGTTTCCCTCAAAATCTAGGTACCGGTTTTTTGTTTTGTTTTGTTTTTAGTAGTTCCTGCTTAGTGATTCTCCAGAGAGCCCTGGGTATACAACAGTTAAGTGTTTGGCTTCTAACTGAGAGGTTGGCAGTTTGAATCCACCCAGTGGCTCTGAGAGAGAAAGATGTGACAATCTGTTTTCATAAAGATTGCAGCCAAAAAAACAAAAAACCATACACACACAACAAAACCAAACAAATCCCTAGGGCAATGCTATGCTGTCACATGCGGTCACTATAAGTCAGAATTAACTCGGCAGCATCCAACATTAGCAGCAGTAATAACAATGTTTCCTAGGTGTGGCGCTGTGGGCTAATGTGTCAGACTGCAAAGTCATTTCAACCACAAGGTCGGTGGTTCAAGCTCACCAGCTGCTCCTTGGAAACCCTATACAGGGTCGCTATGGGTCGGAATCGACTCCACGTCACTTAACAAAAACAACAAGACTACTTGAGAAAAATACTGAACATTTAACGGTCCCCACTTATGTGACAAATAAGTTTAAGTAAACGTGTGAAAGAAAGTGAAATCAAACATGTAATCTGATTCCTTTGGCCTTTTTATGTAACAGACTGTCACTTCAGAGCATAGTATTTCAGGAATACTGAACTTTGCTAGAGTTGACTGGCTACAGGAAGAAACTTGAAAAACTTTGAAAATGCTAAAAAGTTTGAGAGACTGTGAAAATTAAGTGTGTTAATCAGGTTTGCTATTTAGTGTTTTGCGGAAAGAGAAACATAGAAACAAGCTTGCTTTTCCTTTTTATTCCTGCTAATCACTTACAGATAAGCATATTCCTCTTGTCATTGCCTTTACATAAGGCAAAAATAATTACAAACAAATCCATTTGCCAGTTATGAGCAGGTTTCTTTTCCATGTGTGTTTCTCCATCTTTAATTTTGGATGCTTGACTTTTGAATAGAGTAGAGAACATGTGAAATATTCCAATAACCTACCACTTAAACTGTGTTTCTAAGTAAATTCTGGCTTACCCTTGGTGATTTTGAGGAAAAATCAGGTGGTCACAATGATCTTTCTGGCTTATACATAAATTTTTCTCAAGCATTTTGGGGGAAATCTTTTGTATTTAAACAAGATCTATACTATGGAACAGAATGCTGAATTTGTAAGAATTATTAATATAAAGCATGATTCTTCCAAAAAAAGAGTGCTTGCTGCAAGCTGTGTTAGAGCATGTTCTAGATCATAGAGAGATGCAAGCTGCCCTCCAAAATTTCTCTGGAAAATCCAATATGCATTGATTTGGCACAAGCAAAATTGATGCTGAGGACATAGGAAGAGGGTACTCTTTGCATGGGGAAATGAAACTTTCTCAGTTTGCTTGTTTCTACTTAAATATTTTGTATTAATCTAGTTTATAATGATTTTGAATTGTTTATTCATGGAGTTAAAGTTGTTATTCCTTACCTTTGAACCTTTATCTAGAGGGCTTACAAAAAAGCTGTTCTGTTTCCTTTCATGTTTGTGAATTGTTTCTTAACCAATAAAACTATTTTACTTCACCCAACATTGACTATTCAGCAATTATGGCTGAAACATAAATAAATCTTAGGTTATGACTGTAGGAACTTGAATGGTTTAGTAATAATGAAGAAACTGCACTGAGTCATTCTCCTCCTCCTATCACCATTTCCATCTTCCTGGGTTTATTTATTTCCTTGCACTCTCACCTTCTACTCAATGCTGCACAATGTTGTTGTTGTTGTTAAGTGCTGGCCAGTCAGTTCCAACTCATAGTGACCCTGTATAGGATTTCTGAGGAATGACTGTTGAGTTTGAACAGCCAACCTTATGGTTCAAACCCACCTTACAATCCAGTGCATTAACCCACAGCGCCACACCAGGACTCCTGCCACACAACAGCCAGAGAAAATGTTGTTCCACTCATGCTGCATTTGTTGCTTTGGGGAAATGCCTTATGTAAACACATGTTGAATGGCCTGAAAAAAAATTTTTTTTTCATTCTTCTGTGAATTACATGTAAGGAAGGATTTTTATCCTTCCATTCTGAATCCAGAAGCTTCTGGTAGAGAAAACAGTGACATAAACCTAATTATAGGGATGAGAAAGGTAACATATTGTTTGCAATAGATTATCAATGTTGGTAAAAGCAGCTGAACCTTTGGTGTGTTTTTACTCACTTGATTGCTGGTCAGAACTCATCAGTTCTAAGTTGACACACCTGCAAAACTAAAAGAAGAAAAGAAAAAAAGTCCTACTATTCACCCATTCTATTTGAAATGCAAACACCATAGTTGGTAAATATAAAGAATTAATTGCCATTTTATTAGTATAAGCAAGAATGTTTTAAAAGAATTTCTAAGAATATTTTTAAAGTTTAGAATAAGGAGGAAGACAGCCAGATAACAGAGTAGACAGAAAGTCTGTACAGACCCTCTCCAACAAAGATAAGGAAAATCAAAGGAAACAGATGATAGTTCTGGAACCCTGAATATCACATGAAGGGACAGAAAAGTGGACTGAATGTTTACTAGGACAGAAAGCTGAAAGACATGCAAAAAAAGGAGACAGATTGCTGATTTGTGCTGGCCAACCAGACGCAACTGAGCATCTTACGTTTTTGTTAACAGTATCAGAGATAAGATAGCATATTAACTTTGCAACACATACTGGTGACTTGCAGAGATAAAGGTATGATTTTTCATTGCTCTCCTCCCTCTCCTGGTGACCAGAGCATTGGCCAATCCCAAGCCACGTATGCTTCCAGTGAAGCTCCCGCTCTCCCTGGGTCGGAGTTACAGGGAGGTGAGCAACACAGTTGTGGGCCCCATCAAAGTAGGTGGGGAGCTATCCGCATGAACCCCAGCAACTGAAAACTGGGGGACAGAGATCTAATTAATCTTTAGTCATCCCCATTGAGCCTGGGTGAGCCCTGCTCCAAACCTGCAGAGCCAGCCCAGGTCAGTACTGGACTAGACCTAACTAGGAGAAGCTGAGGGAGGGTGAGGGGAAGGAAAAAGGACACAGGTCATCTTTGCCAACCAGACAGGGTGTGACCATCTTGAACTTTGCCAGACAGTTGTGAAGGCAAGAAGGTGAGTGGTGACCTTCTTGTTATTGGTGAGAGAAATGTACAAAGTTTATCTTGTACCCCACATTATCCTGGTGACCAGAGGCATGGCCAGTCTGTACCTGCATACTCTCCCAAAGAAGCTCCTGCTCTTAGGGCTGTTGAATGCACATCAGAGGAATCAGGTGTGGTCTGCTTCAGACCTGCAGCGCTGATTCTGGTCAACCATGGACTCGCAGGACCTGTCACCCTTGACTGCCTTCTGGGACAGAAATATCCTAATCCCCCAGCAGCTTTGGCTCTACTTGAACGACTTCTGGATTGGGTGCCCAGAACAGGTGACACAGCTCTACAGCAGTTCTATCTAAGGTTGGAGCACCACTGTCTCACCCCATGCCCATCCATCACATGAGGTCCTTAGTTGGCAGGTATTCCAGAACTTTCTCCTCTCTGGGGTTGGCACCCTTTTAATTTTTTTTCCCTTTTGTTGCTTTTGTTTGTTTATTCTTTCTTCCCCTTCTTCTTCTCTTTACTTAATCTTGCATTTTATCCTAGCCCAGGACCAGGCAGTGTTTTGTTCTGTTGTACATAGGGTCACTATGAGTCAGTACCGACTCGGCTCCTAACTACAGCAACAACAACAAACCTTTACTTTCATGTTTTCTTCTTTTTTCTGCCTTACTTTCCTAACTGCTGCTACTCCTTTCCTTCTTCATCTTTTCTCTTGATTTTATTTTATTGTTTTCTGATCTCTTGCTCTTTTACTCATCCACTTCCCTAATTGTGTTTCCTTATGTTTTTAATTTTCACTTTTATTTTTTTCCTGTGGTTTAAAATTCCCCCCATCCCTATTTTCTCATTCTTTTACTAGCTGTTGCCTGATTTTTTAAAAAATTGACTATTTACTTTTTTCACTGTTGTTTGCTTGTTTGTTTCCCTTCTCTCTTGTGTATGCATTTTTTCTTCTTGCCTCACCCAACAAGGGACAATAATTGTGCCTATATAGCCCAGCCACAATTGTACCCTCTAGAACTCCAACCACCAGGCAGAAGCCAATGCCGGCTGCTTGGCACCTGCTCAATGATAATAACCAACATCATCAGCCAAAGCATCCTAACATGAACGGTCAACTGGCAACAGTGCACATACTTCCATCCTCTAATCATACCCTCCAGGAGGCAATTGGTGACTGCCTAAGAATACACCAACATACTATCATCAGTTTAATATAAATAGAACACCACAATGATGTCTTAAAAACAACAGAGTATTTCTGTCCACACTAAGCAACAAGACAGAGTAGCTCAAACAAGTGATCAAGAGCTAGAAAGTATTTTTGAGGGGGGAGAAAACATTGAAACTACCTGAAAAAGAATTCAAGAGAATGATATTTGGTTACCTCCAAAGACTCACAGAAAGATCAAGGAAAACAAGAACGAATTCAGGAAAACAAGATATACAAGCCATGACACAAGTAGATATATGCATACTGATGTTCATCATGGCACTATTCACAATAGTAAAAAGATAGAGACAGCCTAAATGTCCATTAATTGAAGAATGTATGAAAAAAACTTTGGTACATACACACAAAGAATTACTATGTAATGTTGAAGAATAATAATGAATCTGCAAAGCACCTCCTAACATGGATGTACCTGGAGAACGTTATGCTGACTGTTGTTGTTAAGTGCCATCAGATCAGTTACGAATCATAGCAACCCTATAGAGGGTTGCTAAAGAGTGGCTAGTGGGTCTGAAGCACTGACCTTGTGGCTCAAACCGACCTTGCAGTCCAGAGCATTATCCATACAAAAAAAGGACAAATATTGTATGAGACCACTATAGTAAAAACTCAAAAAAAGATTTTCATGCTAAAAGAAACATTCTTTGATGGTTTCCAGGGGTGGAGCAAAGTTAGAGTAATTCACTGGATAGAGGGTAGACACTAGCTAAGGTTAGCTCAGGTGATGGGGAGGGCAATATATAAGAAGAAGGATGTTGACAGAAGAATGATGAAGTCATAAAGAAAGATATGCAAGTGTTAAAGAGAATAGAGGAAATTAATGATATATGTACAACCTTGGAACTCCAGTGTTCTGACTGTAGATACATAGACAGAGACACAGGCTGAATGGATATGGAAGGCAGAGTGGGAGTATACCCACATTCATAGGTGCAAATACACTATGAGTATGGTGGAGCAAAATTATGAAAACTAATGAATTACTATTAAACGTCATAAGTCAATGAGTTCCTGGGCCTGGAAGCTCAGGACCATAATCTAAGGGACACTATGGTCAAATGGCACAATAGAGTCCACACAGACAATATTCTATATCCTACTTTGGTGAATAATGGCTGAGATCTTAAAAGCTCATGAGTAGCCATCTAAGATTCAAACCATAGTCTCTCCATGAGTGGAAGAAAGAAGAGTGATGAAAGTTGAAGATGCTTGGATTCAGCTATTCCAATGGACCAATGGACCAATGGAATAGGTGAACATCAGTCGCCATGACTCTGAGACTATAAGAAGTAGATGTTGCTTGACTACCACTATCAACTGATCTGAAATGGAAGGTTCCAGAGAGAGTGAGAAAAAAATGAGGAACAAAGCTGAAACTTGTTAAAAAAGAAGAAAGAAAGAAAAGAAAAAGAAAGGACTTTGTGGTCTAAGAGAGACTGGAGAAACCTGAGACTATGGCCCTTGGCCACCCTTCAGGTCTGGAATGGAAGTCACCTTTGTGGCCCAATTTTCAGCCAAGCAGTAAATAGGCATATGGGGATATGGGGGCAGGGGAAAAACAACACTATTATGGAATATGTTCATCATGGAATGGTCACTCATTAAAAATTAAAAGGTTAGCATTCACCTAAGGACTAAGTTGAGAAAGATTGTAGGATGGAAATAGGAACCATAGGAAGGAAGTAGAATAACTGTTGTTGCATGGAGAGGATTTTGCATTCATTGAGATGAAACAAAGTGGATTATTTATTGAATGTAAAACTGATGATTTTTCTCTGTAAAATCACTCAATTCACAATAAAATGTTACAAAAAGTTTTTTTTTTAAAAAAAACAATACTATGTTATTATGTCAATGATTCATGTATTGGGGAAACACATATTTTCCAAAAATTGTGGCAGCTTTGGAGTTAATACAGTCAGCCGGGTATGAAAAGAGTTAAGAAGTTTTAACTGTTTTTTCAGAGGTTCATTAGAATGTCTTTCAAAATCTATTCTTCTCTGACATGTTTACTTGCTTTAGACAAATTTTGCAGTTTCCAGGGAAAGAGAGAAGGCTCATGCTTATTGATAGAAGGCAGATAACCAGGTGTCTGCCTGTCTGGATTGTATGAGTTAAAGAGCAGAAACTGTTGATTATACATGAAATCCACAAAAGCAAGTTAATTGATATTTCTAAAAATTAGGTTTCTTATCCTCTTAAACTTTTGCCCTGTGAAACCAGGTAGTAGTCAAATTCTTCCAGCATGATATAAGGGAACCCATGTTGGTTTCAGCTTCCACCGCCACATTTTCCACCTTTTGATCAGCTTTCACTAGGAGGTACTGATCACCTACAAGTGTAGTACTTTTATTTTTTTACTGCCAGGACTTTTATGTTTCGGTTACTCTGTTGCTTACTTTATTTTAGTTGTCACTTTACTTTGCATTTATTTTCTTCACCTTGCCATGATTTTTGGTTTCAGCTTCAGGGTGATTTCATTTTGGATTTTTATTATTAGAAGTTTAGGTCAAACTTGAGAAACTCCTTAATGAGTCTGAAGAACATTAACTATTAACTACATATCAAAGGACAAAGAATTACACATGATTACTATGCTTTTCTGAAAAGAATGAGTGGTGAGCAGTTTATCTGCAAGGTAAGTAGGTTTGGTTATACAATATTCGATAGAAATATGGTAGTTTATCAGCAAAAAAAAAAAAAAAGCATTTTGTAGCTATAAAGATAGATAAAAAAAGATGAATAGAGGTTGGCCAAGACAAATTAATGGTATTTCATTATTCATACCAAGAACCAAACCAATTAAGATTGAAGATGTCAAGAATTTCATTTTACTTGGGTCAATCAGCACTCTTGGAAGGAGCACTCAAGACATCACATTGCATTGAGTAAATCTACTATAAAACATTAAAGATCAAAGAAGTCACATTGTACTTGACGCAAGTCATCGTGTTTCTAATCACCTTATAAGCATGTGAAAGTTTGATAATGAGCAAGGAAGACCAGAGAAGAATTGATGAATTTCAATTATGTTGTTGGCCAAGATTATTAAACATGCCACTGACTGACAGAAGAATGAACAAATCTGACTTGGAGGAAGTACAATCAGAATTTCATCTCGTATAATTTGAATATACTATCAGAGGGTTCAGTCTTTGGAGAAAGACATCATGCTTAGTACAATAGAGGGTCAGCGAAAAAAGGAAAACCCTCAAGGAGATTGATTGACTCAGTGGCTGCAACATTGGGCTCAAAAGTAGCAATGCCAGTGAGAATGGGTGCAAAACCAGACACAGTTTTGTACTGTTGTACATAAGGTTTGTTATGAGTCAGAGCAAACTCGACTACACCTAAGAGCAACAATAGTGAAGAATATAAACATTAAAATGTGCAGTAGTAAGAATATTGAGGCTCATTCGATTTTGAAGAACTACTCTTATTCTAGTCATTGCGGTATAAATTTCTTAGGGTCCACAGTTGAAATAATTTGAAACCCTCCTAAATATGTTTAGTTAGAACTTGGGCTATGTGCCATAACAATTTCTAATCTGAGTTGAGAAACAAAAAAAGAAGTTAAATGATTATATCATTGAAACACAAATCTGAACTGGCAAGCTCTTAAAAAGGGGAGTAGGTAAATCAGGTATCATTTGACATTAGGTCCAGCTCAATCCTATAGTACATGTACTAATCTACCCAAATGGGAGCTAAGGCCAAAAGCTAAAATCAAATAAATAATATGGGCTGCTGCATATAGCAATTATTATAGTTTACTCAGTCTTATGTTGCTAATTCTGGTTCCATGAAATTCTGGAAAACATCATTATGTTCTGAAAATCTGACACAGTTTAATAATATCAATCCACCACTCGTCTGGCAGTTTGTCATACTGTGGTGGCTTGTGAGTTGCTGTGATTCTAAAAGCTATGCCACTTGTAGTTTAAATACCAGCAGGGTCACCCTTTGTAGACAGGTTTCAGATGAGGTTCCAGACGAAGACAGACTAAGAAGAAAGAGTGACGAACTACTTCCCAATATTTAGTCACTGAAAACCTTTTGAATAGCAGAGGAACACTGTCAGATATAGTGCTGGAAAATGAACCCCTCGAGTTGGAAGGCACTCAAAATGTGACTGGGGAAGAGCTGCCACCTCAAAGTAGAGTTGACCATGAGACAAGAATGGAGTAAAGCCCGTGGGAGAAAAGCCCGTGGGGACCTTCATTTGCTGATGGAGCGCAACTCAAAATGAAGAAAACCAGCTGTAAACATCCACTGAAAAACGGAACATGGAATGTACGAAGTATGAATCTGGGAAAATTGGAAGTTGTCAAAAATGAAATGGAACACATAAACATCGATATCTTAGGCATTAGTAAGCTGAAATTGACTAGTATTGGCCATTTTGAATCTGATGACCACATGGTTTACTATGCCAGAAATGTCAAATTGAAGAGGAATGGTGTTACATTCATTGCAAAAAAGAACATATCCAGATCACTCATGAGGTACAACACTATCTGTGACAGGATAATATCCATGCGCCTACAGGGAAGCCCAGTTAATACCACTATTATTCAGATTTATGCACCAACCACTAAAGCCAGTGAGGATGAAATAGATGAATTCTACCAACTTCTTCAATCTGAAATTGAACAACATGCAATCAAGATGTATTGATTATTACTGGTGATTGGAATGCAAAGATTGGGAGAAAAGAGGAAGGATCAGTAGTTGAAGAATATGGCCCTGGTGATAGAAATGATGCTGGAGAACGCATGATAGAATTCTGCAAAACCAATGATTTGTTCATTTCAAATACATTCTTTAGACAGCATAAGAGATGACTATACACATGGACCTCACCATGTGTAGATGGATTATGTAGAAATCCAATTGACTACATCTGTGGAAATGATGCCAAAACAAGGCCAGGGGCAGACTGTGGAACAGACCATCAATTACTCATATGCAAATTCAAACTGAAGCTGAAAAAAATGAAAATAAGTCCATGAGAGCCAAAATATGACCTTGAATATATCCCACCTGAATTTAGAGATCATCTGAAGAACAGATTTGATACATTAAACACTAAAGCCTGAAGATCAGAAGAGTGTGGGATGACATCAAGAACATCATACATGAAAAAAGCAAAAAGTCATTGAGAAGACAAGAAAGAAGAAAAAGGTCAAAATGGATCTCAGAAGAGACACTGAAACTTGCTTTCCAGCGTAGAGATGCTAAAGCAAATGGAAGAAATGAGGAGGTACAAGAACTAAGCAGAAAATTTCAAAGATCAGCTTGAGAAGATAAAGCCAAATATTACAACAAAATGTGCAAAGATCTGGAATCACAAAACCAAAAAGGAAGAACACGCTCAGCATTTCTCAAGCTGGGGGAACTGAAGAAAAAATTCCAGCCTCAACTATCATTATTGAAAGATTCTCTGGGCAAATTATTGAATGATGCAGAAAGCATCGAGAGAAGATGGAAGGAATACACAGAGTCACTGTACCAAAAGGAAATGGTTAATGTTCAACCATTTCAAGAGGTAGTATATGATCAAGAGCCAACGATACTGAAGGAGGAAGTCCAAGCTGCATTGAAGGAATTGGCAAAGAACAAGGCAGCAGGAATTGATGGAATAAAAATTGAAATCTTTCAAGAAAGTGAGGCAGCATGGGAGGCACTGACTCATCTATGCCAAGAAATTTGGGAGACAACTATCTGGCCAACTGATTGGAAGAGATCCATAATTGTGCCCATTCCAAAGAGAGGTGACCCAATGGAATGCAGAAATAATTGGACAATCTCTTTGATATCCCATACAAGTGAAGTTTTACTCAAGGAAATACAGAAATGGCTGCAAGCGTACATTGACAGAGAACTTCCAGAGGTTCAAGATGGATTCAGAAGAGGCCATGGAATGAGGGATACCATTACTGATGTCCATTGGATCTTGGCTGAAAGGAGAGAATATCAGAAAGATGTTTACCTGTGCTTTATTGACTACGCAAAGGCTTTTGATTATGTGGATCATGACAAGCTACGGACAACATTGCGAAGTATTCCAGAACACTTAATTGTGTTCATGAGGAATCTGTACCTGGACCAAGAGACAGTTGTTTGAACAGAATATTGGAACGCTGAATAGTTTAAAATTAAGAAAGGTGTGTGACAGGGTTGTATTCTTTTACAATACTTATTCAATCTGTATATTGAGCAAATAATCTGAGAAGCTGGGTTATATGAAGAAAAACTTGGTGTCAAGATTGGAGGAAGATTCATTAACAACCTGTGATATGCAGATGATATAACCTTGCTTGCTAATAGTGAAGAGGACTTAAAACATTTAATGATGAAATCAAAGAGCACAGCCTTCAGTATGGATTACATCTCAATGTAAAGAAAACAAAAATCCTTACCACTAGACTAATAAACAACATTCTTATCAATGGAGAAAAGATTGACGTTGTCAAGGACTTGATTCCTTTTGGATTAACTATCAACACTCATGGAAGCAGCAGTCAAGAAATCAAATGACATATTGCATTAGGCCAATCTGCTGCACAAGACCTTTTTAAAGTGTTCAAGAGCAAAGATGTTAGCTTGAGGACTAATGTGCGCCTTAACCAAGCCATGGTATTTTCAATAACCTCATATGCATTTGAAAGCTGGACAGTGAATAAGGAAGACCATAGAAGAATTCATGCTTCTGAGTTACAATATTGGAGGAGAATATTGAAAGTACCATGGGCTGCCAAAAGAACCAATAGACCATTTTGGAAGAAGTGCAGCCAGAGTGCTCCTTGGAGGCCAAGATGGCCAAACTTTGTCTCTCATACTTTGGACATATTGTCAGGGGGAACAGTCGCTGGAGAAGAATTTCATGTTTGGTAAGGTGGAGGGTCAAAGAAAAAGAGGAAGACACCCAACAAGATTGATTGGCCAAGTGGCAGCATCGATGGACTCAAGTGTGGCAACAGTAGTGAGGTTGGCCCAGGATTGGGCAGTGTTTGGTTCTGCTGTGCATAAGGTTGCTAACAACAACAACAACAACAACATTCAAAATAGCATAATCTTCTTCATAAATCTGATATATGCCATTTTTGTTCTAAAATTCTGGAAATGTGTTTTCAGTGAATCTATAAAGAAAACCTTATCTGCAAATGACTACTTAAAAATAATCATGCCTAACTTAAAATAATAATTATTAAGAGTGATAGGCCTGATGGGAATTAATTACAAAAGTAATGTAAAGACAAATAAAGTCAATAAAAAAAAAACTTTAGCTGAAAATAACTTGAAACATTATGATAAACATTTTAAAACAGCTTCATATATAACATCAATAATTCTGAGACATAATGCTAGATAGGATATACTGAAAATATTTCAAGATTCTCAAGTTTCTACATGTCTGAACAATAATAAAAATTCCTTAGGCAAGCAATGTTAATTCCTCAGTTAAAACCATAAGTTTTGATGATGCTAAATTCAACAAAAGTTGTAATCAATTCACAATTGAAATAATGAAATTATGATGGAATACCAATTGAAATCTTTTAATAAACTGATGGAGCATCAGAGTCACTCACTCATTTATACCAAGCAATTTGGAAGACAACTACTTGTTCAACTGATTGGGAGAGATCCACATTATGTGCCCATTTCAAGGAGAGGTGACCCAACCAACAGAATGTTGAAATCATTGGACAGTATCATAAACATCACATGCAAGTAAAATTTTGCGAAAGATAATTTGTAAATAGCTGCAACAGTACATTGATAGGAAAATGCCAGAGGTCCAAGCCAGATTCAGATGAGGACATGGAATGAGGGATATTGTTACCTACATTAAGTGGATCTTGGCTGAAAGCAAAAGATACCAGAAAGATGTTTACCTGTACTTTATTGACCATGCAATGGCTTTTAACTGTGTGGGCATGACAAACTATGGAAAATAGTGAGGAGAAGGAGTTTTCTGGAACACTTAATTGTGCTCCTGAGGAGTCTGAAAATAGACCTAGAGGCAGTCGTTTAAACAGAACAAGGAGACACTGAATGGTTTAAAATCAGAAAAGGTGTATACCATGATTATATTCTTCTTTCACCTACATATTACATATGTATGATGAGCAAATAATCTGAGAAGATGGATTATATGAAGAAGAATATGGCATCAGGATTGGAGGAAGACTCATCAACATGCAGAAGATACAACCTTGTTTGCTGAAAGTGAAGGGGACTTAAAATATTTACTGATGAAGATCAAAGCCTTCAGTATGGGTTACACCTCAATGTAAAACAAACAAAAATACTCACTACTAGAACAATAAATAACATCATGATAAAAGATTGAAGTTGTCAAAGGCTTCATTTTGCTTGGATCCACTATCAACACTCAGAGAAGCAGCAGTCAAGAAATTAAACATCATATTGCGTTAGGAAACTCTGCCTTACACAATTTCTTTAAAGTGTTCACGAGCAAAGATTCCAGTTTGAGGAATAAGGTACTCCTGACCCAGACATGGTATTTTCAATAACCTCATATGTTTATGTAAATTGCACGATGAACAAGGAAGACTGTAGAATAATTGGTACATTTGAGTTATGGTGTTGGAGAAGAATATTAAAAGTATCATTCACTGCTAGAAAACCACACAAATCGATGTTAGAAGTGCAGTCAGAATGCTCCTTAGAAGTCACAATTTCAAGACTTAATTTCTCATACTTTGAATATATATTATCAAGAGGGGCCTATCCCTGGAATAGGACACCATACTTGGTAATGTAGACGGTCAGTGAGGAAGAGGAAAACTCCTTATGAGATGCACTGGCACAATGGCAGTAGCAATGGACTCAAGGTTAACAATGATTGTGAGGATTGCCCAGGATTAGACAGTGTTTCGTTCTGCTGTGCATAAGGTCACTATGGGTTGGAACTGACTTGATGGCACCAAACAATAACAACAATTATACGTTTGTTGTCTAATATCAGATAAACATTACTGACACAAGTTTTAGTTAAAAAATGTGTTACTTCTCTTGATTTGACAACACATTTCATGTAACTCATAACATATTGAATAAGCCCATTTTAGCACTTAAAACGAACAAATCTTTTGTGGTTTCCACAATGTCTCAAAGTTGTCAATAGTTTATCGTAGGTCAATGAGAAACAATTCTTGAGTGATTTAACCAAAGATCTTAAAGGTAAAAATCTTAGCTATTTCCAAAGTAATGCAGCTTGGATTTTGACTCAGTACATCATTGGGTCACATACGCTTTCAAGGTAGATTGCAGAAAGACTCAAGAAAAAAATAACTCTTCAGCCAAAGGGCATTTTTCTTATCTTAATAATGAAAAACTTAGTCATTTGCTTTATATCCTATTTGACATCGAAGCCCTTAAAAAGTCTCATAAATTAACCTACACTTTTAGCCACAGTAATTAAGAACTTGGACCATATAATATAAATTCTCTTTTAATTAACTTCTAACATTTCTTATCCTCATTGCATATTTCTTATTGAACAACTTTTATATGGTAGAAATGAACATACTTGACTTCCAGAGCAAGATGGCAGTGTAGGCAGACTTGACTTTCAGAGCAAGATGGCAGTGTAGGCAGATTTTCAGCAACAAAGACATGGGAAATTGAGTGAAACAAATACAGTTGGTATACTGGAACCCTGAACTTCAGAGGATAGGACAGACAGGTGGACTGAGGGCCAACTGGAAGAGGAAGTGGAACAGGAGCAGTAAGAGAGAAGAAAAATGGGCATACATGGATTGGCCTGGTGTGGCATGACCATTTTGAGTTTTTATGAGTACCTCTCCATACAACAACCTGCAGGCATAGGAAGAGTCTGGAGGTTGGCAGAAAGGGGGTGTAGTACTCTCTTGCTCCTGTGGTCTCCTGGTGAATGGTAGCATGACCAGTCCCTATCCTAGTCAACTCAGTAACCAGTGGTACCCCCTCCTGTGCAGCCTGTGTTCTGCTAGAGGTCAGATACTTGGCATAGCAATACTGCTTCAAGTGACACATGAACTCACCCTGAACTATGATACAAAAACAGTGAAGAGTGAACTCTACCACAACCACCAGGAGATGTTGTGAGTGCCTAAGAACACACCAAGATACAATTATCAATTAAATATGAATATGGCACCACAATTTCCTGGAGAAAACAATTTCAGCTTATGCAAATATACAAGACAGAATGCTTCAAGCAAGTGATCAAAATAAAGTCAGAAAATGCAATACTAGAAATGGTATTGGAACTACATGATAAGGAATTCAATTCACCTTAGGCTCCTTCAATGGATTGAGACAAAGATTGAGAAAACTGTAAATAAAATCAAGGAAAACACAAAATTGTAGAAGAATTCAGGCAACAAACTGACAAAATAAATGAAAAAACTGGAAACCATACAAAAATAGCAACTATAAAGCCAGAAGGTTAACACTAAGACTTCAGAAATAGATAATGCAATGAAAGAGCCAAGTAGCACAGTTGAATCAACAGAAATTTGAATTACTGAACTTGGAGGAAAAAATCTCTCAATATTGATCTGCTAGAGAATCAATCAAAAAAAGAACAAAAAAATATGAAGAAAGCCTAAGGTTTATGTAGGACATTATCAAGAAGGAAAACATCTGTGTGATTAAAATTGGAAAACAGGAAGAGGGGGAAAACAAACAAAGTAACAACACAAAACCCATAGAAAATATGTCCAAGAGTTGTTGGAAGAAACTTCCCTAACATCACGAAAAATGAGAAGATAGCCATTTAAGAAGTTGAATAAATTCCAACAGGATCCCAAAAGAAGACTACCAAGACATTACTAGAAAACTTTTTAAAACCAAAGATAAGGAAAGAATCCTGAGCACAGAGCAGGAAAATTGAAAAGTTTACCTACAAAGGAACTCTGATTTCTCAGCAGAAACCACGCAGGCAAGAAGACAATGGAACTATATATATAAAACTCTGAAAGAAAAAAAACAATTGTCAACTAAGAATCATATACCCTGAAAAAATGTACATCAAATATGATGGTGAAATTAGGTCATTTTCTAATAAACAGAAATGAAACGAATTTGTAAAAACCAGACAAACTTTACAAAACATACTAAAAGGAGTTCTTTGGACAGAACTCACAACAGCAGACAACAAACTGGGGCTAACATATATGATAATATCACCCAGAACTCAACCCAGACACAGAAGTGTTCAAAGTAAGTCACACCTACAAGACTGAAAATAGAGAACCATAAAGTAAAAAGAGGGAATAATAAGTCAGAGGACTTCCAAATGAAGAGGAAATCAAGTAGATTTCAAGAAAAAATAAAATAAATGAAAACAAACCTAACTGTAACTGTAAATCAGGTGCCCTGATGGTGAAGTGAGTTACACATTGGACTGCTAACCACAAGGTCAGCAGTTTGAATCTATCAGGCACACCATAGGAAAAATGTGACATATTCTGCTTCTGTGAAGATTTACAGCTGCAGAAATCCAGTACAGGGTCACTCTGAGTTGGAACCTACTTGATAGTTCACAGACATCCAGTAATCCTAAAAACTAGACCAAGCCTTACTCATAGCCCTAGCACAACCATTAACCCTAACACTAACCCTTGTCCTAACCATAAGTTTAATACTAAAAGAAGTCCTAAATTTAGCATAGACCTAATCCTAATCCACACTCTTTACTTCAATCTATCACCACCCCCTAAAATGACACATTTATTGCTAGACCAAAATATCTGTATATGCAAGAGTAAATAAAAAAGTGTTGCTAAAGAGTCATTTGTTGTTGTTGTTAAAGTGCCATTGAATTGGTTCCAATTCATAGCGACCCTATGTACGATAGAATAAAACACCACCCAATCCTGCTCCATCCTCACAATTACTGCTACACTTGAGCCCATTGTTGCTGCCATTGTGCCAATTCATCTCATTGGGGGTCTCCCTCTTTTATTCTGTTCCTCCACTTTACCAAGCATGATGTCCTTCTCTAAGGACTGGTCCCTTTTGATAACATATCCAAAGTATGAGACAAGGTCTGGCCATCTTGACTTCTAAGGAGTAGTCTGGTTGTACTTCTTCCAACACAGATTTGTTTGCTCTTCTGGCAGTCCATTGAACTTTAATATTCTTCTCCAACACCATAACTCAAATGCATCGATTCTTCTAAGGTCTTCTGTATCCATTGTTCAACTTTCACATGCATATGAGGCTATTGAAAATACCAGGACTTGGGTCAGGTGCACTTTAGTCCTCAAACTGGCATCTTTGTTCTTCAACACTTTAAAAGGATCTCTTGCAGCAGATTTGCCTAGTTGATGCATTGTTTCAAATTTTCTCAGTGTAACTACAGGAAACCCAACTCATAACACAAATGGAAGAAACAATTTCTCTGAAAGAGAATAAACAAAAACAAAACACAAATCTAAGACTTAGAACAAAACAAAACAAATACCTAGAAACTGCCAATCATGACTTTCTTAGATAAGACAGAAACTCAGACACAAAATGAGCTAGAAAAGCCACATAAATCCATCAGACTGTAATGCCAGCTCAAAACCTACGCTTATACCCAACACCACACAAGAAAAACATGAGGAACTCATATTTAAAAATTATATACAGCAATTTTTGGATTAAATTGACTATATTCAACAGAAAATCAAGTTCTAGATAAACTCATTAACTTGCCACTGTCTCAGATGGAGGGACTTTATTTTGATCCTTTGACTGAAGCTGAGCATTATCTCCTTAAAAAAAGAAAAGACAAAAGACAATGCAAGTGGAAACTCATTTTCCCAAAGTGATCATTTAACTTTTAAATTGTTTCAAGTCTATTCAGTTTCCTGTGTGTTTGAACATGAACACCAAACCAGCATCCTGGTAAGTGGGAAATCCAGGCTCATTATTCAAGAATGTCAAGAATATTATTCTCTTAGGTTAAAACTTTGGTTTCCCAGAGTCAAATAAAATTCCTTCTAGGGGTGTGCCCTGGACTTTTACCAGTGTTTGGTTTCACAGTGTGTGTTCTCTTCATGGGAGTTTTCTTGCAGCTGTGGGCAGCCCAGTGTTGTGGCCCACCTCATGTTCTATCTTAACCTTTCATGGGTGCTTTCTGACAATGGGTAGCACTATAAAGGCATCAAGGATATTTGATTATGCCCACATAGTTCTGTGGTTTAAAAAGACTATAAGATTGCTTCGCAACCATCATATGAAAGTGGGTTTCATTATTTCTGAACCTGATTCATTTGGCTAGAGACCTAATGTCTTATTCATATTTTAGACCTTAAATATACTTGTCTCTTCATTTGGAAAATACCCCAAAGTAGTCATTGATTTAACAAACTGTCCTAAGAGACCTTAAACAAAATTTCAAATACAGACAAGACCGAGGCCCATAGTTGTAGGTCATGTAGTGAGCCAGAGTTTCACTGAGAAAATCAGATGCTTTCCTGGATTTAGCTTCCTTGACACTGAGACTGTGCTATGATTCAGCCAACTCAGAATAAATCTTGAAGTTTCTACTACTCATCAGGACAACAGTTCCAAAGAAACAATTTGAAACACAATTGAAAAATAAATTTCAGGAGAGCTACTACATAAGGTATGAGCTTGGATTCCTAGAGAGCTGAGCAATCCTAAAACAAAGGAGCCCAATCAAGTCAAATTAATATAGAAGTTTGAAACTGGTAATTAATCTTGGGATCACAGAGGCTACCTAGGAAATCCCATTTATAATACCAGAAATAAAAAGTAATTTCTGATAATTGAAATAAAGTTAAAAATAACACTAGAGATTTATTATTCAATTAATAATTCAAAGATTGTGAAACACACAGCCCAAACCACCTATTCCAAAAAAATATATGGCACATTAACATTGTTGTTGTTGTTAAATGCCATTGAGTTGGTTCTGACTCATAGCGGAACATAGTGAGTTTGAACTGCTGATCTTGTGATTCAAACAGACCTGTGGTCCAGTGCTTTATCCCACGGCACCACACCAGGTTAATATAGTGAGAGGAGAATGGAGATAGTGTGAATCCAGTCACCTTTAGCTGTTTTCTTAGAAGTTCATTACAATGTCTTCCCAAATCTCTCTTCTCTAAAGTGCTTTAAGACAAAGGCTGTTAGATTTTTTTTTTTGTTGTTGTTGTTGTTTTGTTTTGTTTTTGGTAAGGGGAGAGTGGTGGGGAGATGATGATCTGTGCCTACTACTGCTGAGTGGAGTTAGATATCCAAGTGCCTGTCTGGACAACAGAGTTAAAGAGTAGTAATTGCTGAATGTATATATGTATACATAAACAAGCTAATTACCATTTCTAACAGTTAGATGCTTATCTTCTTAAACTTTCGCCATGTGAAACCAGGTAATAATCATGTTCTTACAACATGGCATAAGGGACTTCATGCTGGTTTTAGGTTCCACAACAACGGTCAGAAGTTAAGAGAACTTCTGGTACCTGTCTGTCCATCTGGTCCCTAAGTGGTGCAAGTAGCTTACAGTGCACTAGTAAGTTACATGCTGGTGGTTCAAACTTACCCAGAGACATTGTGAAATAAAGACCTGGTGATCTACTTCCATAAAGATTAGAGCCAAGAATACGCTGTTGGAACTGACTTAATGCCAACAGGTTTGATTTGCTTTGGTTTACCTGTCTGTCTGGAGTTATACCCTGACTTCCAATCTTATTTGATACATAACAGGGAACATGATACCCCCTGCTGCATATCCCAGTGTTCTTATCTGTAAACTGGGAATAATGATAGTACCTACTTAAGCACGTTTTTAAGGAGTTGTTTGGACTATTAAATTCTAAATATGTATAAAGCACACAAAACAGAGCATGACACTCAGTATCATAAACATTATTATTTAGGGATAGGAGTCCTGGTGTGGCGTTGTGGGCTAATGCGTCATACTGCAAAGTCATTTGAACTGCAAGATCAGTGTTCAAGCTCATCAGCTGCTCCTAGGAAACCCTATACAGGGCCGCTATGGGTTGGAATCGACTCAATGGCACTTAACAACAACAGCAACAACAACAACAGGATTCTACTAGTGAGATAATAGAAGAGGATTTCAAAAGTTTGTGGACAATGGAACTGAAAGAAAAGGGGATTTTCCCACGAACTTTTTGAAGCTCCCTTGTATTTATTTGGAGCAGATCTACCATGTAGGTGGTATGTGGTAGATTTCTGTTTATTTGAGAAATAAATGTTGAGCTAATGCTACATGCCAGGCACATTGCTGACAGCTAGAAAATCAGTGAAGGAATAACAAACCAGGTTCGTATTTTGGGGGTGGGAAAGAGTGTAAAAATAATTGATTTGGACAATTAGCCAACATATAGTAAAACAAATGCCTAACAGCTTGATTAACTTTTGAAATTTTGCCCTTTTGTGAATGCAGATACCAAGAATGAAATGACTCCTTTTAGTATATCATGAAGACTGTGGGGTCATTTGAATATTTATCATTTCGACAGAGAAGACTTATCAACTGTTTCCATCTTCATTGGGAGAAAGGGTTAGAAGAGATTAATTCTGTGGCAGAAGGAGTGTAGATTAGACACTGAGATTCCTAGCAGTGGGGGTTGTTACACATCCGATTGAGTGAACAGTAAGGGATGGAGAATTTTTTTCATTTACTCTCTCACAAGAATTTATTCACTATCACTACATACATTGACAGAGAACTTCCAGAGGTTCAAGATGGATTCAGAAGAGGCCGTGGAAAGAGGGATATCATTGCTGATGTCCAGTGGATCTTGGCTGAAAGCAGAGAATATCAGAAAGATGTTTACCTGTGCTTTATTGACTATGCAAAAGCTTTCTGTTGTATGTATCATGACAAGCTATGGACAACATTGCAAAGTATGAGTATTCCAGAACACTTAATAATGCTCATGAGGAATGTGTACATGGACCAAGAGGCAGTTGTTCGAACAGAACATGGGAACACTGAATTGTTTAAAATTAAGAAAGGTGTGCTACAAGGTTGTGTTCTTTCACCATACTTATTCAACCTGTATGCTGAGCAAATAGTACGAGAAGTTGGGTTCTATGAAGAAAAACGTGGCATCAGGATTGTGGAGGAAGACTCATTAACAACCTGCGATATGCAGATGATACAATCTTGCTTGCTGAAAATGAATAGGACTTAAAACATTTACGGATGAAGATCAAAGAGCACAGCCTTCAGTATGGATTACATCTCAATGTAAAGAAAACAAAAATCCTTACCACTGTACCAATAAAGAACAGTCTTATCAACCGAGAAAAGATTGAAGTTGTCAAGGACTTCATTCTTCTTGGATCAACTATCAACACTCATGGAAGCAGCAGTCAAGAAATCAAACAATGTATTGCATTAGGCAAATCTGCTGCACAAGACCTTTTTAAAGTGTTGAAGAGCAAAGATATCAGGTTGAGGACTAAGGTGCGCCTGACCCAAGCCATGGTATTTTCAATAACCTCATATGCATTTGAAAGCTGGACAGTGAATAAGGAAGACCATAGAAGAATTGATGCTTTTGAGTTATGGTGTTGGAGGAGAATATTGAAAGTGCCATGGGCTGCCAAAAGAACCAGTAGATCCATTTTGGAAGAAGTACAGCCAGAGTGCTCCTTGGAGGCCAGGATGGCCAAATTTTGTCTCTCATACTTTGGATAATGATTATAATACAAGTTTGTATTATCTGCATATCGCAGGTTGTTAATGAGTCTTCCTCCAATCCTGATGCCACGTTCTTCTTCATCTAACCCAACGTCTTGGATTACTTGCTCAACATACTGGTTGACATATTGTCAAGAGGGACCAGTTGCTGGAGAAGGATATCATGTTTGGTGAGGTGGAGGGTCAGAGAAAAAGAAGAAGACCTCCAATTAGATGGATTGGCCAAGTGGCAGCATCTATGGACTCAAGGGTGGCAACAGTAGTGAGGTTGACCCAGCATTGGGCAGTGTTTCGTTCTGCTGTGCTATAAGTCAGTACCAACTCGATGGCACCTAACAACAACAACAAAACATGTGTACTTCTGTTCTAAGAGTAGGAAGAAAAAATGGAGTGGTAACACCATGCCATTGCAAGATTTTCTTCTAGTAGCTCAATGGTTTTTGGTTTGTTTTATACTAAGAAATATGAATAAAAAATATGCGTGGGGCTTTTAACAAGAAATTACACCTGGGGACACCTGAGTCCATGGACAAGGACATAGCCATGGAGGGCTAGAACTGGCAGTGAAGCATGCACTGATATGAAATGAGGGGAGACACACAAGAGCACCCAAACTTGCAGATAGTACCCATTTGACCTAGCCTTAATGGTTTGATAAACAGAACTTGACTAGAGGAAGATAAAAAAAAACAAAAACAAAGAAAAACAAAAATCAATTTTGATAAAGGAAATGAGAGTAATTTGCAACAATTTGATGAACTTGACCTGTACTCATGGAAGTAGTAGCTGTAAATAACAACAGAGAGGGAAGAAGTCTTCACATCAAGTTTCAATGCTATCCCCTCTGTACACAGCAGAGATAGGGATGGGCAACTTAGACACCGGCTACCTAAAATGAGGGGGTGATAAAGGCATGAAGTGACTGGCTTACAAGGTTTCAAGAGGGAGTTTAGTTTAAGAGTGTGTGGGGGAAGAAAGAGTCCCCACTGAATAATTTCCATTTTGTCTAGATGAGTTTGGTTATAAGAGATGGGGATAAGATCCTTATGATTCAATAGTGAGTAATTGTTATCATGACTAATTGCGACTGTTACAATTGTTAAGTTACTTCTAACTTTTTTGTAACAAAAATTGGGGAGTAGTTAAGCTTACAGTCCAGAGGACCCTAGGACCATTAAGGGAGAAGAGCACAAGCAGAATGCAAGACCTTGTCCAGAAAAGCAGTGACACCAGAGATGGAGACAGAGATGGGGACATAGAGAGAGGGAGCAGCGGCCAAGAGGCAGACTAGCAGAATGTGCCCTTTGGTAGTGTAAATTATTATATATGCCTAAGTGTTTTTTTTTTTAAAAAAGAACTAAAATGAATAGAGAGAAATACTGTTAACTGATGGTACATGGAGGGGATTATAATCATTGTCATGAAACAAGGTGTATGATTTGTTGAATGTAAAACTGATGATCTGCCCTGTAAACTTTCACTAAATTCACAATAAAAACTTTTAAAAAAAGAAAAAAAATTACATATCTTTTAATTGAGGTTTTTTGGGTTTTTTTGGTCAGCCTGCCATATATTAGTTGACTAGAAATGATTTCTGAAACCTATGTTTCAGTGATAAATTGCTGTAGTCTAGGTTTAGTCACACTGTCACCAATGAGAGGCAATGAATGAAATATGTAAAAACAACATTCAGGAATCGCTTGCTATTTTTTCTTTAAAGCAACACTAAGTAGATTAAGTGTGCTTAAATTTCTTCTTCACTAATTGTTTTTTTGTTCTTTTTCAGATAGAGGTATGGCTTAATGATATTGGCAAATAATTATGCAAATATATGCTAATCCAACCAAGAAAATAAAATACGGATGCCACCTTGCACTTCCTAAATTAAAGACACCATGGATTAGTTTTCAGTGTTTATCAAGCAGAGAACAAAGGCCATTGTTGAGGCTCTGGTGCAAATCTATTCCAGTGAAGATTTTCCTTGTTTTTGTTGTCCCTCAAATATGATCTCCTTTTCTAATGATTGATTTAACTGATTATATGTCCAAACAAAGGGAATCAAAGTGTCTCCATCTTTGCTTTTCAGAAGCATCACAATTGTGTTTAGGATGATCTTAATATGATTGCCAACAAGCCAACTTTGACTTGTAGCAATCCCATAGGACAGAACTGAACTGTCCATTTTGTTGTAGTTGTTAGGTACCGACAAGTAGGCTTTGAATCATGGTGACCCTATGTACAACAGAACAGAGCACTGTTGACACTGCCGAGGTCTGTGTCAATCTCATAATCCTCGTTACAGCCCATCGCTGCTGCCACTGTGCCAGTCAGTTTCATTGGTGATCTTCCTCTTTTCCTGATCCTCCACTTTACCAAGCATGATGTCCTTCTCTAGAGACATCATGCTTGGTAAAGTCCTACACTTTAAAAAGGTCTTGTGCAGAAGATCTGCATACTACAATGTGTTGCTTGATTTTTATGACTGCTGTTTCCATGAGTGTTGATAGTTATTGTTGTTGTTGTTAGGTGCCATCAAGTCGGTACCGACCCATAGCTACCTTATGCACAGCAGAATGAAACACTGCCTGATCCTGGGCCAACCTCACTTGGAGGCCAAGATGGCCAAATTTTGTCTTTCATACTTTGGACATATTGTCAGGAGGGAGCAGTCACTGGAGAAGGATACCATGTTTGGTAAGGTGGAGGGTCAGAGAAAAAGAGGAAGACCCCCAGTGAGATGGATTGGCCAAGTGGCAGCATTGATGGACTCAAACGTGGCAACAGTAGTGAGGTTGACCCAGGATTGGTCAGTGTTTCGTTCTGCTGTTCATAAGGTCGCTATGGGTCGGTAACATTAGATGGCACCTAACAACAACAACAACAAATTCCTCTTATTTGTGCACTTGTTCAGTTTAAACAACTGCTTCTTGGTCTATGTACACGTATCTCATCAGCCCAATTCAGTGTTCCAGGATACTCATTCTTCATAATGTTTTCCATACCTTGTCATGACCTCTGGAAGTTCTCTGTTAATGTATGGTTACAGCCATTTTTGTATTATCTTTATCAAAATTTTACTTGCGTGTGATATTAATTATATTGTCAAATGGTTTAAAATTTGGCAAGGTGTGCACCAAGATTGTATACTTTCACCATACTAATTCAATCTGTATGGAGTTCTGGTGTGGTGCTATGAGTTAAAGTGCTGGATTGCAAGGTCAGTTTGAACCACAAGGTTGGTGGTTCAAGCTCATGAGCTGCTCCTCAGAAACCCTATACAGGATCGCTATGAGTTGGAACAGACTCAACAGCACTTAATAACAACAAATTCAATCTGTATGCTAAGCATATAATCAGAGAAGTTGGATTATATCAAGAAAAATGTGGCATCAGGATTGGAGTAAGATTCATTAACAACTTGGGATAAGCAAATGATACAGCCTTGCTTGAAAAAAGTGAAGAGGACTTAAAATATTTACTGATGAACATCAAGGAGCACAGCCTGCAGTATGCATTGCATCTCAACGTTAAAAAAAAAAAAAAAGTCCTCACAACTGGACCATAAACAACATCCATGTAAATGGAGAAAAGATTGATGTTGTCAAAGACTTCATTTTGCTCAGATCAACCAACCATGAACACTCATGGAAGCAGCAGTCAAGAGATCAAATGATGAATTGCATTAAGCAAATCTGCTGCACAAGACCTCTTTAAAGTGTGAAGAGCAAAGATGTCTATTTGAGGACTAAGGTGCTTCTGACCCAAGCCTTGGTATTGTCAATAGTCTCATAAGCATGTGAAAGTTAGATTGTGAATATGGAAGACCATAGAAGAATTGATACATTTGAGTTATGGTGTTGAAGGAAAATATTAAAAGCACCATCAACTGCCAAAAGAACAAACCAATCTGTGTTGGAGGAAGTATAGCCAGAATGCTGCTTGGAAGCCAGGATGGCCAGACTTTGTCTCTCATGCTTCAGACATATTATCAGGAGGGACCAGTCTCTGGAGAAGGATATCATGTTTAGTAAAGTGGAGGGTCGGAGAAAAAGAGGAAGAACCCCAATGAGATGGATTGGTACAGTTGCAGAAGCAATGGGTTCAAACATAGCAATGATTGTGAGGTTGGCATAGGACCAGACAGTGTTTCGTTCTGTTGTGTATAGTGTCACTATAAGTTGGTACTGACTTGATGGCACCTAATAGCAACAACAAAATTCCTCTACCAAGGCCACAGCTGCTGCCAGAAACACCTTCTCCCTGGGTTATAGTAACTGTTCTCTCCACCTTTTATTGTTTCTCTACTGTTGTCTTGGAGTCCTGGTGTGGTGCTCTGGGATAATGCACTGGACTGCAAGATAGGTTTGAACCACAAGGTCATAGGTTCAAATTCATCAGCTGCTCTTCAGAAATCCTATACAGGGCTGTTATAAGTCATAACCAACTCAACTGCACTTAACAACAACAACTACTGTTGTTATTGGAGTCCTGGTGTGACTCTGTAGGATAAGCACCCAACTGCAAAGTCTGTTTGAACCACAAAGTCTGCAATTGAAACTCACCAGTTGCTCCTAGGAAACCTTATACAGGGAAGGTGGTTATGAAAGGGAACAAATTCAATGGCACTTAACAACAACATGGTAGAGAAGAATGAAGCAACAATGAAGCACCTTCGGCAAAGACAACAGTTGTTATTGTTAAGTGCTGTTGAATTGGTTCCCACTCCTAGTGACCCTGCACCATAGGGTTTCCAAGAAGTAGCTGGTGAGTTTGAAATACCAACCTTGCAGTTTAAACCGAACTCATGACCATTACTTATCATCCAGTGCCACCTCAGGACTTCTCTACCTATACTTTTATAAACAGTCCTTAATTAAAGTTCCTTCAATTTCCTCTATTGAGTGTGCCATCCATTTAATCTAGAGATCCTGACAGATTTACATTGCTGTTGTTCGTTGGTGTCATTACTACTTATTGAGCGCATGTGTTACAGAGTAGAACCAGTCCTTCTTAGTCTGTTTTAGTCTAGAAGTTCTGTGGCAATCTGTCCCATTGGAACACCTGCTGGTGTTTGAAATATTGTTGGCCTAGCTTCCAGCATCATGGTGGTGGTGGTGGTGGTATGCCGTGGAGTTGGTTCCAACTCATAGTGACCCTGCACGGGGTTTCTGAGGCTGTAAATCTTTACGGGAGCAGAAAGCCTCATCTTTCTCCTGCAGAACAGCTGGTATTTTCAAACTGCTGACATTGAGGTTAGCAGCCCAATTCGTAACCATTACGCTACCAGAGATCCTTCATAACATCATATAAGTCATGTGTTGGAGGAGAGCAGTGGGAGGGGATATAAATTAAAGTAAATTAGCAGCCCTAGTGAAGGTGGTGCCGTGGGTTAAGGTGCTGGACTGCAAGTCAGTTTGAACTGCAAGGTCAGCAGTTCAAGTTTACCAGCCACTCCTTGGAAACCCTATAGAGGGTCGCTATGTTTCGGAACCAACTTGATGGCACTTAACATCAACAAACAGTAGAGGTTTGGAGTTGGGATGTACAATTACTTTTTTCCATTGTTAATTAGAAAGGTTTGATGAAAGTAGGTGAACATTTGTTGTGGAGAACAGAAGATGAGATTGAAAAGTTTGGTGGGAACAAATTATAAAAGGTCTCGAGTCATGTGGAAGCATCATGGAAAAACCAATGACTTTTTTTTATTACCATAATTACTCTTATCACCAGCTATTACATTTGTAGCAATAATAGGTTTGAACCACAAGGTTGGTGGTTCAAGCTCACCAGCTGCTGCTTGAAAACTGTCTACAGGGTCACTGAGTTGGAACCTACTTGATGGCACTTAAAAGCAACAACGACAATGTTCCATTTATAGGGTGTCTATCATTTGTAGAACAGCCTCACATCATTGCCTTGACCGTTACTCTCAGTTCTCCTTTCATGCGGAAAAAATGATAAAATTCTGAATATTTTTATCTGAAAAAAAAAATCTAAACTTGGTATCAATTAACCTTTGCTTCTCATATGTTGTTGTACTATTGTTGTTAGGTGCCATTGAGTTGGTTCCAACTCATAGTGACCTTATGCACAACAGAACGAAACACTGCCTTGACCTGCCAACCTCACAATCCTTAAGCTTGGGCCCAGTGTTGCTGCCATTGTGCCAATCCATCAACCCAAACTGACAATCTATTAATAATTACATTCCTCTTTGTCATTGAGTCTCCACTTTACCAAGTAGGATGTTCTTCTTCGTGGACTAGATCCTCCTAATAATATGTCCAAAGTATGAGAAGTCTGACCACCCTGACTTCTAAGGAACATTCTGGCTGTACTTCTTTCAGCACAGATTTGTTTGTTCTTCTGGCAGTCCATTATAGTTTTAGTATTCTTCTTCAACAGCATAACTCAAATGCATTAAGTCTTCTCTGTCTTCCTTAGTCACTGTCCAACATTCACATGTGTATGAGGATATTAAAAATACCATGGCTTGGGTTAGGTGCACCTTCGTCCTCATATGTTGCTGTTGTTGCTAAGCGCCATCAAATTATTTCCAACTCATAGCAACCCTGTATAGAGTTTCCAAGGTGTGTTGGTGGGTTTGAACTGCTGACCTTGAGGTTCAAACTGAATTTGTGGTCCAGTGCTTATCCTACAGCACCACACCAGAACTCCTGTTGTGTTTGTTGTTAAGTGTCATTGAGATGGTTTTGAGTCATAGCGACCCTGGCTTTCCAAAGCTTTAATTCTTTACGGGCATATAAAGCCTCATCTTTCTACCTCTAAGTGGCTGATGGGCTCAAACTGCCTACCCTGTGGTTCACAGTCCTGTGTTTACCCTTCAGAGCCACCATGCTCCCTAGTCCTCATAAAGGACACTCGGCACTTAACAACAATAGTCATGTGGAATGATTTAGTCTTAAACAAAAAAGTAATGATAACCTTACACTGTTTTCTTTCTTTTAAACAAAAGGTAAAATTATATATATACATATATATATTTAATTGAAATAAAATTGGCTTCCTTATCCAATGTTAGTGGCAGATTAAGGGCAAATTTTGGGATTCTAGGATGGCCTCTAAGGAGCTCTGGTAGCATAGTGGTTAAGAATTGGGCTGCGAACCGCAAGGTCAGCAGTTCGAAACTACCAGCTGTTCCACGGGAGAAAGATGAGGCTTTCTGCTCTTGTAAAGATTTGCAGCCTTGGAAACCCTGTTTAGGGTCACTATCTGTGGGAACCGACTCCACGGCACATAACAACAACAGGATAGCCTCTAGTTATCTACCTGGTGGCATTCAAGTGATGGATTATTTATAAAAACACTAACATAACTCCAGTGTTTCAGGGGGTTCAGATCTCGCAGTACTGCTGAACTCAGAGGGGCAATGAAAGGCATGTTTAGGGTGATCTGTTAGGGAAAACGTAGGCAGCAGTTAATAAATTGTTTCTAAGTAACCCTTGGCTAGTTCTCAGGTAAAGATATAGACATAGAGGAAACGTGTTTGCTCTCATCAATTAGCAATGCACTGTGGCATAGAGGAAGAAAGATGGATTCTGGAATTTAGTGATTTGGATTTTAATTTTGATTGTACCACTAAATATCTGTTGGAACTTGGTACCTCAATCTGAGTGCCAATTTCTTTATTTGGAAAGTAGCAATTAAGTACTTGATTTACAGGGTTATTGTAAATGATGCATGAAAAATATCCAATGTAGTATCTTGCATGTAGTTGAATCCTAATAAATGCTTAGATCATGCATGCTTCTGCTCCGTGGTGTGGTGGGCAGAGTGTGGAGGTGGCTGAGGAGGGAAGTGGATTATGCAGACTGTGCTGGAGACATGGTAGAGTTTCTAAGATGTTCATGTACACAGGTCAGAAAACTGATTTGTGATTTTTATTGCATTTTTATTGCAACAATATTTGTTTGGTACAAACTCATTCTCTGAAGCAAACTGCTCCAAACCAAGTTTGTTAATGGTTCTCTGCTTGTGGTAGTTTGGCCTGAAGGGGACACTGTAGGAGAACTTTCTCCCTACTGTGGACTAGAACTCTGGAATTACTTGTACCTTTCAATTCTAAAATGAAGCTCTGAAGAAAATGAAATCTGAAAGCTTAAGGAACCATAGATATTTTGTAGTAACTTTTTCTAAACTACTGTACACTTTCAAGGAAACTTGCTTTGGCCTTCATTTGAAGGAAAAAGATCTGGGAATAAGTGGGAAAGACTGGAACTATAGTGTCTATCCTGTGATAATAATCTATGTATAATCAGGAAGAAATACCAGAAAAGGACATTACAATTAATATCTATGAATTAGCACTGAAATAGATCATCTATTAATAATTCCATTCATTTGATTTCCTTTATTTCTTGTTTCCCTCCCTTTCTTTCTCTACCATATTCATTCACTTCTCTCTCTTATACTCTTACCTCTCTTGTTTCAAGCCCTCGCTGTCGAGTGTGTCTTTTTGTCCTTGCTTGTTTGACTAAAATTTCAAGTGTAAGTAGCCAGAGACCATGTTGGATATTTCATCAACTGATTGAACCTGTGTCTTCTGCAAAATTGTGCTTTGTATGCAAGAAATTTCCATTAGTCATCAAGTACCTGGAAAATCGTATCTTTCTTTCACCTTGCTAATCCTTTGATTCTTTGTTCCTAATCTAAAAGTCACAAATATGGGCTATCTATACTTTCTAGTATTCGATCACAGGTAGAAGATCAGAGTCAAGATAGAAGCAAAAACTACCAAAGAGGTAACGGGGAGAAACACCTCTAAAAGACGCCAGGTTCATTCTGTCTGTCTAAGTAATATGAGGGAAGGATCTGAGTCACAATATTCCCACAGATTACTGCACCAGCAGTCAGACTACTCCACCACTAAGGTCACAAGGGTGCTCCCCAGAGCAAAACACAGAAGATTTGTTCCTGATATAGTATAGCAGAATAGTTGATCACTCAGGCGTGCTGAAGTTCTAATTCCTCCCAGCAACTTATTTGAAGACTTGGTTTTTAACTTTGCAATAAGAGACAATAATAGCTTCATTGTATAATTGTTTATAGATTTAAGAAAACAATATCTTCAGTGTGTTTAGTGTAATTGTTGTTCTTAGGTGCCATCGAGTTGGTACTCATAGCGACCCTATACACAGCAGAACAAAACACCACCTGATCCTGGGCCAACCTCACTACTGTTGCCACGCTTGAGTCCATCGATGCTGCCACTTGGCCAATCCATCTTGTTGGGTGTCTTCCTCTTTTTCTCTGACCCTTCACCTTACCAAACATGATATCCTTCTCCAGGGACTGGTCCCTTCGAACAATATGTCTGAAGTATGAGAGATGAAGTTTGGACATCCTAGCCTCCAAGGAGCACTCTGGCTGCACGTCTTCCAAAACGTATCTATTGGTTCTTTTGGCAGCCCATGGCACTTTCAATATTCTCCTTGAGCACCATAACTCAAAAGCATCAATTCTTCTGTGGTCTTCCTTATTCACGGTCCAGTTGTCACATCCATATGAGGTTATTGAAAATACACTGGCTTGGGTCAGGCACACCTTAGTCTTCAAGCTGACATCTTTGCTCTTCAACACTTTAAAAAGGTCTTGTGCAGCAGATTTGCCTAATGCAATACATCGTTTGATCTCTTGACTGCTGCTTCCATGAGCGTTGATAGTTGATCCAAGAAGAATGAAGTCCTTGACGATTTCAATCTTTTATCCGTTGATAAGAATGTTGTTTATTGGTCCAGCGGTGAGGATTTTTGTTTTCTTGACATTGAGATATAATCCATACCGAAGGCTGTGCTCGTTGATCTTCATCAGTAAATGTTTTAAGTCCTCTTCACTTTCAGCGATCAAGGTTGTATCATCTGCATATCGCAGGTTGTTAATGAGTCTTCTTCCAATTCTGATGCCATGTTTTTCTTCATAGAACCCAGCTTATATTATATTTGCTCAGCACACAGGTTGAATAAGTGGGAGAAAAGCCCACGGAACCTTAATTTGCTGATGGGGCACAACTCAAAATGAAGAGAAAGAGTTGTAAACATCCATTGAAAATAGGAACATGGAATGTGCGAAGTATGAATCTTGGAAATTTTTCTTTAGTTGATAGGCATAAATATCAGTAACTGAATCATTAATGAGCTAAAATGGAATGGTATTACGATTTTGAATCAGACAATTATATGGTTTACTATGCTGGGAACATCAAATTGAAGATGAATGGCTTTGCATTTATCATCAAAAAATAACTTTTCAAGATATAACTTGAAGTACAATGCTGTCTGTGATAGGATAATATCCATATATCTACAAGTAAGACTAGTTAACAGCACTATTATTCAAACTAAGGCATCAACCATTAAAGAGATGATGAAATTCAAGAATTCTACTAACATCTTTGGAGTCCTGGTGTGGCTCTGAAGGATAAACACTGAGCTGCTAACTACAAGATTGACTGTTCAAATCCACTAGCTGATTGTAAGAAATCCAGGGTCATTAGGAGTCAAAACTGACTCAATGGCACTTAACAACTACCACCACCACCAACTTCCTCAGTCTGAAATTAATCAAGCAGGTAATCAAGACACATTGATAAATATTGGTGATTGGAATTCGAAAGTTGGAAACAAAGAGGAAGGGTCAGTAGTTGGAAAGCATGGCCTTGGTGATAGAAATGATGCTCGAGATCACATGATAGAATTTTTCAAGACCAGTGACTTATTTGTTGCAAACACCTTTTATAAACAACATAAAAGGCAATTATACACATGCACCTCACCAGACCTAATACACATAATCAAATTGACTGCATCTTTTGGAAGAGATAGTGCAGAAGGTCAATATCAACAACCGAAACAAGGCCAGGGCTGATTGAAGAACAGACATCAATTTCTCACAGTTAAGAAAGCTGAGGAAAAATAAAACAAGACCCAAAATAGTTTCTTTTGTTGTTGTTAAATGAGTTGCTTCTGACTCGTAGCAACTTTGTATAGTGTTTCCAAGGAGTGGTTGGTGGGTTTGAACTACCAACTTTGTCCGTTGCTCATCCTAGAATGCTACACCAGGATTCCTTGAATATTGTTATTATTGTTGTTGTGAAGTGCTGTCAAGTTGATTTTGACTCATAGCAACCTTGTATAGGATTTCCTAGGAGCGACTGGTGATCTTGAAGCACAGACCTTGTAGTTCAAACCAACCTTGCGGTCCAGAGCATTAACCTACAGCACCACACTAGTAATCATCCTTGAATATGTACTACCTGAATAGAAACCAGCTCAAGAACAGATCTAATGCCTTGAACACTAACTACTGAAGACCTGAAGAGTTGTGGAATGACATCAAGAACATTATACAAGGAAAAAGTAGAGGTACCAGTTTGAGAACTAAGATGCACCTTACCCAAGCCATGGTATTTTCACCTCATATGTAAAAGTTGAACAATGACTAAGGACAATCATGGAATAATTAATAATTGATGTAATTGAATTATGGTGTTGGAGAAGAACATTGAAAGTACCATGGACTGTCCGAAGAACAAACAAATCTGTTTTGGAAGAAGAGGAGTCAGAATGCTCTTTAGAAGCAAGGATGGCAAGACTTTGTCTGTAGCACTTTGGGCATATTATCAGGAGGGACTGGTCCCTGGAGAAGCACATGGTTGGAAAAGTGGAGGATCATGGAAAAAGAAGATTCCCAACATGATGATTTGACACAGTGGCAGCAACAATGGACTCAAACGTAGCATCAATTGTAAGCTTGGTATATGACTAGACAGTGTTTTTCTTTCTATTTTTCGTAGGGTTGTTATAAGTTAGAATTGACTGAACGGCACCTAACAGAACAACAACAACATGATACTATGTTGTAAATGGCTATCTGTTTCTCCCAGTAGATAACCTCCTTAATGGAAGGAATTATAATATTTTCAGCTTTAAAAAGTTTACATATAGTGAAACACATAAACTTTAAGTATATAATTCAATACAAATTTACAAGATATATATACAATCAAGAAAAAAAATACATCAACACATAGATTATCCAAGGAGTTTCTACTCTGCTCCTTTTCAGAAAATTATCACCTTCCATGTCAAATCACTATAGTATTTCTATTGCCATAAACTAATTTTACTCTCTTGTGACTTTCCTAGAAATAGAATTACACTTCATGTACTCTTTTGTGTCTGTTTTCTTCCATTTAGCATAATATTTTGGAAGTTCATCCACATTTCTGCATGTTTCATTTGTTTGTCTCTCTTTTGCTTAGTACTGTTTCATTGTATGAAAGTACACAATATGTGTATCCAGTTTCCTGTTTCATTGGACAAAGAATAAGGAAGGCAGTAGAGGAATTGATGCATTTCAATTATGGTGTTGAAGAAGAATATTGAAAGGATCATGGACTAATAGAAGAACAAACAAATCTGTCTTGGAAGAAGTTCAGCCAGAATGCTCCTTAGAGGCCAGAATGGTTGAGACTTCATCTGGTATATTTCAGACATATTATCAGGAGAGACCAGTCCCTGGAGAAAAACATCATGTTTGCAAAATAGAGGATCAGTGACAAAGAGGAAGACTCCCAACAAAGTGGATTGGTATGGTGACAGCAGCAATGGGCTCAAGCATAGATGGGGTTGAGGGGATGGCATAGGACTGGGCAGTGTTTTGTTCTGTGTACATAGAGTCACTATGGGTAAGAACCGACTCGACAGCACCTAACAACAAAAACAACAACTAATTCTTCTGCTTATGGACATTTGGGTGATAATGGACAAACCTACTATAAACATTATTTTCCAAGTTTTTTCATAGATCCCTATTTTCATTTCCGTTGGGTAGATATCTCAGAGTACAAGTGATAGGCCAGACAGCAGACATATGTCTAACTAAGTAACTAACCAGAAAAAAATCATAGAACAAAGGTATGTTAGGAGGGTTAAAGAAGTGTTGCATATATTAGAAGAGTCCTGGTGTGGTGCATTGCTAGCCTCAAGGTAGGCAGTTCAAATCCACTAGCTGTTCCATGGGAGAAAGATGAGACTTTTTGATCCCATAAAGATTTACAGCCTCAGAAACCTTATACAGGGCTACTGTGAGTTGGAACTGACTCAACAGCCGCTTAACAATGACAATCTTTATGGGAGCAGATAACTAGGTCTTTTCTCCCGCAGAGTGACTGCCAGCCTTGCAGTTAGCAAGTGAGTTTCCAGGACTCCTTGTCCTTAAGGTAGCACACAATATATAGGTGGATGAAGACTATCTGCTCAGAGGGCCTAAGAACTCACTGTCATTTTAATAACCGCTTTCTGCTTACTGGAAAGTCCAGCAGCCCATCAGGGCCCCCTCAGGCTAAACTGACTAATCCTCTCTCCGCTCAGGTTTCATTCCCTGAACTGGGAGTGTGAAGAGCACAGTATCTTCAAACTGGCAGTACCCAGTGCTGATGCTAATCTGTGCTATTTTATCTCCCACAGGGTGTGTAATTGTGCCTAGCCAGAGGTCTAACTATGGCAAACAGGTGCATGTTTCCAAAGGAGGCCTTTGAGACCATAAGAGGAGGTTCACTGAAACCCAATCTTTATTATTCCTTGCAACAGAACTTTTTTTGTGTAGTTTTCAGGGATGTTCAGATTCTCTCAAAATTGATCTCTGCACCTATTGCCTGGGCAATACCAGCAATGTACCTAGGTTGAATTTGGACACTAATCAACTTAGGAGGAGTTGTAAAGGAGGTTTGAAGCCAGAGACTTCCTCCTGACACTCCAGAAAGGCAGTCGGTGAGAGAGTGACTAAGCCAAGCCCTGCCTACTGGGCTGCATACACAAACATGTTTTTGAAGCCATTTATACACGGCAGGGAACACACTGTTCTCTTTGGGAAGTTGCCAAAAACTTCTGAGAGAGTCAGATCAGTGCCAAGAATAGAAACCATGGCCTCTCTCCCGCCTCTGAAGGGGACACTGTGTGCCACAGCCTGTCTATACAAACCTAGCCTCCTACAGCAAGCCTACAGACAGTTTCTCTGCTCTTCTCAACCCCTTGCTTAGTTGTGAAATTATTCCTGCAAGCCTCTATACTTCTTGAACAACTGTCAGCTCACTACGAAACGTGAGATTATACTCAAATGTAAATATATTCTTTCTACTCTCCATCTACTTCTGGAGTGACATTGTAAGATTAGCACTGGACTGTGAACCACAAGGTTGGTAGTTCAAACCCACCAGCTGCTCCTCAGAAACCCTATACAGGATTGTATGGGTCAGAACCAATTTGACGGCACTTAACAACATTCCCATTTGAGGGTCCTGGGAATTCAAAAGTAGAAGTTTTTACCTCCATGATAGAGACCCAGTTGGAGTCCTTGTCAGTGCTCCTTATTTGATGGCCTGACTTGTTCATCAGTGAAGGTTTTGGTACTGCTGTGATGTTGAACTGTTTTCAGTGGAACTTCCAAACTAAGATAGACTCAAAAGAGAGGCCTAGCAGTTTACTTCCAAATACCAACTAATGGGTCACAGTGGCTTCCAGCGCTAGTGGATCATGGACATGGCACAGGATTGGACACCCTTTTGTTCCATTGTGAATGGGTTGTCATAAGTCAGGGAAGACTCCAGGGAAGCTGACAATAACATCTCTCAATTGTTTTGTGTCTCAGAGCCTCAGGCCATGGACCTTGGAGGAAGCAGCCTTTGGAGAACAGTCTTGCCCATTTCAAACAGATTTAGTCTGAGTCAGAAGCAAATAGCAAATATGGTAAGCATTGAAATAGTCTCCCTGTCCGAGCATCTGAACCCAACTTTTAGATAACTTTACCATACTATCAGCTCAAAAACACAAGTCGAGCGCATTAATTTATTCACCACATCATGGCACTACATCAAAATTGTAACTGTACCTTCCATGAGCTCACTAATGAAACTGTTCTCTGAGGTACTCAAAATCATTTTTTTCAGTTGCTTCTCTTTCTGCACTCAGCAGAGCAGCCCCTGACTTTCTAGGCAGAGGCAATGCAGAGGCAGCGGTGTGGGAGTTGGACACCAGAACTGCTTCCTTGGGGAGGTAGCCATGGTCTGGTCTGTGTCTATACCAACAGCTCACATGCTTATTCCTGACTGGGTCCACCGCCTATCTCACTTAGGAGTCATCTCCGAACTCAGGAAGAACAGAATGCTTCAGAATCAGACAGAGTGGGATGGAGCACAGTGCAAGAGGATTCACAGACAGAAGACTGTGATACCTAGACCAGGAGGACCCAAGGCCACCTCTCAGGGGAGAACAAACAGAATGGCAGGATCCTCTAAAGAGGTGGGAAGTACTGGCCTACTTTTGGTGAATTTCTTAATCTCTTCAGCTCATTGGAGATTAGTCACACTAAAACTGCTTGTTCTGACTGATAGGCCAGGGTAGGACAGCTACTTACGTTTCAGAGACTGTAAATCTTTATGGGACCAAATCATTGGAGCAGATGCTTAGTCCACACCACCACCAGGGATCCCTTTATTCAAGATAGCAAGAATTAAAGTTCTCTGCCTACTTGACTACTAGCACCAGCCCTCTTGTGGAATTAAGTCAGAGATGAATAAGGTTGGGTTCAGATTAGGCTTTGGAGCAGAGGGAAAGTTCACATAGTCTTCTTTGTCCCATGGAAGCACTCAAATATGTTAAATATTCGTTTTCATTGGCTGAATGATCTCTCACTACAAGAGATATAGACTGCTTTGTTTAATAGAAATTGCTCAGTGGGGTCATTCAAGTGGCGCCCAGGGCTTGTGCTATTCCTGCCACACTTTAGAAACACTTCTGGACAGAGTTTGAGTTGTCAGAGTCCCAAGTTCGTTATTTGCTTTCACTTCAGCAAGAAGCAGAAAGCTTACTTGAAAAGGAGCCAATACAGGCTAAGTTTAAAAATAACTTAATTCTGCCCTTAGAGGTACTGGATTTCTACCCACCTCTTCCCCAAGTTCTTCTTAAATCTTCAGCATCTGTCTCCAAGGGGGCCAAGCTCTAAAACAGAATACGTAAACATATGCCCTTCTCTATAAAATACATGTAAGGAGCTCTGGTAGTGTAGTGGTTATGAATTGGGCTGTGAACCACAAGGTCAGTAGTTCGAAACTACCAGTTGTTCCGTGGGAGAAAGATATGGCTTTCTGCTCCTGTAAAGAGTTACAGCCTTGGAAACCCCGTACAGGGTTGCTATGGGTCGTAAATCGACTCGAAGGCACTTAACAACAACAACATGTAAGAATCAAGTATCAATTTCCAAATAAAAATTTGTATTGAGTTTTTCACATCATTCCCATTGTATGAAAGCTGTTAGAATACATTTCTAAGATTTTAAAACTCAAATTCTTTCTTGGTTGATGAAATTGCTATTAACCAAAGTGCAATCACATTGTGACAAATACTTGAAATGTAGGCATGCCATCCATCCATCCATCCATCCATCCATCCAATCATCCATCCATCCAACCAGTCAATATTTTTTGAGGTTTAAATCCCTACCTATAACTAAACAGACCTTTTAACACTGTAGTTGAGAACATAAGACAATTAGAAGAAGATAAATGTTACACAGATCTGTATTGCTTATCAATCAAGCGAAAATAGAAAAGCTCAAGGATGAACCATCTTTGTGAGGGTGGTTACGGTTTCTGTTCTAAGTTCACCAGCTATGTGCAACTGCAAAAGCCAAGTTCAGGCAGGAGAAGCTCATTCTGGGCTTAGAATCTGTTCATTGATTTCCCAAGTCTGTGATAGAGCCATAAGCTGGCTAGATACCAATATAAGGAGAGAAATGAAGTATTTCACTCAAAGTTATGCCAGAATCAGACAGAAAGAGCTGTCATGTGACATTGGATTATGACTATAACCAGTTTCAGTGTGCTGATGAAACTGTTTAGAGAGACATGGGTGGTCAAAACAAACTGATTTTGAATGTCCGTTCTTCATTTCGTCAGCATGCCCTGAGACTGTCATTCACATTTTTATTCATTCAATAAATATTTATTGAGTCCTATTATATGCCAGGAGTACTAGTGTGGCACTGTAGGATAAGCACTCAACCTCAAGTTTGAACCACAAAGTCGGCAGTTCAAACTCATCAGTATTTCCTTGGAAACCCTATACAGGGTCACTATGAGTTGGAACTGATTTCACAGTACTTAACAACAACAATTATAGTCCAGGACTCCTGGTGTGGTGTTGTAGGATCAACAATGGACTGCAAACCACAAAGTCAGCAGTTCAAACTCACCAGTTGCTCCTCAGAAACCCTATACAGCGTTGCTATGAGTTGGAACCAATTTGAGGGCACTTAACAACAACAACATTATATGCAAGATGCACAGTGGCTCTGTAGGATTAACACTGGACTGAACCACAAGGTCAGTGCTTCAAGCCCACCAGCCTCTCTGCAGACAAAAAATGAGGCTTTCTGCTTCCACAAAGATTTGCTGCCTCAGAAACCCTATACAGGGTCACTAAGAATCAGAACTGTCTCAATGGTACTTAACAGCATATTGTAAATAACAATTATATGCCAAGTATAAGGTGAGGTCATAGAAATTTCCCTACTTTTGTGGAGTTGTTGTTGTTAAGTGTCATTGAGTAGGTTCCAACCTGTAACTGCTCTATGTAGAGTTTCCAATGAGCCACTGGTAAGCTTGAATCACTGACCTTGTGGTTCAAACCGACTCTGTAGTTCAGTGCATTAACCCACAGCACCACACCAGTAGCATTAGTTATTCTTTGTGCTTCATTTTTCTAGGTCATAGTATTATTTGTCTTTCAGAGTTATGTGGAATCCAGATAAACTACTGAATGAAACTTTCCTTACTGTCCTAGAATTGTAAATTTGGTCTCAACATTGAGGACAAATACATGATAGTTAGGAGACAAATTAGGTATTTAGATTTATTAGGAGGCGAATGCATTCCATTACCCTAGTTATCACCCTCTGCCCCCAACCTTGAGGGAACAATTAATTGTAACTACTCAGCTTTAGAAAGAGTATATACATTTTTCTTCCCCTCTTGCTATGTTATTGTTAGGTGCAGTTGCATTGGTTCTGACTCGTTGTTGTTAGATGTTATGTCGTCGAATCAGTTCAGACTCATAGTGACCCTAATATGCACAACAGAATGAAACACTGTCCAATCCTTCACCATCCTCACTACTATTGTTATGTTTGAGCCCATTGTTGCTGCTACCAGTTCAGTACATCTTGTTGGGTGGTCTCCTCATTTTCATTGACCCTTTACTTTACCAATTATGATGTCATTCTCTAGGGACTGGTAGCTCCTGAGAGCTACCATCCAAAGTCTGAGAGATGAGATCTTATCAACACCACGTCTAACAAACATTCTGGTTGTACTTCTTCCAAAACAGATTTGTTTGTTCTTCTGGTAGTCCATGGTACTTTTCATATTATTCTCTAACACCATAATTCAAATATATTACTTCATCTATGGTCTTATTTATTGTCAACCTTTCACATGCATATGTTATTGTTAAGTGCTGCCAAGTCAGTTGTGAACCATAGCAATCTGGTATAGAGTTTCTGAGGAGAGGCTGGTGGATTTGAACTGCCAACTTTTTGGTTAACAGTCCAGTGCTTGTCATACAGCACCACACCAGGACTCCACATGCCTATAACATGACTGAAAGTGTTATAGATTGGGTCAGGCCCACCTCAGTCCTCAAACTGATATTTTTGAGCTAGAACACTTTGAGGAGATTTTTTGACTGCTGCATCCATTAGTGTTGATTGTGGATCCAAAATGAAGTCTTTGACAATTCCAATCTTTTGTCTGTTTATCACGATGGTATGTGTTGGTCCAGTTGTGAGGAATTTTGTGTTCTTAACATTGAGATGCAATCTATATATAAAGCTGTAATATTTGATTTTCATCAGTATTTCAAGTCATGTTCACTTCCAAAATGCAAGGTTGTGTGACTTGCATATCTCAGACTGTGATTGAGTTATTTGCATATCTCAGACTATAAATGAGTTATTTGCATATCTCAGACTGTGAATGAGTCTTCCACTACACTGGATGCCACATTTTTCTTCACACAATCCAGCTTTTCAGATTATTTGCTCAGCATACAGATTCAGTAAAATTGGTGAAAGGATACAACCTAGCACACACCTTTCCCGATTTCAAACCACTCAGCATCCACCTTCTTCTATTGAATGACTGCCTCTTGTAATATGTACAGGTTTCTTTTGAAAACAGTTAAGTATTCTGGAACACCCATTCCTTATAATGTTATGTGTTATGATCCACACAGTTGAATTCCATCGCATAGTCAATAACGAAGAAGCAAACATCTTTCTGGAATTCTTTGTTTTCAGATAAGATTCATCAGACAGTAATGATATTTCTCATTCCATATCTTCTTCTGAATCTAGTTTGAATTTCTGGCATCTCTCTGTTGTTGTACTGCTATAGTCGTTATTGAATTATCCTCAGTCAAATTCTGTTTGCCTGTGATATAACTGATATTGTTCAATCATTTCCATATTCATTGTGTCATTTGTCTTTGAAATGGGTACAAATGTGGACCTCTTCGAATTGGCTGGTCAGGTAGCTGTCTACCAAATTCCTTGGCATACATGAGGGAACACCTCCAGTGGTTTATCAGTTTGTTGAAACATTTCAATTTGTATTCCACCAATTCCAGGATCATGTTTTTTTTTGCTACTGTCTTCAGTGCAGCTTGCACCTCTTCCTTTAATATCATAGATTCTTGAAGTACAACACTGTCTGTGATAGGATAATATTCATACATCTACAAGGAAGGTAAGTTAATACAGCTATTATTCAAATGTATACATCAACCACTAAAGCCACTGATGAAGAAATTGAAGAACTCTATCAGCTTTTTCAGCCTGAAAATTATCAAGCATACAATCAAGCAGTATTGATAATTACTGGCGATTGGAATGCAAGGTTGGAAACAAAGGATTAGTAGTTGGAAAATATGACCTGGTGATAAAAATGAAGCTGAAGAGCGATTGATAGAATTTTGCAAAACCAATGATTTTTCCATTGCAGATATATATTTTTAAACAACACAAAAAACGACTATATACATAGGCCTCGCTAGATGGAATACACAGAAATCAAATTAACTACATTTGTGGAAAGAGATAGTGGAAAAGGATTTTAAATACTGACCATGTACATATCCCACCTGAATTTAGAGATCATCTAAAGTACAAATTTGATGTATTAATGACCAAATATCAGAAAAGTTGTGGGATGATATCAAGAACATCATATATGAAGAAAGCAAAAGGCCATTAAGAAGACACCAAAGAAGAAAAAGACCAAAATGGATGTGAGAAGAGGCTTTGAAACATGTTCTCCAATGTAGAGATGCTAAAGCAAATGGTAGAAATGAGTATGCAAAAGAGCTGAATAGAAAATTTCCAAGGGGAGCTGGAGAAGACAAAGTCAAACATTATAATGACATGTGCAAACACTAGGAGTTAGAAAATAAAAAGGAAAGAACATGCTTAGCATTTCTCAAGCTGAGGGAACTGAAGAAAACATTCAAACCTCGACTTGAAATACTGAAGGCTTCTATGGGCAAAATATTGAATGATGCAGAAAGAATCAAAGGAAGACGGAAGGAATACACAGATCAGAATACACTGTATCAAAAAGAAGTGGCTGGATGCAATCATTTCAAGCAGTAGCACATGATCAAGAACCAATGATACTGAAGGAAGATGTCCAAGGTGACTGAAGACATTAGCTAACAATAAGGCTCTGGGAATTGATGGAATATAAATGGAAAGGTTTCAACAAACTGAGATAGCACTGGAGGCACTCACTCATCTATGCCAAGAAATTTGGAAGTCAACTACCTGGCTAACAGATTGGAAGAAGCTCATATTTGTGCATATTCCAAAAAGAGATGACCAGCAGAATATGGAAATGGTGGGACAATATCATAAATATTGCATGCAAGTAAAATTTTGATAAATATCATTCAAAGACAGCTGCATTGACAGTACATTGACAGGGAACTGCCCTATGTTCAAACAGGATTCAGAAGAGAATGTGGAATGGGGGATAACTTTGCTGACATCAGATGGATGCTTGTTGAAAGCAAAGAATACCAGAAAGATGTTTACCTGTGTTTTATTGACTACACAGAGACTTTCGATTGTATTGATCATGATCAGCTATGGAGACTATTGTGAAGAATGAGTATTTGGAAACATTAAATTGTGCTCATGAGGAACCTGTACATAGACAAAGAGGCAGTTGATTGAACAGACAAGCAAACATTGAATGGTTTTAAATTAGGAAAAGTGTAGGCCAGTGTTGTATTCTTTCACCATATTTATGTAATCTGTATGATGAGCAAATAATTGGAGAAACTGGATTATATGAAGAATATATGTCATCAAGATTGGAGGAAGACTTATTAGAAACGTACAATATGCAATCTTGCTTACTGAAAATGTAGAATACTTCAAATACTTACAGATAAAGGTCAAAGACCACAGCCTTCGATATGGGTTACACCTCAACGTAAAGAAAACAAAAATCCTTACCACCAGACCAATAAATAACAGCAAGATAAATGGAGAAAAGATTGAAGCTCTCTAAGGCTTTATTTTTTGGGGGATCCACAATTAACCCTCATGGAAGCAGCAGTCAAGAAATCAAACGTATTATTGCATTAGGCAAATCTGCTGCATAAGACCTCTTTAAAATGTTCAAGAGCAAAGATGTCAGTCTGAGGACTAAGGTGTGCCTGACTCAAGCCATGGTATTGTCAATAGTCTCATATGCATGTGAAAGTTGGACAGAGAATAAGGGAGCCTGGAGAAGAATTGATATGTTTGAGTTGTGGTGTGGGAGGAGAATAGTAAAGTACCATTGACTACCAAAAGAACAAACAAATCTGTGTTGGAAGACGTACAGACAGAATGCTCCTTGGAAGCCAGGATGACCAGACTTCATCTCTCATATTTCAGACATATTATAATGAGGGACCTGTCCCTGGAGAAGGACATCATGCTTGGTAAAGTGAAAGTCAGTGAAAAAAAAAGAGGAAGACACCCAAAGAGATGGATAGGCACAGTGGCAGATACAATGGGCTCAAGCAAAACAGCAATTGTGAGGATGGTGCATGACTGGGCAGTGTTTCCTTCTGTTGTATGTAAGATCATTATGAGTTGGTACTGACTTGAAAGCATCTAACAACAATAATGCTTCAAACAAGCAAGGTTGTGTCATCTTCATATGACAGCTTGTTAATGAGTTGATGTCCTCCAATCCTGATGCCATGTTCTTCTTCATATAATCCAGTAAGTTTGATGAAAGGATGCAACCCTAGCACATGCCTTTCCTGATTTTAAACCATTCAGTATCCCCTTGTTTTATTGGAGTGCCTGTGTCGTAGTCTATATACAGGTGACTCATGAATGCAATTAAGGAATTCTGGAATTCCTCTTCTTTGCAATGTTATCAATATCTTGTCATGATCCACACAGTAGTATGCCATTAAATAGTCAATAAAACACAAGTAAACATCTTTCAGATATTTTCTGTTTTCAGACAAGATTCGTCTGATGTCAGCAATGATATCCTCTTTCCATGACCTCTACTGAATCTGATTTTAATTTCTGGCAGCACCATCTATGTGCTGCTACAAACATTTAAAAATTATCTTCAGTAAAAATTTACTTGCATGTAATATTAATGATATTGTTCAATGATTTCTGCATTCATTCGGGTTACCTTTCTTTCTAATGGGCACAGATAAGAATGTCTTCCAATTGCTTGGACAGGTAGCTGTCTTTCAAATTTCTTGGAATAGACAAGTGAGCATCTCCAGTGCTGCATCAGTTTGTGGAAACATTTCAGTTTATATTTCATCAATTCCTGGAGCCTCGTTTTTACCAATGCTTCAATGCAGCTTAGACGTCTTCCTTCAATACCATTAGTTCTTGATCATATGGCGCTTCTTGAAATGATTTAACATCGAAAAATCATTTTTGGCACCATGGCTCTGTGAATCTCTTCCATTTTCTTTTGATGCTTCCTGCATCTTTCAATATTTTGTCCATAGAATCCTACAATATTGCGACCCACACCTTGAATTTTTTATTTAATAAAGTACACTTTGGACTTTAGTTAATGACAATATATCAATATTGCTTCATAAATTATAATACGTATATCACAGGAAGGCAAGATGTTAATAATAGAAAAACACAGCTTTTCTGAAAATCTAATACTGGTATAAAGAATAAAGTCTGTTTATTACTATTTTCTTGTTTTTAAAGAAAAAAACAAAATAATCTTCTGCTCTATCTCTCAAGGTTGTTTTGGAGGATGCTGTATATCCAACAGCCATTGACCATTCTTTCATGATAACAGAAGCAAAATGTATTTCCATTTCATGTTTTCATCCCATTCTAAGCAAACCATAATGATAGTATTTCTATTTGTTGTGTACTCAATTTCTCATCCTTTTTTTATGACTACAGGTCATTATCTGGAGACTTATGGGAAAATTTTTGCTCCTTAATCAAAGGAACAGAGATGAAAGCATAACTTACAACTCCATTTTTTATTTCAACATAAACATAAGATTGCTGGTGCTCTTAAGCAATCTTTACAACATGAAAGGATAAAAATGAGGAGAAAAAGTCAACTTGAGAGAACTGGGCTCTATCTCCAAAATTTGGGTTATATAAAACAAAACAAAATACCCCTTCCCCAAACCTTACCTATTTAGATTATTATTAGACTTGTTGTTTTCGTTAAGTGCCATTGAGTCAGTTCTGATGCACAGCGACCCTGTATAGGGTGTTTGAGGAGCAGCTGTTGAGTTTGAACCTGCAACCTTGTTGTTCAAACAGACCTCAAGGTCTAGTGCTTATCCTATGGCATCATACCAGTACTCAGTAATGTTAGACTAGTTTGCTGCTATTCTCTGCCAAAAGTAATCTTAACTTGTACAAATAGGAAGGATTTACAACCAGAGATGGAGGCAGAGGTGACAGAATGGAGAGATAAGGTAGCTAAGTACTCTAGACTCATGGAAAGAGAACAGCTGTGTGCTGGTGGGCAGGAGACTGGCTTGCAAATGTGCCCTTGAGTTTTTTAATTGATTATATATTCCTGCGTGTTTTTGTGTACATTCAAAAAAAGAAAAAGAAAAGAAAAAAGAGGGAATAGAAGCAAATACTGTTAGCTTATGGTGCATGGAAGGAATTGTGATCATTACAATGAAACAAAATACGATTGATTGAATGCAAAACCAATTTTCTCCCATGTAAAGTATCACATAATTCACAATAAAAGATTAAAAAAAAGAAGAAGGATTTACAGTACTGGCCATTGCTCTGAAAGTTGGCATGTGTTAAGAATGTATTATTATAGGGTACTAAGTAATGAAGCTATATAGAGTGGGAGAAGACATGAGGAATCAGATCTTGGCTTCTATACTTTTTAAAACTACAACAACAAAACAGGTGCCATGAGTTGACTCTGATTACTGATGATTTTGTCTTCTCCAACTACCCTTTGAAATTTTTGATTCTGCTCTTTTACTTCCTCATTTCCTCCATTCACTTTAGAATCTCTCTAAAGAGCAAGTTTCAAAGGGTTTTCTGACATTCATTTGGGTATTTTCTTTCTTTCCTATCTTGTTGCATATGTTGGTCTGTTCCTCATTTTGTCCCTGGCCTTGTTTCAGTTGATGATATAAAGCTTTTCCACTGTCTCTTCTTACAGTTAATTTGATTAACTACATACTTCATTTGGTGAGCTTCATGTGTTTATATTCTTTTTAAAAGGTATTTGCAATGAATATTTGGTCTTGCAAAACTCTATCATGCAATCTCCAGCATCATTTTTATTACCAAGGCCATATTTTCCAATTAATGATCCTTCCTCTTTGTTTCCAAACTTGACATTCCAATCACCAGTAATTATCAATACAACTTGATTGCATGTTTGATCAAATACATAAGAAGTTAATACAATTCTTCATTATCAGTGATTTTAGTGGTTGCACATAAATTTGTCTAATAGTAGTATTAACTGGTCTTTCTTGTAGGTATATGGCTATTATCCTATCACAGACAGCATTGTACTTTAAGATGGATCTTGAAAAGTTCTTTTTAACAATGAATATGATACCATTCCTCTTGAATTTGTCGATCCTGATATAATTAACCATACGATTTTCAGATTCAAAATGGCCAATACCATTCCATTCCAGCTCACTAATGCCTAGGATATCATTTTATGGGTTCCATTTCATTTTTGACAACTTCCAATTTTCCTAGATTCATACTTCATACATTCCATGTTCTAATTGCTAATAGATGTTTCCAGATGTTTCTCTTCATTTTGAGTTGTACCTCATTAGCAAATAAAAGTTCTGAAAGCTTACTTCATTTGTATCATCATGGTCAACTCTACTTTTAGAAGGCATCTCTTCCCCTGTCATATTTTGAGTGTCTTCCAACCTGAGGAGTTTGTCTTCTGGTACTATATCTGATAATGTTTTATCTTTTGGTGCTATATCTGACAATGTTCTGCTGATATTAATAAGGTTTATAGTGGATAAACATTCAGAAGTAGTTCACCTCTCCTTCCTAATGTGTCTTACTATGGAAGATCCATTGTAACCGCCCACCATGGTGACATTGCTGGTATTTAAAATACTGGTGACATAGCTTCCAGCATCACAGCAACATATAAGCCCCCCACAGTATGACACACTGACAGATTCATGGTGGTACAAGAACATAGCTGTTCTTAAATACACATTTAAAAAACAATCTACAGTGATGTACTGAAACTATTTAGCTTGCCATGTTAGCATTCCTTTGAGAGGAAAGAAAGAAAATGATGCATTGTTTTGAGTTTTTCAATTTAGCTCTATGGAGATTTAAAAAATATTTAGACTTGCAAAATTACTCTTACAGATGTATAAAATTTCCAGACTCCTTTTCAGGCTATTCTACACACTGATGCAGTACTAAGTCTTTTCAAGTACTACTTGGATCATGCAGCTCCTTGTTCAAAATTGGTAATGATTTCTGACTGTGTATCACAACATGTCTACATTTGTCAAGATGCTGATAATCAACATCCACTCTATCTCTCCAAAATTTCATTCCACATTTTCCCGTAACAAACTTTATTATCTTACCGCTTGTCTCTCCTCCTGTCAGTGCTAACATCTTTGGATTTACACACAGGGAAACAATATATATATATATATCTGACCCTGTATCTTTTACTTACATGCTTTTTTTCTTTTTTTAGTTTTCTTATATCTTTTTCTCCTTCTCGTATTCTAAGCTTCTTTTAAAATCAACACAAGTTCTAGTTCCTTCCAGGAAGCTCCTCCAATGACCTTTACCTATTATCCATCCATTCTTTTATTCCTGCTACTTGTTATGTGCCTGTGAGTCTCTGACTCATAGCTACCCTATAGGAGAAAGTAGAACTGCCCCATATGGTTTCCTAGATTATAAGCATTATGGGAGCAGATAGCCAAGTCTTTTCTGCCATGTAACCATTTGTAGTTTTAAGATTCTGACCTTTTGGTTAGCAGCCAAGTTTTACCATCAAGGCTCCTTTCTACTTGCATGTTGTCGTTGCTAAGTGCCGTCGAGTCCATTCTGAACCACAGCGACCCTGTGTAGGGTTTCCAAGGAGTGCCTGGTGAGCTTGAACTACTGACCTTGCAGTTGCAAACTGACCTTGCAGTCCAGCACATGAGACTGTAGTGCCACACCAGGACTCCATTTTGCTCATTGTTGTTGTTGTGTAGTGTCATCGAGCCGATTCTGACCCATAGTGACCCTGTATAGGGTTTCCAAGGAGCAGCTGGTGAGCTTGAACCACTGACCTTGTAGTTCAAACAACTTTGCAGTGTGACACATGAGTCCACAGTGCCACACCAGGACTCCTTCAATATTTCAAGTCAAGGCTTGAGTGTTTTTTATTCAAGCCTCAACTTGTTTTACTCTGTATTTCTGTGTATTATGTATACATAGCAATATATGTTCTTTATTGTTTACTTACTTAGTATTCAATATTATAGGGTTTCCAGAATGAAGGAAGTCTAATGAAACCAGCATGTGCTAGAATACATATAATAGATACTTGTGGTTATGAGAAACATATAGTTAAAATCCAGTATATTAAACATTACAGAATATCTTTGGTGAAGAAATAGCTTCTGCAAGCTCAGTGGCAATTTTATCCATAAAGTAATTTTGCTAAAAAATTGACACAAGACAATTTTAAATCATAATCTGAACTCTCTGGATTATGTAAAAATAAGAATAACATCTGATTGTGCACAGATTGTAGATATATTTTTTAGCTACAAACAAAGAGCTATTGTCAGGTATTCTAAGAGAAAACAAAAGAAGTAAAAAAAAGGAAAATGTTCTCTGCTTCTCAACAAGCCAGGGGACTGTTTTCAAACACTTTTAAAACACATGTTTTGTGTTTGTTTTTGTTATCTTTTTTAGGTCTGCTTTCACAAGATGAAATATGATATTTAAAAGAGAGGCTGCCTAGGAACAACTGATGCCTAATTGCTACTTCAAGGTCTTAAATATTTTTCATCTATTCCACTAACAACTACTGAGAGTGTGCTTTGGACAAAGTACTGTGTTAGGCCTGTGTGTATGTTTCTCTGGTGTTCAGGGCTGTAGCTCCTTCTGCAGAGCTCTAAAAGGAACCTAAAAGAATGAATAGCTTTCCTTAGATAACTCATGGCACCACTGTCCACGCTGTGTTTGGTTGGACAGCGATGCTAAAGAGGCCAAGGTCTAGGTTTGCCTCTAATCTGGGTAGGTTCCAGCCTGGCTCAGCACTTTTGAATCACAGGTTATACTTTGATCTGAAAATCGAACCCAGGACATAATTAGGCAACATAGTACATTACAACATATCTGTTACTATCTCTGAGATTACATGCTCACAATAGGACTTCCTTTATGAAGGGCAGCAAATTATTTTTAAGCTATCAACTCATTTGCATAGGAACTTAATCTAAGGATCCACTATCCAATACTTAAACACAATCCTTAATGAAATACTGTTGTTGTTGTTCAGTGTCATCAAGTCAGTACCGACTCATAGCGACCCTAGTCACAACAGAATGAAACACTGCCCGATCCTGGGCCAATCTCACAATTGTTGCCACGCTTGAGCCCATTGATGCTGCCACTTAGCCAGTCCATCTCACTGGGGTCTTCCTCTTTTTCTCTGACCCTCCACCTTACCAAACATGATATAATTCTCCAGGAACTGCTCCCTTCTGACAATATGTCCAAAGTATGAGAGACGAAGTTAGGCCATCCTGGCCTCCAAAGAACACTCTGGCTGCATTTCTTCTTCTTTTGGAAGCCCATGGCACTTTCAATATTCTCCTCCAACGCCATAACTCAAAAGCATCAATTCTTCTACGGTTTTCCTTATTCACTGTCCAGCTTTCACATGCATATGAGACTATTGACAATACCATAGCTTGGGTCAGGCACACCTTAGTACTCAAGCTGACATCTTTGTTCTTCAACACTTTAAAAAGGTCTTCTGCAGCAGATTTGCCTAATGCAATAGGTCATTTGATTTCTTGACTGCTGCTTCTGTGAGTGTTGATGGTTGATCCAAAAAGAATGAAGTCCTTGAAAAGAACTTTAATCTTTTCTCCATTGATAAGAATGTTGTTTATTGGTCTAGTGGTGAGGATTTTTGTTTTCTTTACGTTGAGTTGTAATCCATACCGAAGGCTGTGCTCTTCGATCTTCATCAGTAAATGTTTTAAGTCCTCTTCACAGTCAGCAAGCAAGGTTGTATCATCTGCATATCGCAGGTTGTTAATGAGTCTTCCTCCAATCTTTCTGCCACGTTTTTCTTCATAGAACCCAGCTTCTCAGATTGTTTGCTCAGCATACAAGTTGAATAAGTATGGTGAAAGAATACAACCTTGTAGCACACCTTTCTTAATTTTAAACGATTCAGTGTTCCCATGTTCTGTTCAAACAACTGCCTCTTGGTCCATGTACAGATTCCTCATGAGCACAATTAAGTGTTCCAGAATACTCAGACTTCGCAACGTTGTCCATAGCTTGTCATGATCCACACAATCAAAAGCCTTTGCATAGTCAATAAAGCACAGGTAAACATCTTTCTGATATTCTCTGCTTTCAGCCAAGATCCATTGGACGCCAGCAATGATATCTCTCTTTACACGGCCTCTTCTAAATCTGGTTTGAACCTCTAGAAGTTCTCTGTCAACGTATGCTTGCAGCATTTCTGTATGCATATAATATTTTCTATTTGCTACCTCCTATTCAAAATGCTTTTCATAGGTTAACTCAATTAAATTTCTCAGCAACTCTGTATGTTGTTGTTAATTGCTGTTGGTCAATACTGACTCATAAAGACCTCATATGTGCAAAGTAGAATTGCTCCTTAGGATTTTCAAGGCTGTGACTTTTGGGAGACATATCACTAGGACTGTCTTCTAAGACACCTCTGGATGGATTCAAACCACCAACTTTTTGGTTAGTAATTGAGTAGTTATTTGCTCCTGCCACCTAGGGACTCCTACTCTATAAGATTTGTTGTTGTTGTTAAGTGCCATCGAGTCGATTCCGACCCATAGCGACCCTGCACAGGGTTTCCGAGGGTGTAAATCCTTACGGGAGTAGAAAGCCTAATCTTTCTCCCACGGAGCGGCTGGTAGTTTCGAACCGCTGACCTTAAGGTTCGCAGCCCAATTCGTAACCACTACGCTACCAGAGCTCCTTACTCTATAAGGTAGATGCTACAATACTTCTTCTTTTCACAGATCAGAAAACTGAAGCAGAGAGAAGTTTAGTAACTTCCCATACCTGGTGTGGCATAGTAGGTTAATGCACTGGATTGCAAAATCAGTTTGAATCACAATGTCAGCAGTTCAAACTCACTAGCATCTCCTCTATCGTTGACTTGAATTGACTTTGGTTAGGATTTAACTTCTCATATGTTTGTGTCTTGACTCTTCCTTAAGCTTCTGGAGGTCAGATACCTATTTTTAGGGCTGAAACAAATGGTTTAAGCTGTTGTTGTTGTTGTTAAGTACCATCAGGTTGGTTCTGACCCATAGCAACCCTGTATTGGGTATTGGAGGAGCTGCTGGTGAGTTTGGACTGCTGATATTGGAGTTCAAACTGACCTTGTGGTCCAGTGTTTATCCTACAGTGCCACTCCAGGACTCCATGGTTTACACTAGTGGTGTAAACCATTTGGAAATACATGACCCATTTGGAAATAAACATTGAGCTTTCTCTGACTGAGAAGAAATGATACGGACTATTGAAAACATCAAGATATATGGTTTTGTTTTGGATCAGCATAATGATCTGTTCAATTAAGAATGATCGCATTATTTTCCTGTATTTCCAACTCATCAAAAAATATAAATCAAGAAATACTTTTGATGTCTGTTACATGTGAGAGTATGCATTGTGTGTTGTTATAAAAGTTTTAGCAGAGCTTTCAGACTAAGACAGACTGAGAGAAGACTTGCCTAAAAACATGCTGTAGAGTTTTCTTTTTGTCCTTTGCATTTTAGTTAGTTTTTGTTTTCAGATCACAATTTATCATTTGTAACACATTTTGCTATCAACATAAATTAATTGAAAGGAAAATTACAGAATTAAGGCCAATTCTACCAAATGTTAATATATATTTTTGGGCTAGAAACACATAAATGGTATAGTTTTAATGGAATTAATAGAAAGTTCATGGCTTTCCTATTCAGTAGACTATTTGTCATATGTACAAAGTAGCCTTTTACATTTAAGGGAAGAAGTACACAAATAAATAATTCCTAGCTATATTGCATTATTTGACAACCAGCTTTGTGTTATTTTCATTACATTAAAAAGTAGCAATGAAGCATAAAAATGATGACTCATAATTCATTGATGAACTTTATTATTTTGTTGTTGAAGTTATCACTGAGACCACTCAGTATTTCCACCTCACTTAATCAATTTAATGTGTTTTCAAGGCTACTGACATTTCTGTTGATTTTGAGTGGCTTTTAATGTTTATTTTCATTTGGGAGTTGTTATTGTTATTAGTGTCGGTGAGTGTTTTGACTCATAGCGAGTCTGTATAGGGTTTCTGAGGAGTGGCTGCTGGGTCCTAACCACTAACTTGTGGTTAGCAGTCCAGTGCATATCCTACAGCACCACACCAGGATCCTTGCATTTGAAATTGAAAAATTCTGTTAGAAGACATTTGCTTATTGCCACGCAGGGCCATGAAATATGGATGGTGTAATGCAGTGAGTCATTTCGTGTCTCCTCTAGCCATAGTATTTAAATCCCACCAAATAATGTTTCTATCCTATTGGGTCTGGATAAGAGAAAGTGGGAAAGCACATTGGTAGGATGACATAGTTCAGCTTGGATGCTAACAGAGTTCATTGTGACTGTAAAAACTTGAAACTCTGTTGTTGCTTTTAGGTGCTGTCGAGTCTGTTCTGACTCATAGGGATCCAATACATAACAGAACAGACCACAGCCCAGTCTTGCACCATCCTAACAATCCTCGTTCTTTTCTGCTGCCAGTGTGCCAGTCCACTTCATTTGGCGTCTTCCTCTTTTTCTCTTACCCTCCACTTTACCAAGCAGTGGTTCCTCCTGATAGTATGTCTGAAGTACGTGAGAGGAAGTCTTAACATCCTGGCTTTTAAAGAAGCATTCTAGTTATACTCCTTCTAACACAGATTTGTTTGTTCTCTGGTAGTCCTTGATATTTTTGATATTCTTCTCCAACACCATAACTCAAATGCATCAATTCTTCCACACTCTTCCTTATTCATTGTCCAACTTTCGCATGCATATGAGACTACTGAAAACACAGTGGCTTATATCAGGTTCACTTTAGTTTTCAAATTGACTTCTTTGCTCTTGAACACTTTAAAGGGTCTTGCGCAGTAGATTTTCCTAATGCAATAGACTATTGCTTCCATATAGTTCTAATGTATGTTTAAAATGAGTCATCTTAGAAGTAGGAGGGGAATCTCATTACCCTCAAAGAACAGCCAGGAGACGATCCCTATACATTGAAACTCCTCAAACCAGACACAGAAAGCTGTAATTTTGGAGGAGTGGCAGAAGAGCAGGATCAACAGTGACAAAAAGCCAGAGCAAAAGACAGAGTGGTAGGCTTTCCAGCCCCTGGAGCAAGTAAAGTTGAGTGACTTTGGGCAGGAGACTTGCTTGTAGAGTGGGGTGCCTCTAGGTACTTAAATGAGGAGCTAGGTGTGCTGACCATGGAACTAAAGCTGAGTTCCCTCAGGCTAAGGCTTATGGTAGAGTGGTATGAACCGTGGGCATATATCAGCAACTGACTGGGACAACTGCGCCCTGAGCATTTGCTGATCCTGTATTGCAGGGGTGGGGGATGTCTGGCCCGAGGGCCATAGAAGACCCTCAAAATCACTTGGTCTAGCCCTGCCAAGGCAATCAAAGTTCCAGCCATCACATTGTTGTTAAGTGTCACCAAGTAAGTTCCGACTCATAGTGACCCTGTATAGAGTTTCCAAGGAGAAGCTGGTGAGTTTGAACCACCGAACTTGTGGTTCAAACCAATCATGCAATCCGGTGCTTTATCCCACAGTGCGACACCAGGACTCCTGCCATCATATTGTTGTTCTTATTGTTAAGTGTCTTTGAGTCGATTCGGACTCATAGCAACCCAGTGTAGGGTTTCCTAGGAGCGACTGGTGAGTGTGAACTGCCAATCTTGTGGTTCAAACTGACCTTGATGTTGAGTGCTTATCTTATAATGCCACAACAGCCACCAATTTTTATTCCATCAATTCCTGCTGCCTTGTTCTTTGCCAATTTCTTCAATGCACCTTGTACTTCTTCCTTCAGTATCATTGGCTCTTGATCATATGCTACCTCTCGAAATGGTTGAACATCAACCATTTCCTTTTGGTACAGTGACTCTGTGTATTTCTTCCATCTTCTTTTGATGTTTTCTGCATCGTTCAATAATTTGCCCAGAGAATCCTTCAATAACGAATGTCGAGGCTTAAAGTTTTTCTTCAATTCACCCAGCTTGAGAAATGCTGTGTTTCTCCTTTTGGCTTTCTGACTCCAGACCTTTGCACATTTTGTTGTAATATTTGACTTTGTCTTCTCGAGCTGATCTTTGAAATTTTCTGTTCCTTTCTTATGCATCCTCATTTCTTCCATTTTCTTTACCATCTGTACGCTGGAAAGCAACTTTCAGTGTCTCTTCTGACATCCATTTTGATCTTTTCTTTCTTTCTTGTCTTCTTAATGACTTTTTGCTTTCTTAATGTATGATGTTCTTGATGTCATCCCACAACTCTTGTGGTCTTCGGTCTTTAGAATTTAATGTATCAAATCTGTTCTTCAGATGATCTCTAAATTCAAGACCTTTTTAAAGTGATGAAGAGCAAAGATGTCAGCTTGAGGACTAAAGTGCACCTGACCCAAGCCATGGTATTTTCAATAACCTCATATGCATGGAAAAGCTGGACAGTGAATAAGGAAGACTGTAAAATAATTGATGTTTTTGACTTATGGTGTTGGAGGAGAATATTGAAAGTGCCATGGGCTGCCAAAAGAAAAACAGATCTGTGTTGGAAGAAGTGTAGCCAGAGTGCTCCTTGGAGGCCAGGATGGCCAAATTTGTCTCTCATACTTCAGACATATTGTCAGGAGGGGCCAGTTGCTGGAGAAGGATATCATGTTTGGTAAGGTGGAGGGTCAGAGAAAAAGAGGAAGACCCTAGCAAAATGGATTGGCAAAATGGCAGCAGCGATAGGCTCAAGTGTGTCAACAATTGTGAAGTTGGCCCAGGATTGGGCAGTGTTTTGTTTTGTTGTGCATAGGGTTGCTATAAGTCAGTACTGACTCAATGGCACCTAACAACAACAACAACAACAACAACAAAAATCTTTACAGGAGCAGAAATCCTCATCTTTCTCTTGCAGAACCGCTGGTAGTTTCAGACTGCTGACCTTGAAGTTAACAGTCCGACTTGTAACCACTACACTACCAGAGTTCCTACAGCCATCACATTAGGGGTGAGTTAATTAAATGTTTGACCAAATATGTTATTGTTGCTGTTGTTAAGTGCTGTTGAGTGAGTTCCGACCCATAGCAACCCTGTATAGGGTTTCTAAGGAGCAGCTGGCGAAATTCCAAGATGTTTGCTCAGGAGGTTTTCTTAGCAGTAATAACTTGTACCCACTGTTTGGTTGTGAAATATGTGATAATTTTCAAAGGTCAAAGGCCACCACTGAACATTAAACATTAAACAAAGATCAGTTGCAGTTAAACTAGTATGGAAACATATTCTAAATGTTATGAAGCATTGTAAAACTTGTTGCTGTTCTTGTTGTTAAGTGCAGTGGAGTCGGTTCCAACTCATAGCGACCCTGTATAGGGTTTCCAAGGTTTAAAATTTTCAATTGCAGAAAGCTTTATCTTTCTTCCACGTGGAATACCTAGTGCTTATCATAAAACATGAAAATTTGATGTGCAGTTATTTAACTTGTAGTTCCAACCTACCCTTAAATGCAGGGAAACTGTGCTAGGCAAAATTGTCTATTCATATGTTCATTCATGTATTTATTCAATGAATGCTTATTGAGCATACCTAAGTAACTTTGATGTTATTTAAAAAGGGATAAATTGAAAAAGAGATGTATGGATAGAATGCAAATGAAGAGAGATTACGTCAACTCTAAGTGTTTGTTCTCAGCAGGGACTCAAGTTTCCTATAAAAATTCCTTCGAAATTATAGCAGTCCCTCAATGCTCCGTGAAGATGCACAGAAGTGTCCAGGAGATTCCATGTACATTTCTTGTAGGTACAATTGCTGAAAATATAGCAGGAGGGCAAAGAAATAACCAACATCAATGTCAAAGCTACCAGTTCACAATGGACTGTCTGTAAATTTCACTATTGTGTTGTTGTTGTTTGTGGTCTGGTTGATTCCAACTCATAGTGGCCTTATATATAAGGTGGCTGGTGGATTTGAACTTCAGACCTGGTGGTGAGTAGTCCAGAACTTATCCTACAGTGCCACAGGTCAAATGTTCTTACTATTTCTAGCCAAATTTGAAACTTTGGAGGAATACTTATCAAAATAATTTTGGTAAAAATTTGACAAAATTTGTTGAATTGAAAATGAGTATGAAGCACACTCATTATCTTGAGTGAAAGTAATTTGTGTTTGTGTACAAATGGAGAGATGTGGGACTCCAAGTCTTGCATCTATTTTGAAATCATAGGTGAAGGTTTTGACAGTGTGTACTAATTTCCTACCTCTCAAATGGCTTAATTTGGAGATCTCTATTGCTAAAAATCTTATGTGTGTGTGTGTGTGTGTGGGCCCAGTGTCCTGCTTCTTTGACAGAAAGTAAGAGTATTATTCGTGAGGTTTTGTAGAGTACTATTAGTAAGAATGCTATGGAGATGGGCTAAGGCTGTTGTCTAGGGTCCCCACTGCTGTTGAATTGATGCCGAAGCAGAGAGGTCCTATAGGACAGAGAACTAAGTGCTCCATAGTTTCCAAGCCTGTAAAATTTGACAGAAGCAGACGTCTACATCTTTCTTCTGAGGAGTGACTCCTGGTTTTGAATTGACAACCTATTGATTAGCAGTTGAATGCTTTAACTGCTTTATCACCGGGACTTTCATCTAAAGATTATTGTTGTTAAGTGCCGTCCAGTCTGTTCTGACACATAGCTATCCTGTGTAGGATTTCTTAAGAGTGACTGGTGGGTTTGAACCACTGACCTTGAGGCTAGTTGTGTAGTGTTTATCTTACAGTGCTACACTTAGTAACTTAAATTAGTAAAGTAAGGCTTTAAAGATAATTAAGGTAATGCATACTACAAGGAGCCGTAGTAGTAGATTACAAACTGGGCTGCTAACTGAACGGTCAGCAGTTTGAATCTACCAATCTCTCTGAGGGAGAAAGATGACGCTTTTGAGTCCATAAAGACTTACAGCCTCAGAAATCCTTTGCAAGGTCACTATGATTTGGAACCAACTCGAGGGGGTCATACAATTATCACCATATTTCTACATTATTTAGATAGCTGTTCAGTTATTTAATCCAGAAGTGGGTTGATAAATTAAATTAATTATTTCTGGACTCCACTGTATTTTCTATGCAAGCACAGATACTAAATGAAACTTTTAGGGTAAATTTACAAAAAGTGAACAAATGATTGCTAATCAGACCAAAATTACTAGATGGTACCCAGCTACCATTTCTGGTCATTGTGAGCATGACCACAGTAGATGGATCCTGACAGAAAGAGATAAAAATGTGGAACGACTCTCAAGTCTCAAAAAGTCTAGATTTACAGGACAGGTTGAGACTAGAGGACTCCGCAGAACTATTCTCTGAGATAGTCTTTAAGGAAAAATGATTACTGGATATATGGAGTAGACGTAGATAAAGGACATTGTAGTAGGGGTTACTGTGCCATACAAAAGAAAGGGAAGGGAATCCAAGCATTTTGGGATTGCTTATAAAAGACTTTCATAGTGGTTACGAATCAGACTGCTAACCTCAAGGTCGGCAGTTTGAAAGTACCTGTTCCGTGGGAGAAAGCTGAGGCATTCTGCTCCCGTAAAAGTTACAGCCTCGGAAACCCTGTGCAGGGTCACTATGAGGTGGAACCGACTCCATGGCACTTAAAAACAACAACAAAAGAAAAGACTTTGTTTAAAGGGCTATATCAGAGGCCTAGTGTGGTGCTGCGGGCTAATGCTCCAGATTGCAAAGTTGTTTGAACTGCAAACAGTTGGCAGTTAAAGCTCACCAGCTGCTCCTCAGAAATCCTGTAAAGGGTCGCTATTAAGTCAGAACCTACTCGATGGCACTTACCAACAACAACAAAGAGCTATATCAAATATGTTGATAAATTAGACTTGAATGCAAAACAACAGTATTTATCTATTACCTAAAAAAAACCTGATGACCATTATAATAAAAATATTTATTATAAAAATGATCACATATTTCTGCACACATATTAAAGACACAAACACAGTTTTACATTAATAAATTAAGGAGACTTGAACATTCAGTCTCCACCCCCTAGAATCATAGTGCTTTTCCATGGATTTCACAGTTACCAACATGGGATTTTTCTATTTGATGGAAGTCCATTTACATGGTTGATGCTATACGAACATCTCTTTAGAGTTTTAAAAATAGTTCACAGTGTTTAGGTTAATTCATTAACTGCTTTAAATCTTTGGTAAATACAAATAGTTATAGGCAAAAAAAATCTTTAATTCAGATTTCAGTAAGAACAAACAAAACCTGAAAAGTCTAATAACCTATTACAAGTAGTATTGTGTAATCAATAAATGTGGGAGCCAGTGTCCTAAGATCATAAAAATCACTGATGATAAAATCCCAAATCCACAGCCAAAGGTCTGTAGTGTCCACATCTATTACTACAGTCCACACAACACTGGGCCATTCAACAAAGTTCAACACACAAACAGTACTGGTTATTTTATAGCGCAGAAAAGTCTACTTCTTTCTATATTCCAATTTAAACATGTATTTGACACAGAAGAGCATCTGGTCTCATCTGCTATCTTACAGGAGTAAAGCATTTCACGAAGCCATACTATTTTTGAAAGACACCAACAACTCATCCTCTTGCCGAAAATGTCTCCATGAGACAGACTATGGATCGTTTCTCCAAATTCGTGGGAAAACTGGCAAAATGCCTGCCTATTGCTTTCCAACTTGTCTTCCTTTCTTCCTGTTTTCATTCCTTTTTCTTTCAGAGTACTCATTACGACTGGCCTGTCAGCCTGTATGGTATATACCTTTATTCCCTTCAAAATATCATATGCTTTACAATTTTCATTCAATAGCTCTCAATCTCAGTGATTCACAAGGAAATCCTGGCATTAAAAACTCTTACTTCCAGGCTATTGGTTAAAAATACTTCAAAAATTATTTAAATCCTAATATTCTTGAGATGTTAAACTCTTACAGTTTTGGCTTGTTTTTTTTTTACAAACATGTTGATGATGGAGTGTACAAAGTATAATTAAATATATCAAAAATACCTCTTTTTAAGCCTAGGAAATAGATGCCTTTGGATTACAACTATCGCAGGGTAGAGTACAGCCCCTCCTACAGTTAGGTTGTGAATACATGTTTTCTTTCCCTAACACTGGGTTTTCCAACCCAGTGTTCCATTAATAATAATAATAGTAGTAGACACTGTTGCTATCACGTTGGCAATTCTCTCCCTTTAACAACCAACATCCTGAATTGGGTGCATGTTTTAAAACTCTTCCAAGACTAGGCATCTTTCAATATGTGTTCACTTTATGAGTATGAATACAAAAAGCAGCATAATAAATGAACTGGATTGAAAAGAATAGGGTTTCTTTTGAGATTTTCATATGCCCAATGCCTCAGCTGTAAGATATTTTTTATTCTTTCTTCCTCATTCAAAGTGAATGTCATTTTTGTCACCAGCCTCTTTGCCCTAGGGCACATAAGTATATAGAAAACGTACAGCTACAAACATTTATAATCACATAGTGTAAACTCAGCCCCACTCCTTTGAAAGGCAGGAAAATGCTGAAATATAGACACATAGTATTCAATAAGTATCAGTATTTATGACATCAATGGAAGTCTAAAATTTCAGCATGTTGAAACTATTAACCTTTGTCTTCGCATTCATTCTTCTTCCCAGTCTTTGGTAAAAAGATGGGAAGCTGAGGGCTATTTCTTCTTCAGGATTTGATAGAAACTTAAGAGCTACTCTAAATGAAGTAAAATGAAGAGTTGTTTAATGCCTGTAATCGAGCACTACGTTTTTCCTAGGTCACAGAAACAAGCCTCTTTCCTTGTCACTCAGTGGTCTGATCAAGGAGTTTCTGTTGCTGTTGGTTGTTTGTGAGGAAACACACGTTTACATGCAAACATTCAGGAAGCTGCACTGGCGTAGAAGCACTTTGATCCCTTCAGTGTCATGGTGTCCTTCTTCACACAGCCACGTCTGCCTTCGCTAGGTTCTTTGGTTCTTTACTGGGAATACACCAGTCGTCAGCCTCAGTGCTCATCTGATAATGTTTAAAAGCTGACTTGTTAAAAACTGGGAGTTTTTCTACAGACTCTGAAGATAAAGCCTGAATGAAGGGAGGAAAAGCAAATATCAGACCAAAGAAATTATCCATGCCATAATTTGTACTTGATGTGATTATATAAAATAAATGAAAAGGTAAATTTTTAAATATTCAAATAAATGCATTTAATTGATCTAGCAACCAAGTAAAATCGTTCACTGTGTGCTAGGCACTGTGTAAAACAAAATAAGTAAATATTAGTGACACCCTATAGGTGCTAAAATCATAAATATCCGATTAGAAATGGTAAAGTTTATCATTTTATCCATCTCCCTTGTTCCAATACTATGGCACTGATGGAGGTGACCAGCCAAGCTATTGTTTCCAGACAAAGTCTCTGTATCTATGATAAAGTGAGAACCCTATTCTGATAATATCCATCTATAAAAAGGCTCTTTCCCAACAGTTTGAAGACTTTGCTTATTTAAGGAATGAACACATTAACTAATCCAGATGGTCAGAGGCCAGTTGGCAAATAATTTTAATGTACAAAATGGGAGCTTGGAAGCTCAATGTTTTAGCAGTTAATATTTGCAAATGTATTTATGGTTGAAATAGTTGGCAAATGATTAACAGAATCAGGATAGTGACCTTAAGAAATAAATTGATACTTTATCAGAAATAGAGAAAAACATGCATCAAGTTTTGAAGTTTAGACAGGAAATGCCTGACATCCCACTGATAGTTTGTGAATAGTCAGTTCTCCTTTCCTTGTTTTTCTAATAAGGTCAATTTACGGTCTTGAGTATCTTGATCTCTGCTGTTTTCTAGACTGGAATATTATTAGCATATATTCCCCACATGTTAAGTAGCACACAAGGGCAGCTATTCTGACAGATGCCAAAAGGAGTTGCTTTAAAAATAAAAAGTTCACATGAGGATATCCTCACTCTAAAACCTTGGTAGCTTGCTCCTTGAGAAACAATTTTGCTTCCCCAGGTGCAGGTAACCTGTTCTAGCTTCTTCTTCAGTAAGAAGTCATATTAAGTGGTACATCTACACACATCCAAACATAAAATAAAATAACTCGTGGTCCTTATTTTCATTAACCCAGTTTGTAGAATTCACTATGAACCACAGAATTTACAAGTGTACAAAAGCAGTCTTTTAAGAAATATTATTTTTCTGTTGAATTCAAAGAATACCTTTAAGTAGATGATAGCATCTGTTCCATATCCTGACAAAGAGTAGAGATTCAGATCTCCTTGAAAATACTTGGCATATAGACGAGAAATTGGCAAGCCATAACCAAAACCAGCCTAGAAAGGAAAAGAAGATTGGTAAAGACATTTTGTGATCATTGGAACACAAAATGTAACAAGAAATTTATTACCCTCAGTGATATCTAGATAAATATCTTCCACTTCCCACCAGAAACCTGTTATAGATTCGGTTCACCAATTTCAGTTTATCATTTTTATTTCATATATCACACATATCTAAATATGTCCTTGTAATCTCCATTTATGTAATCTCTTGCAAGCCTTATGTTGTTGTTGTTGTTAAGTGCCGTCAAGTCAGTACCGACTCATAATGACCTTGTATAGGGTTTCTGAGAAGTGGCTGGTGAGCTTGGACTGTTGATCTTGTGGTTCGAAGCAACCTTACAACCGAGCGCATTAACCCACAGTGCCACACCAGGACTCCAAGCCTTATGTGGTGATGGTAGTGGTGCTGGTGGTGGTGATAATGTGCCGTGGAGTCGCTTCCAACTCAAAGCTACCCTGTGACCCTGCATAGGGTTCCAAGGCTGTAAATCTGTACGGGAGCAGAAAGTCTCATCTTTCTCCTCTGGAACAACTGGTAGTTTCGAAGTACTGATCTTGAGACTAGCAGCCCGATTTGTAACCACTATGCTACCAGAGCTCCTTCAAGCCTTATGTAGCTAGGATGAATTTAGCCATCTCATTGTTCTTACCAAAGGAGCATTCCGGGAATTATCCATCACAGGTGTTGGTGCAGTGGAGTAGGTGTAACTGAAGAGTCGGTCAGTGATCCTCAGAGGAACACCACCTCCTCTGTCTGAAATCTGAAACAAATGAAAGCATCCAAGGTACAAACACACAAAACACACAGTTTGCATTTTGTGTACATTAAAAATATACTGTCTTCATTTAAAACCATTTGGTATACATGACTTTGACCTACTGTCCCAAACAGAAATCTCTATTATTATTGACCCTTTTCAATTATTTCAAGAGAGACCCAAAAGATAAAACAGAGAATGGTTACCTTAATTGTTAGGTCTTCTTTTCCCAACACAACAATCACTTCAACTGGTGTAAGAGAAGGCCATTTTTCCTGGTGTTCAACTGTTGCCCTCATTGCATTCTACAGAAAACCAAACCATAAGGAATTCAATGGCAGAAGAATGAGGAACAACAAATAATTGTTTCTTTAATGCTTTAAATAAAAGTAGTACGAAGGGTAATTCAAAGTGCCTATTTGTTTAAGTTAGTAGTAAAACAGCTTTGTAAATAGCCATTATGAATGTGTCATATAGGATGTGTAATGAAAAATACTAATTTACCATGTAATGCATCTCTTGGGAGTAATGTGTAATGGAAAAACAATTCTGTTAGCTGTCAAATTCTTATTTGCAAGCTTAATTTAAATGAAGAAATTGGTTTTTATAGTACATTTCCTAGCTCTCCCTTTTCTGCCTTTCCATTACATTTTACATCCTAGCACCAAAGGCTATTACACAACAAATGAACAGTGAATCATTGAACTAATTTGTTAGCTTTTATAAAATTTGCTGGGGAAAGGTTATTACTATTTAAAAGGGCAGTAAATAATTCTAAATTAAATTTCAATTTGCATTTGATTATCATCTGGCAAAATAACTCTACAAGTTGCACTATTAAATTTAAAAATAAATCTGATCAAAGAATCTATCACAGAAGAAACTAAACCAAGTTTTCAAGCAATTGGAAGTGTCGCCTACAAATAAACTCTTGGTTTATTTAACCCATTTTCCTCTCTTTCTTTTGACAGGTTATCTGATTTTTGCTTTCTCTATAATATCAGGTTGTGTCTATCGAAAGTGAAATAAAATAGATGCTTGTAGTACAATCAATACTTCATTGCATCAATACTAGAGTGAATTAAGAAGTAGTAAGTTCTGGAAAGAGTTCCATCAGAATTAGAGGCAAATATTACTATTTTTAGATCCATTTGTCTCCAGCACAGAGGATTTTTGGGGATCATGCAAAAACTTCAGCTGGTTTTCTACTTTTTGGTGTAAGCACAGGATTTTAGTTTGGTCTTACAGCTCATCAGAGAATTCGATTCTTAGCACCTGACTACTTCAGGGCTTCAACTTTAGCATCGCTTAAAAGCTTGTTAGAACTGCAAATTCCTCTACGCATTGAGTCAAAATCTCCAGGGAAACACTAAAAAGAAGTGTGTGTTGTAGCAAGCCCTCCAGGTGACGGAAATGTACACTGAAGTTTGAGAAACACTGCCTTACACCCTTGCTCTAGCAGTTCAGTGTGGAGCGAACCAGAAACATTATCTCATTAGACATACAGAATCTTAGTCCTGTCCCCCAGCCACCAGGCCTACTGAATCAGATTCTCCAGTTTAACAAAACCATCAGGTGAATCATATGTACTTTTAACTGGAGGAACTGTTTGTCCTCTGAGTCTATCGAGACTCAGAATAGACCATGCCATGTGTCTCGGTTTGGAGCTGGACCAGTCTGTGGGACTGGAGGTAACAAGGTCTCATTCATTGAAGCATTCATCCCATGACCTTCATTAATGAAACCATGAATGACTAGGGCTTTGTTGGATACCAAGTCAAACAATGAAAACATCTTCTCAGCTCAAAAGCATGAGATAACGTGAATCATATTGTATCTTCACCAATACAAGTTGATGCTTAAATGAGCTGCAAGTCCCCTTTTAAACATTAATTGTGGCTTCTTTCTCTTAGGAGCACAGAAGGATGCTTTGGAGAAGGTAAGAAGGTGGCTATTTAGTAAGGAATGATAAAGGAAATAAAAATAAAAGACTTGAGTTTCTATTTAAAGATAAAATTGCAATTATGAAGTCTCTTACCTTGAATAGTTCAAAGAGCATGTGATGAAGGTGAGAAGGAACGTACACAATGTGAATTGGCTGACCAGGATGTTTTCCTAGAAAAAGAAAACTCATTAAGAATTGTGAAATAAATATTGCATTAAAATAAATCCCTGTATATGTTTATTGATATTTTAAACTTACACTGTTTCAATATTTCTCATTGTTCTCACCCAAATTCCTACTCTGGAGCCTTCACAATTAAACAGCAACAACCATGGGGTGATTTTCAAAGTGCTATTATAGTTACTGCCTACAAGTAATGTTTGTATTTCCCTGCAAATGTATAAAGTAAAATAAAGTGTAAAACAATAGTACTACTATAAATTAGATTATATGGGTTATTCCTATTTACTATATTTTTATACTGAGCAACTCCAAGTTAAGCTTATATGCATTTCAAGATAAAAAAAAAAAAAAGTTAAAATTACTGTGTTTATAGTACAAAAAAACAAATTAACACTAGCTATAACTTTCATACTCTCAACACAAATAGCACATCAATTTATTTTAATAGTTACACCAACCAAATATTAAATTGTCTATGCTAAATATGCTTAAATTTCACCCAAAGGCTAAGGTAAACAGAGGCACTGAAACCTCATAATTCTGCTTACAAAGAAAAATAAAATTCTTATTCTTCAGTGTTCTAGGCTTTGGCAAAGTTTGAATGAGAAAACATAAGGCATAATTCCCTCTTTATTTTTTAAACAGTTCAAGCAGTTTATCTACAAGTTTTACATAACAACTCTATTTCTGCTTAGAGATACTTTTGAACATCTACTTGTACTTCTATGGCGCTGTGGGTTAATACGCCACACTGCAAAGCCATTTGAACTGCAAGGTTGGTGGTTCAAGCTCACCAGCTGCTCCTTGGCTACCCTATACAGGGTTGCGATGAGTCCGCACTGACTCGGCAGCATTTCACAACAATAGTAACTTGTACTTCTGCTTTTAGTTTAGCATTCACTTATCATTTGCATATGTGCAATCTAATTTTAGTTTGGTCTTAATTTGAACTATTTGCTTTTAATTCTGACCACTAACAAATATTGTTCCTATATAAATTAGTTTGAAAAGATGTTTGCTTTGAATGAAAAGGAAATACTTGAATTTAATAAATTGGGCAGCTTTGAGCTGCAACAGTCTTCTAGAACAAAATGGAATACGATAAAAAGAATGCCTTGAATTTATTATGTAATCACTGGATCGAAAGTAGGAAGAGTTTGTCTTCTCAGGTAATATAGAGTTAATGTTTTTGATACTTGTTCTGCTCCAAAATAATGATGATGTACTCGTAGTATACATTATTAATTATTTATTGTTGTGAGGGCTATGGTTAGGAATAGGGTTAAGCATTGTTGTTGTTAAGGAGCAGCTGGTGGGTTTGAAATGATGACCTTGTGGTTCACAATCCAGTGTCGACCCACAGTGCCACACCAAGAGTCACACAATAAAGGTCTTTCCAGGACTTATGAGTAACTTTTCTTTAGAAGAGTATCTGCTCTGCTCAGTGCTTTCCCCCACCTCTGGTCTCTTGGTTTCTCCATCTGCTCTTGTCATTCTTAAGGGTGCTGTTGGGTCAGTTCCAAGTCATAGAGACTTTGTGTAGGATTTCCAAGGAGTGGCTGGTGAGCTCCAACCACCAACTTTGTAGTTCAAACCAACCTTGCAGTCTAGCACATTAACCCACAGTGCCACAACAGGACTCCCCAAATGTTATAGGCACTTTGAATTAGTAAACCATCTTTCTTTGATCTGAGATATCAAAATCTACTTGCTAATCTAAATCTAAGATTACTTGTTCAAGCCATTCTTCTTTCAGAGTCATTATTAATTGAATACGCTCTGCTAGAGCTTCCCAGTTGAGATAGTTAAAAAAAATCTTGGCTTTGAAATTTTTAAAAAAAATGTGTACACATTCTAGACAAGTTTAGAAAGGAAGAAAGGAACACTGAATTGTTTTACATTTATAAAAAGCAGTCCTACTTGGAGAATACTGAATTTAGACTGGGTATAAATATATTTTATTTATAGCTTACCATTCACTTGTGTGAGTTTTAATTCTGGTGATGTTAAATAATACTGATCACAAAGCATCTTTGAGCACTCAAAGGCATCTAGAATGGAAAAAAATCATTTCATTACAATGAAATAAATTCATGCCATGTAACAATTAAATACGACATTTAATCTAAAACATTCACTAAAGTAAATATAGAAAAAAATGCTTTTGTAATATTTGACTTGAAGAAAAATTTAAGACAGTATCTAACAGAACAGAAATGTGTGTACTTCAGAAATCAAATACAATATATAGGAACATGGCATATTGGTCATTGGTGTTCGGTCTTTTATAATATAAATGAGTGTCTAAACTCGTGTCTCTCAAATATTTTGATAAAAATTTTATAAAATCATAAAATTCACAGAGTCACATCAATCATATACTGCACATTTTCTATGAGGGAAATGCAAAAGTCTGACATTACCTTGAACAACAGCGGCCACATCACAGTTTGGATCAATACTTCCAATGTGGGTTGGGTTTCCTGTCTGTGAGTCACTAAATATAAGAACTGTTAAAAAATAAAAACAAAAATATCAACACATCAGGATAATAATTATTAGAGCTCTTGCATGAGAGAATGTGACCTACCAATTACTGAAACATCTAGTTATAGTATGGTTTGTATTCTACACCCATCTCTGTCTGATGGTCATGCATTAACTTACTGTGTTGGTTCATCAGCATACGGGTAGAAATTCGATTCATGTAAAATCGATCCAAGAAATACTGAAGATTTTGATTGGTGACTGGGTCAACAGTACAGGCATCTTTATACTCGATGATTCCTTGTGCCATTGTAGGGACTACATTGTGGTGTCTATTCCGAACTTTGACAAGTGTATCTATAAAACTAAGCCATAACATTTATAGTTAAGGATAGCTCACAATAAGTTTCACTCCCTTATATGTCATAAATTACTTCAAAGAAGGCTAAGGTTCTTTTCAGAGCTTTAAGCAAATCAAACAATAAAATATTAGGGTAAAGCTTTATTAGAGTTCTTACTATACACTTTTCCACTATACTAAAATAGTTTTATGAACAGATTTTATTTCCTTGCTTCCAGAAAAAAGAATCTAGATCTATAATGGAAGCATTCATTGTAGATGTTCATTAAATGTTAATAAGCCTTTACTTTAAAAATTAAAATTGATATTGAAATTAATGCTAGAATAGCATCCTGGAAAAAACATTTCAAATCTCATGTCATATTTAGAAAGGAGTCTTTTTTAGAGAGAGAACTATGAATTTACTTTGAAATGACCTGTTTAATCTCCAGTGACAATGAAATGTATTTAAATCATATGCTAGTAAATCCTCTTGCAAATTTAACACTATGACTAACTTTAGAGTCAAAAAGAGATTTCTTTAAATAAAAAATCAAATCCTTTACACATGTTCATACTTAAGCACCATTTGTAATGCTTTAAGTCTGCATCATCTCTAAAAAACGAGTAAGCCAAACTTTACTATCTCAAAGAGGGTTGTAATTTAATTTCTAGGATTAAACTTCCTTTAATTTAGTTCTAAAATCTTTGGAGTATAATTGGAAATCACTAAAGTTTTAAACATTTATTCCAATGCATAAATCTAGCTTACTCAGATAATGCTTTCTGGTCCTCTGGATTTTTCTCATGGAAGTCCACCAAATCCATCAGGCTCTGGATGTACCTGTAAAATGACAAGTGTGCTTTCAGTTTTAAAGCTGAAAGATACTATCAGACCTAATGGATGGGGGAGGGGTGGAGGGAAGGGGGGTGCTTTTTCAAATAGTTTGGAAAGAGAAAGTAAGCATTATGTTTTACATTAAAGTTATCTTTCAGCACATCTGGAAAGCAGTGTTTAAAAATAAAAAAGCTACAACTTTTAATGCTCAACTTTCCAATTTAAATTTTATGTTGCTTTAGTTCTTCCATGTCACTATTCAGTTGTCAGACTTTTTTACTTGGCAAATATTTTCTATTTCCAATAGCAAAAAACACTTAGAAATAAGTTTTTTAAAGTGTTATATTGATTTGTAGCAGACTAGAAGTCTTGAAAGTAGCAATAAGTACAACTGATTGTATATGTGTTTGTGGTAACAATTGTAAAGCCATGTAATACATATATTCTTGAAACAATGACCAAAATACTATGTAGCCAGTTGATTAGGCTGAAGCTCTTATATGAAATACTATAGTTATAGCATGACTTTTTTTTTTTCCCCCGGAAAATCTATTCCTTTGAGTTTCTCTACCCTCTTTTAATCTCAGTATTCTATGCGTTGTGGTTACAAATCGGGCTGCAAATCTTAAGGTCAGCAGTTCAAAACTACCAGCCGCTCCACGGGAGAAAGATGAGGCTTTCTACTCCCGTAAAGATTTACACCCTCGGAAACCCTGTACAGGGTCCCTATGGGTCGGAACCGACTCGATGGCACATAACAACAACAACAATAATTACATACACTGACTCAGAACTGGCTCTATGCCAGGTTCTGTTCTAAATGCTTTTTTATGAATTACCTCACTTAATTATACAAATAAAACTTTGAGTCATATACTTCATTCTTCTTAATAACAGACTGGAGAAGAATTAAGGCAAAGAATATTTAAGAGAACTAGCAAGGGTCCTCTAACTAAGAAGTGGTTAAATCTAGATTTGAACTCAAAGAGTTCACTGTGAATCGATTTGTTAAGTAACAAGCCTTTCCTAAAATGTTTTGGCTTTGGGTATAAGATTCCTTTTGCAATATCAATTTACTTAGAATACAAAGTTCAAATTGCATGTAGCATATGTGTTATAGTTCTTCTGGTAGTAAAAACAGTGTTGTAAAAGTATTTGTTTTTTCAGGGTTAAAATGTCTGTTTCTAACTTTGTAGCTGTCCTTATGATAAATGACCCTAAATTAATTTTTAAAATCATTATGTTTTTCAAAAGTATTTACTGTTCAGGTCACCTGTTTTCCAATTCTAAGAAATCATAATCAAATAACTGACTTAAAACTAGAGACTGCTCAAAAATGGTTTACCACTTACCAGCTTTTAACCAGTTGTACTGAAGAGGTGTTTACTAATGGATCAGGGAGAATATCAATCTCCTTTAGAATATTGGCTAGCCTTACAGGTAATTCTTGCCGCAAAAACGCAAAAGAAGTTCTTTCGCATGCATTTTCTGAACCTGTAATAAAGGGTAATTGTTTACTTTTTGGAGAAAAAGCATGGCTAATTGATATACTTTGATAGCATTAACTATTGATGAGCAAGCACACACAATTATATTTCATCTTCGGTTGGATTACTGTTTACAGATAATTGAGAACTGGAATCTTCGTTGTCATTTTCTTTCCTTTTAAAAAAATAACTATATATGAAAATTAGGAGCTCTGGTAGCGTAGTGGTTACGATTGGGGCTGCTAACCTCAAGGTTGGCAGTTCAGTTCGAAACTACCAGCTGTTCCCGGGGAGAAAGATGAGGCTTTCTGCTCCCAGAAAGATTTACAGCCTCGTAAACCATGTACAGGGTCACTATGAGTCGAAATCGATTCTACGGTACTTAACAACGACAATATGAAAAGTATGGCTTTCTTCTCCCTCTCTCTCTCTCTCTCTCTCTCTCTTTTTTTTTTTTAAAAGAAGCTGCACTTTTTAAATATCCCACAGCTCTTATTATTCATAAAAAAAGTTCCATGTCAACAACACAACTTCCTTTCCACTGCCACAAAATAGGAGTGGGGTGAGAGTTGTGATGTTTCCAGACTACTGATACATAACAACGCATTTAAACCTTGGAAGCTTTCCATATGAGATTACTGGAGCAATTGTGTCCTGAAGTAATGTAAATATATGAAAATGAGAATGGTAAAGACACAAAGAAATCTCCTGAGACTGCAGGGATGTACTCAATGGCGAGATGGAGGGTGGCTAAGGGATACAATTCTCAACTGGAGATGACTTTATAATATTTACATCTATGCTCGTACATCTTCTCTAAGAAGTGCACGCTGTTAAGGAGAGAATAAAGTTTCTAGTCCATTGTTAAACGGTCACTGAGCGTAAACAGCTATTTGGCAGGGCAAAAAGAAGATGATGAACTCAAAGCATCCAGCATCAGCGGGGCTGCAGGTGGCTTTTACCTGCGGACACACATTGCCAAGAACTCAAATCAAGGAAAGAACAAGGGGCGTTGGCGTCGAGGCTCCGGGCTCAATCGCAAAATGGAATTCAGTGGCTTTATCAAAGATCCTTTCCTCCTAACAAACACCATATTCTCCCCACCCCACTTCACCCCTTTCAGGCCCTATATCTGAATGTAAGTTAAGGCAGTGTTCTTGCCCAATGCACCCACCAGGACCCTGAGCCCCGCTCACCAAAGTCCAACAGCTGCTTCATGGACAGCGGGGATGGGCTGTAGCGCGAGAAATGCTCGACCTCGCGGGGGACCAGGCCGGCGCTGCTCAGCGAGCCGGCGCTGCGCAACACGAAGCGGGCCGCCTTCATCTTGAGCCCACCTGGCAGAGGCTAGGGCTAGGTAGGGCGACGAAGGTTGCCCTGGGCAAAACCAGAGTGTGAGGAGAGCAGGTGCGCCGATGGGTAGCTACCCTAAGTGCGGGTTGGAAGAGCCAAGCAGTCAGTTTTCTTAGCGCAGTGGCTCAAGACTCAAGGTCGCCTGTGGCCACCCCCGCCTTACGTCCCAGTTTTATGAGTCTTCCTGCACCCTCCCCACCAACCCGAATGGGGCGGAGTCATTTGGGACTTGGAAAGGCGTCCTAAACTTGGGGCCGTGCCAATCACTTCAGAGAGAGAACTTTGGGCCCGCCCTGGCCCCGTCCCCGAGGAGTGGCCTGGCACCCTGGCCTGGTGTTGTTAGGAGCCTGGGAGGGGCGAGATGGGCGTAAGAATGCTGAACGGACATCGGGAGGAACGTGCGCTCCAGATCAGAGACTTGAGACAAGGTCCTGGGTCTCCTGGGCCGGGGCCCGCCGGGACTCGTCCTTGTTTACAAGTTTGAGGCTCGCTGAAAGTCACGCATTCCTAACCAGAAACTATTTCCAAGAATCTGGGCTCCGGGGGCTCATTGGTCCGTGCGCAGAGCGGGACTTTTACAGTAGCCAATTGGCTACATGCAAAACTATGAACTTCCTTACCATTGGGTTACGAAGGGAATCAACAGAGAGTTCTGGCACCTTTCCAGGAACATACAGTACACAAGAACTGGGTGTTCCAGTTGCTGAGACTTGAGAAGCTGCCCAAATATATGTACTTTTTCCTGTGGCCATAAAACAGCGACAACACATCGCTGTATCTCCAGCAATGCATTCTCATCATTAGATTTAACGGATAATTAAAACCAAATACAATAAACAGAGAATTTAATTGTCAGTTTGACTCACCTTTTTCTCTCAGCTGAGAAATTCCTCATTTGTTCTCATATATGAAAAGCCTTTAATTCAATTGTTTACCTAGGACATTGCATTCTGCCATTAAATGTCCAGCACACAAATCTGCTCCATGAGGTCTTCCCTGATCACTTCCCCAACTTTCTTGCAAATGGGGTCTTTGCAATTATATTGCAGCATTTGGACTTCTGGTGTAGCGCTGTAGAGTCAGCACTGGACTGCAAACCACAAGTCAGTATTTCAAACCCACTGGCTACTCCTCTGCAGCCCTATACAGGGTTGCTATAGTTCAGAACTGACTCAACAACATTTAGCAATAATAACTAATGTTCTATACCCCCTTCCCTGCACCACTTAGGTGATCAGGACAGGTACCACATCCAATCCTTTTTTTGCGTCCTATCTTTCTTGTACTCATTATTTGTTAAATCAACACAGTGGTTCAAACATTAAAAAGCAAGCAAACATTTGGAATGGACTCCAACTCATGGCCATCCCATGTGTGTCAGAATATAACTCTGCTCCACAGAGTTTTCGACTGCTATGATGGTGTGGCGCTGCCAGGTTGGCAGTTCACACCCATCAGCTTCTCCTTAGAAGTCCTATACAGGGTCGCGATGAATCGGGAAAGACTTGACTGCACTTAACAACAACAATACATTGCCTGGTGGCATTATAGGATAAGCACAAGACTACTGACTGTAAGGATAGCAGTTCAAATCCACCAGACTTTCTGCAAAAGAAAGAGGATTCTTTCTACTCCCATAAAGATTTACAGCTTAAAAACTCTATACATGGTCTCTCAGAGTCGGAATCAACCTAATGACAGTGAATTAGTTTGGTTTGGTTGCCTATAGATCATCCAGAATTTGTGACTTTTCTCTGTGCTTTGACCTATCAGAAACAACCCAGAAAGACATTCCACATTCATATTCTTCAATAATGATGGTGGAACTTGGATTCTTAAGAGACCTTGAAGGATGATGTTGGAGCGAAAGAAAAGATTCCAGAACCACCTTTATGTGAGGCAAAACTCAAAAACGTACTCAAGCTGAAATAGATACGGAAACATAGAGTCACTTACAAAATGCACAGAGTCACATTCAGTATATTCAAGAGTCATATTTGCTTGTGTTTAAGGAGTGCTGGTGATGCAGTGGGTGGGGCATTGTGCTTTAACTGCAAGGCTGATGGTTCAAACCTATTAGCTGTTCCATGAGAGAAAAATAAGTTTGTCTACTCCCGTAAAGATTTGCAATTTCAGAAACTATGAGTGGAAATACACTCGATGGCAATGGGTTGTGTGTGTGTTTGTGTAGTTTTGTTTTCACCATGTGTTTGAGATCTGAAATAGACAAAAAGTATATATTGCAAAGAATTTTCCTTTTTAATCTTCAGAGGAAACACATTATCAATTATACATTGTAGGCAAATCTCGCATAGGAAAGCCCCATTCCCATAGTCCATTGGCCTGACTGCTCCATACTACAGAATGATTAAATCAGGTGAAGTCATATGATGTTCACAGAGATGGCTAAGGGCTAAATGCTAACTGAGGTCACCAAACTTGTGTCTCCATGTCATCCCATCCAGTAATATTTACCAGGCTACTCTAACAGTGCATTGCATTCTTTTAAGTCATCTTTCTATGCCGGGAATGGTTGTTATAATTGGCAACATTTATGGTTACTGGGCTGGAATGGTAAGGTCAAGTTGTTTACCCAGTTGGCCAATATTCTTTGTATTATCATGATTAGAGAGTGACCTGGAAAGAGAGTGGCACTTCTATTCCCAAGCGGACCACAGATCTTGGAGGTGATCCAGTTGGGACAGAGGTGAAGCAAGAAAATGTATTTGGAGACAATGAGTATGAGCAAATCTATGCATTCGTTGAGTCTAGGTAAATCATGAGAGGACTATGAAATGATGTGGCATCAATGGAGAGGCATTCAAAACCTTCAATATGTAGTCACGTTGGAACACAGAGTGTTTGCTTGAGGCATTTGTTACCTAAACTTTCAGGGGCATTCTTACTTAGCTACAACTTTGCCAGAGGGTGGCAATTTGGCAAAAAGCATCAGGACCATAAAAAAGTTTAAAACTCTGTGATGTATTTTTTTTCCATGTCTAGGAATATATTATAAGGAACTAATTAAAAATACGTACCATGGGAACTCAAAAAGCCATGATGGAAAAGCTAACAGATTCAACTATAGAATATTTAAAGTTAAAAAATAAGTAGAAGTCTTGGAGAAAATATTAGCAAAACACATAATAGACAAATGGTTTTTTAAAAAGAAATGGTTGTTTTAGCAGGAAACAAAATAATCAACATCTGTTCCCTCAGGGAGGTTATAGATTTGTTTTTTTTAAAAAAATTCAAAAGCAAATGGACAATGTTGTTGTTGTTAGGTGCCATCGAGTCGGTATCAACTCATAGTGACCTTATGCACAGCAGAATGAAACATTGCCCAATGCTGG